>NC_140594.1:1173527800-1174127800 GCF_964204655.1 Triturus cristatus
CTGCAGCTACCTGTGAACGACAAGATTGTAGTGCAGACATCAAGGAAGCCAGGTAATCTGTCAGCATATTACAGTCAACATCAGTGATTTTACGAGGTATAGGCGTCCCCCACATATTTGGTGGTCTACCGAAGATCACCTCGTACGGGGATAGCCCTGTTCGAGAATGTGCTACCATTCTCATATAAAAGAGCGCAACTGGTAAGGCTACTATCCAATCGACACCTTTTTCTCTACTTATTTTGGACAATCTAATTTTCAGAGTTTGATTATGACGTTCCACAAGACCTGCTGCCTCGGGATGTCGAACACAGTGGAATTTCCATTGGTAACCTAACAGAAGTGAAACGTGTTTCATTAGTTCGGATGAGAATGGCTGGCCGTTATCTGAGTATACAACACGTGGTAAACCGAATCGTGGGAAGAATTCTCGAACTAGCTGTTTGGCAGTAGTCGGGGCAGTGTAATCTGAAACCGGGTAGGCTTCTGTCCAACGGGAAAGAGCACAGACAACTACGAGAACATATTTGAATCCTCGACATCGTTCCATCTGGATATAATCCATCTGGAGGACTTCAAAAGCATGATCGGGAGGTTGAAATCCACCCTGCTCTACGGGGATGCTTTTACCTGG
The DNA here is from genome assembly GCF_964204655.1 of Triturus cristatus. NCBI lineage: Eukaryota > Metazoa > Chordata > Amphibia > Caudata > Salamandridae > Triturus > Triturus cristatus. The sequence goes on from NC_140594.1 coordinate 1,173,528,435, forward strand.
ATTAAACTGACAACATATCATACAGGTACGTACTTTCTGTTTGGCTGCTGCTCGCAAGTGTTTGTTGAACCAAATGTGTTGAATACTGTCTAGCATAGCTTTTTCTCCTAGGTGCGCTGGACTATGTATTGTGTTAATGATGACTTGAACCATGGAGTCGGGAAGAAACCATATAGATTTTTCCTTCGTCATCCATCCTTGATCCGTTTGGATCCCTCCTAATTCAGTCCATTTCTTTATTTCTTCTGGTGTAGCATGTGTCTGTATGTCAATTACATCAAGGGTGGGATCCTTAACTGTCATGCAATGTGTTGGTGTCGAAACTATTGTCTTTGTCGTGTCAGTTGTATGAGTCTGGTTCTGAGCAGTCGGTTTAGCTGTTCTGTCAGCTAGGTCATTACCCTGAGAAATGATATCGGTAACTTTTGTATGAGCTTTGCATTTCATAATCGATATTGCAGTAGGTAGATGAATCGCGTCTAATAGAGCTTGAATGAGGGGTCCGTGTTGGATGTGGGCACCGTGAGAAGTTAAATAACCTCTCTCTCGCCACAGCACGCCGAAGTCATGGACGACTCCGAATGCATAACGTGAATCTGTGTATATGTTGACTTTCTTATTTTTGGCTTGAATACAGGCTTGTGTCAGAGCGATGAGCTCTGCTGCTTGAGCTGACAAAGTGTTAATACAATTTGTTTCAACGATTTCAGTGTCTGTTGTGACTGCGTAAGCGGCCACTAACTCTCCTGTACTTGTTCTCATACATGAACCATCTACATACAATGTCAGGTCTGGATCTGATAAAGGGATATCTGTCAAGTCTTGTCTGGGTTTCTTCGTGATAGTAATGACTTCAATACAATCATGTGCTAATGGATCTGTTCCATTTACGGGCAAAAGTGTGGCAGGATTTAACGTATTACAACGTCTGATTTCTATATGTGGCTGAAACAATGTTAATTCATAACCGGTGAGTCTTGCTATAGTCAAGTGTTGTGTTTGTGTGCGGTTCAAGAGAACCTCTACTGCGTGTGGTACTTGTACTGTCAATTGATGTCCTAACACTATGGCATCGCTTTGTCTGATTGCTAAAGCTGTTGCTGCCACTGATTTCAGGCACGCAGGAAGAGCCTGAGCTACTAGATCTAATGTACTAGAGAAATAAGCACATGGTTTGTGTGATCCTGCTTGTTCCTGAGTGAGTACTGACAAGGCAGTACCTTCGCGTTCTGTAACAAAGAGTGTAAACTGTTTACTGTAACATGGTGTTGCTAAAACAGGTGCTTGACATAAAGCTTTCTTTAAGCTTTCAAAGGCATGTGTATGTTCTTGAGTCCAAGGGAGGACAGTCGATGTGGCTGCCTCCTGTGTTGTCAACTGGATGAGTGGTTTTGCTAGAAATGCATATTGAGGGATCCACTGCCTACAGTATGAAGTGAGACCTATAAAAGCCCGCATCTCCTTTTGTGTCTTGGGTGGTGGCATGTTAGCGATTAACTGGATGCGATCAGGTGTAAGCTGTCTTCCCTCCTTGGACAGCGAGTGCCCAAGGTAAACAACTTGCTGGACACAGAATTGCAGCTTAGAAGGGGACACCTTGTGCCCCTTGTCAGCCAGAAATTTTAAAACCGTCAGTGACGCTTTTTCACATTCAGGTTCGCTTCGGGCGGTGATCAGCAGATCATCGACATATTGAAGCAAGGCAGTGTTAACTGGCATGTGGATACTGTCAAGTTCTCGTTTCAGTGCTTGGCTATAGATGCTGGGGCTTTCTGTGAATCCTTGAGGGGCGCGTGTGAATTTAAAACTTCGTCCATTTAAACTGAATCCGAACAAATATTGACTTTCCGGATCTATTGGGACGCTAAAGAAGGCATTCTTGAGATCAATTACAGTGAAGAACTTTGCTTCTGAGTCAATAGCTGTTAGTAATGAAGAGATATCTGGGACCACAGGGTATTGTGGTACAATACATTTATTTAATTCGCGCAGATCAATAACTAATCGATATACTGGTGATGCTTTTGGATCCGTTCTTTTAAGAATCGGAATTATCGGGGAATTACATACATTGGAGTCGGTTTCTACAACCACTCCTTGTGCAATGAGCTCGTCAATGATTTGCAGCAAAGCCACAACAGCATCTGGTGGTAACTTGTATTGTCGCATTCGTGGTAATACTACTCCTGTTTTTAGTGTGACTCGATATGGTGTAATGTTCATGCAACCAACATCAGTCGGGCCTTGTGCCCATAAATGTGTAGGTAAATTCTGCAGCCGGTGATCCATGTCTCTAGACACGTAGTGACCTTTGAAGTCACGTAAAAATAATCGTACTCCTTCCGGAGAACAACATATTATAGCTCCTAGAGCTTTCAATGTTTTTATACCTAACAAGTTTTCTGGACATGATTTAGTAAGCAATAAATCTGTAGTACGTGTTAATGGACCAACCGTAAGTGGAAGGGGTTGCGTTACTTCATTAATGATAGGCTTTCCTGAGAATCCAAGGGAAATATTCTGTGAGCCTGAGAGGGGTGCCCCTGGAACTTCACTGCGTCGTATAGTTGTTCTGCTTGCCCCTGTATCAAGTAAAAACTTTCTGTCTTCCCCTAATAGTTCACTATGTACATAAGGTCCCTCTTGATCTACAGGAACCTCGATAAGGGGTAAGCCAACTTCCCTCTCTAGGCTATTTCATGTGTATCGCTGGTAATCGGGATAGTCATTTTGTGCATACTGGTACATCTGTTGCGTTGTTGCTTGTGTGGCAGCAATAGGCTGCGCTTGTGGTGGTGCTACGGTCTGTTGTGGAGCTGCCTGTTGCGGAGCTGGCTGTTGCGGAGCTGGCCTAGATTGTGCATGCTGAGGGATTTGTTGTTGATTCTGATCCTGTCTAGGTGGACGTGGTCTTTCCTGCGTTCTACCTGTGGCAATATTATGCTTCAAGACTGGACAATCGTGTATATAATGACCTTGTTGTTTACAATAGTTGCATGTCCCTTTCGTCGGACCTGCGGAATCACCTTTTTTATGACCATCAGCTGGAACTGACTGGGCAACAAGCATTTTCATTTTCGTATCTTTCATACGTCTTTGTTCATGTTCTTGTTCTTCTCTAATTCTATTGTGGTGATATTGTAACATCTGTAACATCTGTGACGGGGTGTTACCTTGCCAGGTACTATCAAATTTCAATACTCTATTCTTAACTTGCGGCAGGGAATTTTCAACTAATTTTGTCACAAATAGATGTGGATATGACTCGCTACTTGCTTTTATGCCACTATTGATACCAAAACATTTTTCAAATCGGGAATAGAAATCACTAGTGTCTTCATCTTGCTTTTGTTTACAGGCTGAGATTGCACCCCAGTCCTCCTTTTTCGTAGTTAATAAACGTGGCAGTACCTGTACTAGTAATCCTGGTAGTGCTGTAGTCTTTTCCCCAAGCCCTGATCCTGCAGCTCGGGCCTTTTCTTCGTTTTCTAATGCTGTCCAGTCTATCTTTTGGTCTCCCACCTCCCATTCCTTTTCTTTGAGTTTCTCGTAAACACCGGCAGGCATTAACACTTTCAATATTTTCATGATGTCGGGGTAGGTATACTCTCCCATGAGTAACATGTCTTTTATCTCACGGTGGAAACCTGCTGGATCCTTGTCATGGCTGGGTACTACTTTCTTCATTTCTAATAATTCAATTTTAGTTATAGGCGTGTACACAAACACGCGTGTAAAGTTATTATCTTCACCTCTGATTGGGTGTACTTCTCGTAACGGATTCTGTCTATCTATGTGATATATTTTTCTTCCCATAGTGGGAATTGGAACGTGTTCTGGGTATGCGAAAACTATATACTGGTTTCGAAATTCTAGAATTTCTTTAATTAGATCAGTACCTGAACCTCTCCATTTATTCGTGAGTAATTCGGTCAATATGTCAGGTAAGGGTCCAGGATCGGAGTGTTGACTTTTATATAATATAAGGAGGTGTTGAATCATGTATATACTAGCTAAACGCTGTTCGTATGGGGTAAGATTCAGAAATGTGTGTGCTAGTGCATCTTCACTGTATTTGTCGGGACAGTCAGCCCATTGTACTGCTGACCTGGCCAATTCTTGTTCATCCATGGAATCGAGCATATGGTACCCCCTTCGATCTCGGAGTAATTTATCAGCGGCTTGGAATAAGTGTTCAGGGGACCTTGTATTTAACATAGGGGTTTGAAAATGTCTGTTACATTCTGGACGTATCGGACGTATCGGATCATTAAAGCCTCTAGTATTATTATGGGGTCTTCCTCTACCTACGTAAGCTATCGTATCTAATTGTTCTGGTTCTTGCTCCTCCTCTCCCTCTGATTCAATTCTGTCTGCTTCTCGTCTTTCTTTATGTATTCGTTCTACTTCCTTGTGGATCTTTCGATACATGGCGATTATACACGCCTGTCTATCATGTTTCTCGTCTGATATGTTCTGACCCCATTTGGCAAGTTTTTGCATGGTATCATGATCTGCCTCAGGCCTGTCTTGGTTCCTGATCACGCAGTTTATGAAAAAACGTAGTAGTTGTCTTTGTACATCCACTTTCTGGTATTCCATAGCTTCGTTAATACTTTCTGGGCCTCGCCCTGTTTGGACAAAGTGATATATATTGTCTAGGTGTTCAACCATTCCTGGTATCGTCATTAAATACAATGTAGCTCGTCGTATACGTAGTGATGATAGTAGCAATCTGTCCTGTTTACCTGGCACTGGATCGTATCTACAATCCACAAGATGTTCTTTAAACATGTCGGATGTCACTAGTTGGGGTGTACGTTGGAGTGCTAAATCTCTAAGGGTCTGTTTATTTCGCGGCGGTGTGGCAAACATGTCTGTCGTACCTCCTGTAGCACCATCTGAGGTGCTGGGCAAGAAAGGATTCGTTGGACGTAAGATAGAAATTGTAGATGCGGGAAGAACAGTAGAAACGGACGGACCTGTGGGAATGGGCGTAGGACTTTGTTGTTGCGGGGATACAGACGGATGATCTTGACGTTGAACACCATCGTTATGCGGTGTGTGTGGTGTGGCATTAGCATATTCGGGAGCTACGTCATCTAAATAGGAGGAAAGGAAAACATCTTTTGCTGTTTTGGGATGTGCTTTTATCGGGAGCAATGGAGGTGGCAAGTCTTTTGGTATTTCCGGGGTAGCCTTAAGTAACCCTTCGGCCAGAAGAGGATACATACCATTCATAAGGGTATGTCTTTGTCTATCTACTTGTTCTGATTTTACTCGGGTACCTTCCTCAATTAATAGATTTTCTCGGGCTTTATTTGAATTCTCCTTACTTTTCTCTTCCTGTCTGAATGCTTTTTCTGTACGTCTATATGATTCTTTACGCCATAATTCAATGGCATCCTTCTGTGACTGTCTGGCTTTCTTTTTCCATAATTCTTCTTCTACTCTCATGATGCAATCTGCATCCCAGGTCCCCGCTGCGGGCCACCTCTGACTTTCTGGCAACTCTTTGGTGTAGTCCATCCATAAATCAAGAAATAACACGGCATCTAGGCCATGCTTATGATACATAAAGTATCCTGGAGTGTCCCTAGGTGGGATGGGAACAGCTTCTTCGAGTACCCCTTTTCTGGTTTTGATCTGTCTTAATTTTGAAAAGAGCGGCATTTTTAGACCTTATTACTTAATCTTGAACACACTTAATACAATAAACACAATAATGAACAATCATTCATACCACAATATGTAGAACGTATTAAAACATTTAACATTTAACAGTTAATGAACGATGATAATTAATAGAAAACTAGTTACTGACATAATACTGATACTAGATAATACTGAATTATATGCAAGACATACTAGATATACTGCTAAACAGTATAGATACACTGCTGAAACAGTGCAGACCGGATTTGTGTACCCAAACCAGTCTTGACCGGCACAACCTATGTGCACGTTTAAATGCCTCCCCGGCAATGGTACTCACCGGGTAGCGCGGAACGGAAGGCCTCGTAACTGAACTGAAACTGGACCGGACTGGACTCGACTCGACTCGACTCGGAACTTCGGAACCTGGTGGGCCTCTGTATACCTCGGATCTTGCTCTCTCAGCTAGGCTCTGGTCGGGATACTTCGCACTTCTCACCGCCTCGTCTGGGTGTTGATCGCAGCCTCAGTCGCCCCCGCTTGGCCGGAGGGAGATACAGGAAATCCTGCAGGTACGCGTTTTTGTCCGTTCAGCTGTGGCAGGAGACCGGGCCTGCAACGCACCTCCGGCGCGTGAGATGAGAAAGTGTCCCTGTTCGGGCGCCAATTTATGTGGTAAATATTTCATTACCGGTACTATTTTTTATGCGGTAAAGTCTAGTAAGAATAACTCAGTAAATATAAGAGGCAGAATCCGTGGTATTAGAGGTTCTAAAAGGCTTTATTCCTCTACAAAGGAATTACAGTTCGAACTGTAGGCTTCAAATTCCATCACCACGAAGGTTCAGGAAGGGAAGGCAATACATTATTGACAAGTAATGATATTTATATGAAAAGTATTACATTAAGACAGATGCAAGAGGCGTAACAGCTGATAATACAGATAATGATACACATACGTAATGAAAAAAGGCGTAAACATAGGCGTAACTAAATACGTCATTAAACATGATGTCACAGGTGGGTGGATCCATAAGAGAATCCTGCAATGTCAGCAGAAATACTTGGCAGAGATGCGCGCGCAGCCGCATGACGTGTGATTGACGTGCAACTAGAGGGTGAAGGGGACTTGACATTTAGCTCTACATGTGGAGACAGAAGTCTGAGGGGTCATGTCAACCTAATCCCAAATCATATCTAATATCTTATGTTTAAAGAACTGTATTATCCAAAAGGAAAGGTCTCTCGGGCGGAATCTATTCTATACTGACTGTTAGTGCGTGTACAAGCGTCTAAGTGTCTACATGAGATGCGAGGGGGCAGGAATCTTCCATGGTAACAGGGGCTATGAATTACTTGCATGAGGACAGTGAGGCCTGGCCCTTTGCACGGTAGCTGGAAGAATGTTTACCTAAACTACTAGACAGGAATGCATCGGATGAGGAGCGGAACAGATAATCTTGAAGGTGAAATACAGTTTTTGGCAGGCAACAGGCTGGATCAGGCACCGTTAGCCGCGCAGGGAGTAGGACAAAGTTCAGGGATACAGATGCAGGTTCGGACTGGAGCTGTCAGAGGCAGAAGGCAGGAAAAGGCTTGATGGCAGAATTCAGGGCCTACTCGCCTGAATCTGTAAAATGTGGAAAGTGAACCACATAAAGTCGGTGGCCTTTCATACTTAGGAATGGAATATCTGACCCATTCATGGCGAATCTGAAAGAGGACATGTTGACGGTGGACGCACATGTATTTGCGTCTTCATAACTGGAACTGGAGGGAACATACATGTACTTATAGCATGCACATGGAGCCGTTGGGGTCTACGATAGGGGACATAACTGATCACAAAATTCATATTTCCTCACACTTAACAGTAGGGAAGGTGTTGGGATAGTAAACTACACTATTTGTAATGTAAGCACGCCATCTAGCGCAAGTCGATGTACAGACTTGCGTTGTAATGGCATAGCGTTGTAACATCGCATGCGTTGTAACGCATGCGATGTAACTGCACTGCGTGGTAAAAACCGCGTTGTAATGGCTGTTCCCCTTTATCTATAGTTCACTATTAATGGAAATTCATGTTCATGTCACAGACACTTTTCTAAAAAACGATTGATATTTCTGTAGTTATCTCCACAGGATATTACAACTTTAGACACACATTTGCTGTATCTCCTTAGCCCCATGTCTTGAAATCTAATACTTCATATTCTGACGTTCCAAAGCCTCTGCCAGCAGTGGAAGTGAAAGGAAGGCCAGGGGACAGAGCATTATTAGAACACCTTTTTAAACCGCAAAAACAAAACTCTGCTTTTCTTTCTTCTGCTCCGTTTTTCTAGTTGCACAGTGACAATCTGAAAGGGGAGATTTATGGCAACGTATGTATTTGTCACGCGGCTGAGGTAGGTATAAAGAAGTTATAATACTTCCAATGCATCTACATTGCATTTTTTAAATTGCTTTTATTAAAGTGATTCTAATACCTTTTTGCAACAATTATCTAACAGCTTTTTATGTGTTTGATTTTGCACTATGATCTATTTTTATTCTTCAAGTTTGTGAAAATGCTCTCTCTTATTCAAAAGAGCACGCCCCAATGATTTAGGTAGTTTGTTGGAAAGGTGATGTTGTGACCATGTATTATTAGGAATAAAGTCCCCCCTGCCATGCATTATACGGATATTGCAAGTCACCTCAGAGTTCCCTAACCTTATAAGGGAACTCAGCATGTGGTCTTATTCCTCTATATGGTCATCGGACGCCTCAGTGACTTGCAATATCCTTATTATGTATGTCCCACATAGAATTATAAAAATGAATAAAATAGCTAAACGGTCTTACTTAAGCAAGAAATTGTTACTATAGATTCATACCTTAGGGAAGAGGAAGTTTGTGAAAAATAAATCATCCAAATGTATTTTCCTCATTCTTTTGGAATGGGGGGCCATTAGGGGAGAGAAAGCTAAAAGCGGGTCATTTTTTGGCTTAAAAATGTGAACTCTCCAATCCTTATCGAGGGAGTAACCAGGTATGCCTCCCTAAAATAAAACATAATGTATGCCATGAAGTCAAGCGCCCTGCTGCCTACAACAGATGGACGTGCCCCATACTGGCGAAGGAAACTTCAAACAACCTGCTGAAGGCCCCTAACAGCAGCACAGAAGCCTACCAAGGTTCAGCTAAACAAAAACAGAACAGGAACCTCCTGCTTATAACATCAGCAACACCCTGCTAGGGACTGTGGGCTCAGTGATGACAAGTGAGTGGGGATGCTGCCCCCATGTGCACACTTACAACAAGAGCAGCTCTTTCTGAGGTGAAGGGCTCTGCTATAAACAAGCATTGGCAAAGCCAATAGGTCTCCTTGATGCAAGCTATTGCCTTTCTCAGTGCTTTTAGCTATGAAGCGCTATGACGCGGCCAGCACAGGTCTGCTCATTTAATTAATACATTAATTGGGGTTTCAAAAATAAATATTTTATTGCACATTTGGTTACAAAAAAGACTTTAAAGCAACCTGCAGGATACAGGTTTCAACCCCAATTGCTGAGGGGGGTCCCATGTTCCCCTAGTCATAATGCTTGATGTTTAACCTGAAGGTTTCCTGTTGTGAACCTAGTAATATAGCACATTGGGTTAATTCACCAGCTGCAGATATGGATCCGCAGCCGGTAGACTGCACTTTCCAGTATCGAAAAGCGAAATGTAAGGCGTATCCAACCACCGAACAGACTTTGTGTAACCAGCTGGGGTCACGTTTCAATCACAGGAAGATAGTTTAGGGGGTAGAGATCAGATCTTAAGGATACACGTCCCAATCATGGTGAGATAGCTCAGTGTGTTAATGTGCCTACTGAAAGAGCTAATAGGGCTCCTCCTTTAAGGCAGAGGAGCGCCGTCCCACTCATTAAAATGCCCTCAGATGAAAAAGTAAAATGGCAATAAACATTACTGTTTTATTTGTCAGTATCTCTTTAAACCTGCGCCTGACTCCCGAGCCAAGTGTCAGTGCGGGGCGGGCCGCTGCTGAGTGGCAGCAGCAGGGAAGAGTGGTGGCTGGCACTTTCAGTTTAAAGTGCGCGTGTCACTTTGGCCAGCTATCTTGCGATGGCCAGCCATACATGTGCACTTTAAACCTCTCAACCCAGCTGAGAACAAGCTGAGGCCTCCTGAGCCCTTTGGAGCGCTGGGAGAGCCCGCCCCATCCAATCCTAGCGCTTCTCTCATGCTGGTTAACAGCATGAGAGCAGCACCAGGGTTGGTTAGGGAGTTGGTTGGGCCCTCTCTGGAAGAGAGAAGAACACCGGCACTGGAGATAGGACGTGCTGAAAGGTAAGTGACTTTTATTTCCTTTTTTTAAATGTATTTTATATCCGTATGTATACCTTAAATCGCCGACATGCATTTCAGTGCTGTTTTGAAGTTAACATTTTAACTTCAAAACAACAATTTAATGTATGTCAGCATGAATTTAGATATTATAGTTTTGCGCCCACCACCCATTTTCCGGCTCACCACTCTCTATAGCCGGCAGCCGCCACTGAGAGCTAGTGTACTCTGCCGCTCTCAGCTTCCAATCCACGCAGGGCATCCAGCCGGGATTAATGCCCCTGCCATGCAGATCTTCTTCACACACAGACTGTTCCTGTCCGGGTATAATACCAGCAAGGGCTAGCTTGTGACACAGGTCTGTCTGTAACCTGTAGGTCATAGGTTTGAATCCCTGCGGAAGGATCTCAGACTTTCACAATCTAAGGATGACGAGATGAGTGCAGTTCAATACTGTGACACTGACAGCGGTTTCTTCGATTGGAGGCAAAAACTCGGGTGTCTGTGGACGCTAAACCAGCTTCATGCTCACCCCACTCTCCCTCAACAGAAATGTACCTTCAATAATACATGCGAACATTAGCGGATCCCAACCCAGGCACCCCTTCGAACCTCGCTGGCTGTGTGCTCGCCTTTGACCCTGTACTGCACTCCGCTGCCTTCTGGCTAGGTTCATGCTATAGAAATAATACACACACACACATTCACACACACACAAACTAACACACACACACGCGGACGCACACACACTCACACACACCCTACCACACACACATCCCGCCCTCTCACACACGCATGCACGCACATACCTACACACACACTCAGTCACACACACACACACATCCTACCACACACACACACAACCCTCACACACACAGTACTCAGCAGGATGGGTTTTAAGACACGTATTTGCCACATCCTGGTCTGTATTTTAAAGTTCTATTGTTCCGCCCCGTGGCATGAACATATGTTTCAAGGACTCTGGGCACATTCCCGACTCTCCCCAATAATAATCCCCCACCCCAAACCAGACCTGCTCCAAAGAAGTGCTCACAGAACCTATGATTTAAACTTCCCTCAGGACAGAAGGGAAGAAAGAGTTTTAATCTCAGAGATGCATCTGCGGTGCTCTCCCCTGAGCATCAGCCAGCTGATCATGTCTGTGTCTCCCCTGAGCATCAGCGAGGTGATCATGTCTGTGTCTCCCCTGAGCATCAGCCAGGTGATCATGTCTGTGTCTCCCCTGAGCATCAGCGAGGTGATCATGTCTGTGTCTCCCCTGAGCATCAGCCAGCTGATCATGTCTGTGTCTCCCCTGAGCATCAGCGAGGTGATCATATCTGTGTCTCCCCTGAGCATCAGCCAGGTGATCATGTCTGTGTCTCCCCTGAGCATCAGCCAGGTGATCAGGTCTTTGTCTCCCCTGTTGCTTTCTTCAGCCCTAACAGAGCCATGAGTCAAAGGTGCGGGGGGGTGTTAGGTGGGTCAGACAAACACACCTCCTGTGTTTAGGGAGACAAAGGCCTGTAGAATGCTGCTCTTTCTGGCTGGGACACAGCCCCTGTAGGGGCGCCGAGCAGAGGAGATGAAGCGCTCTCAGTGGCTCACGAGCTGCTTGTGGGAGAAGCGAGTCCTGGGCAAATAATGTATTCCACAGACCTCCTTTCTATATATGATCACATATGAGAGCACTTTTACATACTTGAGGCCTGAGTCGCAAAAGCAAAGTTAGACCAAAAGTCTAACTTAAACCAAAGGTCTAACTTTACTACTTTTTGGCACTCACAAATGTAAGTTACTACTAGTAACTTTAGTACTAGCAAATGTACTACTAGTAAAGTTACTGTTAGTAAAGTTACTACTAGTTAAATGACTAGTAGTAAATTTACTAGTTGTAACTTACCTTTGTGAGTACCGAAAAGTAGTAAAGTTAGACCTTTGGTCTAAGTTAGACTTGTGATCTAACTGTACCTTTGTGAATCGAGCCCTTTATCATGGGAGTCCGCAGGGGGGCAAGGAGGGGCGCTTGCTCCCCCTGGAGTGCTCCTCCTTGCCCCCCTTGTGGCCACCCATGCTTTTACAGACGCCTTTTGTCCGTAATTACGGGCCCTGCAGGGAGCAGAGGTGTTCCCTGCCAGAGGCCTCCACTCCTGGATGGGGGGCCTCGCACTCCTCCTCGCAGCCCCTCCCGCCCATTGTCATTCTGTCTGTGGCTGATTATCACAAACAGAATGACAATGGCCAGTTTGAGCTGCGCGCCACAAGCACGAGTGGTTAGGTCTGGACACAAAGACCTCATTTTAACACTCTGTAGCTTGAGAGTGAGGGGTCTTCTGAATGAAGGTCTAGGGGGAGTCGATGCATTATTGTCCCAAGTCTAAAATTGAGGTTGCAGCATAGCCCGGATTTCAGATCCCACCAAAACGTACACAGACTCGTGTCAATAACATATCTATCTGCCAGTATGCACCCTATCATGTCTGGCAGGACGTCCCGACCCTGTGTTTCAGTACCTCATATCCCCCTGCACCCCACTCCCCATGCTCACTGCCTCATATCCCCCTGTACCCCACTCTCCGCGCTCAGGGCCGGCTCTAGGGCGGTGCGACCGGTGCCACCGCACCGGCTGCTGACTTCGTGTAGGGGGCCCTAATATGATGATTTTAAAAGCACCTGCTTCTTTCCTGGACTCCTAGAAATTTTCAGCCACCAAAAAAAATGTCTAAATGACTGCAGTGATTAATGCACTTCCTTAGAGAGAGAGAGGGAGAGATCGAAGTTTTGTGTAATGGAAGTTTCTACTCATCCTAAGGTAGCACAGAGGGTTACTATGCTTGCTGCAAAGAACGTGCAGCTCACAAAGTGCGTATAATGTAATGTAAATAGGTCAGTGGGTCACACTTTTGTCAGAGAGACAATATTGTTGATAACTCTTTATGAGTTAAAATCCTAATGTGGAACAGTGAGCAAGTAACTGTTATTAAAGATGCATGCAAACTGGGCTAGAGCGTTATTATTTCCCTCCAGTTTTTCATTATCCTAATGTGGAAAAATGGGTTAATTTGGGTAGACATCAATTCTTATCAATAAAGAGAACCCCCCATCCATGGTGCTAGGTTTTAAATTCTAGGTTTCTGATTCTCCTGACCAAGCCCTCTTAAACTATCCTGCCTACCTGTACAGATGACCTGTGACTCCTACACCTTCTTGTCCTCTCTCTTATGTAACATTTCCTATGCACTGATTTACACACTTATGATTGATTGTCTCTATGTAATCTGTGTGATGTAAAGTGTTCTGACACCTTACACTGATAGGAGCGGCGCTATAAAATGAATTAAATGCACCTGAGACTGAATGGTTACGGAGGCTTGAGGGGCGCTGCGAAAGAATGGTTATGAAGAACCTGTAGTGGAGGTGGTCATTGGGGGTGCCAAAAAGCATTGTCGCACTGGGCGCCACGAGCGCTAAAGCTGGCCCTGCCCGCGCTCACTGTCTTATATCCCTCTGTACCCCACACTTGGCGCTCACTGCCTTATATCCCTCTGTACCCCACACCTCGCGCTAACTGCCATGACATATCCCTCTGTACCCCACACCTTTCGCTAACTGCCACAACATATCCCTCTGTACCCCGCACTTCGCGCTCACTGCCACATATGCCTCTGTATCCCACTCCTCACACTCACTGCCTGATCGCTCACTTTACCCTGCCATTCATCTTCTACGTGTTCTCTCCCCTTCCACTCTTTCTACCTCTGTTCACCCCTTTACTTCTTTTTGTACCTTACTTCTTTCTCAATATCTCTACTTCTTTTCCTCTTCAGTAACATCTGTGACACATCTCTGCACTTCCTTTATATCAACGCACCCCTCTACCTCACCTGTCTACCTCAGTCTTTATTATTCCCTCTTCCTCAGCTGTCTCTACCTGTCTCTGACACACCTCTCCCTCTCTCTACCTGGCCCTCTCACGTTCTACGGCTGCGTTATTGTGCCCTCTCCATCTTTGATTTACCTGTCTCTGCTCCTGAATCTTTTTCTTCTACACCTCACTTCTTTGTCTACCCTTCACCCCTCGCTACCCTTCTGTTTGCCTCACTACGGTCTTTACCCGACCCACCTTCAGTGCCTCTTCCCATTTCGCCTCCCTCCCTCACAGCGCTCTCCTAGCATGCATCTGTTTCTCCCCTCACCACGATGCCTGCCTCTACCCCTCCTTACCTTTCTAACCAGCCTAACTTTCTACCTTCCTGTTATTCCTGGTAGTGAACCTTTCATTTCACCCCTCCGGTTGTATTACCTACGCATTCAAATTGAGTAGGTCATTGCTGTGCTCCCAACCCGACATCGAGACCCAGTCCCCTAGCCTCTCAACATGCCCAGATATAACAACAAGCATTGGCATAGCCAATCGGTCTGGCTTTGGGACCTGCTGCAGAACTAAATACTTATACTGCCGGCATCATACTTACCCAGCGCCAAGACGCCTTGGCAAAAGTGCGCTATCTAAGTTCTTCAGTCAGTGAGTCAGTCATAAGGTCCCAAAGGCGAGACCTATTGGCTATGCCAATGCTTGTTTTTCTCAGGTTGGCCTGAACATTACCCGATCCTGATTGTCTGCCATTTTAGCCCCGCCTCTATTGATTAACATTAGCCACGCCCCTTCATTTGCCAGGTTCGCCCCCCCCTGGAAAAATTTCTGCGGACGCCCATGCCCTTTATGTTCAGGATGTGCGCTGCACACGCACCTCTTACACCTGATTTATTAGACAGTAATGTTACTGTATCTATATCAAGAATCTAGGCCACATCTAGGGTGTACAAGAATACTGACTTGTCGCTTAGTTCACTAATGCAATTGTCAATGGGCGGAGAGCCATGAATGTTTCTAAAAAAATCACTTTCAATAAATATCTGTCTATGCAATTATATAATCTGATGTACTAAGGTGAAACGTTTTTGCATGTTAAAGAAATCCACTTTCTTGGATTTTAAAGAGATTGTAAATTTGTACATTATGTTTGTTGCACAAACATAACATAACATGTACTTTTGTATAGCGCACATATCACCCAAAAGTCTCAAGGCGCTGAATAACAGATGTATATTGTTACCCAACTCAATGGTACTCATTTCATCGACCTCAGATGGATGAAAGGCTGAGTGGACCTGCCGGGATAAGAACCTGTGACCATGAGGTTGAACACAGGCCCCTACAGTGGATGCATTTGTGCACTGCGCCACCAGACTCAAAGCTGCACATGCCAAAGGCTTTCAAGGCTCAGCTTGTGCACTGACTCTTAGAGTTATGCTAGACCCTGAGCTCTGGCTCACTTTGCCCTAATAATTTGCCTGCCTCCCCTCTAATTGGAACTCAGGCTTAGTACACGGGGCCGTCAATCATTTAATAAAATGATTTGTAAAAGACGAGGACTAGAAAGATGGAGCCGGGCCTACATGCAAAGTCTGATCTCTCTACCATCAAGTCTTCTTGTAGCAGAGATAAAAAGAGTGCGTGCAGTGAAAAGAAAGACATTTAAAATAAGTGATTCCAGGTCCAGGACTCCAGGCTGTTGTGCTGTTCATAACTGTAGTTATGAGTTCTTAGGGAGAATAAATAGGCCCGCGTGGGGCGAGCAGGTGCGTAGCTTCAGCAGGGATGTTTGGGGTGTGACACTCCTCAAAGGCATTCTTGGATTGGTAGTTATGTTTGGGGGCCCTGAGTCGGGTCTGTTCTGTCTGTGAAACATTTTTCTCGTTCACAAAGATTGGCAGTAGTAGGCTTGGAAAGCTGCGCCAGTCTCATGTTTCCAGGGTTACCACTGGCAGTCAAACACCCCAAAGGTGATGGGATAAATACTTGTAAATAGTCTAACCAATGAAAATCACTGGAGGCAGCATTCCAATCCATCATTTTTTGCCCACTGTGACACAGTAGACAGAGGCCCATTATGCAAATCAGTGCTGACCCTGTACCTCAGGAAACGGTCCATCCTGAACCATCTCCTCCTTCCACCCTGCGACCCACTGCTTTTCTATTTGGGAAATTTGCGATTCGCACTGCCCGGACCTCACTGACTAAGCGACGCCCCTGGTTCAATCACCCGTGGCTTCTGGTTCTTACGTTCACCAATCCATGCTGCCTGGAGACCCTTTTATCTTCTAGTCAGAAGTCTCAGGTGCCGCTTGTTTCCGGCGCTGAACTTTGGCTGTTCCGGTAGAGGCTCCTGCAGGGCCTGGTGTCCGCCTCTTTTCCTGCCAGGGTAGCACAGATGTGTCTGGCTCATGCAGCAGTACAAGGAGCCAACCTGGACCTCACTGGTCATTCTTGAGGTGCGGCTGAGAGCTTCTAGAAGGCTGTTATCATGGAATGTGGACTAGGCTCAGCCTCAGCACCGCGAGCCCAGGAGGGCCGCGAGGAAGCATGGGTGGGGAAGACAATGGAGGGGGAGCAGTGAAAGGAACAGACTGCTGGAGGTCAGCGGTGGAAGACACTTCCACCATCTGCCCAATGTTGACATGTCGAAGAATGGAAAGTTACACATCTTTAGTAATGTTGCGTCTAATGGGAAGACCATTTCCATGCCCAAAGGCCATTTTGTCTGCCAGCAGGGGTACTGGGGACAGGGCACTGGTGTTGGCCATGCTCAATGTCCAGTGCGCATGGGCAAAAAAGCATGCCATGCCCAAGGGGGAATGGGCACTTGGCACCTGAGCGGAAGTGCACACTTCACCTCGCCGTGTCCAGATACTACCGTACGCACGCCTTGTAGGCTACACAGAATGTCTGATGTTCTTGCCATGCCCAAGGGGTACTGGAAGGATGGCACCTGAGTGGAAGTGCCCACTACACCTACCCATGCCCAGGTACTACCGTACACAGGATTGGTTGGCTACACAGCATGTCCGAAGCATGTGCCATACCCAAGGGGTACTGGACGCATGGCACCTGAGCAGAAGTGCCCATTAAATCTAGCCATGTGCAGGTACTATCGAACACGGGGGTGTTGAGTACACCGCATGTCTGTAGTGCATGAGCTTCAAACTCAAAATCAATGGGCTTGATTCACAAATGTGAACTTAGACCTGAAGTCTAAGTTTAGACCTGAAGTCTTATTTTAGACCTGAAGTCTAACCTAACACCTGAAGTCTAAGTTTAGACCTGAAGTCTTATTTTAGACCTGAAGTCTTATTTTAGACCTGAAGTCTAACCTAACACCTGAAGTCTCAGTTTAAACCTGAAGTCTAAGTTTAGACCTGAAGTCTTATTTTAGACCTGAAGTCTAAGTTTAGACCTGAAGTCTTATTTTAGACCTGAAGTCTTATTTTACACCTGAAGTCTAACTTTAGACCTGAAGTCTAAGTTTAGATCTGAAGTCTTATTTTAACCTGAAGTCTAACTTTACACCTGAAGTCTTATTTTACACCTGAAGTCTAACTTTACACCTGAAGACTAAGCTTAGACTAGAAGTCTAACCTTAGACCTGAAGTCTAACCTTAGACCTGAAGTCTAACTTTAGAACTGGAGTGTAAGTTTAGATCTGAAGTCAAACTTTAGACCTGAAGTCTAACTTTAGACCTGAAGTCTCATTTTAGACCTGAAGTCTAACTTTACACCTGAAGTCTAATTTTACACCTGAAGACTAAGTTTAGACCTGAAGTCTATCCTTAGACCTGAAGTCTAACCTTAGACCTGAAGTCTAACTTTAGACTTGAAGTTTAATTTTAGACTTCTGGTCTAAAAGTAGACTTCAGGTCTAAGCTTAGGGCCCGATTAACGAAGACCAAAATTCTAACCTCGACCAAAATTGTAACTTTATTACTCTTTGGTATTCACAAAGGTAAGTTACTATTGGTTAAAATGCAAACCAGTCCCTGGCCAAATAACATACGTGAAATAGGGCAAGCTGGCTCTCTTGTACTTGGGGAGGTGCTGGCATGTGCCAGGTGTCTGCCTTGAAGTGAGGGCTAGCCAAGCTCTCCTGGCCCTCCCCCTTCCTAGAACTAGCCCAGGGTGACAAGGTCACTTTACAGATAGCAGACATGGGGTGCCATGACCCGAACATAACACTCCCTTTCTGTACAGTTTGAAACCAAAAAAGGCCTCTGCTTGTTTGTGTGAGGTGAGCTTCCAAGCAGCAGAGGCCTCTCACCTGAACCCCTCCCATCGGAACCCCAGAGGCCTCTCACCTGAAACCCTCTCACTGGTACCCTAGAGGCCTCTCACCTGAACCCCTCTCACCTGAACCCCAGAGGCCTCTCACCTGAACCCAGAGGCCTCTCATCTGAACCCCTCCCATCGGAACCCCAGAGGCCTCTCACCTGAACCCCTCTCACCGGTACCCTAGAGGCCTCTCACCTGAAACCCTCTCACTGGTACCCTAGAGGCCTCTCACCTGAACCCCTCTCACCTGAACCCCAGAGGCCTCTCACCTGAACCCAGAGGTCTCTCACCTGAACCCAGAGGCCTCTCATCTGAACCCAGAGTCTTATCACCTGAACCCAGAGGCCTCTCACCTGATCCCCAGAGGCCCCTCACCTGAACCCAGAGGCCTCTCACCTGAACCCGGAGGCCTCTCATCTGAACCCAGAGGCCTATCACCTGAACCCCGAGGCATCTCACCTGAACCCCAGAAGCCTCTCACCTGAACCCAGAGTCCTCTCACCTGAACCCAGAGGCCTCTCACCTGAAACCAAAGGCCTCTCACCTGAACCCCTCCCATCGGAACCCCATAGGCCTCTCACCTGAACCCCTCTCACCGGTACCCTAGAGGCCTCTCGCCTGAAACCCTCTCACTGGTACCCTAGAGGCCTCTCACCTGAACCCCTCTCACCTGAACCCAGAGGCCTCTCACCGTGATCCCCAGAGGCCCCTCACCTGAACCCAGAGGCCTCTCACCTGAACCCGGAGGCCTCTCATCTGAACCCAGAGGCCTATCACCTGAACCCCGAGGCATCTCACCTGAACCCCAGAAGCCTCTCACCTGAACCCAGAGTCCTCTCACCTGAACCCGGAGGCCTCTCACCTGAACCCAGGGGCCTTGCATCTGAACCCAGAGGCCTATCACCTGAGCGCGGAGGCCTCTCAACTGAACCCAGAGGCCTCACACCTGAACCCAGAGGCCTCTCACCTGAACCCGGAGGCCTCTCACCTGAACCCGGAGGCCTCTCACCTGAACCCGGAGGCCTATCACCTTAGCCCGGAGGGCTATCACCTGAACCCGGAAGCCTTTCACCTGAACCAAGAAGCCTCTCACCTGAATCCCAGAGGCCTCTCACCTAAACCCGGAGGCTTCTCATCTGAACCCAGAGGCCTCTCACCTGAACCCCAGAGGCCTCTCACCTCAACCCAGAGGCCTCTCACCTGATCCCCAGAGGCCCTAGAGGACTCTCACCTGAACCCAGAGGCCTCTCACCTGAACCCCAGAGGCCTCTCACCTCAACCCAGAGGCCTCTCACCTGAACCCAGAGGTCTCTCGCCTGAACCCAGAGGCCCCTCACCTGAATCCGAGTGACCTCTCACCTGAACTCAGAGGCCTCTCACCTGAACCCGGAGGCCTCTCACCTGAACCCGGAGGCCTATCACCTTAGCCCGGAGGCCTATCACCTGAACCCGGAAGCCTTTCACCTGAACCAAGAAGCCTCTCACCTGAATCCCAGAGGCCTCTCACCTAAACCCGGAGGCTTCTCATCTGAACCCGGAGGCCTCTCATCTGAACCCAGAGGCCTCTCACCTGAACCCCAGAGGTCTTTCCAGAGGCCTCTCACCTGAACTCAGAGGCCTCTCACCTGAACCCGGAGGCCTCTCACCTGAACCCAGAGGCCTTTCACCTGAGCACGGAGGCCTCTCACCTCAACCTGGAGGCCTCTCATCTGAACCCAGAGGCCTCTCACCTGAGCCCGGAGGCCTCTCACCTGAACCCAGAGGCCTCTCACCTGAACCCATAGGCCTCTCACCTAAACCCAGAGGCCCCTCATCTGAACCCAGAGGCCCCTCATCTGAACCCAGAGGCCTATCACCTGAACCCTGAGGGCTCTTACCTGCACCCCAGAGGCCTCTCACCTGAACTCAGAGGCCTCTCACCTGAACCCCAGAGGCCTCTCACCTGAACTTTTCATCTGAACCCCAGCAGCCTCTCACCTGAAACCCAGTGGCCTCTCACATGAACCCAGAGCCTCTCACCTGAACCCCAGAGGCCTCTCACCTTAACCCGGAGGCCTCTCACCTGAACCCTAGTAGCCTCTCACTTGAACTCAGAGGCCTCTCATCTGAACCTCAGAGGCCTCTCATCTGAACCTCAGAGGCCTCTCATCTGAACCTCAGAGGCCTCTCACCTGAACCCAGGGGCCTCTCACCTGAACCCAGGGGCCTCTCACCTGAACCCAGGGGCCTCTCATCTGAAACCAGAGGCCTCTCACCTAAACCTCAGTTACCTCTCACCTGAACTCAGAGGCCTCTCACCTGAACCTCAGAGGCCTCTCACCTGAACTCAGAGGCCTCTCACCTGAACCTCAGAGGCCTCTCACCTGAATCCCAGAGGCCTCTCACCTGAACCCCAGAGGCGTCTCCAGAGGCCTCTCACCTGAACCCAAAGGCCTGTCACCTGAACCCCAGAGGCCTCTCACCTGAACCCGGAGGCCTCTCATCCTGAACGCCAGTGACCTCTCACCTGAACTCAGAGGCCTCTCACCTGAACCCAGAGGCCTCTCACCTGAACCCAGAGGCCTCTCACCTGAACCCAGAGGCCTCTCACCTGAACCCCAGAGGCCTCTCACCTGAACTCCACCTGAACCCAGAGGCCTTTCACCTGAATCCCAGAGGCCTTTCACCTGAACCCAGAGGCCTCACATCTGAACCCCAGAGGCCTCTCACCTGAACCTTAGAGGCCTCTCTCCTGAACCCAGAGGCCTCTCATCTGAACCCAGAGGCCTCTCACCTGAACCCTAGTGACCTCTCACCTGAACTCTAAGGCCACTCACCTGAACCCCAGGGACCTGTCACCAGAAACCCAGAGGCCTCTCACCTGAACCCCAGAGGCCTCTCACCTGAACCCCAGGGGCCTCTCACCTGAACCTCAGAGGCCTCTCACCTGAATCCCAGAGGCCTCTCACCTGAACCCCAGAGGCGTCTCCAGAGGCCTCTCACCTGAACCCCAGAGGCCTCTCACCTGAACCCAGAGGCCTCTCACCTGATCCCCAGAGGCCCTAGAGGACTCTCACCTGAACCCAGAGGCCTCTCACCTGAACCCCAGAGGCCTCTCACCTGAACCCAGAGGCCTCTCACCTGAACCCCAGAGGCCTCTCACCTGAACCCCAGGGGCCTCTCACCTGAACCTCAGAGGCCTCTCACCTGAATCCCAGAGGCCTCTCACCTGAACCCCAGAGGTGTCTCCAGAGGCCTCTCACCTGAACCCTAGAGGCCTCTCACCTGAACCCAGAGGCCTCTCACCTGAACCCCAGAGGCCTCTCACCTGAACCCAGAGGCCTCTCACCTGAACCCAGAGGTCTCTCGCCTGAACCCAGAGGCCCCTCACCTGAATCCGAGTGACCTCTCACCTGAACTCAGAGGCCTCTCACCTGAACCCCAGATGCCTGTCACCTGAACCCAGAGGTCTCTCACCTGAACCCAGAGGCCTCTCACCTGAACCCAGAGGCCTCTCACCTGAACCCCAGAGGCCTCTCACCTGAACTCCACCTGAACCCAGAGGCCTTTCACCTGAATCCCAGAGGCCTTTCACCTGAACCCAGAGGCCTCACATCTGAACCCCAGAGGCCTCTCACCTGACCCCCAGATCTCACCTGAACCCCAGAGGCCTCTCAACTGAACCTTAGAGGCCTCTCTCCTGAACCCAGAGGCCTCTCATCTGAACCCAGAGGCCTCTCACCTGAACCCTAGTGACCACTCACCTGAACCCCAGGGACCTGTCACCAGAAACCCAGAGGCCTCTCACCTGAACCTCAGAGGCCTCTCACCTGAATCCCAGAGGCCTCTCACCTGAACCCCAGAGGCGTCTCCAGAGGCCTCTCACCTGAACCCCAGAGGCCTCTCACCTGAACTCCACCTGAACCCAGAGGCCTTTCACCTGAATCCCAGAGGCCTTTCACCTGAACCCAGAGGCCTCACATCTGAACCCCAGAGGCCTCTCACCTGAACCCCAGATCTCACCTGAACCCCAGAGGCCTCTCAACTGAACCTTAGAGGCCTCTCTCCTGAACCCAGAGGCCTCTCGTCTGAACCCAGAGGCCTCTCACCTGAACCCTAGTGACCTCTCACCTGAACTCTAAGGCCACTCACCTGAACCCCAGGGACCTGTCACCAGAAACCCAGAGGCCTCTCACCTGAACCTCAGAGGCCTCTCACCTGAATCCCAGAGGCCTCTCACCTGAACCCCAGAGGCGTCTCCAGAGGCCTCTCACCTGAACCCCAGAGGCCTCTCACCTGAACTCCACCTGAACCCAGAGGCCTTTCACCTGAATCCCAGAGGCCTTTCACCTGAACCCAGAGGCCTCACATCTGAACCCCAGAGGCCTCTCACCTGAACCCCAGATCTCACCTGAACCCCAGAGGCCTCTCAACTGAACCTTAGAGGCCTCTCTCCTGAACCCAGAGGCCTCTCGTCTGAACCCAGAGGCCTCTCACCTGAACCCTAGTGACCTCTCACCTGAACTCTAAGGCCACTCACCTGAACCCCAGGGACCTGTCACCAGAAACCCAGAGGCCTCTCACCTGAACCTCAGAGGCCTCTCACCTGAATCCCAGAGGCCTCTCACCTGAACCCCAGAGGCGTCTCCAGAGGCCTCTCACCTGAACCCCAGAGGCCTCTCACCTGAACCCAGAGGCCTCTCACCTGATCCCCAGAGGCCCTAGAGGACTCTCACCTGAACCCAGATGCCTCTCACTTGAAACCTGAGGCCTCTCACCTGAACCCAGAGGCCTCTCACCTGAACCCAGAGGTCTCTCACCTGAATCCCAGAGGCCTCTCACCTGAACCCAGAGGCCTCTCACCTGAACCCCTCTCACCTGAACCCAGAGGCCTCTCATCTGAACCCAGAGTCCTATCACCTGAACCCAGAGGCCTCTCACCTGAAACCAAAGGCCTCTCACCTGAACGCAGAGGCCTCTCACCTGAAACCAAAGGCGTCTCACCTGAACCCTAGAGGCCTCTCACCTGAACCCCAGGGGCCTCTCACCTGAACCCCAGAGGCCCGGAGCTGGAGTTTATGTCCCTCAGACAGGAGGGAGCTCTCATTTTGGTAGTTAGCTCTGTTCATTGGACATATAGCCAGCGATGGCAGCCGGATGTTTTCGGAGGCTCTCAACGGTTCAAGCTTTACAAAGAAATGCACTTGGGTCAGCAGGACAACACAACGAGCCTCGAAGCCCCCTCCAGCGTGCTCGGCGCTGCATGGTCTTTCACGTGATGTTTTTTCAGAAAGATGCAGGTGGCTGGAATACCAATGGCGGCATTTCCATCTGTCTAATTAAGGTTTTATGTGCCCTGGCCGCGGAGGTAAATGTAACTAATTGGGATATGCTAATGAGGCCCTTCAACGGACACAAAGCTGGCTACACAGACCAGGTCTGCCTGAAGGGGGCTGTGGTGGGGGCTGAAATCCTTTGGAATTGACCCAAACTAGGACTTAGGAGATTCGTTTGTTTCCTTGTAGTGGAAAGGGAAGCGACCCCCATAGAATGGCACATTCCTTGGGGTACTCCTTTCTGACATGGTGACACCTGAACAAAGCTCGCCTGGAGAGGTCATTATGGGAAGTGGTCCCTTCCCTCCCCCTGCCCTTCAGACCAGGCAGAGGGGTCATGGAGAGATGGAGAACAAGGATTCTGTTTTGTGTTCCCCCCTCCCCCTCCCAGAGGTTTGTTGAGGCTTCTTCGAGGAGATCTTCTACGCAGAAAATCACTAACCCTTCTCAAGCCCCCTAGAAAGGAAGTCCGACGTTTGGAATAATGACGCTCTGGGGCAAGCGATCGACCAATTAAAAACCAGTGCCGTTTTAAGATTCACCGCATGGCGTACGCTGCCACCTGTCATGGAAGCATAGTGCACCGCAGGAGTGCGGATATGTGTACACATAGAACCCCACCAGAACAGCCTGCTACGTCCATTCCTCTGCCATCTGGAAAGTGACACTGGTGAACCTAGGTACTGTGCCCACCTGTACACTCACAAGTCCACCAGACCAGGATTCTATTCTTCCAAGAATCTGCCACTTACCATGGGACACTAGTGCACCGCACGAGTGCACATACATGTACAGAGGTCGAACAGGATGAGAGCTGCTGTTTCTCCTCGGTCCAGAATTACGTGAATGTCATTGTTGGCCACAAGGAGTGCTGTTTCAATGTCGTGTTTTTTGCTGAATCCTGATTGAGTGTTGTCTAGAAGATGGTGAAGTTCGAGGTGGGTTGTTGGTTTTTGATGTCCTCCTCAATCACCTTTTCTGGATAGGGGAGCAAGGAGATGGGTCGGAAGTTGCTCTGTTGATTTGGGTCAGCTGTGGGCTTCTTGAGGAGGGCGTTTAGATCTGCAAGTTTCCATTCAGCTGGGAAAGTGGCTCGACTTGATGAGGGCATTGATGATATGGGTCAGGGTGGTGCTGATTGGTGATGTTCCGAGGTTGTAGATGTGGTGGGGGAATGGGTTTGTCGGGGCTCCTGAGTAGAAGGTCCGCGTGATTGCTGCTGTGTTCTTTCTGGTGAGGGTTGTCCATTCAGTTAGGTGTCTGTCTTGGTTGGTGGTGGGTAGGCTAGTGATGTGTTCTCTGGGGTTCGGATGGTGTGCGAAGTTGCTATAGATATTTGTGATTTTACTGTGGACGAAGTTGGGTACGTTGTTGTAGAGTTCTTGGGACGACTGATGGTGTTGACAGTGATTGAGGGTGAGGTGAGATTCTTGACGATTGAGAAGGTCTCCTGGCAGCTGTTAGAGCTTATTTCAATGTGGTCCACTAGTGCTTTTTTCTTGGTGTCTCTTATTTGCTGGTGATGGTGTCTGAGTGCAGCCTTGTAGGTAGTTCTGTCAGTTGTGTTGTGGCTTGATCACCATTTCCTTTTTAGCTGTTTACCGTGTTGTTTGTTGTCTCAAAGTTCTTCTGTGTACCAGCTGGCCTGCTTGTTTGATCTACTATGCTTGTTACATTTTATGGGTGTGAGGGTTCCGCGCAGTTCTTGATCCAGTTGTTGAAGTTGTTGATATCCTTGTCGAGTTCATCAGTTGGATTAGGTTGATCTGTGCTGAAGGCGCTGAGCCAGCCTGCATCCGTGATTTTGCCTCCGCTGCGGCCTGGAATGCTGAACCTGGAAGGAGTGTTGACTTGAGGTGTGTTGATTTTGAAGTGAATGTCAGTCCATGTGAGTGGTGTGGTGAAGTTGTACATGATACTTTCACTTGTGGTGAAGGGGTACAGTGTGTGTCCTGTGATGTGTGTTGGTTCTGGGAAGAAATGGATGAGTCTGATGTTGGTCAAGCTTTCGAGGAGTGCTGTAGAGCAAGGGTTATTTTGGTCTTCCAGGCGAAAGATGAGGTCACCCAGGAGAATGTAGACTCTGGAGTCGATGGTGAGCAGAGCGACGAAGTCCGTGATAAGGTTGGTAAAGTTGGCTCGTGGTTCGGGTGGTCGGTGGGTGAGGGTTCAGTTCAGGGTGAAGTTTTTGGAGATTTGCAGCTTGAAGTGCAGGTGTTCCACCAAAGGGGTGCTGTTCTCTGCGGATGTTGTGCATTTGGTAGATTCCTTGTAGATGATAGCGAGTCCTCCTCCTGGCTTGTGAAGGCGGTCCTGTCGAGCGATCTTGTAGCCCGCTGAGATTGCCATGGTGATGTTAGGAGCCAATGAGGTGTTGAGCCAAGTCTAGGAAGGGAAGGGGTGTTGAGGGCATTGTTAGTATTTGTCTGGGCGTGAGGGTGGGAGGCTGCTGGAGAACTGTCATTGGGTGCAGGTGAAAGATCCTACTGTGGTGTGAAGTATGGGCCGGCAGGAGTTGGGGGAACGAGCATCCAGATTCTAGCAACCTCAGCAGTGCTGCAGAGTATCACTGGGCCGTGATCAGAGCAGGATTCCTGGCGCATATGGGCACAGAGAGGCTGAAGGCGCGCCAGCGGTGCACCCGCTGCGCAAGTCCAATGCACGTCCATTTTGCAGCCGCCATTAAGTAGGTCCTGAGGTGGTGTGTGCGCTGGGTGACGTGTTGTCATTTACTATGCTGATGGGTGATGGGAAATGATGTTCTCTTGCTTGGCGTCTTCTTTTAAAGACGGTTTTGGTAGGAAAACCAGAAATTTCACTTCCAGTCCAGATGGATGATGGGAAATTCAGTGATGTCACGTCCTATGCAGGTGGATGATGGGATATCCAGTGATGTCACTTCCTGTACTGACGGGTGATGGGAAATTAAGTCCTCTTGCTTGGCTTCTTTTTTTAAATACAGTTTTGGCGGGAAAACCAGTAATGTCACTACCTGTCCAGATGAATGATGGGAAATTCAGTGATGTCACTCCCTTTGCAGGTGGATTATGGGGGATCCAGTGATGTCACTTCCTGTGGTGATGGGGGATGGGAAAAGAAGTCTTCTTGCCTGGCTTCTTTTAAAGACGGTTTTGGTGGGAAAGTCAGTAATGTCACTTCCTGTCCAGATGGGGGAGCACTGGGTGGTAGGAAATTTGTGCCAGTGCGGTGATCTCACAATTTTCCCACCAAAAATGTGAGGAAAATGTGTTTTTTTTAACTAAATTTGAGGTTTCCAGGGGATTCTGGGTAAAATAAAATTAGGGGTCCATGCAAGCCACACCTCTCTGGACTCCTGCGGATGTCTCATTTTCAGAAATGTCTGAGTTTTGTAGGTTTGGGAAAAAGGGGGTGGTGATGGACAGAGTTTCTGAATGATGCAGAATACTCTTACCAAGTCAAGAGATCATGGTTTTAATCCATCACCGTTTTTTAGCTCACTGCACCATCCCAGCTCAGAACCTGGCTACATGCAAATTAGTCTGTACCTGTCCCAGTGCATGATGGGAACAGGGCAAACCAAACTACCAAGCCAATTCTTATACTGGGAAGGAAACAAGCTTCCGGGGACCGGTTTCTGGCATCACAGCCTTCGTCGGCCCGGCTTGCCTGAATCCTGATGGTGCAATGAGCAAGGGACTCACGTCTGAGCATACCCTCCCACACTGAGTGTGGATAAAATCGATTTGGGAAAAAGGGGGTGGTGATGGACAGAGTTTCTGAATGATGCAGAATACTCTTACCAAGTCAAGAGATCATGGTTTTAATCCATCACCGTTTTTTAGCTCACTGCACCATCCCAGCTCAGAACCTGGCTACATGCAAATTAGTCTGTACCTGTCCCAGTGCATGATGGGAACAGGGCAAACCAAACTACCAAGCCAATTCTTATACTGGGAAGGAAACAAGCTTCCGGGGACCGGTTTCTGGCATCACAGCCTTCGTCGGCCCGGCTTGCCTGAATCCTGATGGTGCAATGAGCAAGGGACTCACGTCTGAGCATACCCTCCCACACTGAGTGTGGATAAAATCGATTTGGGAAAAAGGGGGTGGTGATGGACAGAGTTTCTGAATGATGCAGAATACTCTTACCAAGTCAAGAGATCATGGTTTTAATCCATCACCGTTTTTTAGCTCACTGCACCATCCCAGCTCAGAACCTGCCTACTTCCAAATTAGTCACTACATGGCCGCTGAGCCCGAGACCAAAAACACAGGTGACCCCCTTGCAAAACCAGGTTGTTTTGTGATTGCTAATTTTGATGTCTCCACAATATATTTTGAGCCACTTCCTGTCGCGGACACTAGGCCTACCCACACAAGTGAGATACCATTTTTATCAAGAGACTTGGGGGAATGCAGGGTGTGTCGAAGTTTGTGGCTCCCCGCAGATTACAGAACTTTCCATCACAGAAATGCGAGGACAATGTGTGTTTTTTTTTTTTTAACAAAGTTTGGGGTTTGCAAGTGATTCTGCGTGACAGAACCTGGTGAGAGCCACACATGTCACCCCATCCTGGATTCCCCTGTTTAAACTATTTTTTAAAAACTTACAGGCTTGCTAGGTTTTCCTAGGTGCCGGATGAGCTAGGGCCCAGCATCCACAGCTAGTCACATTGCAAAAAAAAGGGTCCGTTTCAGTGGAAATATGTGCTGTGTCCACGTTCCGTTTTAGGATGTTTCCTGTCCGGGGGACTAGGCCTACCCACACAAGTGAGATACCATTTTTATCTGGAGACTTAGGAGAATACAGAATAGTAGAACAAGTGTTATTACCGGTTGTCTTTCTATGCATTTCTGCTTTCCAAATGTAAGACAGTGTGTAAAAAAGAAGTCATTTTGAAAAATACCCTCTAATTCACATTTTAATATGGGTACCACAAATTTAGAGATGCACAAATAACCATTACTTCTAAAATTCCAATTCGTGGGCTAGATTTACAAGGAAAGTAACTCAGTGTGTGCCGCAAGCCATTTTTTGAGCCGCACTGAGTCACTTTAAAAGCACAGGGATGCAACATATTTACAACAATATGTCGTGTCTCTGTGCTTTCCCCTGCGCTGGCGCACAAACTGCTGCCATGCGCCGGCACAGACACCCTTGCACCCTGCGTCACGGGGATGATTGTTTATGTGCAGGAAGGCTTCCCTTCCTGCACATAAACAATAAAAAACAGCGTTTTCCAACTTCTATGTGTGCTGCATTACCACACATCGAACTTGTAAAACGTCATTTATTTAAAGGATTGTTTATGTGCAGGAAGGGACAGCTTCCTGTGGATAAACAATCATTAGAGGTTATTTCCACGTTCTATGTGTGCTGCAGAATGCAGCACGGATAGAAAGAGGAAGAAAACGAGGAGAAATGAATACATTTCTCCTCGTTGCGCCTCTCTGCTCCTCCCCTGGTGAGGCGTAACATTCAGATGCATTTCCAGATTTACCATTTCTTGTAAATCTGGAAATGTGTCAGGTTCCACGGGTGTTTCATCGGAACACCCACAGCAACACCCATGGAACGTCCCTTCCACTCAAAGTGCTGCTAGTAAAGGGGCCATGGTTACAAGGACAGGAAAAGCCACGCAGGGTGGCTTGTGGTGGCTTTTCTTGTCCTTGTAAATATGGGGCAGAAAAATGCGCTGCCGGTGCGTCACAGAAAGTGACGCACGGGCAGCGCAAGGGCCTTGTAAATGTGCACCCTTGTTCCCATTACAGAAATACATAGGTTTCCTTGATACCTATTTCTCACTATTTAAATGTTACCAAATGAATTGCTGTGTACTGTGAGAAAGTGGCTCTGTATATACTGTTCCCAAATAGGTTCAGTGTGCACAGAGTCCACAGTCCCCAGAGGTTTGGCAGAGGCTAAAGTTAGATATAACCTTACTCTCTAAAGTGATCGCTTGGTCGAGCAGTAAGGCAGTATCAGAGGACAGTGTAAAGCATTTGTTGTACACACTCAGTCAGCAAATGGTTCCACACACTCAATAACTGAACTCTAGGCCAATGGTTTATATATAAAAAATATATGCTTGTTTTATTTTAGAACCAACAATAGGTATCAAAATACACTTTCTCAGAATGAGATGCTTTAGTTAAATACTTTTGCAACAGGCAATTGACTTTTGTAGGTAATAGTTACAGGTTGTTGCAATAGGCAACACAATTTCAAACACAATAATGGGAACTTTAAGTTATATGCAACTATTAGGATTACTTTTCTAACTCCAGGACTGGATCCTAGAGTCAGTCATGGGACAGTTCTTGGAAACAAGTGAGCAAATTTGGTTAAGTTACTGTTGTGAGTTTTTAAACAATATTTTGCTATTTTAAAAGTTGACACTTTTTACCAATGTTATCCTATGGAAGGAAATTCACTTAGCAGGTAAGTGGGGTTTTGGGTACTTTTTCTAGGTCAGTGTTAGATCCTTGATCCAGCACTACTGTACCACCTGTAAGCAGTTGAGAAACTGCGCTTAAGTTATACAGGCAATTTTTAAGGAATATTTATACGTTTGCAAAATCGACAGAAGAAATTTCATAGAAAAACAGTCAATGGTTTCCTATGGGAGAAAATTCAAGTTACGGGTAAAGTATGTTCTTGTTACTTTTGTAATCCAGTGCTGGGCTCCTAGGCTCAGTACTGGGGCATCTATCTAAAACAGGTAAGTAATTACGTTTTCACAGTTGGTACGATTTTTAAAGAATATTTGTAGTTTGCAAAAATCGACACTTAGAAGAAATTTTACAGAAAAACAGTCAATGGTTTCCTATGGGAGAAAATTGAGTTAGTGGTAAGTACGGTTGTAAGTACTTTTCAGGGTCAGTGCTGGGCACCAAGATCAATCACTGGGATCTCTCCTAATAGCAGGTGAGTATTTCCATTTTCGTTACTCGGTTGATTTTAGGTGAATTATTTAAGTTTTAGAAACTCCACACTTACAAGAAATTTCTGAAGATACCAGTCAATGTTACCCTATGGAAGAAAAGTGAGTTATCGGCTTTTGGTTAAGCCCTCGACTGGCAGAGTTAAGGTTCTGGGCACAGACTCAGGGGTCTCCCAGGGTCAGGTTGGTACAGTTGTTACACCCTCAGCGGCACTGGGGCGTCCCTGTGCAGAGTGAGTTAGGCCAAATGTTATCCTATGGGAGGCAGGGGGGCCTTGGTTGGTGGCTGCTGACTAGCAGGCCACACGGCTGTGGGAGCTGGGCTCCTCATCACTTGCTCAGGGCAAATGGGGAAGTAGGTAGGAGTAGAAGTTGCACTGCCAGGGCCACTCAGGCGGCTGGTTGCAGGGTGCTTTTGAGCCTTCGGGTGCTCAATGGATTTCAATGGGAAAGCTCAAGGACGAACCAAGGCTTCAAGCTCGGGGACGAAGATTCTTCGGGTGCCACCACCACTTCGAGAGGTAAGTTGGGCAGTTGGAGGATAGATAGGTACCCAGGAGTCGGGCAAAAGGGGCAGCAGGGCGCCGGGTGCAGGGGTGGGGTTGGCAGAGGCTGGCACATCCCCCGTCCTTACTTGGGGTTTCCGGCCAGTCTTTCCGCCGGAGTGGGGGTCAGAAGCGGTGGGGGCCAGTTGCTGGGTACAGCAAATGGCAGGGATAAGCTCACAAAGGCTGCATGCCTTTGAAGCTTCCCCCTGCCCATCCTGGGGGAGGAGACCTAGCACCTCGCCCAGGATGTGCATTGTTGCAGGCCCAGGAGAGCGGGTGCTCTCCACCTAGGGGTCCAGCAATATGTCTGCTGTGTGGCAGCCTAGGCAGCCTCTCAGACCAGACATGGATTGTAGGTTCAGTTTCAGGGGGTATCTCTAAGATGCCCTCTGTAGTGCTTTGTATATTAAATCCCACACTGGCATCAGTGCTGGTTTAATGTGCTGAGAATTTTGATACCAAACTTCTCAGTCTTCAGTGTTGCCATTATGGTGCTGTGGAGTTCGTGTTTGACGAGCTCCCAGCACCATATACTCTAAAATGGCAGCACTGCACTTACAGTGCCCAGGAATGGACCCGTGTACTGTAGGGGCACGGGGCTCATGCTCCAGTGCCCACACCGCTGGCAGTGCCAGGGCAGTGTAGGTTGTGGGCATGGCACACAGGGATGTGTGCCATGTCGACTCTTTGTTTTGTCTTGTACCCAGACACTCAGCCTGCAAGGGCAGTGTGTGTGTGTGTGTAAGTGTACAGGGCCTCTAAGGGTGGCACAATGAGTGTTGCAGCCCTTAGAGGCCTTCCCTGGTCAAAAGGCCCTGGGTACCTAGGGTACCATTTACCAGGGGCTGACATTGGGCCAGGGTTTGCCAATTTGGGTATTAGGTTTTAGGGAAGGAACATAGGCCCTGGGCACCTGATTGGCAGGAGCCCATGGCACACTCAGTCAAAGTACAGTCAGCAATTCAGCAAACAGTGGGGGCATACCATGCAAGAAAGATGGCACTTTCTCACATGTTCCCAGTACACAATGAAAAACCATTGCAAGGTGCAGCTCAGTTTTTGGCTCTGGGTATCTCGGGTTCTTGGTGAACCTACAACCCCTATATATCCCTGCACCCAGAAGGACCCACAAACGCCATGGTATATTGCCTTAAAAAAAATACCATAGTTAGAGGAAGTTACAGGTGAAACTGTGGGCACAAATGGCAGTTCTTTTCAACTCAATGTCAATATTTTTTTTATATCACCTTTATATTCATTTCATTAGGAAAACACTGAAGGATCTACATAAATGACCCCTTACTAAAGTCAGAATTTTGTCCACTTTTCAGAGATGTATAGCTTTCCAGGATGCATGGGTTCACCCCCATTTCTACCAGCAACTGGAAGGAGGTTGAAAGCATACAAAGTAGGAAAAATAGGCTATGTTCCAGTAAAATGTCAAAACTGTGTAGAAAGTTTTGGTTTTCTGACAAAAGTCTGCCTGTTCCTGAAAGCTGAGAAGAAAAATTTAGCTGTATTTTTGCTAATTTCTCTGTCCCCTACATGAGAATCCACAAACTATGGGTATTATCACAATCCTTAGGATATTGGAAAAAAGGGAAGCAAATTTGGTGTGTATACCTTATGTGGATAAAAAGTAATGGGGCCTAAGCATGAAGTACTTCAAATAGAAAAAAAAAGGCATGGCACGGGGAGGCCTGGCAGCGAAGGGGTCAAAAGAATAGAAACATTTTCTTTATACGTCATCGAGTCTTAAAGTCATAGCAAAGATTAGAAACTTGAGCCTGATAATTGAGGACTTGAAATGAGTATCTGATGCCGTCCTTTCAGGGTTTAACTACGACACACTCACTGTGTTGCTTCTATCATCTACGACAGCAACACCAGCCTCCACCCTGGTATCCACCACAGCGGCGGACAGCAAAAGCAAAAAGGCGCTTACCAGGATGGCTGAGCCGATAAGGTCTGTGGTTCTGCAGATACTGACTAAACAGTCTTATCCTCCATCTGCCAGCCTGGATGAGTCTTTAATTAGTGACCCATCCCTGACAGACAGTTATTACTTGCCTATAGAAGGGATCCAGTACCAGACCAACCTTAAGGGGTAAGAAGTCGGATGAAGAGGCCCCCTGACCCTGCCGCTCCCCAACAGAGGTCGCACACCTCAACCGATTATAGGTGGGATCATCCATTGGCATGGTAGCGGCCATTATGTCTGTCGATCTCTGGAAAACACTGCAATAGAGAGCAGGCCTATGTGCTCCAATCCTCACGCTCTATCAAGTTCTCACGAGAGTTCTGGGCGGCCATCTTTGGTGAGGAATGTTGCCTTAGTGAGACAGCAAAGAACCAGACTCGCCCTGAAATTATCTGTTATTAAGGAAGTGTTTATGTTTCTGAGGCTTTTATTAAAACCGTTCTAATGTAAACTGCTCTTATGTAATTTGTAATTGTTCTTTGTTAATTCTTTTAGGACAGGTTTTATGTTAACCCTTGTATGCATAATGAATCTGTTCTCATGTAAAGTGCTCTGGGGCCCATTTGGTCTTTCTTGCGCTATATGCAAAAGCAAAATAAATAAACTAATGGTATGTTATTTACACCTGAACACAGAAAGTTAATACTGGGTTATTTATCCCTATTTAAAGCTAAGGTAATTCGCCTAGTCATGGGACACACCGATAATGTCAAAGTTAGCCTTCAAGTTGCTGAAAGAACCGATCTTCTGTTCCTGTGTTTATTTGTGTGGTTGGTGGTGGTTGTGCATACACTGTGAATGATATTTCCCACGGAAAGTTGTGCCAAGCACCTCTGTAGAGGGCCTTTTGTCAAAGATGCTGGCATTTTGCCCCTACCATATTCCAAGTGTCCAATATCTTGTTTGGGAAAAGCACAATGTGTGACCTGAGGCACATTCAAAACAAGAGCTGGTCTGAGGGAAATGCCTGATCAATTGCAAAGAAGTCCATAAAAAGTTTTAGAAAGAGATGTGGTGAAGGGAACTTGTACTGTTTAATTCAGGAATAAAATTAATATGGACAACGATATTAAGTAAGGAAAAGGAATATGCACCGATTTATTTTGGAATGGAAAGTAATTTGCACGGTTCTGTTCCAGATTTGAAAAGGATTTTTGACAAAACCAAAGTTCTCCTCTTGGAAAGACCACCCGCACCGTGGGGCGACTCCTGGTGGCCCTCCTCCCTCGGACCACCACCCACCCCAAGCACCCACAACCTCTGTATCATCCTCGACAGCGAACTCACCATAGGACGACAGGTCAACTCGGTTTCCTCCACCTGCTTCAACACCCTCAGAATGCTCCACAAAGTCTTCAGATCCATCCCAACAGACACCAGAAGAACCGTCACTCAAGCCCTCATCACCAGTCGACTTGACTACGGGAACACCCTGTACGCCGGAGCCACCACCCTCCTCCTCAAGCGCCTTCAAACCATCCAGAACGCTACAGCAAGAATCTTCCTGGACCTGCCCAGATGATCCCACATCACCCCCCCTCCCACATCATCCCCCACCTCCGTAGCTTGCACTGGCTCCCCATCAAGAAGAGATGCCACTTCAAACTGCTCGCCCATGCCTACAAGGCCCTCGACAACACGGGACTAGAATACATGAACAACCGCCTGACCTTCCACCAGCCCACCAGACACCTGCGGTCTGGCTCCCTTGCCCTCGCCACCATCCCCCGCACCCATCGCACCCGAGCCGGAGGATGCTCCTTCTCCCACCTCGCTGCCAAGGCCTGGAACGGCCTCCCATCCACCTCCGAGCCTCCACCTCCCTCGCCGAATTCAGGAGCGGCCTCAAAACCTGGCCGTTCGAATAGCCCCACCCACGCAGAGCCTGGATACCCCTCCTGGTGATTGGTGCGCTCTACAAATACGGATTGATTGATTTTATAATGGAACTGAATGTGCACTATTTTGTTCAATAATGGAAAGGACTGCGCACCGTTTTTAGAACCTAGACAAAAAAATATTAAAGTTGTAGTTTATTTTTTTGAGTAATAAACGATTAGTTTGAGTTTATTGATTGTGGTTCTAACTTTCCTTCCCATTGTTAAGCCTCCCAATCCCTTGATTCTTTAACACTTACTTCTGTTTTCATCCATCTTTCTGTCCATCCTTTCTCCATTGTGGCATCTTTCGAGTCATCCTTCTATGGTTCCATCTTTCCTTTCAGCTCTTCCTTCATGCTTTATGTTTGTTTCTGTCCTTCCCTCTGGTGATCTATCTTTATTTTCATTCCTTTCCTTCCTGCTTTAGTATCATCGTTTATCCCATCTCTACTTTTGTCTCCTTCTTCCCAAGCTTCCTTTATCCTTGTATCTTCCCTGCTTTCCTTCCTTTCGTCTTTGTTTTCATCTAGATCTTTCCTTCTATCTCCCTATTGTGCCTTCCATGCATTTGCCTCGCTCAGTTTTTTTTTGTCTGTGGCAGTTTGATAAATTCTCTTTTTCCCTTCAATGTGCTTAACTTCTCTGGCAACTCTCAACCCACAGATGTAGAACTGTGCAGGTTTGTATTTATTAGCTTCTGAGTGAGACCTGGGAGTCCAGGATCAAATTCAAGGGCAGCCAGAACCACCCCTGCTGCAGCTGGGGAAGCAGGAGGCTGACAAGGCCCTTGGGGAGCCCTCCGCCCGCACCTCTCCTATCTGTCTCCGAAAGCATCACCGAGAAACAGGCTCACATGCTCCCCAGCCAAGCCTTGAAGTAAGTCATACACCACACATGGCTACTCACTGGTACTGCAAAGGAGTCACACAGAACTCGAGAGAGGCAGGGAATAAAGCTAGGGAAAAATAGGGGGAAAAAGCAAATCTTTTGGGGAGTTAAAAAATGACAATATATATCCTTTTATTTTTTTTATGAATACACAGGCACATAGCAGGAAACAGCCAGAAGTAGCAGAGGCCACAAATACCTGCAAGGATGGTCATTCAAGGCAAAACCTAAGGCAAGCCGGTGGGAGAACACAACCCGGCCTCATCCAGCACAGGTGGACCTCACCAAATCAGCCAATCACAGACAGACTGCCCACAGCAAACGCAGGCCACGGACCAAAGGCTTATTCACCAAATCGATGAATGCGCTGTGTTCCTCCCTTTGAGGAATAGTAGCTGTGCAGGAGACGGATATACAGGCAGAGGAAACACTGGCAAGTAGTGAATGCTAAACCAGTGCTAGAGAACCAGATGTGCTTCCTGACACAGCTGCAACCTGGGTGCAGGAGCTCACTCCACGTACATTCTACTCCCAGGCCATCCCTGCACGTCACCATACTGGCTGTGCTCCAGTGACTGTTCTCTGGAACTTTCCGGACAGTCAGCGGCGGCTCCTCTGCTATGGCGGATGGGTGTTGTCCCTCCTCCTCCCCCACCAGCAGCTGCAAAACTCGAAAAATAAATCAATAATAACACAGGTTATCCCTAAGACTGGGAAACCCCCAGATGATTGTGGATCATACCGCCCCATATCCCTTCTTAATATTGAAACAAAGATTTTGGCCACAATCCTTGCGAGGAGTCTCCTGACTGTAATTCTCCCTCTGATACACTGGGATCAATCAGGCTTTATGCCAAAGTGTGCCACGCGTTTTAACGTACGCCGTCTTGCTAATTGGATGGACACAGTACAGGGTCGAGATAGCCCCCATCAGCTTCTCTGCCTTGACGCCGAGAAAGCGTTTGACACGATTCATTGGCCCTGCATGTGGTGCACCCTGGAATAAGTGGGCTTTGGCCCGGTCTTTCGAGAATGGCTGGCACTGTTATATAACACACCTGAAGCGAGGGATTGAGTGGATGGAGTTCTCTCTGCAAGCTGGCCGATACAACGCGGCACCAGACAGGGGTGCCCCTATCCCCTCTACTGTTTGCCCTCATTCTAGAACCGCTGGCCTGTGTGGTTAGAACCCGACAGGGCCTGGGCGGCTTCCTAGACGAGTCGCATCTTTTAGAAGAGGAACGCATATCATTATATGCAGACGATATTTTGCTTTATGTCACACAACCGGTCGAGACACACCCCTGAATATTACAAATCTTTGACGAATATGGCAGCCACGCGGGCTACAGGATTAACTGGAATAAATTCACCCTCTATCCGTTGAGTGGATAAATGGAGCCTCGCTCCTGCCCGAGCTGTTTGCGGCTCTCTACGGAGGGGTTTATCTATCTGGGGCTCTACATCACCACCGACCCCATGGCCAGACTGGAACGTAACATTAGACGAGTGTTACTGAACTTTCAGACGTATGTTGAAGAGGTGGAGGAAACTCCCTCTGACCATCATGGGGAGGGCCGCCATGTATAAGATGGTAACACTCCCTCAACCCATTTATATTTTGCAAAATACATACCACAAATTACCCAATACTATTTTTACTTCCATTGACAGTGAACTACGTCTCCTTCTCTGGGACAGAGCCCATCCACGAATAGCATTGCGAACGCTGCAGCGCAACTCCTATAACGGAGGTTTGGCCGTACCAGATATCAGCGCATACGATAGAGCGGCCCACCTCATAGTCATCAACGAATGGAACCACGCGCCAGGTGATCACCCTACCTACAGACTGGAAAGACTGCAATTCCGACAACATACCCAATTGCACTACATATACAGGGGTGCTGGAGGTACACGTCTCCTCCCAGCTACCCAACGCGTACTAACGGCCTGGAAGAGTGCGGAAAGGCAGATGAAATGAGAGGGTAAGCCTACACGAGATACCCCCCCTGTGGGAGGGCACTAGATTGACTGAGATCAGAAAATTGAGGGGTTTTAAGAAATGGGACTTCATAGGTATTTCTAAGATAGGGGACCTGTTGGAGAGGGGCTCTCTAGCCTCATTTCCCTCCCTTCAGTCTAAATATCAACTTCATAGCTTCCAAGCCTATTCCTACCGTAGACTTAAACACGCCCGGCACGCTGATGGGTTGGACGCTGTGACGTTGCTGGAATATGATCCGCTAGAGGGTAGGCTCCTACAGGAAGAGATCCCGATCCAGGCGATATCCCTGACATACAAGACACAAATCAACAATATACCTGACAACCTTGGTCCGCTGCGTGCCAAATGGGAACTAACCACCATCCCACTGGAAGACATAGATTGGAAAGCGGTCCTTATGGACCCGCGCGAAGTAGCGATTAGACTGAGGCTACGTCTTATACAATACAAGATCTTTCATAGATTTTATTTTGACAGGGCACGCCTCCACACTATGGGAAGGTCTGAGGATCCCACTTGTCTTAGATGCCATCTGGAGCGTGGCATGCACATACACACCCTCTGGGAGTGCAGACACATCCAAACTTACTGGCACATGATACAGGAAGAATTAAACAATATCCTGGGAGCTCAACTAGGGTTAGATGCAAAATTTCTGCTACTGGGTATCCCCACAGACATCGACCTGCCACGACACAGGCTCCTGCTGGCTAATCTAGGATTAGTAGTAGTCAAAAGAGACATAGCTAAGTACTGGGGGGCCCAACGACGTCCCACACTCGCAGAATGCAGATCCAATATGGATCTATATATGGTTGCGGAGAAAGTGATTTACAAGGCCGAGGGGTTGCCCACATAAATTCAGGAAAATGTGGACACCGTGGATAGATTATTCTGGACCTGGACACAGACGAGGGGGGAATAGACCTTTCGCACGGCAGGACAGAACCAAGTCATTAATAAATGTGATGCCGAGCCCACTCCTGATTGTTCCGATTGTACGAAATTGACCCAAGTATTTGCATATATGTGAGGTTGATGTAAATATGTGTTTCTCATTGGAAAGTCTGCTACGACGCCTTCTGCCCATAGCTATAACTTGCTGCCCGCACTTGAGCATACTCCAGGCATTAGCGACTCCTTTTCCCAACTGTATGTTTCGTTTTTCAAACAATAAAATAAAAAATAAAGTTAAAAAAAATAATAATAATAACACAGGTTATTATCATTTTATTTTTAACACGAGTGAGTCTTGGGGGGGCCAGACGAATACAGGCTGGAGGGGGGGTGTTTCAGCACTGCTGTCAGTGCGCATGTGGGTTTGGCCGGCCGTCATAGAACGGGCGCTGCTGGGTTGGAAACAGCAGGCACAGGCTCCCGGTCTCTCTGGAAGTTTATATCCAGGCCGCTCAGGCCAATCCTGACGCTTCTCTCATGCATGAGAGCAACGTCAGGATTGGCCGCAGGGGAGTCTGGGAGCCTGTGCAGTGCAGCAGAAGAGCATCAAGCCAGCGATGCAGCGAGAGGCAGGTAAGTCGTTTCCTTTTCTTTTTTTCTAATCATCATCTATCGTCGTACCTCACCCCTACCTCACCACTCTTTCCTGATACCAGCCGCCACCGCAAATAGTCAGTGGGGACATGTGGGCATCTCACAGGCAAGCCAATCACCCAGCTGCGAAAGATACGCAGATATATAACCGGCTGAGTGATCCAGTTTATTGTCATGCCACAGAAGCTGGCAGAAAGGCCACCTGGGGCAAGGGATTTTCATGCCTTTGCCCACTTCCCTCAGGTGCCAGTGATTGTGCACATGTGGCACTTCAGCCATCCCACCACAGGGAACACCATCTCTGCATCTGATGCCACTGGCATTCCGTCAATGTGCAACCTGTGTGCAATGGCCCCTTATCGGATGCGCACTCTGCCATTCCTGTGTGCGACACGGCAGCTACTTCTTCCAGCTGTTTACTCTTGCACATCAGCTGGTTGGATGTATCCTTAGGAAAGACATTCCAAGCACAGTCACTCATAACTCCGCCCATCACAAAGTACACCCATTAGACTAACATTGTGTGCATGCATGCACTCAATGTCTGCAACACTCTCAAAGTAACTGCAGTATTGCTTTGTTTCAGGTGATCCGCGTCTGCCCTTTCTCTCCATGTCCTCGCTGACTTCCGACGTCCCTCCCTTAGCATCAACAGAGGTTTAAAAGGACACATATCTACAAGGGTCATCATTGAACACACCTTTGGTAAACTAAGGTCATGCTTCAGATATCCTGACCATACAGTGGTTGTTCTCCCATGCTCCCAAAAGGTTGTCACTTCCAAATCTGCAGTTATTATATATGTTTTATCCATCCATAAACCCATGACTTATATCGGCACGATCAGTCATATCATTCCATGCATCATTCGCCTAAAATGGTAAGTCACTCCACATGGAGTATCCAGAGAGGCACGCGTAAATCTAGGCGTCTTAATATATGAATTTTTCGACTTAAATCATTTTAAAAATTAAGAAAGTCAATTTTTTCTCAGTTGGTATATACGTTCCTCTTTCACTAATTAATTTCCTACTTATTCCATATAATTGGCAGATTTCTCTACCTCTATAATGCAAGCAAAGAGTTCCGCACTGGGAGAGGAAAGGTTTGTAGCGCACATGGTGTTTTCTACCAACCAGAACAGACAGGAGGTGACATACAGGAACAAGAAGTAGGCCATTCTGAATGTGTCCAAGCACCGCCATGGAGTGGTCTCCCATCCTGCGTCTCTTTTTGTTCTGGAAACTCCTAGAATGGTTGAGGATAGAGAGGAGAGAGGGGCTCATGCTTTTACGAAAGGGCTGGAGGTAATGTGGGAACCAGTCCCCTAAAAAAATCATCAGCTGTAGGGGGACCAGATACCCATCCGAGTAATGTAGCACTGTGGAAATCTGGCAGTACACGATTACCCGCTGCAGCACTGTGGGTATTCACATCCGTAGAGTCAAAGAGTGAATCAGAAACTGGGAGGAGCTCTGCAGCTGGGCACATCTGTAGACAGAGGATGTTCTGGCGTCATCCTGCCAGCCACCTAGGTGGTACCTCTGACTCTCCACACTGCACAAGGGGGGGGGGTCCTCAAACATCTTGATTGTCCCAATAGCTCAGCTGGAGGCACTCGAGCTGCAGCACCCATTTAAAAAATATTATTTTATCTTTATATTGAAAGTGTCTTATGTTTATTGCTTCTTTTATGCTCATGTTTTCTGTATTACATCTGGTTCTCTCAAATGTGTAGCTGAATTTATTCTATTAATATAAATAGTCGTTGTATCCTACATCGTCACCAAGTTCCTTAGTGACGAAAAATCATCTGTGCTTTTTGAAATGTTAGGGCAAACATGGTCATATGGCCCTATTTTTGTATTCAGTGGCTTTATTTTAGTAAATGCACACACCACATATAATCTAAATTAATTATTGTTGGACCTGACATCCATGGCATGGTTTCCCCCAACGTTTTGCCTTCAATCCTCCTGTTTTTGCTGGCTTCTTTTTTTATGGCCTTAGGACTCAGCACACTTTATTATTGCTAACCAGTGCTAAAGGGCCCTCCTCCTAAAACATGGTAACATTTGCTCCGCCCATTAAAATTTTTTATTTGCTTGTAAGTCCCTAGTAGAGTGGTACTATATGTACCCGGGCACCATATATTAAATGCTACCTGTGGGCTTGCAGCAATCATTGTGCCACCCATGCAAACAGACCTTTAAACATGCCTCAAGCCTGCCATTGTATTCTGTGTGTGCAGTTTAAACTGCCATTTCGACCTGGCAAAATAAACATTTTTCCAGGCCTAAACCTTCTCCTTTAACACATATAAGTCACCGAAACATAGGCCCAAAACAGTCCACAGGGCAGGGTGCATTGTAATTAAATATTTGAACATGTACTTTTAAGATTTACATGTCCAGGTAATGAAAAGCTCTTAAATGTGTTTTTCCCTTCTGCAAGGCCTGTCTACCCCTTAGGATAACATTGGTTTACCTTAATAAGTGATAACTTTCAATTGGAAGCTGGTAAGAATGTCAAGTTTGGTCTCTACGGAATTGTAATTTAAACCACTCTTTGATGGTAAAGTTGGATTTAAAGTCACAGTTCTGAAAATGATACTCTTAGAAAGTTGGCATTTTCTTGTCCCAACCCTTTGGTACCTGCAGCCTGTACCATGGGTACATGACTTGGGGCAGCTGGCAGTTGGTCTTTATGTATTACTCCCAGACAGTGAGGCAAAGGAGGAATGGGTGTTGGCAGGATGTGCCAT
Organism: Triturus cristatus; assembly: GCF_964204655.1. Classification (NCBI taxonomy): domain Eukaryota; kingdom Metazoa; phylum Chordata; class Amphibia; order Caudata; family Salamandridae; genus Triturus; species Triturus cristatus. The sequence goes on from NC_140594.1 coordinate 1,173,570,450, forward strand.
CTCTGACTTGATAGGGAGCAGAGCCGTCACCTACCACACTTGTATCTCTCAAAGACTGTCTCAGCACACTCACAAAGGGTTACAAACTAGTATTTGTTGCCTGTAGACAAGCTGGAGCCAGGGCAGAAAAACCTCTTGAAGTTTCTTCCACTTCAAAGTTGGCATTGGGTGTAAATAGTGGACCCTCAGACCCACTCTACATTAGACATCTAGACCTGTGGAAGACTCAGAAAAGGGACTGTTGTGCTGCTCTGCTGCAAGAAATACTACTACTCTGCTGCCCTTTCTGTCTGCTGCCCTGTTGCCTGCCTGAGGACTGGACCCGCATCTTGAATCCAGGACCATCAGAGTGACCACAAGGGCTATTTGGCTGGCCTCCAGATCAGATCCTCAGGGACAGAAAATACTCCAATCATCTTGAATACTACACCTGGAGTGTGCCTGCAGTGAGTCCTACCTCCCCAAGTGTGCCATCCCAGTCCTTGGCCCGTGAACGTGGGCCTGAAGGTGCTCTGTGACTCCAACAGTGGTCCCAGTAGAAATGACGTAGCACCTAAAAGCCTCGCATTGGAACCACCGCTGCATGGCGCATCCCAGATGCAGTACCGCCAGCTCCCTGGAACCGCCTCTGAGTGACACATCCTTGATGCAGGACCTCACAAAGCTCCGCAGCCAGGATATAAGGTACTTTGTTCAGTTTCCCTAACTTGGTCCATATATTCGGCCCGTGCTCCATCGTGGTCGGCCGAACTTGTTACTTTTTCTCTATCCAGCAAGACCATATACCACAGTTGGCGATTTGTGCTTTTAAGCACTATTTCTATCTGAATCTTTAAAATTGCACAGGTAAAGAAAGAGAGCGAGAGAGAGATGAATAGAGTGAGAGAGGGAGAGAGAGACAGAGAGAGATAGAGATGAATAGAGCGAGAGAGGGAGAAAGAGAGAGAGAGACAGACAGACAGATAGAAGAGGAGAGAGAGTTAGAGAGAGAAAGAAAGAGAGAGACAGAGAGACAGAGAGAGACAGGGAGAGAGACAGAGAGAGAGAGAGATGAATAGAGTGAGAGAGGGAGAGAGAGACAGAGATGAATAGAGCGAGAGAGGGAGAGAGAGAGAAAGAGAGACAGACAGACAGACAGATAGAAGAGGAGAGAGAGAGAGAGAGAGAAAGAGTGAGAGAAAGAGTGAGAGAGAGAGAAAGAGAGAGACAGAGAGAAAGAGAGAGACAGGGAGAGACAGGGAGAGAGAAAGAGAGCGAGAGAGAGATGAATAGAGTGAGAGGGGGAGAGAGAGAGAGAGAGACAGAGACAGAGAGAAAGATAGAGACCGGGAGAGAGAAAGATAGAGAGAGAGAGAAAGAGAGTGTGAGTGTGTGAGTGAGTGAGTGTGTGAGTGTGTGAGTGAGTGAGTGAGTGAGTGAGTGAGAGAGAGAGAGAGAGAGAGAGAGAGAGAAGAGGAGAGGAGAGGAGAGGAGAGGAGAGGAGAGGAGAGGAGAGGAGAGGAGAGGAGAGGAGAGGGAAACTTGCTGTGAAAATGACCAAAGGCCTGATGAAGAGTTTGGTGGAAGACTTACTCTATCGCAATGTGACGGATATCCCATCGGTTTTAATACAGTGCCTTTGCTCATAAGACACCTGTAGCAGGCGGACAAAATATCCATCCCACCGTGAAGGAGTAACCCGTCCGCAAAACCATAAATCGGGCCGGATGATTTTTACATGATTTTGGAAAACACAATAGTAGATAGTTTGTCAATTTTTGAAGATGGAGAGCAAGAGAATTCCCGTGTTTGGGAGTGGTCAACAGTAGCACAGGCGTGGTTATCATAGCCATCTGGTGCCCAAGCGGGTAGGACCATTTATATGAAATCACTGTGAAGAAAATTCCTGTTGGTTTGAGTTGAATATTTGAATTACTCACTAGACACTCAAGGTTTTGGCTTTGCACTGGTGTTTAGTTTCAACAGCCAGTGCTGAAGATTGAAAGAGTTGACTCTGGAATCCAATAAATATAGTGAGGTAGAAAGGGGTGGAGTCAAGAGGGGCAGGGCCAATGAGAGTCAGTCAATGTATTTTGTTTTACAAACTCTGCCCTCAAGAAAGTGGCGGCAATGAAAAATGTGAAACTAAAGCTGTTCAGGTTTAGCTAATGGCCACAAACCAACTGTGTTTCAAGGTAAGTCAGGGCGATAAGCAGCTCTTAGTATGGGCTAAAAAGGTGGGGTCTCTAAAGGAGCAGAGTGCCCTAAGAAGAGTTACTAAGAATTGTTCTTCAGAGGTGTGACCTGTGTCCAATGGTGTGTCCTTAGACATTGGCCTTTGCCTCCTTCTAGTATTCGTTCTCCTTGTCCTTTAGCTCCTCATCCTGGTCCTTCTCTTCCTTCTAGTCATGTCTTCCTCCTTTGTCTGGTCTACCTCCTCACCCTCATGACTTTCCTCCTGGTGCCCCTCTTGGTCCTCTTGTGGATCCTTACCATCTTCTGGTGGTCCCAGTCCTTGTGGCCTCCCGTATACTCCTGGTTCTCCTCTGGTCTTTGGTCTTGTTCCTTCAGATGCTGATCCTCGTGCTGCTGGCCCTGTTCCTTCTGGTCCAGGTTCCCCTAGTCCCAGCCCCCTTCTCCTGATCGTCCGTCATCTATTGCCCTTCCTCCTCCTCGTCCAGCTGGACCGCCTCCTGGTCCTCCTTCTCCTTCTGTTTCTCCTTCTGGTCTTCCTACTAGGGGTCCAGAACTGTTCCTTACGGTTCTGATACTCTTCCTTCTCCTGATCCTCCATGTCATATCCTACCTGTTTTTTTTGGTACAGTCCTCACAATCTTCTTGGTTCTGATCCTCTTGGTCTTTTCTTTCCTGGTTCTTCTGGTTTTGTTTATCCACCAGGCCCTGGTCCTCTTCCTGGTTCTTCTGGGTCTCCTGGGCCTTGTGATCTTTGCCTCACCTACTCGGATCATTGTTCTCCTGGTCACCCTGCTACGGGTCCAGCTGGCTCCCATGGTACCTGTACTCCTGGTCTTGGGTCATTTCCCACTCAATAGATGCCAGTAATACAAGAATTGGGCTCGCCAGTTCAGAAGTCAAGAGTTTAGCTTGTGGGCAGATGCCTTTCTAATGCCAAGTGTGGGGTTGTAGTGATTTACCAAAGGCAGGAGGTCCCTGTATGATTGGGCAGACATGGAGAAGGACCTATGGTGCTGGGGCCCTCTGTACTCCTTATTCCATTTGCAGTTTGCCAAGGACCAGGAACCTTTATATGGCACAGAAGATGGTGCATTACTCAACACATGGTGTCGGTGAGGTCTGGGGGGTTATGGTTGAGGAAAGACTTTCTTGCTTCCCAGGAACTGGTACAATGCCACCTCCAGCTTCATGGCGGATGTAATACATGGGATGTTGCAATCCCTGTAAGTCAGCGTCTAATTTCTTTATATAGGCAACTTGTGATGCACCTAGTCGCCAGTTATAAAGAGATGACATAGCCGCTCAACTGTAATAACTTATTACCGTTGGGTTCTAAGGGGAAAGGCAGGTCAGGTTACGGAGAAAAATTAAAGCACCTGTTTAAGGAACTAAAGGAAATGTTGCTTTTCTTTCATCTGCTCTGTTTTTCTAGTTCTACAGTTACAGTCAGAAAGGAAATATTTATGGCAAGATGATTCGTTTTGCCCTCCTTAGGTAACTATAGAAATGTTAAAATCTTTTTGCATGTTTCCATACATGCTAGGCTACTACCCCTTTAAAAAAAAGCGACTTGTTTTAAAGTGATTGTAATATCTTTTTGCAACAAATATCTAACAGATTTTTGGATGTGTTTAACTTTTTATAAGAGATTCTATTTTTACTCTTCATTTTTGTAAACATGCGCTCTCTTTCATATGAAGGAGCTATGCACCACGCATTTAAGCGATTTGTGAGAAAGGTGATGGTGTGACCATGTACTATAAGGAATAAAGTACCCCTGCCTTAAATAATAAGGATATTGCAAGTCACCTCAAAGTTCCATAAAGTTATAAAGGAACCCAGCCAATGAACTAACCAGAGGTTCGACAGAGTACTCCATGACCTTGAACCACAAATAAACTTTCCTTGGCTCTTAGCCAATATTGGGCCTTCCAGGTGACGTGATTCCAAATCCTCAGCACAGCAATGAGCCGGCCAGGGTTGTCCTTCGTTCTTTGGCAGCCCCTTTTTGGGAGCCCTTTGTAGATGGAGCTGCAATAGACAAGTCAGGACCACTCCACTGTTAGCAAAAGGGAGCTTCTCTGAGGGAGTCGTGAGAAGGGAAGAGCACCTCAAGACAGACATGAGAGGGACACTTCTTCTGGGCCCTTGAGGATATTCTGTCTCTGGCCCTGAAAATGGTGTTCTAGGTCACTAAAATTGTCTATTTTTAGGAATTGGAAATGTGTGTAATACTTCTATAAGAATATATTTCTTGAAAATTAAGTATTATCGAATCCGAAACATGACTGAAAGTCACTCAACACCTTGCTGGTTTGCCGGTGGAAGTAAGCTGAGGGTCACCATGCTTTCTAGAGCGTCCGCAGTACAAGGAGGACTTGAGATGGGGCTGTAACTGGTAAAGATTCTGGTCTCTGTATTTGGCTTTTCCAAGAGTGGTTTCAGTGAGAGGCAATGCCATCGCCTGTTGATGGGTTCATGAGGGTGGATCTGGAGCAAAGCATGTGCCCTGTCAACGTGATACCTTGTGCTATTGCTCTGTACCACATGTGAAATTTGCACCCGAGGCTGAGTGATAATAGCGATTAGGCTTATAATGTTGAACACAAAAGAAAGGGGTTAGGTTCTGAGAGATCTTCAGAAAGGGTGTGTGTGTTGCTCCCTTTTTCATCAATAATCCTCTATAGGGAAGACGAACAGTTTTTAAAGGAGTTCACCACGCTCATGATGTGGGCTTGTCTAAGCATCTTTTAAGCCCTGGTGCAAGCATGCTTGTGTGTGTGCCTGGCATTCAGGATGGTCTGATGTCTCTGCCTCTCATACCAAGTCCTTCCAAGGGATCTTTCCTTTTGTCTCATCTTCTGCAGGTTGCTGTTGCCACAGCTGTATTTCTACTGCTCTGGTGAATGGTTTTATGGGGCTCTCCACAGGTGAAGGAGACTTGTCAATGCAGGTGGAGACTTTAGTGAGGTTTCGATAGCAGTTCTTTCATGGTGTCGAGGGCTTGGGTGGACCATCATGACGGGCCGCCACCGGTTCAAGTTTGTCTACCAGTTCAGGTTGGCTCTTATCTCTTCCTCAAGTGTGACCATGACATGGCCATGATCAGGCCAGGGACAGATGCATTCAGAGATCCGGAGTGTTGGGGTTCTAGAGAAGAAGAGGCTGAGTCTGTGGCCTCCTGAGGGGGGTCGCTGGTCCTACTGACCAATGCTTCGACTGTCCATATCATCATTGACTGTAGTGGTGTTGTGGTATGAAGCTATCTTCCATCGGTGTTCGGGCCACATAAAATGAAGCATTGAAGAGGTGCCGTACAGGGTTGAACATGTCACCAGGATGGTGGTGAGCGTCTCTTGGGGTGGGTGGTGCAGCAGCACATACACTAAGGAGGAGTTTAGCCCAAAGACATATTCTAGCCGCTTCTTGAAAGAGGTGCACACCGGCCCCTGGATGTCCCTTCAGATGACGGCGCCTCGGCTGAGGATAGCAGGGAGGCATGGTTTTGTCTGGGAAAGAGAAGATCATGGAACATGTCCCCCTTAAAGGACAGCAGGTGGGAGGAGTTTTCCATGAGTGGTGGGATTGTATCTACTAAATGATTTTGGGGCAAAGGGTATCTGTCAATCAGTTTCTTCAGCATTTGGTTGGTTGGTCGAATCTCCATGAGATTGCTATGCCATGGCGTGGTTTGTGGGGGGTGAGTGACATCTGATGCTGAAGGGAAGGCTATATGAAGCGCTGGAATCTGCTCTACTTATATTCAGACATCTGGGCGCAAATTACAATTAGTTCACGTCTGAATAATAATGTGTATTTTTTATGTATCACCTGCTACCAAATTTGTACAGTGTCGTAGTACTATGAATCACTTTTTTATCCATCACCCAGGGAAATGTAATTCAGTACAAAGAAGACCCTGCAAGGATGAACGGCTGAGATGAACCCACTGTAACGTGCATGTTGAAATCAGGTCTCATCGGTGTGCCCTCAGCTCTCACACCTATTTCAAGACATTCGTTATCTGCAGATTCCGCAAGTGTATTTATTTATTTATTTATTTATAAAGTATATAGCGTGAACGTGACCCACGAGAGTATCAGAGCACTTTACAGCATAAGAACAAAAATGGTTGAGGTGGTACACATACATTCAAAAGTGTCAATTCGTACAAAAGGAATAGAAGATATATGATTAACAAACATAGAGGACCATGATACTGTAGGACGTAGAATAATATACAGTTAAAGAACATTAGATGTATGAATTACAGACCGGCCTACACCTAAGCCGTGCACGCATGGACTTTCACTCAATGGTGAGATCTTCCAACAGGCTTTATGCTCTAGGAGGGAGGCAGGGCTGGAGCAGAGTCAGTGGCACACCCTACTCATCACCAGGCCCGGTTCTAGTGGGTGGGCCAGGTGGGCCGGCCTACCCAATCATGAGCTTTGGCCCTGGCAGAGAGGGCACGTTGGCCAGCAGTAAATGGCATCTTTCATTTAAAATGTTCTTCCGAATGTTATTTTTTCCTTCCCATTCTGAGATTTGTTCTGATTGGGCCTGGGCTCTCTCTCACAGGCACCCCAATCACGCATCTCCTGTTAGAAAGGTGGGCTGTGTCCATGCCCACTCATTCAGGTAAAATCGGGGCATATCGAAGGGGACAAATCCTCTCTTTGCCACTGGGTAATCTTAACCTTTCTGCTGTGTGGATATTTCCTTTTCTATTCCACGCTGGAGGAAAAAAGTTTGTTTCTCCGGATTCACCTTTCCTGGCCCCGCAGCTGCTCATCAGAAGGGCCTGTGGCTAGGAACCGAGCAGGTGAGAGAATGCCTGGCTATTTGTTCTTCTTTTTAAAATCATCAGGGAAGGCCCAGCAAGACACATACTTCCTGTATGCTTTATTTAAAATGTTTATCATTATTAATGCGGCTCTGCCACGGATGTAAGACAGCAATATAAAAGTCCAAATAACTGGTGGTTAAGGATCCTGCCAATCCTTTGCCTGTTGGTAGTTCTGAAATGCAGATAAACTGTATTTTATGTGGATAGCTCAGTGGGTTACTGCCTTTGTCACAGAGATTTGTGTGTTACTTGCAGTTCAGAAGTTACAATCCTGTCAATGGACAGTGACCTATGAACTGTCGTCAAAGAGCTGCATGCAGACCTGAATAGTATAGTTAGAACTTCGCTTTCTTTGTTTTGTGATATAGTTAGAACTTCCCCAGTCTTTCATTATTCTAATGTTGCTGAAAAGAGTTTGTTTGGGCAGATATACATTTTTATCAGTAAAGGCAACCCCTAACCACTGGGGTACGCTTTAAATCCAGAATTTGTGCTTTTCCAGACCAAACCCTCCTAGAATACACTGCCCACCAGTATTGATGACATGTGATTCCTACACCTTGTAATCCTCATTGGCTTATGTGACATTTTCTGTAGACTGATTTACATACCTGCATGATTGATTGTCTCTGTATAATGTGTGCGTGGTGTAAAGTACTGTGACACCCTACGCTGATATGGGTAGCGCTATACAACAAATGAAATGCAGAGGGGCTATGGAGAGATGAGGGGCGCTGGTGGAGGGTGGCAGTGAGGGAATCTGAGGAAGAGGTCAATAGGGGGAGGGGCTATGGAGCGATGAGGGGCACTGGAGGAAGGTGGCAGTGAGGGAGTCTGAGGAGGTGGTCATGAGGGAGAGGGGCTATGGAGAGATGAGAGGCTCTGGGGGAGGGTGGAATAGGGCGGCCCCCCTTCGTGCCATAGGATGGCACTCGAGTCAGCCACCCAGTGTTTTGTGACCCGTGAGGGTCCCCATGCCCGTGTCACTTCCAGGCAGGAGGGGGGCGGGGGGTGAGGTACTTATACATCTTCCGCCCACTGGTCGCCCTCTTTGTCCTGCTGCCCTGATGCCGTTTCCCTCCCCACCGTGTACCCGTCGTACAAGCGGGGGGGGGGAGGATTTATCTAACTTATTATTTTGTGTTGCAGGCGGAGTTACATGGTGAACCAGAGGCTGTAAGGTACAGAGGAGTACCCTCTGCACAAGCACCACAAGAGTGCAAAGGCCAAATATCCCCAGGGATGTCCTCGTGTTGGACCCTGGAGGAGCAACGGCGCCCGTTAGTCCTACGGGCGGTTGTGGACCTGAGCAACCGGGGGTTGCCTGCAACGCTCTGCCCCCTTTATGCGGGCGTGAGTAAGGAAGTGGACTGGCGGTCCACCGGAGGGAGGGGCTATCCCCTCCCCCAAATCTGGCTAGGGCCACAGTGTAATTTGGCTCATCATGTGGGCAGGCGGCGAGGGGCTGCCTGCCCTGGGATCACCCGTAAGATAACCCACCATGTTGGCATATTTGTTATGCAAATAAACCTGGAGCAATTTTCTCCCCAAAGAATGTGTCTGGTCCGATTATTTCTCCAGGATATTGCTGTGGGAGGGATGGGGAGTGTTGCAGATATTGGCACTAAGTCAGTGGGTGCCTTGCAGGCCCCCCAGCCTTGTGCTGCACCCCTGCCACGCCCCGGCCGCGTCTCACCCCAGTTCTTGTTGGCGTGGCTCCTTTTGGACCGGTGGCAACATTCCGTGATCCCCAGAGGCAGCACATCCGAGTTTGAGAGCACAGGTGCCTCGAAGACAAGTGCGCACTCTGGCCGCCCCTCGAGCTCATGAGGGTGGGAAACAGACCTCACAGCTCTGGTGTGGGTGGAAGATTGACACGTCTAGTGTCAGCCAAGTGCACCTCACTTCCGGTCTGGGGCTCAACTCCAGCAAAGAGCCAAACTCTGCTGCAAAAGAAATTACACAACAGTCAAACACAGGATGATGGACATTCACTCAAAGGCTGAATGGAGATAAAGCAGTTCAGTGTGAAACGCGATGGTTGCCTTGTAAGGAAGCTTATGCTGGACACAGTAGGCCCGATAACACAAAGATAAAGGCTACACACAGCCTGATTGGTTCATTAAAAGAAGTTACGCCAGCTGCCATAGACCTGATCTGTTTATTATGACAATTTGCAACCTTAGTAGGCTGGGGCTTTGTTGCTGGTTTTGCCCACAGACACACCCAGAGGGGAGAAGATTTACATGTGAGAATTTTTGTTAAGACCCATGAGAAGAGGTTGTATATAGTCTTGTCAACTCAGTTGTGAACATATTTGCAATTGTATGGCTGTATACCTGATGGCCGCCTTGTAGGAATGGTTTTGCTAAATACAGAAGTCCGGGATTGGGTCTGGTGAAGAGCCAATGGTGACGGCTCGATGCCTGATTGGTTCACTGAGAAAAGTCATTTCAAGGTCCACAGATCTGATCTGTTCACAACGTTGTGACAAATAAGTAGACCTGAGATATGCAGTGAAGACATATCTTAGAGCCAATAGTCCTTAAAGGGTGAATTGTTATTACACAGTGTTAACACCTACACAGCTCTCTCTGGTACATGGAGGCTCATAGATGGCTTTGAACCAGTTATGGCAAGTAGGGAAACTGGTGCCACACCACCGGAAGTGATCACTAGATCCAAAGCACACGTTGCCCACCTCAAATGACCATTGGTCATACATTAGAGATATTAAAAGACAGATACAAACAAAAAGGATCTACTAGTCTTATCTTCGTTGTGTTCTGTACAAACTTTCTTTGTGTACACTCTGTTTTTTGTTACCTCTCGCTTCTGTGTTTCATAAGCGTTGGTTTTGCTGGGGTCGCCCTCTCTCACACACCAGCAGAGGATTTGTGCTCTGGTAATCCTGGCTAGACCACATTAGGAGTGATCATATTTAGTTTTGCCAATGATGACTTTCAACATACTTGAAACTTATTGTGTTGTATTTAGCTGTGTACGTTTTAGGTCTGGGCTGATGGCTTTAGCTCAGTACAAACCTCTTGTGATTAAAATTATTCAGAAAAAATAAATTCATGTCTATACACAGAGAGGATCTGGATCTGACCTCTTTCCTTCACATTGTACTCCTGTCCAATGCAGCGTACAGCATGCGGAAGTGGGTCCGCTCACTTCACCCATTGACTATTGCCCTGTGAGTGAAAGCATTTCGCCTCATCACATCTGCACATCTGCCTGGAAATTAGTGCGCTTCAGTGCCAGTAATCATGGGTCAGGACTTTAGTTTTCCATTTTCTCATTTCACAGGTCCCCTTTCATTTATTTCCTTTTATTTTTTCAGCACCGGGAAGCTCCCTAGACAGTGCTTTAAGATTACTTACTGGGTACTGTCTATAGCGAATCATTGTTTACCATTACAAGATGGCTCGCACACTTAGCAACAACACTTCAGCCATCTTGGATTGGTACAGTGATGATGCACAAGGCACAATACAATTCCAATATGGCCGCTAAGTTCAGTGGTTACTTTGCAGCCTCTTTGCAATGGTATTGTGCATATTGTGTCACTGCTTTGCCATTCCAAGATGGCTAATAAATTGCTTTAAAATGTTGTGGCCACATTGGAACTTTAAAAGAATGATACAAAATACAGAATGCCATTTTAAGATGGCCGCGTGCAGCTATGTTTAATTTTCAAACATTTTGTATTGCAAGTATATGCCCACCACATTAAGCAGTGGAATATTTTATTTTTTCTATTTAAATTCTCTCAATTAATCTTGCATATGACTTTTACATTTGTAAGTGTGATTGATTGTGGATGAGTGAGTGGGCAAAAGCAAGAACGAGTCAATGGGTAAATGAATGGCTTCTTGAGTGCATAAAAGAGTGGCATACATCAGGAATTACTGAATGCCAAAACTCGCCGTGACCGCAGACCACTTCATTGACATGCTTGTTTCATTTTGTAGATTCATCATATTGTTGCATGAAGATCGTTACATGATAGACATGTCAAACCCTTTGATGTCTCAGCTCATGCGACATCAAATGCGACAAGTTGGAATGCTGGCTCTGCTACGTTCTCTCTATGAAAATATTGGCTACTCCCGTCTACCGGGAGTCAATCTGGTGTAATGTCTAATATGCATGGCTATCATTCTGAGGCCAGTTTTCCATGACAGCTTTCACACTTGACAAAAAATAAGATTCTATGTGATGAACTTTGTGAATAGTCTGGCTTTGAATAGTGCTTCATGTCATACTAATGAGACACTTGAGCTGTTTGATGCAGTGAGGTATTACACTGGTAATAATGAGGTGAAAATCTTGCCTTGACGGTATTAATGATTATTGATGGACTGTCGAAGGGCTTTTGTGTACATTGTCAAAAATATTGTTACAAATGTATGTGTAATTAAAAGAGTCTGAAAATGATCCCTTTTTGTTCAAGTAAATATTTTGTTTCATTAGTCATGTAAATTTGTTAATCGATAGACATTGATCTCAGAGCTGGATGGTTAATCCACAGGCATTGATCTCAGAGCTGGATGGTTAATGCACAGACATCGATCTCAGAGCTGGATGGTTAATCCACAGACATCAATCTCAGAGCTGGATGGTTAATCCGCAGACATTGATCTCAGAGCAGGATGGTTAAACCAGAGACATCGATCTGAGAGCTGGATGGTTAATCCACATACTTCGATCTCAGAGCAGTATGGTTAATCCAGAGACATCGATCTCAGAGCTATATGGTTAACCAACAGACATCGATCTCAGAGCTGGATGGTTATTCCACAGACATCGATCTCAGAGCAGGATGGTTAAGCCAGAGAAATCGGTCTCAGAGCGGGATGGTTAATCCAGAGACATCGTTCTCCTAGGGGGATGGTTAATCCAGGGACATCATTCTCAGAGTGGGATGGTTAACCCAGAGACATCAATCTCAGAGCTGGATGGTTAATCCGCAGACATTGATCTCAGAGCAGGATGGTTAAACCAGAGACATCGATCTGAGAGCTGGATGGTTAATCCACATACTTCGATCTCAGAGCAGTATGGTTAATCCAGAGACATCGATCTCAGAGCTATACGGTTAACCAACAGACATCGATCTCAGAGCTGGATGGTTAATCCACAGACATCGATCTCAGAGCAGGATGGTTAAGCCAGAGAAATCGGTCTCAGAGCGGGATGGTTAATCCAGAGACATCGTTCTCCGAGGGGGATGGTTAATCCAGGGACATCATTCTCAGAGCGGGATGGTTAATCCAGAGACATCATTCTCAGAGTGGGATGGTTAACCCAGAGACATCAATATCAGAGCGGGATGGTTAATCCAGAGAAATTGTTCTCAGAGGGGGATGGTTAATCCAAAAACATCGGTCTCAGAGCGGGATGGTTAATCCAGAGACATCGATCTCAGAGCAGGATGGTTAATCCAGAGAAATTGATTTCAGAGCTGGATGGTTAATCCACAGACATTGATCTCAGAGCTGGATGGTTAATCCACAGACATCGATATCAGAGCTGGATGGTTAATCCACAGACATTGATCTCAGAGCTGGATGGTTAATCCACAGACATCGATATCAGAGCTGGATGGTTAATCCACAGACATTGATCTCAGAGCTGGATGGTTAATCCAGAGACATCAGTCTCAGAGCGGGATGGTTAATCCAGAGACATGGATCTTCGAGGTGGATGGTTACTCCAGAAACATCATTCTCAGAGGAGAATGGTTAATCCAGAGACTTCGATCTCAGAGCAGGGTGGTTATTCCTGAGACATCGATCTCAAAGCGGGATGGTTCATCCAGAGACATCGATCTCAGAGCAGGATTGGTAATCCAGAGACATCGATCTCAGTGCAGATGGTTAATCCAGAGACATCAATTTCAGAGCAGGATGGTTAATCCACAGACATCGATCTCAGAGCTGGATGGTTAATCCACAGACATCGATCTCAGAGCGGGATGGTTCATCCAGAGACATTGATCTCAGAGTGGGATGCTCTGTATTTCTGTATCCCTCTTAGTACAGAAACATCCTAAAATTGTGCTTCTCCTTTTAAGGTCTGATACCTAAGACATAACATTGCCTCCAGTGAGACAGGAGCACTATATTTACATAATGTACATGAGTACTCTTATGCAAGGTTCTTTCTCAATGAAAAGTAGTGTTTTCATGGGCCCATAGTGAGGACAATGAACACACCCAAGCCTAAATATCAGTTCTAAAACATAATTGAGATATACAAAATAAAACAGGGTTGGACTTCCCCTTTCTGCAGGGTCACCCTAGGTATTTGCCTTCTTGTGCCTTACTTTGCTGTTGGTATTTTGGCACTCTGCACTTTTTCCGGCAAAACAGTGGTAAAGTGTATGTGTTCTCCCTTAATCATGGTACAATTGGCCTAGACCTGACTGGGACATTTGATTTACTTGTAAGTCAAAAGTATATGGTACTGCATGTACAGAGAGAATGTAAATTAAATGCTACTAGAGGGCAGCAGCACTCATTGTGCCACCCACCAAGGTAGCCTTGAAAAACATGTTTCAGCCCTGCCATGGCAGCCTGTAGAGCAGTTTTAGACTGCCATTTGGACCTGGCAAAATAAACCTTTTGCCAGGTCTAAATCTTCCTTTTTATTACTTATAAGTCGTGACTAAGGTAAGCCGTAAAGGCTCATAGGGTAGGGTACATGATATTTAAAAACAGGACATGTGGGTTTAACTTGGACATGTCCCAACAGTGAAAAAACTCCTAAAGTCATGTTTTACTGTTGTATGGTCTATCTCTCCCATAGACTAACTCTGGGTTACTTTACTACACTTTATGAGTGCTAATTTCAGTTTGAGACCAGATAGAGCTATGCTACTTGCACTGAAATGAATTGCAATCTAAAATTGTCTTTAATGGTAAAGTGACATATTAAGTTACTATTCTGAAAAGACACCCCCCCCCCCGACTCCCTATAGGAGAGCTGGCATTTTTCTGCCCTAAACCAAATCTGCCTTTCTGCCTGAATCCTGAGTCACATGACAGTGATTGGTTCTTCTGTGGTGTTTTGTGTATTGCTTTTAGACATAATAACAAAGAAGGCCTAGGTGTGAGAGCAGAGGGTCTTCCTGACAAGATGTCAGTTGATAAATTGTGTGTTGCCCTGCCCTGTCCTGTTTATACTTCAAAGGCCCTGCCTGCAGCCCACACAAAGGAACCTGACACCTGACTTGCCCTGACCTTTGTCACTCTAGGCAGTTTGAAACCAGGAGAAGGGGAACTGCAAAGTGACCTCTTTGCACCAAGAATTGTCTGCCCCCGATGACCGCCAACATGAAGCTTCAGTGGGACTTGCTCTTCGCGGCAATAGAGACTGCCACAATAAGCTTCAACACGAGACCTGCACTTCAGAACAACAGCAACCTCCCTTGACGATCACCAATGCCAAGCTCCAGTGACGACTGGTTCTTCACGCAACAGCAAGGACCGTCCGCATTGCTCGACTTTCTCCTCGTGCCCTCAGCCTCCTGCTCGCGGCCGCTACCAACAAGAACAGCATCCTTTGCACCAGACTTGAGAAGGTAACTTTCAACTGTGACTGACCTAGTCCCGTGTTCAAACCCGTACTCCATCGTGATTGGCCTGAACTTGTGACTTTCCTCCGTCCAACGCAACCAGATAACGTTGAGGGGTGCTTTGTGTTCTGCGCATCATTCTCACCTAAAAGTTTAAAAAACTTGTAGCTCTGGTTCAATGGACTGGATTTTTATTGCTTTGGTGTCATTTTATTTATTACTTTTGGCCCAATTGTTCTAAATTGTTGTGGGATTTTTATTTGTGATGTGTTTCACTTTATTACTGTTTGTGTGTTGCAGAAATACTTAATACCTTGCCTCTAAGTTAAGCCTGACTGCTTTGTGCCAAGCACCCCGAGGTCTAAGCACAGGTTGGTTCAGTGCCTTTTGTGGTTCACCCAGACAGGGATTGTGTTTATTATTTGAGGGGGGCGGGGCTTCTACCCCTCACCACTAATAACCCATTTTCTTACAAAGAGGTACATCTTTTATTTTAATAAGTTTGCCGGTGTATGTTTGTTTGCTCACGCTTTGAGGATTGTGCAGGAAAAACAAGACTATATGTTCACTTAATTTGTACACTGACTATTGCTCTCGCAGTTAGAAGAACAGTTTAAATAAAATAGTGTTCCAGGGCATCCATGCAAGAAAAAAAGAGTATTTTTTGGTGAATTACAATTTCAATGTGATCTGGTGATTGGGTTCACTTCTCTTTTTTACGAAATGTTTATATTTTGCATAGTACATGGGATCCATTATGTATCAATGTGTGAGAAACGGCGAAAATGTAAAGATTAAACTGACACAGAAAGAGCTGCATACTGCAGCATAATTCGCCTTTCCTCGGTGCATAATGTCCTCAGCCCTGCCGCATAATGTGGTCCCCTACTGCCGCATAATGTGGTCCCCTACTGCCACAAAATTCTAGGACCCTGTTTATAACTTAAACTCCACTAGAACGAGAGCAGAATCGCCATGCCCAAAACTTGCAGTGCACTGCCATCTTGTGGCTGTTGCACATATTTAAACAGTTCCCACTTAATGGAACAAGCACAGCAGGCCTTTAATAGAGAGATGCTTAGGTCTGAATAAAAGCACTTGTGCACAAGTGAGTTTGACTTTCTTGGAATACCAATGTGTACATTACACAACTGCTTTTCACAGTTTTAAGGGCAATAGAACGAATGTTTGCATCAAATTAGGCAACTTAACCAATAAACTATATCTGTCCCTCGGAGAGATGGAGAAATAGGGAGGTGAGTGGAATTTAGAGGCGCACTTACTTTGTGGGCATAAACCACAGTAATGTCCCACACACAATATACAGAAGTGAGTTACACTCAAAGCTGTGTCCAATATCCCAGTCAGAATCTTTTTTTACATTTCTTTTTAGTTAATGCAGTTTTGTATACTACAAACATGAACCAAATGCATTACACAGGCCTTCAGTGCAGATTGTGGCCAAGGCCATTGTGACATCTGAGATCGGCTTATGTGTACACAAAGATTTGGATCCAGTAAGATCATTGTACTATAGATAAGTTCAGTAATTCCAATCAGGAGTATAATAATTTTCCATGCTGAACGGAGGCGCTCAAGTACTTTCCCACTGATTAGCAGGGATAAAGTCCAGAGAGTTCTATGGCCAGAGAAAGAGGGGTCAGCAAAAAAAATAGGGGTGGTCTTGTGTGAGGAAATGGGGTGTATAATATGGTGTGGTTGTGCGACCTCACCATGTAATACACTTACCAGCCCCTTAGTGACCCGTAGGTGTCGTTTGTCAAACTTTCGCTCAACCCTGGGTAGCTGTGGCTCTGAGCAGCAGGGCTAACATGAAAGAACAAGTGTAAACATTGAAACAGCACCGAATCAATTGAAGAAGAAATCGACAAGACTGGAAAGAAATACAACACCCATTTATGAAAATAGATTGCATTTTTATGTATTGTTAGAAACCACAATGAAAAAGACCCACCGGAGGGTTCCGACGATGCAAAATTTAGCAAAGTATGGGAAATCAAAGCATTTCACTCAAGCGCAGAGAAGCATTGGCAAATTCAACACATTTGACACTTTTTCACTAAAAGGTTTGGGATAGCTGTAATGCGGTCACTTAGAGTCACTTAAGTTGACCAACTCCAGTAAAAAGCCAGTCGTGGGAACCGATACAGAAATTGGACAACCCAATGTACCCTTGAGGGCTTGGGTAAAAGTAGATATACTGGTAAGAAGATGCCTTCAAGGGATTAATTTAGATACTTAATTGTATAGTTATCAATTGTTCGATCTAGGATAGTTATATACCTATAGAACTAAATTCATTGAGCATTCATGTATTATATCTTATGCATCAGTCATAACAATACGAATCAAATCAGCATTAATGAGGAAAACAAAATACATAAAGAATCAATCAAGAGGAAAAAACAAAAGAAGCAACGGGTGTGTAAAAAAACAATAAGTTTATATCAGTCAATAATGTCAAGGGTACTGAAAATAGACAGTTATACAAATATTGGAAGGAAATAATATAATTGATTGTTCCTTCATGTAAACTAAATCAAACACTTTTTCATAATAATAATCAATAGTTATGTAGAAAAAAGTGTGACAGTCGACGTTTCGGTCTTTTAAATATCCATTCACAAGACCATCTTCAGGACAAGTCGATTAAAAGTTGACCCCTTATTCTTTAAACAATTTTCATCCAAATCAAAAGGTCGGATGGAATTTGATTGTATGGAAGTCGAGTGATATGTAAATCTCACTTGTACAACACGTGTATTCTCGTTCGAATATTGCTGGCAATTTCCAGTAGTTATTTTGAAGCTGCAGCCACATTCAGACAATCGGGTGGCTTTAATCGCATGGAAGGAGTACTTTTTAGATTTCACTTCAAGAGGTACGTATCCTCACTTGGAAAATACTGGTGGTTCACCAGCGATTACTCGGGCAGCATGCAGTCAGGTAAGTCGTGGGGACCAGCAAAATCCTCAGAAATTGTTATCTCAGCAGGTGAAACAGTCTTCAGTCAGCTCCAGTCACTTTTATCCTTTGTAGGTCTTTTCTATGGACGTGGTCCTGATGCAAGTGAGGAAGGATGCTGAAGATGCTCAAAGGATGTTGTAGATGCGATGTGGTCAATGGGGGTCTTACTGTGACTATTCCTCAGTCTAAGAAGGGCGTGACGGGGGTCTTGGTCACTGGGTCAATGTCCCTCAAAGTCCTCTAAGTTCTGGAAGAAGTCCAGTCGCCACTGGACTACTAGTCACCCAGTCTTGCAAACACAGGCCAATCCTTCCTGGGTTGACAACTCATCCTCTGGAAGGCCCAGCTGCACTCTGATGACACTCCTGGGCACAGCTATCTCAGGTGAAATTTTGTGAATCAGGTCCTAGTCCCTGATGCTGCATGGAGACGGTGGTGGGTTGAACATTTTGAGCTACCAACTTGCCCCAGCAGGTTTCTCAGCTGCTGTGTCCCTCAGCCGCTGCAGGTAAGAGTGGTGGGGCTGGGTGAGGGGGGATTTCGAGAGACGACCACAAGGGAAAATCAAATAAATTATTAATTTCCCCTTTTGGTCGTCTGTTGAAATCCCCCCTCACCCGACCCCATCGCTCACCACTCTTACCTGCAGCAGCCGCGGCTGGTGTCCCTATGCTGTGAAGAGGAGGCTTGCTCAATGACCATTGGAGTCTCTTGACTTTGATTGGGCTCTGGAGACGACATCTCCTCAAGCAGGACACAGCTGGCACAGTCCCTCTCCAATGGTAGCCACCAGGTTCCGCAGATGCAGTGCACACCAGTGCAGCCTCTCTTTGCTGGTTCTATGGTGCAGCAGGACAGTCCTTCCTCAGTCCTCCTTCCAGTCCAGTTGAGATCTGAGTGCAGGGTGCCAGGGGGGCCCTACTTATGCTCAGAAAATGCCTTCAGGGCAGGATGTATTTGGTGGCAAATGGGCTATCCGGTTCCCTCCCACCTGATGAACACTTCCTGTGAAGTGTGGCATCTGGGCATCCCAGGATGCACATGCACCATTCTGCCCACTTCCAAGATGGCAGGACCCCTCTCCCTATGTGTGGAGCTCCCTAACCCAACCCAGAGATGTGCTTACCAAGGGGGTTACATGACCCCGGAAAACCAGTTTGTAAATGGGTTTCTCCCCTCCTGTCCTAAGTGCCAGCCTGTCTGTCTGAATAATGGCGCAGCCCCTCCCCCAAGTGTTGCCCATTTGCCCTTCAAAGGCAGTTTGTCCTTTGAATCTCACGTTTTAGGCCGACACTGGTGTGATTTCCTGCAAGAGAGAGGTGACACTTCCTTCCAGAGCAGGTCCCTATTGTATCCTTTCCTAGGAGTGGTTTGCACAACTCCCCAGGAGGGCAGAAAGCTATCTCAGTGCCAGAACCCTGTGTGCAACTAGTATGGGCACAGGGGACTAAAGGCAACAAAGCGGTAACTATGGCAAAGTTGGGCACTGTAACTTGATACATTCATTTCGACCTGAGAATTAAGTTGGGCTCCATGTAATGAGTTGTTTGATACCTTGGATGTCCCACTTTGTGACACGATTCCAGAGTTAGTACAGCTGAGTGATCAGCGTGTAACTCTGCACTCGACAATTGGGCAACCAAGCTTTTCCACCGTAAAAACAACAGTTTCACATTTTTTACTGTACATGTTCTGCCATGGGATAAGCTGCACTCTGCCTTAGGAGCGTCTTACACATATGCCGGGGGAAGTATGGCTTGGCCATTATTTTCAATCTTGGGCTGGCAGTTGTAACCGCAAATGGCGGGCTCAAAGTCTTGTTTTACTAGTGCCCTCACACGGTGTGGCACAGTCAGTGGTGCACTCCCTAGGGGCACCGTCAAACTTACATGCCCTGGGTACTTTGGGTACCATTTACTAGGGACTTACAGCTAAGTCACTTTAGCCAATTGAGTATAAGTCAATTCAGCAATATCGGTTTAAGGGTAAGGGTACAGACACTGAGGTTCAGCTAGTAGGCCTCAGGGCACTCTCAGGGCCAGATGTATCAAGCTATTTTGCGATCGCAAATGGTGCAAATCATAAAAATCAGCCGTTTGCTTACGCAAAATAGCCTTATCCAACATATGAAAGATTTTGCATTCGCAAAATTGGTAATCACAAAAAATGCAAATGCTAATATTGCAGATCCCAATTATGCGATTCCTAATTTGGGAATTCGCAATTTGGGAATCACAGACAAATGTACGAAGCATTCGCAAATCGTGAATGAACCAAAATTCGCAATTTTGCACATGCAAATTACCACCAACTCAAGTCAGGTGGTAACCAGGTGCAAACTATATAAAAATGCTCAGAGGGTCTCAGAATATTTCCCAATGGCAGCGTTGTACGTCATAGCGAGGAGGAGGAGGATTCAAGCAGCAGCAGAGAGAAGGAGGAGGAGATAGGATCGCGTTTACAGAGTGCGCATGACCCTGTTTCAGCAGACAGAGGAAGAAATCCATGACAAATATAGACCAGACCCAGCAACAATACTAGACCTGATAGCAGACCTACATCCAATACTGGAGCCTCAGACCCGCAGGATCCAAGCCTTTCCCACCCATGTGCAGGTCCTATGTTCACAGGCTAGACTCAGCTACAATACTAGACCTGATAGCAGACCTGCATCCAATACTGGAGCCTCAGACCCGCAGTATCCAAGCCTTTCCCACCCATGTGCAGGTCCTGTGTTCACTGCACCTACTGGCCTCAGGGAGCTACCAGGGGGTGATAGCTGCAGCAAGAGGGGTGTCCCAGAGTAGCGTTTAACGCTCTTTAAATGCTTTCTTGGATGCTACGGTATAGAGGATACACCATTACATCAGATTCCCAACTACACAACAGGTATTGCAGCGCACCAAATTGAATTTCTACGGATAGCCCAATTCCCACATGTAATTGGGTCCATTGATGGGACACATGTAGCCATCTGTCCCCCCTCAGCTAATGAGTGTGTTTAGGAACCGGAAATCCTTTCATTCACTCAACATCCAGGTCACACGTAATGTCTCACACATAATAACTGACATAGCAGCCAAATATCCTGGTAGTACGCACGATTCATTCATATCCAGACACAGTGAAATATACACACGTCTCACTGGGGGTGAAATTGGCGAAGGATACCTGCTAGGTAAATGCATGTAACTCACTTCGATAGACTCTTTGGATCTGTTGAAATAGGACAGTGATTAATCTATTGCCTTTCATCCTGTAGGTGACAGCGCATATGCTGTGCCTTCCTTCATACTCACACCATACCTTAATCCTGCAACTCAAAGTGACAGGAAATACAATGCTTCACACAAGTCGACGCGCAATGTCATAGAGCAGACAGTCGGCCTACTGAAGAGAAGATTCCGCTGCCTACACAAAAGTGGAGGTGCACTGCAGTATAGGCCAGAGATCTGTTGCAAAATGTTTGCCACTTGTACCACGCTGCACAACCTAGCAACAACCGATGGCATACCAGTGGACCTTACATATTCGGAGTTTGATGAAGAGAATGAACCACGTCCACCTCGCAGAGCAGCCGGTGGTGTAGGTGCAGCAGATGGCAGACAGAGACGTGATGAAATAACACACAATATTTTCTAGGTGAGTAATGATGAGACAATGCACCTCATGACTTTTGTTCAACTGTGTTTTTATTCACCTTAACATCAGGTAAACTGTGTGTACACAGCCATCAACTTCTTTCTTGTGTGTTAGTTTTGTAGGGCAACATGGCATTTATACTGCCCATGCACAACATTCAGCTCTGAGACTCATATGCTATGGGTTACCTCACCCACTGGCATGCCTCAGTCACACCACTGACTACTTTTTACGGCCATGCACAGCACTAGAGCAGTCATTGGGTACATTGGCTTTCCTTGATGAGGCCTCGGATGCTGTACCTTGCCTTGCACTCCACCATCTGGGCTCACTCACCGGTGCAGTAATGGTGCTGCGGCTGGAGGCCTCCTCACTGTCCCCTGCACCCAGTGTACTTGTCCCAGCTATAGTAGCTGTCTGTAGCTGTTCAACAGCAGTGCTGACCTGCACCAATCCCCTGGTGACATCATTACTGCTGTGGGCCATTTCCACCTGCATGGACAGGACAGCTGTGGCATTGCACAGATGGTGAACTGCCTTTGTGTAACCATACGAATGGCTAAATAGTTTGTGCTTTTCACGGTGTTTGGAGGCATTCTCCCTGTGCCTGATGGCACAGAGCTCTTTAATCGCTGCTGTCATGTCCCTGAGACGGTCTGCATTTGTCCTATGGCCTCTGCCACTGTTTTATTCATCTCCCTGATGCTGTCCTTAATGTCAGCCATGTTGTGGTTCAGACACACCATCTGCCTTTGCATTGACCGCATGCTTTTGAATTGCAGCCGCTGCACCTTCACCATAGTGCCCTCCGGCCCAGCAAAGACAGAGGATCCCTCGCCCTCCTCAGCAGCACCGTGTGTTCTTGCTCTGCGTCTCCTGCGATTGGTGTTGCTACGCTGCAAGTGGGACTGATCACTTTGAGGCTGTGCCTGCTCATCGGTTCTTGACTGTGGCTCTTCTTGGATGTCTTCCCCTTCTACCTCCAACTCCTGTAGTGGAGGCACAGTGTACCTGCTGGTCTTGGTGCAGGTATTGGTGGTGTTGTGGTGTCTGACTCTTCTTCCCCTGCCTGTTCTTGGATCTCCGCTGGTCCATCTGTTGGTTTGTCTTCACCCTGTGACGCAGGTTCATCTGTGAATATGACACTTATTGTGTGTCTTGCTTTATGTTATTTAAATGTACTTGAGTTCATATACCAAATTGATGTGTTTTATTTGGTTATTTACTGTTGGTTCTCAAATGCAGCTATGCTGCTTAGAATCATTGTTTTTCTATCTTATGTGTCTGACTGCATCTCCCATGATGCATTGCTGGGTGGTAACCAAAATGTGGACTGGAATGGGAATTACATTTTTTCATTATCTTATTTATAAGTGTGGGTTTTTGTGAGTTATGGGGCAAGTGTATTTTAGTATGCATCCTGGCTGGTGTTTGTTGTGGCGGAGCTGTCGATGTCTGCTACACCACTGGTGGATTCAGACTGTAGGGTTGACTCCACCAAGTCCTCAAGGGGGTGGAGGCAGGCCGTGTTGATGGTCCTCCACCAGTCTTCTTGGCATCTGCAAGCCTGCTTGCCACCTTCTCCTATGCCCTTGAGCGCAAGTCGTACCAGCGCTTGCGTAGATCTTCTATGGAGCGCTGTGTGACACCTATGGCGTTGACTTTGGCTTGGATTTCCAGCCAGATTTTCCTCTTCTCTGACTCGGGTATGTGTAGGGATTTTTTCCCAAAGAGTTGCTCAGAATTAGGCCCTCCAATTCCTTTTCACTGAACGTTTGCTTTCTCTTGCATCCTGCAGCCTCCTTTGCCTTCTCCTGTGAAGCCATGCTGTGTCTTTGTGCCTGTCTCTGCACTCTGGATGTTCTCCTGAGTGGTGTGCTCCTGAGCTGAGCCTCCTACACAGCCTCAGGCACTCAGAATCGTCATGGGGAAACTCACTTCCTGGTTGTGAGGTCATCAAGCTGCATCGCAATTGCAGATTCGCAATTTTGCAATTTTTTTTAGCGAATTTGCTATTACAGAATCGCTGATTGGGAATCTGTATTTGCGAATGCGAATTTTATCAATTAGATATATATATTTTTTTTTTTCCTGCATTGCATTTTGCAAAAACCAAATAGCTATTTGGGAATAATCGCTATTTTGGAATCGCAAAATGCTTTTTTGATACATCTGGCCCTCAGAGTCGAAAAACCTGCAGCATCCGTCCAAAACCTTGGGGGTGACCTTACAAAAAGATGCATTTCCTTAGACCCTGCAGAAAAGACAAATAACCAACACAGTTCCATCTTCCTGTCCATCTGTGAGGCTGCTAACACAAACCTGCTCACAGATCCATCCCAGCTATAAGGCAGTACAACCATGGTCAGCAAGGTGAGGTGGCCCATTCTGCTCCCTGGGTCAGACTTCCACGCCCACCTCAGACAAAACTCCAACCACAAGGCAAATAACTAACATAGGCCACTGAAAGCTATTGGTTTCAAGAGCCAGTCCTCTGGCCACCCACTACCAAGCAGGAGTGTCAAGCTGGAGCATTGGTCAGGCCTCACTTCAAGCCTCGGGCTGTCATGGAGTCTACCACTTGTAAATGTAAATGTTGTAGACTTGTAAAGCGCACAGCTGCCCCAGCAACGGGGCGTCCCGGCGCTGTAGACCGCTGGGGAACCCGTCCTGGCTATCCCTGTGAGATGGTCCCTTTCTGGGTATCTCCAAGGTGAAACCAGGCATCCCCGGCGTCTGTGGGGGGCCGTTGTAGAGATGAGGCAAGCTTAATGCCCAGAGTTGCCGAGTGTGTTCCTGGTTAGAGTAGGTACCAAGGCGAGAATTATCAAGTCCATTTTGACCCTGGTCCACGACCCTGCCGCGTCGGGAATTGAACCCTGGTCCCTGGCCGATTCTCTGCTTACGGGTCTGCCGCCTTTAACTAGTGAGCCACACCTCTCCAGCCACACCTCAGGACTCTCCACTTAGTCCTGAGGTCTCTCTGGAGTCTTAACCCTCAGGTGACAGACACCCTCTTCCACTCTTACTTTTACCATCTCAGAGGTGGCATCCGGAGACCTGCCTCTCAGCCCAGGGTCTGTACCCTGCGACTGATGGGGCCCAGGACTTCATAAAGGGAACCACAGCCCCCCTCAAGGGTGACACACTCTGTGTTGTGTAGGGCTCTGTGTGCAGCAGGTCTCCTATCCTCTGTCTCTGTGCAGCACATGCAGCACCTTCAGGTTAGACGTGGCACCACAAGGGTCGCTCCTGGGGTGCTCTTTTCTCAGAACAGGTAATGCCTTGCCTACTGCTCCTCCCACTGTGACTTGCATCCAACTCTTACCCCTTTAGTCTCCATCTGGGCCGCTGCACTCTGCATTTAAGAGTAGTGCTGCGTTTCTGGGGCACCCTGCGCAACCCCACCCAGCTCTGTTCCCACTAGTGGAAGCTCCTTGCCATGGATACAGTCAGTGGGCATCTGGGAATTGACAATGACCCTCCTTCCCCCTTTTTCCAGGGATACCAGAGCCATAGGGTGACAAAAGTCCTGCCCATGAGCCTGGGTTACCAGACATACCTGTCCTGGCAGGTACTACTCTGGGGAAAGCAGCCCTTTCATCAACATGGTCTGGTTGGCACCGGTATCTCTCAGAGCAGTGACAGGAACATCAATCACTGTGATTTGGTGAAAGTGAGGACTCCCATCCTCAGGGATCACCAGCCTACCTTCTGGGCCCCCCTCCCAACTAAGGGTCACTAGGGAATGTCCTACCCTCCCCTCTCTGGGTATAACCTTCCTACAAGGCCACACTGCCCAACCCTGTAGAGTGCCCACCTGTGGGTGGTTTCCTGGTACAGAGCCCCCCCATGTGTGCCCTCACTGATGACAGCCATAACACCTGGGTGGGTAAAAGGGAGCCCGGTGTGCTCAGAAGTGTTATGGGAACCCTTTCCCTCCAAACTCTTTTGGGGCCCTTTGTGGAACGTATCCATGCTATATTGAACATCCCTGTTTACAGGGACCTGAACCACCTTTCTTGGGGTCACTCCCAGTTACCTTTTTGAATACGCTGAGCCAGAGGTGTGCTTCCTTCCCAAGCTCTCTGGGTGCCTTTAGCTTAAAATCAATAAGGTGTCGGTGCAACTCTGTAAAACAAATACTCATTATGTGCTCCTTCGTGATCAAATTATACAGCCCATCACAATCCTTGACTTTGCTGCCCTATTCCTAGACTAGCCCTCTCGTACCTCGCTTGATGAATCCACAAAGTCTACCCATGACTGGTATGACAGCTTCTGGCCATGCCTAACTTCAGGCGATACTTCTCTGGGGTTAGACCACACTTCACAACATGAGCTTCCTTGATGGGGACACATCTCATTCTGTTAACTTTATCAAGGGACAATTATGCATCTGAATTTGTTTTTATAGTTTAGTTCTGTAGTTCTGCTCTAGGATGCTATGGATACACAGGACTGCCTCCTAGGTCTCAAACTGCTTGTCCACGTCACCCCCCACTACAAAGCTAGGCACCCGGCTACTGGAAACTTTTACCTCCTCTAGGCACTCCGATGTCACTGCCGTCATCTTCACTGGACTCACAGATCTTCCTTGTCTTCAAATCCAGTTCTTTTTGACTCATCTCTTGGGCCAGTAGGGCCTACTTCCCTTCCAAGGCTGCTGACGAATCCAAGACCCAACCAACTTCCCCCAAAAAATGATTGCCTCACAAAACAAAAGCTATTAATAGAGGTAAGAAAATGCAAATTAAATAACCTTGTGCGCAAAACCACTAAATAGGTGCTGGAACATAGCTATCTAAAGGCAAAATGTAAAGATATCCGCTGAGAATATAGAAAAGCAAGATTTTCCGATACAAGAATGATGGAAGAAAACCACTGAAGTAAAGCACATGATATTATAAAATCACGAGACCAGAAGCGATTCTGGAACTTGATGAATAAGTGCTGTAGATCAACTCATTGCCCTACAATCACATTAATTTCACCTACATCTTGGGAAAATTACAATGAATTTCTCTATGTAGAGACATCCAGTTACAATGGCACAATTCCCCTTATAAGGAACATCAACAATGTACATCGGGGCGTGGCCAACTGCCGACGGGAATAGCCGCATGGTAGCCGAGCTCCGATGCGCCACTCCCGAAACATCCGATTAAGTCCATTTGCCCCGGCCTGTTTCTTGCCCAGAGGGATCTCCTGATCGCCTTTGCTGCCACCCAAGGTGTGGCCAAAATTTGGGGTCAATTGATCGTGTCTGCAGATGGACGCTCCGGACACCACCTCCACCAGACGAGGGCACTCCGACAGGAAGTGCTGCGGTGCGGCGCAGGAGTGTGGTTCGATGCCGCGGCTGAGGCCTAGTCCGCAAGTGAAGTGGACTGGCCGTTTGAGCGGCCCCGGCTCCCTGCACAGAGAACGGTGAGCCTGTGCCTACCAGCGGGACACTTGTGCAGGTTCGTGAACGCCTCAGGGGTGGAAGGAATCCAAACTATACTCCGGCCGCCACACTCGGGCCGTGAGGCTTCGGACCCGGGTGGCATTATTTCCGCAACCCCCCAGGGCCTGCAAAGACACTCTTCCAGCGATTTGTGGAGCCCGCGGGAGCGATCCGATGGGTGGCCCTCTGCTGCTGTGAGGAGGCCTGCTTCAGCCTTGTGCCCACATGCAGCACTGGACTCCTGCTGGGAAACCGCTGGCCCGCTGGCGGCTAGTTCAATATTGCCGGGTGAAGCGCCCCACTGGTGCGACACAGCGGGCACCAGTGAGTGGGCACAGAACTGGTAGAACCCACGCACGCGTCCATTGCATCCCGCAGAGGGGTAGGTGTGAAACACTATTTGGCCTTGTGCATTGCCCTGGGACTGGAACGCTTGTGGACTCCCCAGGGCTGGGGGACAGGGGGTCATCGGCCCTGTGGGGCGTGTAGCGAAACAATGCTCCCTTGATTAGAACCTTGTGCGAGTGACCTGTGCTTCCGTTTGCGATTGAGGGGTGCTTCCCAGAGCTGCATCGGCGTGGGGCCGGGGATCCAAGTGCCAAAACCGACAGGCCACGTGGGGTGCTCCACGTCAGGCGGCAGGGAGGGGCTGTTGCTTCCTAGCCCTACCTCATCCCCCTCACACGGAGCGGACATGGCGACGGGCCGTAGTGGGCGCACTACTACACAGACCAAACTGGAAAAATTTGCATGCATGGCAAAAGACTCAGAAGGCAAAATCAGGTAGTGTCGCAGCCCCTGGGGACGACTCACAACCTTCCAACAAAGACCTTCTAGCGGCGATTACTTCTGTGCGCACCTCTCTTGAGAACCGAATTGACACTGTCGCAACGGAAGTGGCCCTCATGAGGGAAGATATGAGAAAACTGGCTGATCCCGTAAATACCATTGAGAGCACGACTACAGAACTGGTGGCTGATACTACTCTCCTTAAAAAGCTGCTGCTCGAGCTCATACTTCCCATGAGGCAATGGCAATACAACTCGATGAGTACGAAGGTAGAATGCGACGCAACAATGTCCGAATCCTTGGCGTTCAGGAATAGGCGGAGGGGCCAGCAGCCGATCTCTTTGTTGAGGAACTCATCCTGCAGCGTCTCCAGCCTAGAGTCTTATCCAAGTGTTTTTCCATTGAGAGGGCCCATCGTGTACCAGGGGGCCGGCTGAAACCGGGAGCCTCCCCCGTCCGCTCCTAGCCCGAGTGTTGGAAATGCCATTGGGGGTGTTAGTTTTGGGAGGAGATTTTAATCTCACAATGGATGGTTCTCAGGACTGCCTCCCACCCCAGGGGGATCCACCGAGAGGCTCGCCTCTTTCTGAGCTTGCCAACGCCCTGTGGTGGTGGAAATTTGGAGGTGGTACAATCCACTGTACACACGCTACACATTTCAGTCAGGGGTACATGGTAGCCAATCTCGGATAGACTACATATTCACACACGCCCAGGATGTACAAGCCTTTACAGGTTCCAGCTGCCTGGCTCGGGGGATTTCTGATCACTCCCCCGTCCTCACGACTTTAGGTATACAATGGGCAAGGTGCCCTGGCTCCATTACTATACAGGCGTGGATGTTCAAAATACCACATCTTAAAGAGGCTCTCCGTAAGGAAACTGAGTATTATTTCGCCGGGAATGTGGGCTCTGTTGACTCTGCGGTGACACTGTGGGGAGCTTTTGGAGCAGTTATAAAGGGCAGGGCACTGTCACTAATGGTGGGACATAGAGCTGAACGATCCAAGAGGGTGACTGAGCTGGAAGCGGAGGTGTCGGATCTGGAGGAGTCGGTTGCGCGGGACCCTAACCACACAACCCCACATAGCCTTACGATCCAGAGGCAGGATTATAGGCAGCTTCTTTTGGAGGAGGCCATGATGCATTCTCTGTCTTCTGAAGGAGTCAGTTGCACGGGACCCTAACCACACAACCCAACATAGCCTTACGATCAAGAGGCAGGATTATAGGCAGCTTCTTTTGGAGGAGGCCATGATGCATTCTCTGTCTTCCTGACATATGATTTATGAGCAGGGTGAACGAACGGGCAAGCTCCTGGCGTGGCTTGAACGCAGGGAGCAGGCTGCTAGATGCATGCAGGCGATTGCCGCCCCGGAGGGGACGCTTCTCACCAACCCTCAATTGATTGCTGACTCCTTTGCGGCCCATTATGAGGAGGTTTACACAAGTTCGCAGACAGCTCAAGCCCCGATGTCGTCCAATCTCCTAGCCACTATTGCTGTGACTAGCATTTCCACACAAGACAGAGACGCCCTAGAGGTGGATCTTACGAGGGCGAAGATCCAAAAGGCTATACAAACTGTCCGGTCCGGCAAAGCAATGGGCCCCAATGGGCTTCCCATCGAGCTTTTTAAACCCATGCCGACATTATTAGCACCTCATTTGTTGAACTTATATAATGAAGGTTTTGTGTCGGGTCTCCTTCCAGCTGATATCCGTACGGCGGCTATTGTGGTCATTCATAAACCGAATAAGCCGAAGGAAGATTGTCAATCGTACCGCCCCATTTCTCTCCTGACGGTCGAGGCCAAGATCCTGACCAAACTTCTGGCCAATCGGCTCCTCCCTTATATTACCGACCTGGTTCATCCGGATCAGTCAGGGTTCATGCCAGGGAGAAACACGGCCCGGAATCTGCGACGGGTGCACGGGGTCCTTGATAGGATTCACACCGTCGAGGAAGACAAGATCCTACTCTCTTTAGACGCCTCCATGGCATTCACTACCATAGAATGGGACTTTCTCTTTGCCGTGCTGGCTCGCATGGGGTTCAGTCCCAAAATAATACGTTGGATTAGACTATTGTATACACAACCCACCGCACATGTCATTGTCAATAATCATCGCTCTGCCATTTTCACTCTCCGCCGGGGCACAAGGCGGGGTTTTCCTTTGTCTCCATTACTCTTTGCCCTTGTCTTGGAGCCCCTGGCTGTCTGGGTACGGGGAGATCCGGGGAAACGGGGGCTTAAATGGACAGTGGACCACGAGGATCGCATCTCGTTATATGCCAATGATATTCTCCTGTATCTGGCCTCTCCAGCGCGTTCTCTGCGACGGGTGCTTCATATTTTTCATATCTTTGATGCCCACTCCGCATATAGTATAAACTGGTCCAAGTCCCAGATGTATCCATTATGGGGCGCCCCCCCGGCCAGTCCTCGGGGTTATGAGATACCGGTGGCTCCCCATGGCTTTTGCTACCTTGGCATTTTTGATCTCTTTTTCGAACAAAACTTGCTCGGACCACTTCAGCGTTTCAAATCTGACGTCCTACATTGGCGTTCAATCCCTCTCACTCTCCTGGGACGTGCATCCCTGTTCAAGATGCTCGCACTTCCGTGGTTCCTCTATGTGCTGCAGAACATCCCCCAACCCTGTCCCAAACTCTTACTTTTCCCAAATCGAGGGTGTCTTGCGGGGCTTATTGTGGGAAGACCGTGCGCCGCGGATTGCAATGAACAAACTCACCATGGGATGGTATGATGGGGGCATAGGGTTGCCAGATTTACGACTCTATTACCAAGCATCCCAGTTGATGGCAGTTAATAGAAGGGAGTTCGGCCCCCACGATGAGCCCAACTTCAGAACGGACCACTGGCTCATGGGACGGGGAGGCTATAACAGAGAGCTCTACTCCAATCCCCGTAAACTTAATCTGACTGGCCCCACGGCGCGCAAACTCGAGACTTGGCATGCTGTCACCAGAAAATTGGGGTGGCAGGGACGTCTGACAAAGGTGACCCCACTCTGGGAGCCTGATATCCTGGGTCAACTCAGTAGATGCCCGGGGTTTGATAAATGGGATATGATCTGGATTTCCACGGTTGGAGATATATGGATGAAAGGGAAACTGGCCACTTTTGCTGAACTCCAGACCGAATAACAAATGGCACAATCCGAGACCTTTAGGTATTTGCAGATCAGTCATGCTGTTTCGTCTGCCCTGCCAAAGGGTGTTCCGCTCCCTGACTCCTCCCCCCTGGAGGACCGGTTGATATTGGACCCCATGGACCGCAAGGCCATTTCGCTCACTTATAGGAAATTGGTTAATAACCGGACAGATCCGATGCAGAAGTTGAGGGTGGGATGGGAGAAAGACCTGGGATCGATGGAGGACAATGACTGGCGAGATGCACTGGCC
This sequence comes from Triturus cristatus, assembly GCF_964204655.1. NCBI lineage: Eukaryota > Metazoa > Chordata > Amphibia > Caudata > Salamandridae > Triturus > Triturus cristatus. Next base: position 1,173,601,354 of record NC_140594.1, read on the forward strand.
TCCCCTCGTGAGGTGGCCATCCCCATGCATATGCGACTCCTCCAGCTCAAAATCCTCCATCGGGTGTACTTTGACTCTAAGCTTCTGTTTAAATTAGGCAGACGCCCTGACCCGCTTTGTCTTAGACGCTGCAATCAAGTGGGCACCTTTATTCACATAATATGGGAATGCCCACAAATCCAGTGTTATTGGGAAAGGGTAGCCCGCCAACTCAAGAGGACATGTGACAAGTCCCTAAAGATATCTCCTCACCTCTGCCTGTTTAATATTTGGGGAGCGACTGATCTTTCCCAGGCTGAACAGGCCTGGGCCTCGACGGGCTTCATCGTAGCGAAGCAAAACATTGCACAGAAATGGGGGGTGGACACGGTTCCGCTTTTGGGTGACTGGGCAAAGGATATGGATACCGCAATGATTGCTGAAAAGTCGGCATTCAAGGGTTGAGGTTGCCCCAAGAAGTGGGACCATAAATGGGGAAAATGTAATAAGTACAGAGGGGACATTTGCATCTCCCCGACGGTGGAGCTGCAGAGAGAAAGACGTACGCATATGGACCAGTTGACAGCAGAGGTGATGTCTTCTCCCCCTCCCGACTAGCAGATGTGTGGCCTCTGGACCTCTGTTATCCATTGTACCATGATCTGTAGATGTTCAGAAAGCAGGTATCAGTTGCTTGGTCAATGTATGAATGTAGTGATCTGTAGAGATCCCCGCTTAATTCATATGTGGATGTATAAGTGATAAAAATGTATTGGAAATACTACTATGGCAAAAATGTAAGATTTATACCGATGCATCGTTGTTTAAAAATCAATAAAAAGTTTTATAAAAAAAAACAAAAACAATGTACATCGGAGTATGGAGTCCCAAGACCGCTGCGATGGCCGAAAAGAAATCACATCCATTGAAGTCTTGCACCTCAATAATAAAATGCGCTCTGGAGGGGCACCAGGCCCCAATGGAATTCCGCCCATGATTTTTAAATGGATGGCATGTAATTGGGCAACCATCATGGCGCCTTTATTCTGGAAGCACAGGCTGGGAAGAAGTACCCCTGAGTCATGGAGGTGATCCCTTCTTGTCCCAATACACCAAAAAAGGTTTAAAATCTTTCCCAGAAAACTATTGAACGATTGCGTCCCTAGATGTGGATGGGAAATGCTACGCTAGTATACTGCTGCAAGAACTGACGGCTTCGGCTGAAACGCGCAAATTGATCCCTCACACGCAAACAGGGTTCCAAAAGGGATCACACATTGAAGACATCCTGATCTGTATTTCCAACCTGATCGAAACAACATTGGCAATAAGGCGGGGCCCTGTATCTTGCATACATCGATTTCCAAACTGCCTTTGACAGTGTGTCCCGCCAGCAACTATGGATGAAACTACAAAATTGTGGTATTGATAATACACCCTTAACAGCACTGGCAGCTTTATACTCGGACCTCTGGGTCGCAACAGCCCGGTCAACCACCAAAATAATACAAACAAACAAAGTCTTAAAGCAAGGATGCCTATTGGCCCCAATGCTTTTTAATTTATACTTGGCCGATTTACCTGAATGGTTGCCTGAATAACGAGTGTTTCCTCCCAAACTAGCCGAAACCAAAATTCAAATGCTCCAATATGCGGACGACACGATATTGCTCGACCAAACCCAGATTTGTCTACAGTAGTTTTTAACGGTACTGTCTCTATACTGCAGAGAGAACAACTTAAAAATAAACACGGCAAAAACAAAGGCAATGATAATGTCTTGACAAACAAAAAGGAAAGGTGCATGGAACATTGAAGGTAAACCCATTGAGATAGTGACCACCTACAAGTACCTCGGAGTGTGGTTCGATCACAAAGGACGGTTCTCTGCTCGCATCACTGCAATGAAAGGAACAGCTCAATCTTTAGAAGGCATTTTTTGTAGAGCAAGGAAAGCCATAAGTTCACCTGATGTCACTCCCTCTCAATCAAAATAATGGGGGCAAAATGTTTACCATCTGTAGCCCACGGTGCAATAGCCTTCAAAGACAAGATGACAACATGGCTGGACAGAGCACAGTCGGCCTGTTTTCGTAAAGTCTTTTTCCTACCGACCGCTGCCTCTCATGGGCAAATCTGTAGGGAATTCAACCTTTCATCCCAAAAGTGGATCCTGAAAGCTAGATTTATAGTGTATTGTCTAAAAGCTAAGCAAGCCGGGGAAAACACACTAAAGAAACACATCTGGACAATGATAAACACCCGAGGGTCAACATGGTGCGAATTTCTAGCCCATTGTGTCGAGGTATTGAAAGCAATGGAAATATGGTCAGCCTCCCTACCCATACCAGCGGCCGCAAGACTTAACAAAACAGGCGAAGTTACTGTCTGTCGATAGTGATATGCAAACATTGAAAAACGTAAGTCATGGAAGCTGGGCATCAAACCTCTATACTAATGGGACCTTGCCACATTACCTATCCTCCCCTTTAAAACCAATAATGAAGCGTCAATTAATGAAACTGTGGTTCGGATTGATCCCACTGTTGGCATACAAATATGGGCGAGGGTACAAAGAGTCTGCAGCTACTAAGTGCAGAGCATGCAGCGCAGTAGAGGAATCCCTAACTCACATACTGTGCGTGTTAGACCTGACATCCTTGGCGTGGGTTTTTCCCCTATCTTTTGTCTCTGCTACCTGGATTTTTGATGCTGTGCTGGATTTCGTTTTTGCTGGTTTAGATGCTTTGGACACTCTGCCACTGCTAATCAGTGCCAGAGTGTAAGTGCTCCCTGTGTAAAATATCATATTGATTGGATATACCTGATTGGCATATCTGTATCACCATGAAGTCCCTAGTAAAGTGCACTGTGTGTGCCAGGGCTGGTGATGACAGATGCTACTAGTGGGTCTGCAGCGCTGATTGCGCCACCCACCTGTGTAGCCCTAAAATGGTGTCTCAGGCCTGCCACCGCAGGCCTGCCTGCAGTCCCCGGACTGCCATGTCCTCCTGGCCAGTGTCCACACTGGCCGGGCCTAACCCTTCCCTTTTTATACATGTCAGTCATCCCTATGGAAGGCCCAAGGTACCCCCCTGGGCAGGGTGCAGTGTATGTAAAAGGTAGAGCATGTACTAGTGCAGGTTACATGTTCTGGTAGTGAACAACGGCCATTTTGTGTGTTCACTGCTGCAAGGTTATCTTGCTCCATAGGCTAACATGGGGGTGGCCGGTGCCAATGGCTATCGGCCTAACTTCTCATAGGAACAAGATAAGACATGAGTATTTGATATCCCTGAGCTCAGCATTTAATAACACATCTTGTAGGAGAGGTTGTTTCTAAATCCTGAGTTGGAGGACAGTACTTTTTAGAGAGTGGCTGTTCTCTTGTCTGACCCTTCTGTGTGCATGGGCGCGCTTGTGGATTGACTGTCTGGCTTGCGAGTGACAGGGGCTGGGGATCCCCCGGGAGGTTGGCTGAGTCAGCCCTCTGCTGAATGGCGACATTTGCAAGGAGAGTGGAGGGAGGAGATAGCACCTGGGAGTGAATAGGGCTGTGCCTGCCTGCCACACTGCTGGCTCCACCTCCTGCTGGGCGGCTGACGACTCTGCCCCTCACTCTGAAAAGAAAGCAGAAGCCAGGAAAACAAAGTGCTCCAGCAACACCCAGAACTGGATCAGACCGGGCTCAGGACCCGCTTGCACAAAGACTTCAAAGACTTTTAGGGGTATAAGTACAAGACCCCTGACAACAGATTTTTAGATTCTACCATCAAGAGGAACCTCTGCTGAAAGACGGACCGCTGAAGAACTAAAGGAAGATTGCCTTGCTGTGTGCTCTAAGGGCTGACCTGTTCTGCTGGACAACTGAAGTGGAGGAGGAGAAGGGGTCTTGCTGTGTGCTGACCCTACCCACTTGACTAAACAAGACTTTGCTGTGTGCTGTGTCTTAAACCGAATCTCCAAGGGCCTGAGAAGAGCTGGCCTCCTGTTTCGCAACCCAGGGATAGAAAGGTTGCCAAAAACCCAAAACTCTGCTGTGTCCGACCTTGCGCCGCTGTGTGCCGCAGGGACCGTGGACTGTTCTACCAAGCTTCTCAACATCTGCCTGTGAAGTGGGCTGGCTGCTCTCTGTCTTGCTGGAGAGTGCCGCGCTGATCCAGGCCTGACACCGGTTGCCGCATCAAGAAGACCGACGTGCTCATCGGCACGTGCCTTGCCGCGACCCGGAGGCCTGAAGCAGATCGAGAGTCGTACTTCCCTGCTCTACGAAGCCGCGCTGTGAGTGGCTGACTCCGGTGACGTCGACATCATCACTGGGGGCTCGTCGAGGGAGTTGTGGAAACCTTGCACCGAACAGCCCGAGGAGCGCTTTGACAACGAGTGCAGCGACACCGCCGGAGCAACGTAGCTGCCTAAACAACAAGAGCCTACAAACTGATTCATTCTCAGTGAGTATCGAATCACCCAAGAGACTAGAGACTATCGTCTTACGACCCCGACCAAACCAAGAAAGCGAATATTGTGTAAACCTGTGATGCTTGATTTCAACTGCGGAAACTAGATAAAGATATATTAATTTTGATATAACTCACCTGTGTGGTCTAAGTTTGTGGTGTACGGAAGGGGGACAATTGTGGTGTCTACGTGCAAATACCTTACACATTGCCTTGGGGATAAGCCTGTCTGCTCGAGCCAAGCTACCTAGAGGGTGAGCAGGGGTTATCTACCGTGTGTGTCCCTGTACCCTGACTAGAAGCAAGGGTCCCTATTTGGTCTAAGGTGTATACCTCTGCCAACTAGAGACCCCCAGATCTAACAGTGCATCTGCGAAAAACTACGCACACTGCGAATGTAGTGGCTTCACCCAATTTGGTGTATTTTAAATATACGGACATGTCAAGCTGGCCTGGTCGAGTGCATGTAAGGCGAATCAGTGCAGCTGGCGGCACGCTTCTTGAAATATCTGATGGCAGTAAAGGCAGTTTTGGACTACAGAACTATAATTCATAATGCTGTGTCAAGTTTTTTCTTTTTTTAAGGCGTCATGTTTATAGTTGCTTAAGCGGTGTTTTAAAACAAATTTAATTTTTGCGCTACCGACAGAAATAACTCTTTTTACACTCATTTATATTATTGGAACATTTGCATGTCATACTGTTTTTTTATATGTGGCCTCATTGCAACGATTTTAATTAATTGTGCAATAAAAAATTATCCTATCTTATCCCTTCCACGGCCAGGGTACCCGTTCCTCCTCCAATGACAGCGGTGCTGCTGCTGCGTTTGCCCTTTGCTCTTCAGCGGCCAGCACTAGCATCTTCTCCTCCAGGGCAAGATTTCAGGGTCCTGTCTGCCTTCCTGTCCCCCAGTTCTGCATGGTCAGGCTGTGGCAGGAGACACTGCTCTCAACTCTGGATGGGGCTGTTGCCCTGACTCTTAGGGGCCCCTTCCTCTTCTGGCTCTGGGGCCACTCCAGGATTATCCTCAGTCTCAGACCTGCCACACTGAAGCTCCCAATATTACTGAGACCAATCTCCATTCTTGCAAAATTACACAAAATATGAGGATTAGAGTGAGATTAAGAAAACAAGCAGAAATGGCCAGTTAAAATAATTGGAAGATTTGAAAATAAAAAAATCGATTATGATGTCAGATTATAAAAAGGGATTTGTGGTTTTAACAATAATTATTGAATGGTAATGCAAAAAAAGTCATGGATCCCACAGTTGAAGACCAATGCATGAAATTGGGTTATTAGTTGAAGGGGTAGGTACTCACCTCAGTTAATAGCCATAGTCCTTGTCAGGATGAACCCGCAAAGTCATTCTGAGCTCAACCTCCTGGTAGCTAGGGCACAGCAGAGCAGACAGGCTTACAGGCAATGTGTGAAGTATTCATGCTTTACTCACTGACGTAATGAACCTTGAGGGGGCCCCCCAGCAAGGCACGTGGAGGGGCCTCCTTTGGACTCAATCAGGAGATCTCCAGCCAGAGTACTGTGCTAATGGGGCCCCACGGAGCTTGGGGACCCCCTCACCGCAGGGACAGCGGGGGCCTGTGTTACGCCACTGGTTGTACTAAATTAGGAATAAAGTTGAAATGTAAAACAAGGAAAATCCCACAATAAATAAGAAAATAGAATAAAATGTATTAAACAAAATGACACCAAGATGAACAACCATTGGCAATGCAATCGGTCTCGCCTTTGGGACCTTATATGTATTCAGCTATGAAGCACATTAGCCTGGGTGCTGAAACATCTACTGTTCTTTAACATGGAGGGAAAGTAAGCAACAAACTGCGTGACACGCCAGGTATGGGAACAGATGGAGAGAAATATTGCCTTTCAGCAGGAAATGGTATAGTCCAAATCTCTGTTTTTACAATAAAATCAGGGCCTTCGGTGGCCACATCACTGAAAATACAAGATTTGAAAAAAATATTATTCTGTACGGGTGCTCCTGGAAGACACTTTCTATGGACTGGAATCTAGAGAATGGTAAAGTGATTCTGGTATTTTACTGACCTCTGCTGGTCGTTTTCTATCAAGAAAGTTAAATAGAGGCAGTTGCCAGGAAAATAGAGAAAAGAACGTCCCTAGGCAGAAATCAATTCTGGTATTTTACTGACCTCTACTGGTCGTTTTCTATCAAGACAGTTAAATAGAGGCAGTTGAACAGAAAAAAGTCCCGAAGCGGACAAGTCCTAGGGCTGATCTCCGGAGCCCAAAAAGTACATACACATATAAGTATATACTAAAGTATATACAAGAGGTATTGAATGCTCGACCTAAAAATCCAATAATGGGAACCAGAGGTCTGAAAAAGCAGAAGTGCCATTGATAGTCAATGATCACAGTAGAACAGGACCTAGGTGCAATTGAATGCTGTCCGCAATGGAGCGCCTGTTGGGGATCTTCATCAGGGTCACCCCGGTCAAAGTTTTTACCTTCTAATTGTAGTCTTTTATATTCCAATTCACCACAGGAACACCCTTCTAAAGGCTCACCAAGGCATCTCTGTCCATTCCGGTCAGCCTATTGTTTTGCTCCTGGGAGCAAGTTCACGCCTCATTCATACCTATTTAAATGCTAATTACTGACTGGCCGAAGTTGGAGAACAAAAAACATATCTAGCTTCAAGTGGCTTCAGGCAGGACAAAGGTAACTTCTTAAAAGTCAACTTTGCAAAATATGTTTTGCAAATCTGACTTCACCAATTAATTGGGTTCATAATACATTTTTCAAAAAATCCCAAAATGATATATGTATCTGTTTACTAAGTCGAGATAGCATTAATAAATTTTATGTTGTATCCCAATGGTTTCCTACAGAACAACTAACCTCAATACAGTGTACTTTTTCACTGTGAGGACATGTTTAACATTAAACCTGTACGTGACCGACTTTTAAATGGCATGCATCTTTCCGTAATGAGCAGTAAGGATTACTTAGGGGTGACTAATAAATATTTAAAAGGAGGATTTTAGCCCTATCAAAAGGGGTTATTTTGATAGATCAAATTTGCAGTTTAAACCTGCACTGCCAGGCTATTGGTGGCAGGTCTGTAGCCATGTTAACATTTTTACTGCAGCCCACTGGTGACATTAAACTTTTAGGACCTGGGTACACTGAGGCTACCATACATTTGGAACTTATAGCTATGCCAATTAGAAGCATACCAAATTTACCATGCTGATAAAGAGAGCTAAAACACTTTACCTTTGATTAACATGGGTAAAGTACACAGACGTCTATAGTCAGCAAAAATATGGTTTAGCAACAAAATAGGGGTGACCCTGCTAAAAGGGCACATTCCCAATAGAAAGAAATAGGGCATTGGTGAGGTACTTCTCATGCCCAATTTGGAGTTTTACTTGGTCAGGGGTGGCTGTCTGCATAGACCAGGTCTCTTTGTCCTGCAGGAAATGACATCAGAGGAAGTATACTCCTCTCAAAGGCATTCAAACCCACGGGCTTTTAACAGACTCCGCACATGCTTGGGTGCTCAAGCCACATGCTTCGCTGTTCAAGACAGTTGGTAAATATCTGATCCTTAAAGGTAGGCTATGTACCTGTCTGGTTTAGAGAAGGCCTCCCTCGGTTCAAAGACACTGACACTGGGGCAAGAGGATATTGGCACAGACATTTTAAAACTAACTTCTTAGCACAGGTATCGTGATGCTGAGAGCGACTCAAGAAAAATGACACAGAAGAAATGACGTGGGGACATCAACACTGAAATGCGATACAAAGACACCAATGATCGGGCACTGACAGATGGGGGCAAGAAGGCCACAGGCATTGATAGTGGAACACCGACGAGGGAAACAAACAGAGGGAAACTACACATATGCACTAAGACTTACAAGGGAATACTGACCCAGGTGCACTGACAAGTCCACAAACACTAATGTTCAAGCACTGACACAAGGCACCAGGATTCGGACACTGGCAAATGGATGCTACTACAGACAACAACTAGGAAATGACACAACACAAGAGCAGCAGCATGGAGGCAGTGACAGCGAGTTACTGATTCTAAACACCAACACTGACACCAGGGAACTGCCAGGTGGGACCCAGACACTGGGGCACTAACACTTGCACATGCGTGCTGACACTGGATCATTGACACAGCAACACAGGTGTGTCAGTGCTGACACTGGATCATTGACACGGCAACACAGGTGTGTCAGTGCTGACACTGGATCATTGACACGGCAACACAGGTGTGTCAGTGCTGACACTGGATCATTAACACGGCAACACAGGTGTGTCAGTGCTGACACTGGATCATTAACACAGTGCTGACACTGGATCATTGACACGGCAACACAGGTGTGTCAGTGCTGACACTGGATCATTGACACGGCAACACAGGTGTGTCAATGCTGACACTGGATCATTGACACGGCAACACAGGTGTGTCAGTGCTGACACTGGATCATTGACACGGCAACACAGGTGTGTCAGTGCTGACACTGGATCACTGACACAGCAACACAGGTATGTCAGTGCTGACACTGGATCACTGACACAGCAACACAGGTGTGTCAGTGCTGACACTGGATCATTGACACGGCAACACAGGTATGTCAGTGCTGACACTGGATCATTGACACGGCAACACAGGTGTGTCAGTGCTGACACTGGATCATTGACACGGCAACACAGGTGTGTCAGTGCTGACACTGGATCATTGACACGGCAACACAGGTGTGTCAGTGCTGACACTGGATCATTGACACGGCAACACAGGTGTGTCAGTGCTGACACTGGATCATTGACACGGCAACACAGGTATGTCAGTGCTGACACTGGATCATTGACACAGCAACACAGGTGTGTCAGTGCTGACACTGGATCATTGACACAGCAACACAGGTGTGTCAGTGCTGACACTGGATCATTGACACAGCAACACAGGTGTGTCAGTGCTGACACTGGATCATTGACACAGCAACACAGGTGTGTCAGTGCTGACACTGGATCATTGACACAGCAACACAGGTGTGTCAGTGCTGACACTGGATCATTGACACAGCAACACAGGTGTGTCAGTGCTGACACTGGAACACTAGCAGACACGTTGTGAAGTCCATCGCTGACACAGGAACACAGCCAGGGAGACACTGACACCGGGACAGGTAAAGGTGTATGCTGACATTGGTGAATCTGGGACAATGACAGACACTGATGCAGAGACACTGAAAGCAGAAGGACACAGGTGAGCCTGGGGACACCCGTGCTTAAAAGGGACACTGACATTTGAGCACTAACATAGAATCACAATGACATATGTACATTGTGTCTGATGCTGACATTGATTGGGAGGCTGACACTGATGGTGAGGGAGAGAGATAAAAAGATACAGCGACTGACACAAACAGTTACATTTACACTAGTTCACTGAGACAAAAGAATATAGGGCCACTAGTGTGTGGACAGAAAAATAGGCCAGAGAGACAGAGCAGGAGCCCATAGACAACGAGGCCATGGACATAAGAACACACACGTCTCTGGTCCCAACTAAACAAGAAACAAGAAGGCATAGTGCTGGCAAACGCTGCACAGCAATCCCCCCCAACATTAATTCTTGGAATATTAATACATAAATCCGTCAGCCAAGCCCAAAACAACCCAAGCACTTGTCAGCAAAATGGAGTTCTCATAATACACAGTGTAAGCTGGGAGAAGCCCAGGGGCTCCATTTAGGCTAGGCCTGCCGCATGTGTAGGACAAAGGGGGCAGTTCTGTCTCCCTTTGGGTGGGCCTTCCTCATTCAAGCTGCACTTCCAGCCACCCGCCTGCCTAGTACATTTGGAAGTACTCTGGAGGCAGCTCAAAGATAGAAAGAGACCTAGAAGAGTGAATGAAGGACCCACAATGTACCACAGCCGCACACCGTCTGCGGCTTGAGTTCCAAGCAGGCACCTGAGCTACCCACTGCCGGGGGTCTAAATACCAAGAGCACCACAATAGGTGGGAAGGTTGAATAAAATAAATACTTTAAAACATAAAGCAGCATGTATTGTGTCCCTTAAATTCCCCATGTAAGACAGATGTCCTTTTCTAATGAGACTGTGGACACCTCAGAGATCCCCTCCCCCTGCTTGGTGGGGTTTCTGGATTGTTCTGACAATGTCTTGATGTCAGGAGCCAATCATGGATGAGTGATGTATTAGTAATGTCCTGCCATTATTTTTGTTAGTTACTTAACACATATTAATTTGTGCATCATATGTACGTCACGTACTCATATATAATGTGTGATCTTCACATTGGAATTGACCATAGTTAAACTGTGGTCACGTTAAGTTAGCCATCGTTAATGCAGGCCTACGTTTAACTAAGTTGTGCTAATATTGAACTGGTCTTTTTGGGTGCTGTCCGCTCTCACCACTGCTCTCGTTCCAGGAGCCAAGCTATGGCGGTTGTTATTGTTGCAATTGTTGTTGTTTGCGCCGAATACTGGGGCCATATCTATGAGGCCTTACACTGCTGTTGTGTCACTTTTTGTGACGCAGCAGCGGCGTAAAAAATGTTCCACACTGCACCATATTTACAAAGTGATGAATCTAGTCACATGTGTCACTTTGTAAACTCCTGTGCTACATTATACCTGCGTCAGGTATAATGTATGCAGGGTGGACGTTCCAGCGCAAAAAAAATCGTAAAAGTGTTGCAGTGAAATCTGTGAGATTTCATTGCATTACTTCTACCACCTCACGGCATCAAATCCTTACGCCTGTTAGAAGCAGGCATAAGGGGGACAAAGGCCTTTTCACATGACACATTGCTGGAGTTGCATCTGTTTCCAGACACAATCCAGCAATTCGCCATTATTGCACTGACAGATACGTCAGGATTAATCCTGATGTATCCGTCAACCCTTGTGACATGGAGCGCCATACAGTTAATACAGCGCATCCATGGTGTCGCAAGGAGGGCGCACTGAAAAGTGTTGCATCGCTGTTTTACCGCAACGGTGCAACACTTTTCACAAATGATGCCCTGAGTTTCTACATCTGTGCCAGGGATTAGCTGATCGCAATGTCCCATCCTTTACGGCCATGCAGCTGTGAGCTTCCTTTGCGATGCCCGGAGAATGAAGCTGCCTTATTGTGAAATACTGGATTCTGATTGGTCCCCATTTCTTGGGAACCAAAGGGAGTTGTTCTTTGCTGTAGGAATGGTGTTTTAATTGTGCATTGCTGAGCTAGCTTGAGCTAGATATGCTTTCCCACTCGCTTGAAAGCAGACGCCTCTTTCCATACTTTAGAGACTCGATGCTTGTTTTTACCTCGGCTCGAAGAGTTCGGCTCATGAGCAAATCCTTTCCCATTTATCCAGCTGAATTTTCCTTTTAGAGGCTTTTACTTGCTGACACCCACTGCTCCACTTCCCTCTACCTCAAGAGAATTCTGAATTTAGTAGTCAGGAATTTCCCTTCAAAGGAAACTGAATCTTACGCTACTTCGATGCGCTTTGGATTACGCCGGATACGGTTTATGTAAAGTGATTATTGATTTATGACTAATCTGAATGATTTGGAGTTTGCGACTTTGCTCATCTGCCAATAAACCTTCATGGTTTGCCACCTCCTCCTCTCTGTCATTATTGTGGAGCCACTGTTGAGAGCTTCATTATTGAAGGACCTTCACTGTCGTTGATGTGTTATTGATGAGTTGATGCGAAGCCTCGATTAGAGTCAAAGGTCCATCCACTCGAGTGCGGCTTGCGCTTGAATTTGAACCAACGCTTTGCACGGTGCAAAGCCCATCTCGTGCTGATTCACTGTCCCCTTTCTTTGTCCATTGGTTCTCTATGGTGAGACCTGGCCGGGATCTGGGATCCTTCCATGGTAGAACCTCACATAGGTCTCTTATCGGCCCACCATGCTACACTGGCGGGCAGCTGGATGGAACCTTCCATGCATGGGAAACTGGACTGCAGCAGAGGAAAGGCTGTCCCTCTCCAGTGAGTGCACTGGACTCCAATCTCCCTAGGCCTTGCCCATGGTAAGAGGAAGTGGACATCTTGTGACTGCATCAGTCCCGGGTCTACCTCTCCTGTCAAGGTCCAGAGGACAAGTTGGATCCAAATGCCAAATTCTCTGAGCTTATGTTGGCACCTGAGCGCTGCCGGAGCAGCAGCATATCATGGACACCATGGGCAGGGCCGGCCCTAAATCGAATTAACCGGGACAGCGCCCTGGGCAGAAAGAAAAGTTGGTGTTTGTTGTGGCGGCGGGGGGTCACTGCAGTATGATGGCTCGAGGTGTGAGGTAGATGGGAGGAGGGCAGGAGGTTGATGGCGTGCTAACTACTACGCTGAGGTACATTGAGGGCTGATTAAAAATTCTTTAACGGGACCTGATTCAGACCAAGTGGGATGGATGAACAGCTGTTTGCATGGCATTAACTCAGGCAGCTCCCCGCTGCACCCCTCGAAATACTGGCACCCTGGGCCAGGGCCCAGCTCGCCCATGACGAGGCCGGCCCTGACCATGGGTCCTCATGCAAAGAAGGAGAAGGGTCCCTTCTTGTCCCCAGTTAAGTTGTGAAAGACAGTCACTCTTGGGGTGCAGCGGGGTCCCTCGCACCCCTGGGCCCAGTGTCACTGCATCTGCTGGTCTAATGACAGCCACGCCCCTGTGTGGAAGAGCAGGCAGATGGAGCAGGCAGAGAGGACAGGACCTTGGAAGGATAGCATCCCCAGATGCCCTCCCATGGCTGCCCAGCCTTGAGGTGACAGTTCATGTTGTTCTGCTCTCTGTATCCGAATGATTGGAAGAAATGCCTCCTTCCTTTTACAACCATACCACTGTTTAGGGGCTGCCAGCTTGTGTTGTGCTGCACACATTACACACTGAATGCATGCAGTCCTGCTTGAGGGAGGCGGGGTGTTCACCATCGCTTCAGATGGCATCCGGTACATTTTGCATACTGTACACCTGAAGCTGCAGCTTTCTTTGTGCCCGTTATAGTATATCTGTCAAGGATTTTGGGGTTGCGGCATTTGTAATTGTAAATGTATGTATAGAGCACTTACGACCATGGCTTCAAATTGAGTCTCCTGATGGCTGAGAGAGCACAAGAAATTACGTTCATCCTCAGGGTACTCACTGTGCAGCCCTCACCGACGCTTCAGCCCAGACCCATTGTGTTCGTGCAGATAGTCCCTGGCCCTCATTTATGGGGATTTTGGTGTAAGGCAGCGGCGCAAGTCTTCTTGCTGAGCAGACATACGTCAAAGTGAAAGGGAAGGAACGCACTGTATTTATGCAATACTGTGCACTCCTGTCCATTCCCCCTGCGCTTGTGCAGTTTCGGCTTTCTAACACCAACGCCAATGCAGGCACCCTTGCACCAGTGTGCCTGTGTTGGCAAGATTGTTTTGGGGCAAGAAGTGGCACCTTCCTGCACATAAGCAATCCTAAGAGGTGTTTTTCTGCAGCACACATAGAAAGAGGAAAAATGGTAGAAATTAAGTAATTTCTCCTCGTTACGCCTCACCTCACGAGGCGTAAGGTTTTGACACTTACCCAGGTTTACATGCTGTAGTAAATCTGGGGCAGCTTCAACATCTATGTGTGTTGCATGGAAAAACCCACCGCAACGCCTATTGAACAGCTGCCGAGCGCTCTGTAAGACAACGCAGCGATTTGCACTGCCTTGCCTTACTCCAGATCTATGAGGTCATTTAAAGCCTTGTGCGGCCTCATAGATACAAGTTTGTGATTTGCTCCACCGGAGCATTACAAAACATAATGCTCCGTCAGCACAAGGGGCTCATGAATGTGCCCTCCTGTTATCCTGCACTGTGCATTACATTATTTATTTATAAAGTTTTATATAGCATGAACATGACCCGAGAGGGTATCAGAGCGCTTTACAATAGGTCAGGAAGGAAGAAACAGTAAAACGGAGAACTAAAATCGAGAGCTAACAAAAATGTGGTGGGTCCCAAAAAAGGCAGGAAGTCCCTAACAGGACCATGTCTTTACAAAATATACAAGAGCATAAAAGTCCAGAACTGTACATGGGTGTAGCAAGTGTAGGCAAATGTTGAAGGCTACTGAGGCGCGTGAGCCTCGGAGCAAGAACGTGTTCGTTGGTAGCGCTTTGACTTCCTTTTGAAATGATACAGGTGAGGGGTTCAGTCTGATTCAGGTTCTTGTCAAGGGTTATTCCAAGTGATCTTGTGGAATCTATAATGTGAAGCAGGCCATTGAGAGCTGTAAGTTCCTTCATCCGTTCTCCGATATCAGATGATTGTTTGGGAGGGGCAATTAAGAGGATTTCCGTTTTTTGTGCATTTACTTTGAAGTGGTTGCATGTAAGCCAGTTTTGAGTTTTTTGGAGAGTAGAGTTGATAAATCGTAAATCTTCAGGGGAAGAGAGTGCATGCCCACTCTGGAGCCCTGAAGAGCAGGTGCAGATTATGAAAGGTTCCTCGCTGCGCCCTAATACCGCTGCCACCCCATTCTATTTGCCTGCATGTACTCGTGCGGTTCCGCTCAGGTGCGAGCGCCAGTGCTGCCAGCTGGGTCTTGTGCCAGTTCTGGAGCCTCCAGGCCTCTTGGCTTCTATTGTGGCAAAAACAAGGTAAAAAGAACTCCGATGCAGCAGATACGGCACACCACACTCCACAGGCTGAGGGCCACATGTATATACCTTTCTCTTCATCACAAAAGACCTGATTCGCAGAATCTGGCCGTTTGCGACCAAAAATAAGCATTTTCCTATGTACAAAACCCTATTTTACGATTCGAGATCTATTACTGAATCGCAAAATGGGTTAGCGACGTGGTAGTAGGAAGGGGCGTGTGAAGGGCTTCCCTTTCTAATAGCTGCTCTCAGTGCTATGTACAAATGTTCTGGGACCAAAATGGGGTCTCAAAACATTCGCTTTTTACCACCAATTTCAATTTGGTGCTAACACATTCGCAAACCCCTTTCCCTTTGTGAATGCAAGCAAAAACTTTTTTAAGAGCAGGCAGTGGTACTACAGACCACTGCCTACTCTTAAAAAATGAAAAGAATATTTCATTTTTATTTTTAAAACGCATCTCATTTTCCCCATTTACCTTTAAGGAAAATTGACTGCATTTAAAAAATAAATGTTGCTTCATATAAATGCAAACACAGACATGGTGGTCTGCTGTCCCCAGCAGGCCCCATCCCCTTTTTTTTAGCGATTCCCAATAGGTCGCAAATTGCGACCTACCTCATGAATATTAATGAGGCAGGTCAATTGCGACCCACTGGGAATCGCTAACAGTGTAAAACGCACTGTTGAACATAGCTGTTTGCGATTTCCTAATGGCGAATTGCAAAAATGCACTAGGCGCTAGATTTTCGGTATCATGGGACTCTGTAGAAGGAACACTGTGGGGGGGGGGGCTATAGGTGTTCCAGCATCTTCTGGGGTCTCCAGCCTCACTGGTTAACACTCTGTTTTACTCCCAGCCAGTGACAGAGTGCAACAAAGCATAAGAGTTTGCAATGACACGTCGGCGCCAGGTCCTTGGCAGCGCTGGCCTACGACTGGACAGCTTAGGGGGTTTGAGCCTGTGTGGCTGAGTTAAAAACAACTGTCGAGCACGAGTAAAGCTGCAACGCCAACCACCAAACTGCAACAAGGGTCTCATCATTATCCAAAATAAAAATGTTGGGCACCAAGACAAGTTCACACCTTAGTCACAGTGTGCATTTAATGGAGCTGACGTTGTCTGGTAATCATGCACCCTGGTGCACTGAGCACAGGCGAGGAGACCACCAGACCTGAAGCATTGGCTAGGGGCCTGCGTCCTTGCTAGAATTAGGAATTAATAAGCCCAGGCAAATATGTTTGGTTTTTGAACGCATGCCCTGGACATGGAAATTAAGGAGCACATTTTTCAATCTTTTGTGCAGTGTAGCAAGAAGTGTATTTAACGTATGTTGCATCCCCGTCCTTTCCTTGCTTCTATGAGATTTCAGTGTGCAACTTCTAGGACGCCATTACGTCAACATCTTACGCCTGCCTTACAGCAGGTGTAAGACTGAAGCAGTGCTATAATCATAGCCCCCCCTCCATTGCTGGAGTTGCGTCACGCTTCCGACACAACTTCAGCAATGCGTCAGTTTTGCGCCGACAGATACGTCAGTAATACTGACGAATCAGTCATTCTTTTTGACATGATGCATAATACAGTAAATATGACGCATCCATCATGTTGCAAGGAGGGCGCAGTGAAAAGTGACGCATCGCTGTTTTCATGAAGCGATGCAACAGTTTTCATAAATAAAGCCACGAGTCTTTATAGACCCTGGAGGCCGGTGTTGAGACGTCGACAACCCAGCCCAAGAGGCATGCGGAGAAGGAAGTAACACCCTCAAACTTGATCCTGGAAAATGCTTCAGAGGCATTAATCAATTTGATATAATTCCATTGTCTCGCTCCATAATTAGGAGGGGAACACAAATCCTAATTCGGGCAGAAACTTCAGCTGTGGCCAAAATGGATTACAACAAATAGCACACACTGGAGGGTTTTACATGCACAATTTTCTATAGGTAAGACCTGGCGGAAATCATGAAGGCAAAAAGCACACAAGAACTGTTTGCACACCTGGGGAATGGGGAATAACACACTATTAGTACATTAGCCCCTGTCCCCTTTTCTGGATAAAATGGAACGGGAACCAAATGTCACCTGGTTATCAAATGAATGCAGCCTGTATTTGCAGGGAGGATGTTGAGAAGCTGCAGGAAGACAACAAAATGTGTGATCCTCAGTGGCCGAAGCCCCAGAGACTGGATTTTTATATGTCAAATTGGAGGGAAAGGAGAGGCCTAAGGTCGTGGGCCTCTGGGCATGCACGGCCCAGAGGATTTAGTAGATATAGAAATGGGCAGAGCCCAGAAATCAAATCGAGTGCCCAAAACATTGAAAGACTGACATTATGGTGAATATGCAACAATGTATGCTCTTGTGCTGAGCAGCCTGCGTCTGGTCCATGGGACGTTGGATCCATGGCGGGGATGACGGCTCGCGATGTTTTTCTATTGGCTGAAAGATCCTCACCACCTGAGGAAATGAATAGCTTGGAATGTGGTTGAATAGGGGTTTGGGTGGGAGAAAATGTACAAAAAACATCCAGAAGTTTGCATCGCTTTCATTTTCGACCTTTTCTACAAGAACAGATCAAGGGGACACATACAGAAGGTTATCGTCACTTTTTGTGATGTTCTGGTGGCGATAAACCCTTCGCCTTATTTACAACGAGGCGTTAAGCCACAGAACACCGCCTTGTGAACAAGGCCCCCTTTCATGCAGCACTTAACGTGAAAAAGGTGGGCAATGAGTGGTGTGGTCGGTGTTCTGCAGCAACACCTATTGCTTTTTGGAGCTGCCCCTATTTACAGGAGCATTTGTATTTAAGGAGGCAGTGCTGAAAATAAGGCCAGGGAAACCTGATCTTAAACTGGCAAAACGAGAAGAAATTATTCATTTCTCCTCGTTTTCGCTGTTTCTATGTAGCACACATAGAAACAGCAAATCGCCAAAACTGATTGTCCATGTGCAGGAAGGTGCCCCTTCCTGCACAAAAACAACATTAAATAATGACGAGTTGCAACTTCTGTGTGGTGCATAAAGCAGCACACATAAAAGTTACAAATCGCCAAAACTGATTGTTTACATGCAGGAAGGGTCTCCTTCCTGCACAAAAACAACATTAAATAATGACGAGTTGCAACTTGTGTGGTGCATAAAGCAGCACACATAAAAGTTACAAATCGCCAAAACTGATTGGCCATGTGCAGGAAGGTGCCCCTTCCTGCACAAAAACAACATTAAATAATGACGAGTTGCAACTTGTGTGGTGCATAAAGCAGCACACATAAAAGTTACAAATCGCCAAAACTGATTGTTTACATGCAGGAAGGGACTCCTTCCTGCCCATGAACAATCATTCCCTGCAACATAGGCAAGCAAGGGGCCTTGCATTGGCGCTAGACAGCTATATTTAGCACCAGCGCTAGGGGGAAAGCAGTGGTGCGCCGCATTCTTGTAAATATGGCGCATTCCTGCGTTTTCAGAATGGCAGAGAACGGCGTTAACAATTTTAGCTTAACACCACTCTCCGCCATTCTCTTGTAAATATGCCCCCATGTGTCTAAATTAGAATTTTGGGATCGACAAACATGAGCAGATTTTTCAAATATTTGTATTATTTATTAAGGTTGCAAACTTTTTCCCGCAGGTGTTTCATATGACTATCTGCACCCCACAAAGGCTTAGACATGTTGCTACATCACAGGCTGGTACACCAATTTGCATAAATGTGTCACTTTGAATGTTCAGTGCTTTACTCCTTCCAGACAGACCTTGATGTTGATGTATGAGATGCACTTTCTGGGAGATGGTAAAAAGGAGTGAAAACTGATCCCCTCCATTGCCATCCATACTTCCTCTGAACCCCAAGACTGTTCCTAGGGAGGCAGATGGCAGACAAGTCTGGGGTACTTTGTCTATTTGGTCTTATTGTAAGTCAAGTGTAACTCTCATTAAACTAAGTACTATATTCTTGTTTTTAAGTAAGCACTATCTCGCTTGCCTTAAAATGAGAACAACCAACAATACATTAACGATTTGATATGTCGACCAATCGTCTAAGTCTGTAAATATGGTACTTGTAATATTTTTGTTTTTAATTCTCTTTTATTATTTTGGCTCATATCTTCTAATATATCATTGGCAATTTGTTTATATGAAGGCATTTGATTCATGGTGACTGTTTAACTTTGAAAATCTTAATAAAGAATTGAGATAAAAATATTACAAAAGTAAGAGCAACGTTCCTTGGGAAAACGTAAATACAATGTACCTTGTCGTAAAGTGAGCACCACTTACCTTACCTTGTTCTAAAACAAGTACCATCTATCTTGTCTTACAGTATTTAGCTCAGTAAAGCCCACTGTTTACTCCTTGACCCCTGAGGGACAATCAGAGGCCTTTTTCTCGAGGGGTCCTCACAGGCCTCGTTGTTGCCCAATTCAAACCCCCCCCCCCCCCCCCACCCCCATCCCCGGCACCCCACCCCCGCTTCAGGAAGGGTTCACCCAGTGACTCCAGGGATCTGCCTGGCTGCGAAAGAATTGGTAATGCTTGCTGTGTTCAAATCATCTTTAATAACCTGTGCTGGTTGTAAACAAACCGGACATCCCTTCAAAAAACATTTAAACTTGTTTTGTGTGTGTGTGTGTGTGGGGGGGGGGTTGGGGGGCAGGTTCGTGTACCATTTGTCCTCGAGTTAAAAATTCACAGTTGTGCCTCTGTACCTCGCCCACCTCTGAGGGCCGCCTGCACTGCAGAGCCGAGTCAATGTAGAGTTGTAAGTCTGCACTGCTGCAGTAGCTAACTATGACCACCCTTCCCTGGGGATTGATACTGTCCATGCAGTGGGCAGTGCTGTGCTCCACGCCCTGGGGATTGTTAGTGTCCATGCAGTGGGCAGTGCTGTGCTCCACGCCCTGGGGATTGTTAGTGTCCATGCAGTGGGCAGTGCTGTGCTCCACGCCCTGGGGATTGTTAGTGTCCATGCAGTGGGCAGTGCTGTGCTCCATGCCCTCGCGACGGCTGGTGTCCATGCAGTGGGCAGTGCTGTGCTCCATGCCCTGGGCATTGTTAGTGTCCATGCAGTGGGCAGTGCTGTGCTCCATGCCCTCGCGACTGCTGGTGTCCATGCAGTGGGCAGTGCTGTGCTCCACGCCCTGGGGGTTGTTAGTGTCCATGCAGTGGGCAGTGCTGTGCTCCACGCCCTGGGGGTTGTTAGTGTCCATGCAGTGGGCAGTGCTGTGCTCCATGCCCTCGCAACGGCTGGTGTCCATGCAGTGGGCAGTGCTGTGCTCCATGCCCTGGGGGTTGCTGGTGTCCATGCACTGTGCAGTGCTGTGCTCCATGCCCTGGGCATTGTTAGTGCCCATGCAGTGGGCAGTGCTGTGCTCCATGCCCTGGTCACTGCTGGTGTCTAAGCAAAGGGCAGTGCTGTGCTCCATGCCCTTGGATTGACAGTGTCCATGCAGTGGACAGTGCTGTGCCCTGAAGATTCTTAAAGTCCATGCAGCGGGCAGTGCTGTGCTTCATGCCCTGGAGATTCTTAGACTCCATGCAGTGGGCAGTGCTGTGCTCCGTGCCCTGGGGGTTGCTATACATCCGTGTACTGGGCTATGCTGTGCTCCATGCTCTGGGAATTCATAGTGTCCATGCACTAGGCAGTGCAGTGTTGTGCTCCATACAGTGGGGATTGCCAGAGTCCATGCAGTGGGCAGTGCTGTGCTCCATGCCCTGTGGATTGATCATGTCCATGCAGTGGGAAGTGCTGTGCTCCGTGCCCTGGGGGTTGCTATACATCCGTGTACTGGGCTATGCTGTGCTCCATGCTCTGGGAATTCATAGTGTCCATGCACTAGGCAGTGCTGTGCTCCATGCACTGGGGATTGCTAGAGTCCATGCAGTGGGCAGTGCTGTGCTCTATGCCCTGGGGAATGCTAGAGTCCATGCAGTTGGCAGTGGTGTGCTCCATGCACTGGGGATTGATCATGTCCATGCAGAGGGCAGTCTTTCATGCCATGGAGATTCTTAGAGTCCATGCAGTGGGCAGTGCTGTGCTCTATGCCCTGGGGATTGCTAGAGTCCATGCAGTTGGCAGTGGTGTGCTCCATGCACTGGGGATTGATCATGTCCATGCAGTGGGCAGTGCTGTGCTCCATGCCTAGGAGATTGATCATGTCCATGCAGTGGGCAGTGCTTCATGCCATGGAGATTCTTAGAGTCCATGCAGTGGGCAGTGCTGTGCTCCATGCCCTGGGGGTTGATATACATCCGTGCACTGGGCCTGCTGTGCTCCATGCTCAGGAATTCGTAGTGTCCATGCACTAGGCAGTGTTGTGCTCCATACAGTGGGGATTGCCAGAGTCCATGCAGTGGGCAGTGCTGTGCTCCATGCCCTGTGGATTGATTATGTCCATGCAGTGGGCAGTGCTGTGTTTCATGCCCTTTAGATTCTTAGAGTCCGTGCAGTGGGCAATGCTGTGCTCCATGCCCTGTGGATTGATCATGTCCATGCAGTGGGCAGTGCTGTGTTTCAAGCCCTTTAGATTCTTGAGAGTCCATGCAGTGGACAGTGCTGTGCTCCATGTCCTGGGGGTTGCTATACATCTGTGCACTAGGCCGTGCTGTGCTCCATGCTCTGGGAATTCATAGTGTCCATGCACTAGGCAGTGCAGTGTTGTGCTCCATACAGTGGGGATTGCCAGAGTCCATGCAGTGGGCAGTGCTGTGCTCCATGCCCTGTGGATTGATCATGTCCATGCAGTGGGAAGTGCTGTGCTCCATGCCCTGGGGGTTGCTATACATCCATGCACTGGGTTGTGCTGTGCTCCATGCTCTGGGAATTCATAGTGTCCATGCACTAGGCAGTGCTGTGCTCCATGCACTGGAGATTGCTAGAGTCTATGCAGGGGGCAGTGCTGTGCTCTGTGCCCTGAGGATTGCTAGTGTCCATGCACTGGGCAGTGCTGTAGTCTATACCCTATGGATTGCTGGTGTCCATGCACTGTGCAGTGCTGTGCTCCATGCACTGTGCAGTGGTGTGTCTTTGCCCTGGGCAGTGCAGTGCTCCATGCAGTGGGCAGTGCTGTGCTCCATGCCCTGGGGATTGCTGGTGTCCATGCACTGGGCACTCCTGTGCTCTTTGTCCTGGGCAGTGCTGTGCTCCATGCCCTGGGGATTGCTGGTGTCCATGCACTGGGCACTCCTGTGCTCTTTGTCCTGGGCAGTGCTGTGCTCCATGCACTCGGCAGTGTTGTGGTCCATGCCTAGGGGGGTGGGGGGGCTACTCTCCATGCACCGGGCAGTGCGAACCTCCGGAGGCGAGGGGAGGGGTCGCTTTTCTCCCTGTTTGGCGCAGGGTGGACCTCCGTGTTTGGGAAGGGAGGATTTCCAGGCACTATGCAGTGCCCGTCTTCATCCGATGCAGCGTGCCCCCTTCCATCAACATCCGATGCAGCGTGCCCCCTTCCATCAACATCCGATGCAGCGTGCCCCGTTCCATCAACTGGGTAGTTCCATGTCCCACCAGTGGTGCTGCAGCTCTCCGTATGTGGGCAATGCTGCCCCCAAGTAATGCCAATCTGTGAAGCCCCATGCGGTGCCACTCTGTGAAGCCCCATGCAGTGCCACTCTGTGCCGGTCACATTTAGGAGCGCGCGTTCTCCAGGCAGTGGGCAGGGCATCATTTCACACATTGCGATTCGATGTTCCCTATGCCTGGGGCACTGTCCATTCCCAGGCACTCTCGTGTGCCACTCATCATACACTGGGCAGTGCCACTACGGGAAACAGGCAGTGGATACACTGATGCCCATGCTACCCGAGATAGGGGCAGTTTCCATCCATTGGTTTGGAGTACTTGTGATGTCCTCAATGGACCGGGCAGAGCCCCATCCAGACCACTGCCCATACATTCCAGGGCTCCTCAATCCTGCGGCGACCTGCTGCCCGCACGGCGCCCTCGCCTCCCTGCTGCATTCCTGGACGTGAACTGGTAGACAGAGGAGTAGCCCTTCCGGGTGAGGGGGCAGAAGCGCAGGGTGTGTGCGTTGTCGCCGGTGGCCTGGCACTGGGGGCACACATACTGGCGCAGGATGGGGCACTGTACGTGCCCAGCCGGGTCCTTCAGGGGGTGGGAGGTGTACACCCGCTTGGACTCGCCGTTGTGTTTGCAAAAGTTACAGGGTGAGGCCTCCAGGTCCTCGGAGCCGGGGCGTGCAGGGACCTCAGCCACGGTGGGCCGCAGCAGCGCCCCCTCCTGGTCCTGCCTCTTCCTCAGGGTCTCGACAACATGGGCCAGGCCCAGGTAGTCCTTCCACAGGCTGAAGTCCATGCTGGCTCTGGCGCACGTGCAATGCATGGAGGGGTCTGTCCTGGTGCAGGTAGCGGTCACGTGCACTGCATGGAGGGGTCTGTCCTGGTGCAGGTAGCGGTCACGTGCACTGCATGGAGGGGTCTGTCCTGGTGCAGGTAGCGGTCACGAGCACTGCATAGAGGGGTCTGTCCTGGTGCAGGTAGCGGTGTTGAGGTGTGGAGGTGGACTGCTCTTAAACCTCCCCGGCGGCCTCCCCCTTCTGACCCCCTCTTCACCCACACACACTTCCTGGAGCCTGGAAGATTCTTGGTGTTTCCTTCCTGTCAGGGGAAAGCGAAAGCCGAGTTCTGGTGAAACCATCTCCTGCCAGACAGAGGGCTGCGGCGAGGAGAGACTGAGGCCGAGACAGGCCTGGGGGGGGGGGGTGAGACAGGCATGGCTGCTGGGGGCTGCAGAGGAGACGTGACGCTGAGACGGGTGAGACAGGCCTGGCTTCTGGGGGCTGAGAGGAGAAGACGTGAGTCTGAGAGTGGAGAGACAGGCCTGGCTCCTGGGGGCTGAGAGGGGAGAGACAGGCCTGGCTCCTGGGGGCTGAGGGGGGAGAGACAGGCCTAGCTGTGGGGGGCTGAGAGGAGAGATGCGTCTGAGAGGGGAGAGACAGGACTCTGAGAGGGAAGGACAGGCCTAGCTCCAGGAGTCTGAAAGGAGAGAGAGAGAGACCTGGCTTCTGGGGGCTGATAGGGGAGAGACAGGCCTGCATCTTTGGGAGGGTGACTAAGAGGAGAGAGACAGGAGTCTGAGAGGGAGAGACATCCTTGGGAGGGGGGCTGAGAGGATTGAGACATGAGTCGGGGAGGGGAGGGGCAGGCCTGGCTCCTGGGGGCTGAAAGGAGAGAGACAGGCCTAGCTCCTGGGGTCTGAAAGGGCAGGGACAGGCCTGGCTCCGGAGGTGGGGGGGTGGGACAGGCCTGGCTCCGGAGGTGGGGGGGTGGGGGTGGTAGAGAGGAGAGAGAAAGGAGCCTGAGAGGGGAGAGACTGGGATCTGAGAGAGACAGGACCCTTAGAGGGAAGAGACAGGCCTGGCTGCTGGGGGGCTGAGAGGAGAGAGACAGGGGTCCGAGAGGGGCTAGAAAGGCCTGGCTCCTGGGGTCTGAGAGGGGAGAGACAGTCCTGGCTCTGGTGGAATGAGAGGAGAGAGACAGGAGGTTGAGAAGGGAGGGACAGGCCTGGCTCCTGGAGGGGAGGGAGCGGCTGAGAGGAGAGGGACAGGAGTCTGAGAGGGAGAGACAGGCCTGTATCCTTGGGAGGAGGGCTGAGAGGAGAGAGACAGGGGTCAGAGAGGGGATAGAAAGGCCTGGCTCCAGGAGTCTGAGAGGGGAGAGACCGGAGGTTGAGAAGGGAGGGACAGGCCTGGCTCCTGGAGGGGGGTGCGGCTGAGAGGAGAGAGACAGACAGGCCTGGATCCTTGGGAGGGGGTCTGAGAGGAGAGAGACAGGAGTCTGAGAGGGGAGGGAAAGGCCTGGCTCCTGGAGGCTGAGAGGGGAGAGACAGGGGTCCGAGAGGGCAGAGACAGGCCTAGGGTGGGGGGCGGCTGATGTAAATTGAATATTCAGTCCACGTGACTGGGTCGTGATCTCGTGCACCCCGTTCCTTCAGGAAGCTGCCGAATTTGCTTTCTTTAAACGCGTGTATTTCTCCCTTTTATTTTTGTTTATTTTAGTGCCCACAAGACTTTAGGCGTGGCCTTTGTGTGACGCATGCGCACACGCAGGCAGACAGGTGTCCACAAACCAACACGTGGCAGACACACATGTCACAAGCTTCACCAGACATTCTCACACACGCTACTAACTCCCCTCAGAGCTCCCCCTTATCTGTACCTGAGACCTTTGTTTGCAGTGTGACGTTTTCCCGCCCTATCTGACCCTTTGCGTTACACTTGATGCCCATCATAAAAGAAGACAATGCTGGCATCTCCAGGCCTGCTTTGTCTTTAAGGAATATCGTTTTGTGGTTATAGTGAATATAATAAAAATATCACAACTACAAGTACCAGAATGCAATGCTAAACGAATTAACGGCCTATATATCTTAAGTTGGTCTGTGCTCGGTGGGGTCAGTTCCAGGCCTGTTTTTTCTTGCATTCTGATATGTTTAGCATTTCCCGGTTGGTATCCAAAGCGGCAGGTGAAAGATTTAAAAGTATACATTGATGATGTATTTACACACGACCGAGGGTGGCTAGCTCCTGTTCAGGTTTCTATGCATATCTGTAAATCTTCCGTGTCTGGAAGCCTTAGGCATACGACCAGTGCTTGTTTATTACACTGATGCCGCTGCTCTGCGTTCACACAGTCACATTATTCCCCGTTGACCTTTTAATATTTTACTTTTTATCATGGAGTCTTTTAGATTAAACGTTTCAGTCTGCTCTTTAAAATAGGCTCTCCTACCTTCAGGCCCAAAGTATTTACAAGTTTTGAGAACAGAAATACTCCCGTGGAACAGAAACCAAAGAGTTCAGACCTCTCGATCGAGGGTTTGCAGCAACAAACACGCGTGCAGTTCACCGTGCACTTCATTGCATTAATAAACCGTAAAAACACGACCACACACTAAATTAATACTTGCATTACAGAGGGGGCAGCGGGCTATTATCCCCGCCCACCGATGACGCCACCGAGCCCCAGTACCCCCGGTACTAACTAGTACAGGGCGGAACCAGTTTAGCAAAACAAACCTTTGCACCCGAGGGCTTCCTCCAGACACCACTGACCAGGACCTGGGCAAACTGTTCCAGCCCTAAGCACTTTTTTCCCAATGGAAACAAAATTTAAATCTGAATTAATTTTTTAATGTGTGTAATTTGGGTGGTAACCTCAAACAGAAACGTACGTTAAAACATTAGTGAAGTAAACCAGTTATTCAACCCTAGGATACATGTTTTTAAACTGTTCACTACACTTATGTAATCTAATTTACATTTTTGCAAACAGATTTTCCATTTTTAGTTGGTCGGGGGATGTTTCGTTGGCTTTTAATCGCATGAGTGGCATTTCTAGACCAAAATGCTGGTTTTGATTTAAATGGCTACAGGCTATCTGGTATTTCCTTTCGCAAACATATGTTCTCTGAAGCTGCCACTAGGAATTTTCGTTGTGGGATGTGTCTGAGTCTATTTCCGTGTAGGTCAGTGGAAAGTGCAGTGTCCTGCCACTTTGTGTGCATAGACTGCTGGCTAAATTCATTGAAGAGTGCACAGTTCTGTTTACTTAAAGTCAAGCTGTGAAGTATGGGTCTGTGGAAAAATGTGAACATGTGTGAACATGTGTGACCAAAACAGGCGCTTCAGGTCTTGCAACTAATGTGGACCATAACTTACATTTGGATTTCACGTTGCTGGGGCCCCCTATATTTATAGCGATTACTGCTAGCAAGGCAGTGGATGAAACAAGCAGACGCAGTCTCTCTGTTATGAGGGCCCAACATACTCTACTACTGTTCATGGAAACAGTCTCTCTGCTATGAGGGCCCAACATACTCTACTACTGTTCGTGGAAACAGTCTCTCTGCTATGAGGGCCCAACATGCTCTACTACTGTTCATGGAAACAGTCTCTCTGCTATGAGGGCCCCACATACTCTACTACTGTTCATGGAAACAGTCTCTCTGCTATGAGGGCCCAACATACTCTACTACTGTTCATGGAAACAGTCTCTCTGCTATGAGGGCCCAACATACTCTACTACTGTTCGTGGAAACAGTCTCTCTGCTATGAGGGCCCAACATGCTCTACTACTGTTCATGGAAACAGTCTCTCTGCTATGAGGGCCCAACATACTCTACTACTGTTCATGGAAACAGTCTCTCTGCTATGAGGGCCTAACATACTCTACTACTGTTCATGGAAACAGTCTCTCTGCTATGAGGGCCCAACATACTCTACTACTGTTCATGGAAACAGTCTCTCTGCTATGAGGGCCCAACATACTCTACTACTGTTCATGGAAACAGTCTCTCTGATATGAGGCCCTACATACTCCTACTACTGTTCATGGAAACAGTCTCTCTGCTATGAGGGCCCAACATACTCTACTACTGTTCATGGAAACAGTCTCTCTGCTATGAGGGTCCAACATACTCTACTACTGTTCATGGAAACAGTCTCTGCTATGAGGGCCCAACATGCTCTACTACTGTTCATGGAAACAGTCTCTCTGCTATGAGGGCCTAACATACTCTACTACTGTTCATGGAAACAGTCTCTCTGCTATGAGGGCCCAACATACTCTACTACTGTTCATGGAAACAGTCTCTCTGCTATGAGGGCCCAACATACTCTACTACTGTTCATGGAAACAGTCTCTCTGATATGAGGCCCTACATACTCCTACTACTGTTCATGGAAACAGTCTCTCTGCTATGAGGGCCCAACATACTCTACTACTGTTCATGGAAACAGTCTCTCTGCTATGAGGGTCCAACATACTCTACTACTGTTCATGGAAACAGTCTCTGCTATGAGGGCCCAACATGCTCTACTACTGTTCATGGAAACAGTCTCTCTGCTATGAGGGTCTCACATACTCTACTACTGTTCATGGAAACAGTCTCTCTGCTATGAGGGCCCAACATACTCTACTACTGTTCATGGAAACAGTCTCTCTGCTATGAGGGTCCAACATACTCTACTACTGTTCATGGAAACAGTCTCTCTGCTATGAGGGCCCAACATACTCTACTACTGTTCATGGAAACAGTCTCTCTGCTATGAGGGCCCAACATACTCTACTGCTGTTCATGGAAACAGTCTCTCTGCTATGAGGGCCCAACATACTCTACTACTGTTCATGGAAACAGTCTCTCTGCTATGAGGGCCCAACATACTCTACTACTGTTCATGGAAACAGTCTCTCTGCTATGAGGGTCCAACATACTCTACTACTGTTCATGGAAACAGTCTCTCTGCTATGAGAGCCCAACATGCTCTACTACTGTTCATGGAAACAGTCTCTCTGCTATGAGGGCCCAACATACTCTACTACTGTTCATGGAAACAGTCTCTCTGCTATGAGGGTCCAACATACTCTACTACTGTTCATGGAAACAGTCTCTCTGCTATGAGGGCCCAACATGCTCTACTACTGTTCACAGAAACAGTCTCTCTGCTATGAGGGCCCAACATACTCTACTACTGTTCATGGAAATAGTCTCTCTGCTATGAGGGCCCAACATGCTCTACTACTGTTCATGGAAACAGTCTCTCTGCTATGAGGGTCTCACATACTGTACTACTGTTCATGGAAACAGTCTCTCTGCTATGAGGGCCCAGCATACTCTACTACTGTTCATGGAAACAGTCTGTCTGCTATGAGGGCCCAGCATACTCTACTACTGTTCATGGAAACAGTCTGTCTGCTATGAGGGCCCAGCATACTCTACTACTGTTCATGGAAACAGTCTGTCTGCTATGAGGGCCCAACATACTCTACTACTGTTCATGGAAACTGTCTCTCTGCTATGAGGGCCCAACATACTCCTACTACTGTTCATGGAAACAGTCTCTCTGCTATGAGGGCCCAACATACTCCTACTACTGTTCATGGAAACAGTCTCTCTGCTATGAGGACCCAACATACTCTACTACTGTTCATGGAAACACTCTCTCTGCTATGAGGGCCCAACATACTCTACTACTGTTCATGGAAACACTCTCTCTGCTATGAGGGCCCAACATACTCTACTACTGTTCATGGAAACAGTCTCTCTGCTATGAGGGTCCAACATACTCTACTACTGTTCATGGAAACAGTCTCTGCTATGAGGGCCCAACATGCTCTACTACTGTTCATGGAAACAGTCTCTCTGCTATGAGGGTCTCACATACTCTACTACTGTTCATGGAAACAGTCTCTCTGCTATGAGGGCCCAACATACTCTACTACTGTTCATGGAAACAGTCTCTCTGCTATGAGGGTCCAACATACTCTACTACTGTTCATGGAAACAGTCTCTCTGCTATGAGGGCCCAACATACTCTACTACTGTTCATGGAAACAGTCTCTCTGCTATGAGGGCCCAACATACTCTACTGCTGTTCATGGAAACAATCTCTCTGCTATGAGGGCCCAACATACTCTACTACTGTTCATGGAAACAGTCTCTCTGCTATGAGGGCCCAACATACTCTACTACTGTTCATGGAAACAGTCTCTCTGCTATGAGGGTCCAACATACTCTACTACTGTTCATGGAAACAGTCTCTCTGCTATGAGAGCCCAACATGCTCTACTACTGTTCATGGAAACAGTCTCTCTGCTATGAGGGCCCAACATACTCTACTACTGTTCATGGAAACAGTCTCTCTGCTATGAGGGTCCAACATACTCTACTACTGTTCATGGAAACAGTCTCTCTGCTATGAGGGCCCAACATGCTCTACTACTGTTCACAGAAACAGTCTCTCTGCTATGAGGGCCCAACATACTCTACTACTGTTCATGGAAATAGTCTCTCTGCTATGAGGGCCCAACATGCTCTACTACTGTTCATGGAAACAGTCTCTCTGCTATGAGGGTCTCACATACTGTACTACTGTTCATGGAAACAGTCTCTCTGCTATGAGGGCCCAGCATACTCTACTACTGTTCATGGAAACAGTCTGTCTGCTATGAGGGCCCAGCATACTCTACTACTGTTCATGGAAACAGTCTGTCTGCTATGAGGGCCCAGCATACTCTACTACTGTTCATGGAAACAGTCTGTCTGCTATGAGGGCCCAACATACTCTACTACTGTTCATGGAAACTGTCTCTCTGCTATGAGGGCCCAACATACTCCTACTACTGTTCATGGAAACAGTCTCTCTGCTATGAGGGCCCAACATACTCCTACTACTGTTCATGGAAACAGTCTCTCTGCTATGAGGACCCAACATACTCTACTACTGTTCATGGAAACAGTCTCTCTGCTATGAGGGCCCAACATACTCTACTACTGTTCATGGAAACACTCTCTCTGCTATGAGGGCCCAACATATTCTACTACTGTTCATGGAAACAGTCTCTCTGCTATGAGGGCCTCACATACTCTACTACTGTTCATGGAAACAGCAGGGCACAAGTCCTAAAAAAAAAAGTGGGGGGACGCTGTCACCGGAAGTGACGTCACAACAGGAATCTCATGAAAAGAAGTGGGGGGACGCTGTCACCGGAAGTGACGTCACAACCGGTGCCTCTTAAAGTCTCCAATTACAAATATTAGCATATCTTTGGTACACAATGCTGTCCAGCTTTTGGGCAGGGGGGACGGCGTCCACCCGGAAAAACCTGGTAAAATAAGTGGGGGACGCCGTCCACCCGCGTGGTACCCCGACTCGAGCCCTGGGAAACAGTCTCTCTGCTATGAGGGCCCAACATACTCTTCTACTGTTCATGGAAACAGTCTCTCTGCTATGAGGGCCCAACATACTCTACTACTGTTCATGGAAACAGTCTCTCTGCTATGAGGGCCCAACATACTCTACCACTGTTCATGGAAACAGTCTCTCTGCTATGAGGGCCTAACATACTCTACTACTGTTCATGGAAACAGTCTCTCTGCTATGAGGGCCTAACATACTCCACTACTGTTCATGGAAACAGTCTCTCTGCTATGAGGGCCCAACATACTCCACTACTGTTCATGGAAACAGTCTCTCTGCTATGAGGGCCCAACATACTCTACTACTGTTCATGGAAACAGTCTCTCTGCTATGAGGGCCCAACATACTCTACTACTGTTCATGGAAACAGTCTCTCTGCTATGAGGGCCTATCATACTCCTACTACTGTTCATGGAAACAGTCTCTCTGCTATGAGGGCCCAACATACTCTACTACTGTTCATGGAAACACTCTCTCTGCTATGAGGGCCCAACATACTCTACTACTGTTCATGGAAACAGTCTCTCTGCTATGAGGGTCCAACATACTCTACTACTGTTCATGGAAACAGTCTCTGCTATGAGGGCCCAACATGCTCTACTACTGTTCATGGAAACAGTCTCTCTGCTATGAGGGTCTCACATACTCTACTACTGTTCATGGAAACAGTCTCTCTGCTATGAGGGCCCAACATACTCTACTACTGTTCATGGAAACAGTCTCTCTGCTATGAGGGTCCAACATACTCTACTACTGTTCATGGAAACAGTCTCTCTGCTATGAGGGCCCAACATACTCTACTACTGTTCATGGAAACAGTCTCTCTGCTATGAGGGCCCAACATACTCTACTGCTGTTCATGGAAACAGTCTCTCTGCTATGAGGGCCCAACATACTCTACTACTGTTCATGGAAACAGTCTCTCTGCTATGAGGGCCCAACATACTCTACTACTGTTCATGGAAACAGTCTCTCTGCTATGAGGGTCCAACATACTCTACTACTGTTCATGGAAACAGTCTCTCTGCTATGAGAGCCCAACATGCTCTACTACTGTTCATGGAAACAGTCTCTCTGCTATGAGGGCCCAACATACTCTACTACTGTTCATGGAAACAGTCTCTCTGCTATGAGGGTCCAACATACTCTACTACTGTTCATGGAAACAGTCTCTCTGCTATGAGGGCCCAACATGCTCTACTACTGTTCACAGAAACAGTCTCTCTGCTATGAGGGCCCAACATACTCTACTACTGTTCATGGAAATAGTCTCTCTGCTATGAGGGCCCAACATGCTCTACTACTGTTCATGGAAACAGTCTCTCTGCTATGAGGGTCTCACATACTGTACTACTGTTCATGGAAACAGTCTCTCTGCTATGAGGGCCCAGCATACTCTACTACTGTTCATGGAAACAGTCTGTCTGCTATGAGGGCCCAGCATACTCTACTACTGTTCATGGAAACAGTCTGTCTGCTATGAGGGCCCAGCATACTCTACTACTGTTCATGGAAACAGTCTGTCTGCTATGAGGGCCCAACATACTCTACTACTGTTCATGGAAACTGTCTCTCTGCTATGAGGGCCCAACATACTCCTACTACTGTTCATGGAAACAGTCTCTCTGCTATGAGGGCCCAACATACTCCTACTACTGTTCATGGAAACAGTCTCTCTGCTATGAGGACCCAACATACTCTACTACTGTTCATGGAAACAGTCTCTCTGCTATGAGGGCCCAACATACTCTACTACTGTTCATGGAAACACTCTCTCTGCTATGAGGGCCCAACATATTCTACTACTGTTCATGGAAACAGTCTCTCTGCTATGAGGGCCTCACATACTCTACTACTGTTCATGGAAACAGCAGGGCACAAGTCCTAAAAAAAAAAGTGGGGGGACGCTGTCACCGGAAGTGACGTCACAACAGGAATCTCATGAAAAGAAGTGGGGGGACGCTGTCACCGGAAGTGACGTCACAACCGGTGCCTCTTAAAGTCTCCAATTACAAATATTAGCATATCTTTGGTACACAATGCTGTCCAGCTTTTGGGCAGGGGGGACGGCGTCCACCCGGAAAAACCTGGTAAAATAAGTGGGGGACGCCGTCCACCCGCGTGGTACCCCGACTCGAGCCCTGGGAAACAGTCTCTCTGCTATGAGGGCCCAACATACTCTTCTACTGTTCATGGAAACAGTCTCTCTGCTATGAGGGCCCAACATACTCTACTACTGTTCATGGAAACAGTCTCTCTGCTATGAGGGCCCAACATACTCTACCACTGTTCATGGAAACAGTCTCTCTGCTATGAGGGCCTAACATACTCTACTACTGTTCATGGAAACAGTCTCTCTGCTATGAGGGCCTAACATACTCCACTACTGTTCATGGAAACAGTCTCTCTGCTATGAGGGCCCAACATACTCCACTACTGTTCATGGAAACAGTCTCTCTGCTATGAGGGCCCAACATACTCTACTACTGTTCATGGAAACAGTCTCTCTGCTATGAGGGCCCAACATACTCTACTACTGTTCATGGAAACAGTCTCTCTGCTATGAGGGCCTATCATACTCCTACTACTGTTCATGGAAACAGTCTCTCTGCTATGAGGGCCCAACATACTCTACTACTGTTCATGGAAACAGTCTCTCTGCTATGAGGGCCCAACATACTCCTACTACTGTTCACGGCCTGCTAACAACATTTGTCGCCAGTAAAATAAATAACTGGTGAGACACTATGAATATACCTCTCCTCCCTTTGATGCTATACCTTACATAAACAAGTATTTGCAATGCAATAGGTCTCGCATTTACGCAAGTTTAAGCTATTGACATTGTAAAAGACAATGCTTTTTATTTATGTTTCAAAAACCAAAACATAAATGAAAGGCATTGTCATTTACAGTTCCAATAGCTCAAACTCGCATAAATGTGAGCCCTGTTGCATTGCAAATGCTTGTTTGTATGTTTTTTACACTGAACTAATGCGGATCGCGCTGCAAATTAATTAAATAAAGCAGCGTGGCCGCTAAAGTGGAAGCGGACCGTGCTGGAACAAGGAAAGACCATTAAAAAAAAAAGTGCTCACCCACTAAATAACGGAGACCGTGTAACGAGCCAAGTAAAAGGTCCAGTCGTTATGGGTGGTAACAAATGCAGACAAGGCGGTACCAAGGTGGGACTAAAAAGCCTATGTGCGAATCAGAAGCCAGCATTTACGAAGGACAATGAATGACACAAACCAATGACAAATATGGGCGGAGGGTGGGCGGGACTTACAGTGCATACCCTAATACAGCAGTGTCGCAGAGCGAGCAGCGTATGCGCTGCCGCGAGCTAAAAAGGTGACTGTAAAAGGAAAACTGATGATTGAGCCATGGCAGATTCAATAAGGCACGTGCTCTTTAAGGAAATACATTTCTGAAGAGTATTTCTGGTGTTACTGAGCTCAGAGGAAAGTGAAAAAATCATGTAAATTGAAATAGATTTCTTTTAATTTTCTGTTTTCTGTGTTAACTGTTTTGGATTAACAATAGCTTACTAAGGAGTATAGAAGAGAAACATGAGAAGCCCCATGCGGAAATACTAAGGGAAGCTGTAAATGTATATGGACAAAACATCCGGAAAGGTGCATACGGAACGGAGTGATTTTGCACCATTATTGTGTTGTAGTATTTACAGAGTTTTTCATGCCTTTGAAGCAGCATGAAGCATTCTGGATAGCATCAGATTTTTGCACTGTTTTGGGGTGCATGGTTGATATAGGGGTGCTGCAGAATAGAATGGCCTGTATGGAGATGTTGGCAGAGGTACAGTTTGAAAACTTCATACTAGTTGCCGAGGACTTATAACTGCTTCTAAACATGATTTCTTGCAAATAAGTTTGAGTGTAGACTCATGTAGGTACATATCATGTTTGTGGTACTCTGTATCGAGCTACTAATCGCAGGGGTAGTGCCATGTCTTTAGTGCTGTCTGAAAGTCAAGGGGATTGTAAATTGATCACAATTTAGGTGATGTAGCGTACCGGAGCTTAGCCACCTGAACAGAGAAGAAGCTCTCAGCAGGTCACAATTGGGTGAATGTAGGAACGGTCAGCAGTAGGTCTAAACTTGAACAACGTTGCCCTGTTTGGTGGTAGATGCAAAGGATGTGTTGAAGGAAGCGTGGTTGTGTACCACTGATTGCTCAATGTGTGATGCCTATTGCTTTAAAGAGACACATCTGGCCATAGGAAGTTAGTATACCCACCTGAGGGCTGGTGAGATCAGTGTCCGGATGGGTAGATGGAGCAGATGTCGGGCCTCCGGATATCTCAGTGACATCTACTGTAGTGGAAGGTCACAAGTTTGGATCCCAGAAAGGCCACATCACCCTTCCCTCCGAGGTAAATTGAATGTCATTACATTGGAAAATAACACCTGTGTGATTGGCTGCTGGGACAAGTGTTGGGACTAGGGCTGGGGTCAGGCTTTCTAATGGATGGAGGGCTTAGGGTTTCCTGTGTGATTGGCTACTGGGAAGAGGGTTGGGACTAAGGTTGGGGGTTAGGCTTTCTATTAGACATGGGATTTAAGGTTCTGTGCCTGATTGGGTGCTTGGACAAGGGCTGTGATTGATTAAAAGGTCTTGGTCTCCTATTGGTCCTAGGGCTAGTGTTGTGATTGGTTAGGGCTCCATTGGCTGAAGTGGTCACATGATTACTAGGGCTACATAAGGCCAGGGCTTAGGGCGTCTCAGCCCGGGCATCGAGGATAAGGGCGGAGAGGACAAGGGTGAGTGCCTGTTTGAGCTGTTCGAGACTGGTCGGGACTAGGACCAGAAATGCCACCCAATTTTATATAAACCAGCACCCACCCTACCCCATCCACAAGCAGAGTAACGTACGCACAGCACATGCACTCTACCCATTTACTACAAACTAACCCAATACAAAATTCTATGTCGCAACACCCACTACAAAATCACACAATCCAAACCTATGCAACCTTCTATCCCAGCTACCGCACATTTACACCATCACTTACAAACAGTACACAACTCTATCAAATACCACTAACCAATCCAATCATCACTAACACAACCCAAATTCACACCATACTTAACTATATCCCGTCCAGATACACACTTCCCACTCTAACTACTCCTAACAGACCCCTTTTTGTCACTAACAAACCTATACTGAGCCTTTAATAATTCCACCAACCAACACCCTCCTCTTCTTTCTACCACAATAACACAACGGCACAACACTTAGACTCCACTGCACCACACATATTACCTCTTTCAGCAATCAAATCAAACACTCTTAACTCTAGTTCATCCCCTCTTACACACAACATACATTCTGAAACAGAAGGGGGATGGGAGCACACTGCTACCTCCCAGCACAGTTCGCCCCTTTGCATCCTGGTACATGCAGTTCAATTTAAATGCTTACTTGAAATTTTGCAGAGTGTCTCACCAAAGTTGGTGCAGGTTAGTGCTGTTAATCTCTAGACACATGTGTTTCTGGATTTCATCCTTCTTCAGTAGAGATAAAATGAAATTCTTCTGGGGTTTGCTGAGAAAGCTGCCACAATCCTCTCAGGTCTCTGTACCTCTCCCTGGCGCACAGGTGCCTCCCATGAGCTTGTCAGCCCAGTGGCT
Organism: Triturus cristatus; assembly: GCF_964204655.1. Lineage (NCBI taxonomy): Eukaryota > Metazoa > Chordata > Amphibia > Caudata > Salamandridae > Triturus > Triturus cristatus. Next base: position 1,173,637,838 of record NC_140594.1, read on the forward strand.
CAAGGGAGCCTTTTTGAAACAGAAGGGGGATGGGAGCACACTGCTACCTCCCAGCACAGTTCGCCCCTTTGCATCCTGGTACATGCAGTTCAATTTAAATGCTTACTTGAAATTTTGCAGAGTGTCTCACCAAAGTTGGTGCAGGTTAGTGCTGTTAATCTCTAGACACATGTCTTTCTGGATTTCATCCTTCTTCAGTAGAGATAAAATGAAATTCTTCTGGGGTTTGCTGAGAAAGCTGCCACAATCCTCTCAGGGCTCTGTACCTCTCCCTGGCGCACAGGTGCCTCCCATGAGCTTGTCAGCCCAGTGGCTCAAGGGAGCCTTTTTGAAACAGAAGGGGGATGGGAGCACACTGCTACTTCCCACCACACCCTTTACCTTACAACCGCCACTTACAAACAATACTAAACTAATAAATTCATCTCATAAAACAAATACATCAGCATCTCCTTTCACCACTCCTCAAAAACAAAACACACACACACAAGCACAACAAAATCTCTCAAGCACAACACCACATAATACTCACCATCACAAACTTCAAACGTGCAACCAACTTTCAAACTACACAAATGAACAAACTCCAAAACCAACCTTTCTCTCTTCCACCACACCTAACACATACACAGCATCACAGCAACTCTTTTGACCACCTCTCATCCATTGGACAATTTAGAACCTTACTACGTGACCCACGAGCTGCACCGCCACCCCTGACTCATACACCTTCCGCCCTAAATAGACGCAAGCAAAATAAGCAACGTGCTACATCTCACAACTTCGCTTTTCCATGTCTACTGCACAACAAGGTTACACCAAAAAAACAACACAGCACGCCAGCTCACTCTCAAACACAGTCTCCACCACCTACACACGCAGACCCATCAAAATGTCTTCGTAGCCTCCTGTATGAAGAACACGATACAGAAAAGCTACACGATTGCTTTCCTCATATACGTAATACCAACAATAAGGACACACCTGCTGCAAGCCCACAAAATACTGCTCACTCCTCTACAAAACAAAATCACACTATCGCCAAAGTACGTTCTCTAAACTGTCTACTAATAAATGCTCGATCGCGCTTTAACAAACATCACATCCACAACCTTATCACTGACACAAAACCAGACATACTATTCATACGGAATCATGGTTGGGAGATGATATGGCTCCAGTCCTGAATGAAGCCGTTCCTCTAGGCTATCAAACGATCACCCAGAATCGTATAGGCAAAAGAGGAGGTGGCCTAGCTGTTGTGTTCAGGCAAACATTACATATCACAATAGTTGACAACGTCTCCATAAAACATTGTGAAGCCCTTTTCACCAGATGCAATCCTATACCGTCTTCCTCCTGTAACGTCCTGCTCCTTTACAGACCTCCACCTAGAAATGTGACATTCCCGGACATGCTTTCAGACACGGTTTCAAACATGAGAACACTACTCTCCAACCTTTGCTTTCTGGGTGACTTAAACATTTTTTTTGGCAAACCCAATATGCCCCATCCGAAAACAATCATTACTGGCCTAGAAGCACTGAACCTGCATCAGATCGTCCACATACCACACACATCACTGGACACATCCTAGATGTCATATTTGCAAATACATACCTAGTTACCTTTCAAACGATGACTCCAGTCACATGGTCAGACCACCATTTGCTTGCCTTCCAACATAAAACAACACTAAGCGATGCACCTAAAACCACCTTACATGCATCCACCTATCGGCCGTGGAAGAAACTCAATTTGGAACACTTAGAAACACAACTAACATCCGATACAGATCTAGAAACAATACATTATGTAAAAAAAACTATGCGAGTGGCTACAGGAAGCTTTTGAGATCCTGATACCACTAAAAACCACACAACAGAACAAAAGCAAACAAGCACCTTAGAGAAATACAGAGATAAACAACATAAAACAACAAATTAGAAGCTGCAACGTGACTGGCTCAAAACAAATGCCAATCAAGACCAACTTCACCTACAGAAAATTAACAGATTATACAAGTCAGCTATCAAAAAAGAGAAGAAAAGATACCATTCAGACAGAATTCAAAATGCTAAATGTGCAAATAAAGATTTCAATAAAATTCTCAATGAATATCGTAAACCAAATTGCCTAGAAGCAGCTCATCCCGTTACTCAGGAGTTCACAGACAAACTGGCAAATCATTACATGGACAAAGCAGACACGTTGGACTCACACTTAAACAGAGACAAAGCATCAGCACTAACCCTTGTACAAAACAACAATCCAAGAATACTCTAACTCAGCGTCTCCGTTCCTTCCAACACATTTCACACAATGAATTTATCGACCTGGTCAAAGCAAGCAGGCCTGCCGGAGGCCCTTCTGACCTGTGTCCACCGCAAAACTTCAAGACAATTCTTCTAACAACCTCTGCTGCCACTCCAGTGAGAAGAATCATCAACAACTCATTAACTACTGGAATATTTCTAGCAGAACTCAAAAAGTCATACATACGCCCATTACTGAAGAAAACAAACTTAGACCCGCTGAACTCTGACAACCACTGACAGATTTCAAATGGACCTTTCCTGGGCAAACAGATAGAGCAGCGTTCACCCAGATGTCACAATTCTTTGAAGAGAATGCCATACTCTCAGACTTCCAAACAGGATCCTGTCCAGGAAAAGGCACAGTATCTGCCCTCCTTGCCATCTGAGTTGACCTGAAGAACACAGTTGACTGCCACGGGGTTGCTGCGCTACTCCTCTTGGACCTCTCGGCTGCCTTTGACACGGTTGAACATGACACTCTGAAACAAAGACGCTATGAAGCCGGCAAAGAGGGGACTGCTCTAGACTGGACCATATCCTACCTTAATGTCATCCATACACCCTCTTTCTCGTCCAAACCGTACTCCACAAAAGCAGGGCTCCCTGAAGGCTCTTATCATCTCACCTATGCATTTCAACATCTACATGAAGTCATTACCGGTACTTATCAATCAATTTCACCTCATGTGCTATAACTATGCAGATGACACGCAAATACTCCTTCAACTGGAATGCCCCAAAGACATTGGAAACTCATCAATTTTCCGTTGTCTCAGAGCTGTGGATCAATGGATGACGTGGAGCTATCTCAGATTGAATGCTTCCAAAATGGAAATACTCATGTGTGGCGATTGGAAACATTATGACCCACTCGCCACATGTCCTGATGATCTGGGAGCATCAGCTAAAGTATCAAAGGAAGTAAGAAACCTCGGAATGACCATGGACTGAAAGCTATCGATGAATACCCAAGTGGACAAACTAGCAAGATCAAGCTTTGGTACTATAAAAACTCTGTGACATATCTTCCCCCATTTGGGATTTCCACACAAGATCCAGGCTGCTATCTCCCTTGTTTTGTTCAAACTCGATTATGCCAATAGCCTCTACCACGGATCACTTTTTTTTTAAAGACCTTTTTATTAATACAATTCGCAAAGCACATTCACTTTTCAACAATTCGCACAACAAGTGCATTCTGGCGATTGACATTACTACAACACTTTGGCTACTGCCGTTATTTAGACCATAACCATTGACAATACCTGCCCCTATGAATCTCACATTTCCCCACCACTCTCTTCCTCTGATGCCCCATCCAACTGTACCCTAGGAGGTTCACATATGTATCCCCGGAATTTATACCACGTTCCCCTCACTTTATTCCATTTTCACGGACAACCTCGGTTAATGCAAACTGCTTTTTCCGTCACCATGGCTGTGTCCATATCTTTACACCAAGTCTTGAGTGTCGGTATCTCCTCCGAGCCCCACTTTTGTGCGATGTTACGCTTTGCAATCATTATTCCCAAAGTAAACCATTCCTGTGCTGGGTGCGTAAGTTCGTTAGGCTCCCACACATTCAACAAACATCGCTTGGGCTCCGGTACCAATGACACTTCTTCTACTTGCGACATTGTCCTCATTACTTTGACCCAATATTCAGCTATTTTCGGACACTGCCACAGTGTATGGTATAATGACCCCTCCTCCCCACAGCGCCTCAAGCAGTACGGGTGCAAAGCTTTCCCCATCCTGCAGAGGGTTAGCCTGGTATAGTAAGTACGGTGCAGAATTTTGAGCTGCACCAACCTAAGCCTTGTGGGTATCCCCACCTCCCGTGGAGATGCCGTTGCTTCCCGCCACTCGGTGTCATCGAGTTCCCCAACATCTCGAGACCATTTTCCCCGGAGTACCCTCATAGGGTCCGGCAAGTTGTTGACCAATTTTTTGTAGGTGAGGGAAGTGGCGCGCCTTTGCATATAATCTGTGAGTAATCTATCCTCCAAGGGGGTGGCCTCCGGGACTTCAGTACCCGCTGGCAAGGCCGCTCGTAACACATGTTGTACCTGCAGGTATCGGAACATTTCCGAGGGCGCCAACTCGTTTTGTTCTTCAAGACGTTCGAACGTGATTATCTCCCCCTTACGCCACGTCGCCCACCGTGGATATGCCGATTGCGTCCCACTGGGCAAACCCCTTACTATTCCTGAGCCGTCCCAGCCGTTTGGTATCCCACAATGGAGTAAGTTGAGTTATGATTCCCTTCCACCCCAGTTTTGCATGCGCCCTGTGCCACAAGGTGATTGTGTGTGTTTTGTGGGCCCAATCAATGCGGGGGGGTCGTTTACCGATCACTTTTAACGACCATGAAAATACTCCACCGGATTCAGAACTCGGCTGCCAGACTACTCTTCCATATAAAACCGCAAGCCCACATCTCTTCTGCCTTGAAAGCTCTGCATTGGTTACCGGTGGCCAGAAGATCCACGTTCAAGCTGCTTTGTATCACCCACAAAGGGATACATGGAACAGGACCGCTCTTCATCTGGAATAAAATCACCAAACACATTCAACAAAGGAACCTACTCTCTAGAATGGGACTTTGCCTCAAAATCCCACTGTACAAAAAAAAAAAAAAAAAAGGGGTGGCACATCCTTCTCCGTTCAAGCATCCAAACTATGTAACTCTTTACCCCCCCCAACATAAGATCCACCGACAACCACCTTATCTTCAGAAGACTACTTAAGAGTTGGCCCTTCCCCACATAACCACCATACGTAATCAGAAATATACAGCAGATCTCTCTGTAAATAAGCATTTATTTCTACTATAGATATGTACCTATACATGTGTATTTCTTTGTATAAACATGTAGAATAATTATGTAAAATATATATATATATATATATATATATATATATATTCATTAGTTCTGATTAACAAATGTATATATTACTGATAGTTAGATTATTCTATGTTTTTAACATGTATATAAGTGACTGCATAAATAATTAAATCTTTTATCATAACTATCTACAATTGCTTCACTATTGATCTACAAATATATATTATCTACTGGCGGTCGCCAGTAGATAGTTATAGTTAGGACCGTGTTTCCATAGGAAATACGCAACATTCTATTTGGAATAACTTTTGCGTCGATTGACGAATCCTCGCGAAATTTTCAAAATAGGTGGGGCGCTCCGCTCCGCTCCTTCCCTGAAAGTCTCGGGGGGATTCGTCAAGCGGGGGCTGAGAAAAAGGGGGGGTCCCAAAACGCGTTTTCCCCATGCATTTTCCCATAGGACCTTTAGTCCGCGCTACAGCCCGAACGGCTGAACAGAAAACCTTGAAATTTGGCAGAGAGGTAGTCCTCAGGTCAGGGAGGTGCCTTTTGCAGGTCTGGTGTAAATCTGTTCAGTATTTTCTGAGAAAATAGCATTTAAAAGCATATATATATCTATAGGCACGCACCGTGCGCGTACGGTAAGCGCACCCTGCCGTGCACGAGCGCAATTCTGATTGGTTGTTAGATCTTAGTAAACATTCGAATCGGTCGAAACCAGGAAGTGTCGGCCGCCATTTTGTCTCTCGCAGTCCGAGGGAGGTGAAAAATAAAGGTGGAGAACATGAAAAGGGGGCAGGGAGGACAGTTCCTGACCCCCTAGCCATTGTCAGTGGGTCCCCAAAGGACCCCCAAGGGCCATAAATGTTTTTAATAATTTTACGAAAAATCGCGGAGTGCGCTTACCGTGCGCGCACGGTAGAAACGTGAAAATTATGCGAACGCGCACCGCGCGCCCACAGAGCGCGCACGGTGCGTGAAGCGCACCGTGCGCGCACGGTACGCGCACGGTGAAAACCCTTAAAAAAAAATAATGAAATAATAAATACATAACTTAGCATTTAAAAAACCGTACAAATTCACTGAAAAAACCATAGGTTTCACACACGTTATAGTTAGGAATTAGCATTTAAAAAACCTTGCAAATTCAATTAAAAAACCATAGGTTTCACACATGTTATAGTTAGCTGGACATTTCCCTCGTAAAAAACCAATGAAATTCCCCCGTTATAGTTAGTAAAGGGAACTATAACTCACGCGACCGCAATCCACTGCTGATGACGTCAGATATTACATCACTGATGACATATGTGTCTTTCTGTAAAATAAATATTTATTAAATATGTATAGCTAAAGGTTAAAGGAAAGAAAAATGGGTAAATAAGTGAACAAATACAGTGATGTAATATCTGACGTCATCAGCAGTGGATTGCGGTCGCGTGAGTTATAGTTCCCTTTACTAACTATAACGGGGGAATTTCATTGGTTTTTTACGAGGGAAATGTCCAGCTAACTATAACATGTGTGAAACCTATGGTTTTTTAATTGAATTTGCATGGTTTTTTAAATGCTAATTCCTAACTATAACGTGTGTGAAACCTATGTTTTTTTCAGTGAATATATATATATATATAAAAAATTATATAGTACAAAAACACCGGAGTTTATTTAATGCATCTTTAATCAACATATACTACCTTCTTTTATGCATTTATATACCTTTCATGTACTTATGGATCTATATATTTATTACTTTTCTTCTAATTCAGCATATCCAATGCATTACCCTATTTTTCAGCCTATACCACTCTCGATATATCCTCTACCTCCGCTCTCTGACTCACCCCAAACCCCATACCACTAGTATGATCCCCAAAATAACCCTTTCTAGACTCTTCCCTTCCCTATCCCTCCTCGCATCATCGCATACCTCTTTTACTATTCAGATCCCACAAAACAAGCGTTTCTTAACCCTTCCTCTGACACTCCCCCCTCCACTTCCCTTTTACTTATCCCAAGCCTCCTCCTACGGCTATGAGCTCCAAAAATATATATATATGTATGTATTTCTAATTACTTCCCTCTTCTATCCCTTCACTATCATTTTTAATTCAAATAACTGACTAACATCCACCTCTCAAATTAATTGCATATTTCACTAACTAATTCACCACTAATCCTTTATGAGTTCCGGAGTAGCTTGCTACTCACCGAAAAAGCACTTTAACACCTCATACAAAACCTTTTACCTTCTTTACCACTTTGCTATCCTTCTCAATCCAAATAACTGACTAACCTATCCACCACTCAAATTACTTTCATATTTCCCTAGACTAATTCACCACTAACTAACACTGTTTGGGTTCCAGAGTAGCATGATACTCGCTGAAAAAGCACTTCAACACCCCATCAGGGGTAGCAAGCGCTATATAAATGCAAACCTTTTTTCCCTCTTCTATCCCTCCGCTATCCTTCTCGATCCAAATAACTGACAAAACATGTCCACCACTCAAATTACTTTCATATTTCACTTTACTAATTCAACACTAATCCTTAAATCGGTTCCGGAGAAGCGTGCTACTTGCCGAAAAAGCACTTCAACGCCTCGTATGGGGTAGTAGGCGCTATACAAATGCAATTACAATTACAAAGGGCAACACTAGCCACACGTGTGCAGCCATTTACTTTTCTGTGCTTCATTTAAAATTGGACCAGTTGTAAAGGCTGCTTCACAGGAAGTTTGCGGGGGGCACGTGTGATGGTGGCAGTGACCTGCGGGACCCCCATTTTGGAAATGTTCATAAGTTTGCAGGAGAAGGAACTGATAGTTTCTCTTTACGATCTCTGTAAACAGTGAGGTTTGCTGGGATGTCGACTGTAGTTTGGTCTTCGTGGCTCAGCCTTGAGGTGTCAGCTGCCCTCTGAAAGCCTGAAGTATTGTATGAAAACAAGAACAGGGCCCGGTTCACGACGGGCCGCTTGGAAACACTCCTCTGCAGACCCGGAGGTCTGACATCTCCACTCCTTCGAGCACATTTCAAACCTGACCTAAGGTTCAAGACAGACAGCCATCAAAACAACGAAACCGAAGCATGACGGACCACCCTCATAGGGGCCTGTATTCCTGTTTTGTGTGGGTGCATGTATGTCTCAGTTTTTCTTGAACTTGGTGTGTGGGTGCCTCTGTTACTATATTGTGGGGGTGCCTGTGTATGTCATGGTGTGTGCATGGATGTCTCGGTGTTTCTTGGACTCGGTGCGTGGGTGTCTCTATTCCTCTATTGTGGGAGTTGTCTGTGTACCTCTTGGTCTGTGCATGGATGTTTCTGTGTTTCTTGGACTCATTGCATGAGTACCTGTATTCCTATCTTATATGGGGGTGTGTATGTCATGTGTGTATGTCATGGTGTTTGCATCAGTGGTCCAAGTGGACGGGATCGACAGGGCATGGCGTGCCCCTACTTCTTTAATTTATTGCAATTCATTCCCCTACTTTTTAGGTCGAGCGTGGGCAGCGCATGCACTGCTCTGCAAGGCATGCTGTATTCGAGTATGGACTTGAAGCTTCACCCACTCACCGCCCATATTTTTCATTGGTTTGTGTCATTGTCCTTAGGAAACTCTAGCTGTTCATTGGTCAATGGCCATCACCCACGCACTCGTAACGAGCAGACTCGACTATGGCAACGCCCTCCACGCCTGGGATCAACAAGTCTCTGCTCTGCAAGCTCCAGACATACAAAACACTGCAGCTAAACTCATCCTCGGACTTCCCCGACACGAACACATCACCCCACACCTGCGAGACCTCCACTGGCTCCCCGTCGAGAATAGAGTAACTTTCAAGATACTCTCCCACGCATACAAATGCCTCCACAACATTGGACTCCAATATCTCAATGAAAGAATCGCCTTCCATGTACCCAAGAGAAACCTCCGATCCGCAGATCTCGCCGAAACCCCGCGCTTCCGCAGAGCCAGAACAGGCGGAAGAGCGTTCTCGTACATCGCAGCCAAGACCTGGAACGAGCTCTCAATCAACATAAGACATGCCCCCTCCCTGAACCTCTTCAGGAAGACCCTCAAGACCTGGCTCTTCGACTGACCAGAGTTGCAGCCCCCTCCCAGCGACTGGAGACCCTCACGGGTGAGTAGCGCGCTTACAATTGATTGATTGTAACCTCCCATTAGAACTGGCCCTCTAACATGTGTTGTTACTCGGTAGGCTTTAATTACAGCCTCCGAGAACTATTTCATTGAAATTGTTTTAACCTGCCTGCGGTTGCAGGCAGGACATGCTCTCTCCTAACACTTTATTTTTTTTATGGCACAGCACGCCACAGTGGTGGCCGCGCCTTTGGTTTATTTGCGGCGAGCAACGCAGCCGCGCGTTTAAAAAAAATATATAGTCACTTTTTTGGGGGGTTGTTTCCAAGTGCCCCATGCAACGCTTGCATGTTAATAGAGGCCACGCCCCTTTCTTTAGATGAGCCGCGTCTAAAGAAAGGGGGGTGGCTGTCATTAAAATGAATGCACTGTTTGGGGCGCTTTTACCCAAAAAGCATTTGTTTTTCAACAAGTGAGAGTGTTTCGAACACACCCTATGTAATAGATTGACGGGGGAAGCAGCCTTTACAGCGTTGGTTAAGCCACGTGTGCCGTTTCACCGGAAGCATAGCAACGCTTGCCTGAACCACGCATCTGCCTTAACCCCACATATGCGTGGTTAAGGCAGATAGCGGTCTAGTGTCCAGATGGGTGGGTAGAGGAAGCGTTGGTACAGAGAGCTCTGGATGCGGACAGGTAAGTGGGGCTGGGGCTGGGTTTGGGGGTTAGTGTTTAGGGTCCCGGGTGAGCAGACCCCTGACAGAGACCCTCTTACACTGAGCAGACCATGGTACAGTATCCTGCCACCCGGAGCAGACCCCTGGCACAGTACCCTGCTATGCTGAGAAGACCCTGACACAGTACCCTGCTATGCTGAACAGTCTCGGGTACAGGAAGGATCTAGGTCCCAGTGTCATGTTTTGGAGCTTTGGATTAGGCAATTCCCATCATTTCCAATCCCAGACATTACAGTTCAAAAGAGTTCTTCCAACACATTGGGGAAAATCACACGTTATTAAATTGTAGCATGCTCATTACCTTCATAAACTCAGAATCCCTTTGTACTTCATCTTTCCATTCCTTTTCATTAATTATACCAAAATTTATTTCACAAACACTTACTTCATTTTCAAGATTATCTTCCAAATCCTGATCCTTTTCTTTATCACAAACTAAACGAGACAGACAATCTGCTGTTACATTCTCTACCTCTGGAAGATGTTCAACAACAAAGTTAAAATCCTGTAGACCAATCACCCAACGTCGTATTCTTGAAGAAATAAAATCAGGACCCTTTTTTGAAAAAATTTCTTTAAGAGGTTTATGATCTGAACATACTTTAAAATGAGTCCCCCAAATAGAATCTCAAAACTTATTGAGAGCCCAGTAGATAGCCAACGCTTCCTTTTCAATTTCAGAGTAATTTAACTCCGCACCTCTTAGACTTCTTGATGCACAAGCAGTAAGTTGCTCCTTACCATCTCTTCTTTGTTTTAAAATCGCACTTAAACCTTTCGAGCTAGCATCTGTAACTACAGTAGTCTCCACACCCGGAATAAATGCCTGCAATTTAGGAGCATCTTTCAAATTTTTCTTCAATTCTTCAAACTCTTTCTGACATTCCTGGGACCAGATAAACTCTTTATTTTTACTAAGCAATTGTCTCATACTGCTCGATTTACTTGACAAAATATTTATGAATTTACCATAAAACTCAACCATTCCGCGGAGTCCTTGGAATGATTGAGTTTTGGCGCGCTGAGTCACACAGCTTCACTGCCAACAAACGTGTGCTCGAGCCTTCAACAAACCGCTCTCAATCCATGCGCCGACCGCTCGCCGAATTTCCTTCTCCAGATTAATTTTAAATTACCGCAGATACTTCTAGCTTTATAATTAAATAATTAATCTTCTCACAAAGATATTCGCGGGTACATGGCAAACCTTAACACAGCGTGCTCTTAAATGATACGCCAGAGAACTTAACTTCTCGCTCCAAAGTTCACTGTAATTACCGCCCAAAAAAGATTTGACCTTCAGTACCTTTACGGGTCAGATTCACAGGCACTCTTCATAACGGAAGAGCCAAACATTAACTCAATTCCGAAAGATACCTCCTTTCACCAAACACGATGCAGCGCCGCTTCTCTTTGAATATTACGATGGAATCTGATGTTGAGGTGTCACAAACTCTTAATTTCCAGACGTCCCTTGATCGTCGCCAGTGTAATGTTTAGGAACTGCACACAGGACACACGTAGTGGGTTAAAGTTGGAGGTTTAATCCATAACACCTCATCCATCAGCAGCCAATGAGCAACTCACAAATGGGGAATGTTCTCAACACAATCTAGATTCTACATTCCACACAACCCTGCACAAAGGATACCAAAAAGGAAAATACCACTATACCAACAACCAGCATCTTCCCCTACCCGCACTCCAACCCCTCAGATTCCGCCCCTGACAGTCCACCCCAATCCTCCCACAATTGTTGATCATAACTGTCCTCTGTTCAGCAAGCTCCTTTCCTCGTTCTTGCACCTCTCTCAAATAATGGACATCCTCACATTGGCTCTACTCAATCTAAGTGACTCTCTCTTGTCTTGTTACTGCTACCCTCATCACCCCTTGCAGACACTCTCCCTACATCCTTTCAGCATACCAATAGACAGCAGCCTACACAGACCCAAACGGACTCAATCACCCCAAAACAACTCAGTCCTACTTCATCTCCTAAAGGGTTACGCAGCTTCAAAGTCCGCTACGCACTCCTCTGATCATCCCGCAGGGGGTCGTCTGATCTCCACCATCATCTCTGACTGCAGTCAAACTCACACACACCACCCCAGGGCACCCTCATCTTCTCTTAACTTGATACAAATACCAACTGCCCACCTGGAACAGCCAAGTCAGAAAGACAACAGCTTCTCCCTGAACTGCATGCTACACAATTGTCGGGTCTGCAGTCCACCCTCTAGAGATATCAGACTCGATCCAGACTCAAATTCTCGACATCCTGATCCTCACAGAAATGTGGCTCAATGTCTCTTCTACCCACGCTCTAGACCTCCTTCTTCAACCCAACTACTCCATTTTATGACCCAACCGGGAAGATAGACACGGTGATGGTCTTGCATTTATTCAGCGAAACTCCCTGAGATACCAAACACTTCCAACAACTCATTTTCAGTCCTTCAAATGCATCTCGGTGGAACTGTCCACATCCATGACCTCCAACCTCAGATTGAATGTGATTCACCACCCTCCTGGTCAAAACAATACCTTCATGGAAGAATGCATAGTCTTCTTCTCTTCGCAACTCATCAGCACCAACAGCAATATCTCCCTTGGTGACTTCAACATCCACTGGGGAGGTGTGGGCAACAGCTATGTGGACACTTTTATCTCCTTTTTTATTGCTTAAGATCTCCAAAAACACTGCCGTAAACCCACACATCTCAAAGACGCCATTCTCGATCTGATAATCGCCAACTCCCGAAACTTAATGACATATGACCCCATCCCAGTCAAATGGTCTGATCACATGCAGATTCCATTCCCCCTAAATGGTGCGCATACCAAAACATGCGGGCAACCCAAGAAAGAGAAAATATGGTTCAGGGACACATCCAACCTTGACACAGAAGCCATGGGTATCATGGCCCTTCCCACCCTAATTTCGATTACTCCTCAACTGGACATTAACAAAGCTACCGACAAGTACAACTCCTGCATGGAATCCCTTATAGTCAAATGTGCTACCCTAAAATGCAAACTATCCAGACCTAAACCCTCCAGACCCTAGTTCTCTAAAAAGCTTTGCGAAGAAAGAAAGATTGTCGGAAAATGCGTGAAAGAATGGAGACAAGCGCCATCTCACCTCAGTTTGACTAAGCTTCGCAAAGCGAGAAAACGTTGCTGAGACTGAATCCTCTCAGCCAAATCCTACCATATCAGAGCCTTTGTGAATTCGGCAAAGAATAGACTGAAGTGGCTGTTCGTGGTCATTGCGCAGACTACTAACCCCTCCACCACTTCGGCTCCTAAGTCACCCACGGCCTGTTGCAACAACTTTGTGGATTTCTTTGATAGAAAAGTTGAAGACATCCATATCTCGCTGCTCATCAATGACTCCCTTGAAACGGTCTAGGCTTTACCGAGCAGGCACTACAATCCTGGTCATTCTTTTCTCCAATTTCCAAAGAGGACCTACAGCAAACGATTTCCAAAGTAAGACCCTCAAACCATCATCAGGATGCCATTCCAGGCTCTCTCAGCAAATCCCTTGCTGCATCCCTTCTCCGCATATGAACCACCTCGGTGAACTCTTCTCTCAAACAGGGACTCTCCTCAGAATAACTAAAAATGGGTCAAATCACCCCTCTCTTGAAAAAGACAATTTCTCTATCCTGAGAATGTGAAAAACTACAGCCCAACCTCCACACTCCCCTTTTAGGTAAAGTAATTGAAAGTTGCACAGCATCCCAACTAGCCTCACACATTCGGACAAAGCCTCTTAGACCCTCTCCAATCAGGTGTCCAACTGGGTCACAGTACGCAAACGGCGATCCTCCAAAGAGCCCATGACTCCCTCAGAATCCTCGATTCCGGCAACTCCTGGTCCTCCTGGGTTTATCCACTACATTAGACACTGTCAGCCATCTGGAACTTCTTCCTACTCTTGAACTTTGCATGGGATGTGGAGGCACTGTCCTCAACTGGTTCTCCTCATACCTGTCCAACCGTTCCCAAATTATGAAAATGGACAACTCGCTCTCGAGACCAGTCAGTGTCCTCCAAAGGGTCCCTCAAAGCTCGATCCTCTCCCCAACCCTCTTTAACCTCTTCCTAGAACCTCTTTGTGTGATCCTCAGAAATTCTGGGGTTCCCTTCTACCTCTACGCCTACGACACCCAAATATACTTGAAGCTCTCTTCCCCAGAAGTCGTTGCCCTGCTTTCAAAAACTCTCTCAAAGATTCAAAACTGGGTGTCCAACCACCATTTAAAACTCAACCCAACCAAAACAGAATTTCTTTTCATCTCACCCCGAAAGCTAAAATGCCACTACAAGAATTGATGGCTAACCTTCCCGCCCGGCAGGGCTGCCCCGCTATTGCCCTGGGTGTCAGATCACTTCGCATCACCCTTGACAATCATTTCAATCTTCACAGACACATCGCAGCCATGGCCAACAGCGCACAAAACTAACTTAGGCAGCTTTGGGGCATTAGACAACTGATTCCGGAATGAAACCTCAAATGAGTGGTGCCGTCACTCGTGATGGAATTGCCCTCCTCTCAGGCATTCCCAAAGTTCACCTAGACCCCATGAGAGCCACCCTACATGCTGCAGCACGCTTTGTTTTAGGTCTCAAGAGATTTGGCCACATTTACCTGGCGCTGCTAACCCTCCACTGGCTTCCCATTGAAGAGTAGGCCCAATTCAGACCCCCCTGCATTACCCACAGAGTGCTGCACCCCTCCTCACCCCCCTATCTAAACGAGAAACTGATCTCCCCCAGCAAATAGGGGTTTGAGAAATGCCCACTCCCTGCTACTGGAAACCCCCCACCTTCAGTTGAGAATGATACATGAACCAGTCTTTCTCTGGAAGTGCCACTAGAATGCCATACCAACTGAAACCACGTGATGGCAGCAGTGTTATATGAAAGATACCCAATAGTGGCAAAGAACAACAAACCCTCAAAACTTCACTGGAGGAACGGGTGCTGAGACTTTAAGCTCACACACACACATCATCAATCACTAAATTCACATTTAATGGACTGTCTGACCTGGCTGCATTTGTCATCATCGCCGGCTCTCTTTAGATTTAAATTGCATTTATATTACGCTTACTACCCCTGATGAGGGATAAACCGAAGCACTATATTTAGGCCTTAACAAGAAACATGTTTTAAACTTTTTTTTTAGTTTTTTATATAGCCCGAAGTAGACCCGAAGATATCAGGTATCAGAGCGCTTTACATGAGCACCAGTTGGGTTACAGGAGGACACATTCATTTTTGTGAGGCACCGGGAGATTAAATGATTTGCCCAGAATCACAGGATGTTGAGCGTCGTTGCAGAGACTCGAACCCAGTTCCCCACCTTCGATGGCAACCGCTTTAGCGGTAAGGCTACATCCTCTTCCCATCCGAAGATTTTGGACAAAAACTTAGATGCTGGTGCCCCTCCTCACAAGTGGTGCAGGCACAGGAGTGCGGTGCCGGGTGACTATGTAACCGAGGCCACAGCGCTGCCCTGATCACAACTACGTGATGCATTCTGGGAGCTGTAGTCCTGGTTCAGATTGATTGGTCCAACTGAACTAACACAGAGACAGTGAAGACTTGTAAAGATAAGTCCAGGCACGTGTATGAGAGGGAGGAAGGGCGGAGATGGCGGCCAGGCAGGGTGTGGCGGCGCTGGAAGGCCTCACAGCCGCTTTCTAAGTAGATTTTATTTTAAAAACAGGTTCGTAACAATCTGTTGTACGCAAAAGCACAAGAGTTGGCCTGTAAATATTTACTATGGTGGGTGGATGTCCTGAGCCTCCCTCGCATCCCCCACATCAACTTTATTTGTTGCATTCTGTTCCGAGGAGAAAAAAGTAACATTCATAGAGAAATGGCAGCAGTTTACACCTTTATGTGCAAACTTGTCTGCGCACCACCAGTCCCGGTTGTATGACAGAAGCACGCATGGCTGAACCTGGGGTGCCTCTGCTACGCAGTCTCACCAGCAAATGCGTCTTTACCACGCATTCCTTTGTCACGCATGCCTTTACCACGCATACCTTTACAACGAATTTCCTAGTAAAGGCATATTTTCTAAAGGGATATGTGCGGTAAATTACCACTACCCTGACCCCCCTCCCTGCCCTAAGTCCTAAAATCCTGTCCCCCTGCCTCCCACCTGCCCTGAGCCCTAAAACCGACCCCGCCCTTACAACTACCAATTCCCCTCCCCCACCCTGAGGCCTAAAACACTGCCCCCTACCAAAATCGCCCCTGACCCCAGTCCCCCATCCTGAGCCCTAAAACTTACCTCAGCGCTGCCCTTAAACTACCCCTATGCCTTCCTCCGCCCTGAGGCCTAAAACCCTGCCATCCTTCAAAAAACCTACCCGACCGACCCCCGACCTGAGCCCTAAAACCAACCACCATTCCTAAAACTCCCCCCCAAAACCAGCCCCAGCCCTTAAAACTACCCCTCGCCCCATCCCTCATCCTAAAACCCTGCCCCCCTTTATAAAGACTACCCCGACTCCTCCTGCCCTGAACACTAAAATCAACACCACCCCTAAAAACTAGCCCCTCCCCCATACCCGGCCCCAGCCCTTAAAACTACCCTCCGCCCCGCCCTAAGTCCTAAAACCCTGCCCCCCTTCCAAAATCTACTCCCACCCCGGGCCCTAAAACCGACCCTCACCCCTAAAAACTACCTCCCTAAACCCGGCCCCAGCCCACTCACCTGTCTACGTCCGGAGCTCTCTGTTCCAGCGCTTCCTCTCCCTCTCCCCGCACATCCGGGCACTAGACCGCTATCTGCCTCAATGCGTGGTTAAGTCAGATGCGTGGTTCAGGCCAGCGTTGCGATGCGTGCGCGGGAACGGCACACGTGGCGCAGCCCGCGGTGTAAAGGCCGCTTCCCCAGTCCCTCCATTTCATAGGTTGTGTTTGAAACACTCTCACGTGCGGTAGTGAGTGGGACCCACCCCCTTGCTGAGACACCGGGGGCTTCCTTAGAGTGGACTCCGGCCTCTCTCCGCCCCCAGGTAATAGTGTGTCCACCACAACCTGCGGGACTCACGTGTCCTCGACAGCGGAGAGTGTATCTGTGCACCTGCCCTACACAATCACCCTCGATACACTTATGTGTATGTTCTGTGGTGTTGCGTGTCTGAGGTCATGGTATGTTTTCTCTAGGTTATTCGGTTGTTGTGTTATTTTATAGAATCCTATTGTATGAGCCTATTGTGAACTCTGTTTTGTTCTTGTCTATCAATGTTCCAGTATGTTGGCCTTGTAGCTGGTATTTTGTTGTGGTTATTCTTACGGTGTGCTATATTGTGGTGTTGTTACTTTAGTGTTCCTATATTGTGGTGTGTTTTATTGTGTTGGCCTTTCTTGTCTGATGTTCTGTAGTGTTTGTATGATGTTATTAATTAGTGTGTTTTATTGTGATTACATATTAGCTTATGTTGCCATTGCTGGTTGTAATTTGCTGAGACGTTCGAGTGTACTCTAGTGTTGTGGTGCATTGTGTTGTGGTTTTATATGCCTAGGTCTTGTTGTTTTGATGTTCATTTGATCCTTGCTTTGTTAGGCTTTCTAGTTTAATTACTGTACTCTGTGTGGTTCCGTTGTTTGTTTCGTTGTCATTGTGCTGTGCGCTCTATACAAGTAATTGATTGTATACTGATGGGTTGTGGTAGTTGTATCGCGATGAGCTGCTGAGGGTTCTTTATAGTTATCCCCCCATACAGCTTTCGAATACAATTCGATTAAAACTGGTATTAATGTTTTAATTCGTCACTTCGGAGAGGTAAAGAAAACACACCACAAGGAGTGTGAATGCAGGGGGGAGAGGTGTGTGTGGGGGGGGAGACTGTGCGTACAACCACCTGCCAGGAAAGTTGTGGCTGTCGGTACTTCTGTCCAGTTACTTGTTGTCGCTACACTGTGATGTTGTTGTGATGGTTGCATTGTGTTAAGTTGTTCTCGTAGTATGCTGTATTTTATTATATTTTGTTATTTACTATCATATTGTGCAGTGCTTTTTAAATACATTGTGGTATGTTGGAGTTGCGTTGTTATGTTGCTGGGATCTTCCACATCTTATTTGTCTTATATTGTGATGTTTATTGACTGCTGGTTGGTTTACTGCATTGTTGTTGCATTGTACTGAAGTTGCCCCCTCGTGTTTTTGTTTTGGTGTATTGCTATTGTGTTATGCTGTGTTGTTGTTGTTTTAAATTCATTGTTTTGTGTTCCTATAATAATATATCAAACTGTTTTTTCTCCATTGTATTGGTATTATTTCATTGTTTCGTTTTATGTTGCTAGTTTTAGCTAATGTGTTGTTTTATTGCGGTGTTGCTTTATTCTGTTTTTGTACTGACGTCTGTCTTGTGATTTTGTTTTTGGGTCAGTTTGGTGTCGGTATTAGCTTCCACTGGTGTTTTTGTGTATTGTGCAGTCAGAGACCGAATAAGGCTCCAGCCTGGGCTTGCATGGATGGCTCCCCAGACTAGGAGGGTGCAAGCCGGGCTTGGTTGGAAAGGAAGCCAGGTCCTGCCTGGCACAAGCCAGGCCATATGTGGATGGTTGCCCTGTGCAGAGACGGCCAGACCTTGTGCGCAGCGCCTGGTATTGTATCTTGTAAATTCTGCTTTGCTTCATACACCTGACGGAGCCCCAAGGTGCACTGGCGGACAGGTAACCACAGCCAGGGCGAGGGCCTGGTGGTTAGTGGTGAAGTGCAGTGTGGACTATGCAGAATGCATTTTGGCGTCACGCGTGATTGACCCGGGTGGTTCTCTTATTCTGAAGTGAGTTGTAATATACAAGACATGAACTTTGCATTAATTTACATCTCTGGGTGTTTGAGAGGGCGTGGCATGAGAGTGCGGCCTACCTGGGAAGGGTTGTGGCTTGCTCCTCATGTAATGATCTGAAGTGTCCGCTTGGGGGCGACAGAGAAGCAACCCACAGGCATGTGCTTGATACAGCAGCCATGACAGAGTACTTTGTCATACGTGATACCTGCCATCTCACACGGTAACACTCGATGTCGGCTCCCATCACACGGTCTCCAGGTGAGGACCCGATATCACACAGTGGTAGGGAAAACAAGCTGAAAAGCACTGTAAATAGTGGTATTCCAGCTCGTTCTTTGAGGCTTTGAACTGCCGACGTCCATTAAGGGGTGTGAAGACACCCCAGGTCATCAGGACCAGCCTCAACAACCTTTTTTGTTGTTGTTTATTTACTTGGGTGCGGGGTGGGGTTCAAAAGTGCCTCATAAGTGCATCTCGGCACGAGGCCCCACCCCTTCAAGGGCCGCCCCCTCCTCACACTGTGAGATTGTTCTCCGTGTTAGCAGCTATGATAGGTGGAGTGCTTGACTGCACGCTGTTACATATGGGAAGCGTTGGTGTCGTGTGTCAGTTCCTGTCAGGTCCAACATGTGTGTGGAGGAGTAATGGCAAAAGGAGAGCATGATGGTAGGTCCTGTTTACGTCTCGGTTTATTGACCTGCGCTACATTGTAGCTAAAAGGCTAATCACTAAAAGATGGAAACATGCCGACCCTCTCGCAGTAGCCAGCTGGAGAAACTCACTCCTAGTATGGGCGCGTGCAGAAAGTACGTCATTACATAGAGAGGAAACAGCTGGACTGCGTAAATACCCTATCGCTCAGTTATGAGACGCCATGCTTGTAGACTTGACACGTACAGATGGAGAAGAGGGGAACAGCCCTTCGCAAGAGGTTAGAGGACGAGACATAGCTGCTGGATCCCAGGCGCCTAACTCCCCTGGTCTGAATGAAAATGAGACCTGAAGTGATGGGGGCGGTCACGCCTAGGACATACATGAGTTAGGGAAGACATAACTGTTAATTCCTTCAATCACTAAGAGGACAGGGCGATACATCCAATACAGGTCGACTGTGATGGTGACGCATTTCCCCTACATATTCTGACCAGGGTGTGACATTACGACGATAGTTTTCTGTGTTTGTTTCTATGTTCGATTGTAATATTATAAACTGTATCTGATTTTGCCTCAATTTGTCACTGAACTGGATAGCCAGGTAGAGTCATTGATGTGTACAGCTGAGAACGGATGAATACTCTTCCTATATCTGTCTGGACATTACAGGATGGTACTTGTGACAGCTGACACATACGTAGCATAACAAGAATGCAATCCGTGGTCACTTACCTGCTGTATAGCCTTGATGTTTATCACGGGTTGCGAATGCTCCGACAATACCTGGCTATCTGTTCCCTATCTCACCCAAGCTCTCTTCCCGACCTGTGTCACCCCCTCCTTCTCCCTTCCCTTCCCCCACTTCCTTCTTCAATTGTAACCTTTGTGTTTCACAAAATGCAAATAAAGATATGTAAAAAAAAAATGAAGTTAGGTCCAGTACACACCACCTCGGCTTCTCTCCCTGGGCGCCGGCTGATGCAGGCGCAACTACTAATGTCCAATTTGGTGCAAGGAAGAGCGTGCGCTCTTGTTCTTGACGTGACGTTCTGTGTTTTGTTGCTATAGTGTTTGTACTTCTGAGCTTGGTCTTTAGCTTGCCTGACAAATACCAGGGAGAGGGCATTGGAGGCTGACGTCTTCATTACTGTGGAAGCTCTTTGCGCCGCCTGTCACCGTGCACCAAGCTCCACACCATTTGTCCATGAGCCTCAAGCTCCTCACCCCATGTGTCATGGGCCTCAAGCTCCACTCCATTTGTCCATGAGCCCAAAGCTCCTCACCCCATGTGTCATGGGCCTCAAGCGCCACACCATTTGTCCATGAGCCCCAAGCTCCTCACCCCATGTGTCATGGCCCTCAAGCTCCACACCATTTGTCCATGAGCCCCAAGCTCCTCACCCCATGTGTCATAGGCCTCAAGCTCCTCACCCCATGTGCCATGAGCCCCAAGCTCCTCACCCCATGTGGCATAGGCCTCAAGCTTCTCACCCCATGTGGCATGAGCCCCAAGCACCTCACCCCATGTGTCATGGGCCTCAAGCTCCACACCATTTGTCCATGAGCCTCAAGCTCCTCAACCCATGTGTCATGGGCCTCAAGCACCACAACATTTGTCCATGAGCCCCAAGCTCCTCACCCCATGTGTCATGGGCCTCAAGTGCCACATCATTTGTCCATGAGCCCCAAGCTCCTCACCCCATGTGTCATGAGCCCCAAGCTCCTCACCCCATGTGTCATGAGCCCCAAGCTCCTCACCCCATGTGTCATGGGCCTCAAGCTCCACACCATTTGTCCATGAGTCTCAAGCTCCTCACCCCATGTGTCATGGGCCTCATGCTACACACCATTTGTCCATGAGCCCCAAGCTCCTCACTCCATGTGTCATGGGCCTCAAGCTCCACACCATTTGTCCATGAGCCCCAAGCTCCTCACCCCATGTGTCATGAGCCCCAAGCTCCTCGCCCCATGTGTCATGGGCCTCAAGCTTCACACCATTTGTCCATGAGCCTCAAGCTCCTCACCCCATGTGTCATGGGCCTCAAGCTCCACCCTATGTGTCATGAGCCCCAAGCTCCTCACCCTATGTGTCATGGGCCTCAAGCTCCTCACCCCATGTGTCATGAGATCCAAGCTCCTCACCCCATGTGTCATGGGCCTCAAGCTCCTCACCCCATGTGGCATGAGCCCCAAGCTCCTCACCCCAAGTGTCATGAGCCTCAAGCTCCACACCGTTTGTCCATGAGCCCCAAGCTCCTCACCATGTGTCATGGGCCTCAAGCTCCACACCATTTGTCCATGAGCCTCAAGCTCCTCACTCCATGTGTCATGGGCCTCAAGCTCCACACCATGTGTCCATGAGCCCCAAGCTCCTCACCCCATGTGTCATGAGCCCCACGCTTCTCACCCCATGTGTCATGGGTCTCGAGCTCTTCACATTATGTGTTCTTGTGCCCTCAGCTCCTCATATCGTGTCTCCAGGTGGCCCAAGCTCCTCACAACATGTGTCCATGTGCCCTAAGCTCCTTCCACCATGTGTCAATGTGCCCTAAGCTCCTCACATCATATGTTCATGTGTTCTAAGCCCTCCTCATCATGCGTCCATGTGACCTAAGCTCCTTTACATCATGTGTCCATGTGCCCTAAGCTTCTTCCACCATGTGTCCATGTGCCCTAGGCTCCTCACCCCATGTGTCATGAGCCCCACGCTTCTCACCCCATGTGTCATGGGTCTCGAGCTCTTCACATTATGTGTTCTTGTGCCCTCAGCTCCTCATATCGTGTCTCCAGGTGGCCCAAGCTCCTCACAACATGTATCCATGTGCCCTAAGCTCCTTCCACCATGTGTCAATGTGCCCTAAGCTCCTCACATCATATGTTCATGTGTTCTAAGCCCTCCTCATCATGCGTCCATGTGACCTAAGCTCCTTTACATCATGTGTCCATGTGCCCTAAGCTTCTTCCACCATGTGTCCATGTGCCCTAGGCTCCTTACATCATGTGTCCAGGTGCCCCAAGCTCCTCACATCATGTGTCCATGTGCCCTAAGCTCCTCACATCATGTGCCCTAACACCTTTATATCATGTGTCCATGTGCCCTAGGCTCCTCACATCATGTGTCCATGTGCCCTAAGGCCTTCACATCATGTGTCCATGTTTCCTAAGCTCCTTACATCATGTATCCAGGCGCCCTAAGCTCCTCAATTCATGTGTCCATGTTTACATCATGTGTCCATGTGCCCTAAGCTCCTCACATCATGTGCCCTAACACCTTTATATCATGTGTCCATGTGCCCTAGGCTCCACACATCATGTGTCCATGTGCCCTAAGACCTTCACATCATGTGTCCATCTTTCCTAAGCTCCTTACATCATGTGTCCAGGTGCCCTAAGCTCCTTAATTCATGTGTCCATGTTTACAGCATGTGTACAGGTGCCCCAAACTCCTCATGCTGTGAGAACATTTGTGCCCTAAACTCTGCTGCAATCTGCCATGCGCCGCATACACCCGACAACCCTCCCACGACCACATACTCCTGACACTGTCAGCCACTGTGCCTCAAGTTCCTTACTCTACTTATGTCCTTAGGCCCCTCCTTTACACACTCCTCATGACTTGAGTTGCTCGCAGTTTAATGTCCCGGTTCCAGCCCCCTCGCACTGTCCATGTGTGTTAAGCTCCTCACAGACCCTGTCTGTGTGTCCATAGCCCCTCACACTGTCCTTATGTTGCAAACCCTCTCAGTGTGTCCATACAGTATTCTACACACACCCCTTGCCCTCCCTATGCTCTTCACCCTGTGCACGTGCTTTGGGTCATAAACTCTGTGCATTTTGTGAGTCCTAATCTCTTGTCACTGTGCTTGAAGCTTGTTGCACTGTGTATGTCTTGAGATCCTCACTCTGTAGTGTTCAGGGCCCTAGGCCCTCATGCACTTCTAAAGATGACCTGGACACAGGGTGGTATAGTGTAGTACTGGCCCAGGGCACGTGCGCCCGGACCCTTTCATTAGCAGAGTCACCTGACCGGTGACACCTGTAATGAGTGGGTGTGGGGTGATATTGGATGCCAGCCCTCAGGGAGTGGCTGGTAAATACAAACTCTGAGAAACACTTGTACAGTGAGCAGCCGGTCACTACATCCTTCCCAACCTTTATTGAGAAATGGACAACGAAGAACGAGTCCAAACTGTAGGAGAGAACAAAACAACACAACACACCACCACAGAGTCTCTTCAAGTTGTTGCTCGGCAGGATTAGTGGACATGTGTAGCTGGTAGCACCCTACATTAATGCACACCTCCGTTGTTGAACCAGACTGCCCCGGGCACAAGTGGCAGTGTGGATGAAGCCAGGTTCTCTTGGCCACCTGTCCAAAGATGTTACAGTCCACCTGGGCACTGTTAGAGCCATCCGTCGGTGTCAGAGTCTATGAGCAAAGTTCCCTTGGATGGTGCATCTGGAGCAGTGTTGGAATTTACTGCAAAGATCTCTTCAGAAGCGCTCTGGCTCCGTGGACAGCACAACCTACAAAGACTGAGGATGACAGGGACAATCTTGGGTCTTCCTGGAAGGCCATGATCCTTCTCGGCGCGCGCTTTCAGACTTCACCCTCGTGGTCCAGACTCCTCTCTCACAGGACGTCCAGGAGGCCCTCTTCACCCGGCTTCCACGAGACTGGCTGGGCTGCGCGGTTAGTCGCCCAGGCATTGCACAGTGTTCACTGGGGAAATGCCTACAGATCCGTATACAGGTCCTCGCTCCTGCCACAAGGGTGGCTGTTCCAGGGCCTGTGCACTCTAGCCATCTGTACTCCGGTGCAGGTACTCTCCCATTATATGTATTGCAGCAGTGCAGAGAAGTGCAGGTGCTCTCCCATTATATGTATTGCAGCAGTGCTGAGAAGTGCTGGTACTCTCCCATTAAATGTATTGCAGCAGTGCCGAGAAGTGCAGGTACTTTCCCATTAAATGTATTGCAGCAGTGCCGAGAAGTGTTGGTACTCTCCCATTAAATGCATTGCAGCAGTGCTGAGAAGTGCAGGTACTCTCCCATTAAATGTATTGCAGCAGTGCCGAGAAGTGCAGGTACTTTCCCATTAAATGTATTGCAGCAGTGTTGAGAAGTGCAGGTACTCTCCCATTAAATGTATTGCAGCAGTGCCGAGAAGTGCTGGTACTCTCCCATTAAATGTATTGCAGCAGTGCCAAGAAGTGCAGGTACTTTCCCATTAAATGTATTGCAGCAGTGCCGAGAAGTGCTGGTACTCTCCCATTAAATGTATTGCAGCAGTGCCGAGAAGTGCTGGTACTCTCCCATTAAATGCATTGCAGCAGTGCTGAGAAGTGCTGGTACTCTCTCATTAAAAGCATTGCAGCAGTGCTGAGAAGTGCTGGTACTCTCCCATTAAATGTACTACAGTAGTGCTGAGAAGTGCTGGTACTCTCCCATTAAATGTACTGCAGCAGTGCTGAGAAGTGCAGGTACGCACCCATTACATATAATGCAGCAGTGCCTAGAAGTGCTGGTACTGTCCCATTAAAAGCCGGTTCTATCCCGTCCGTGTGGTAGAAGTTCATGTACTTAGTACATAACAGCACCTGCCCATGTTGTTTATTTCTTAAACTTGACTCCGCCCCAGCCCACATTTCTCGGCGGCCTTGAACCCAGCTTCCCATTTGCGGAGTGAGAGGTCTCGGGGTCATACTACTTGAGAGGGAAGGAGGTTGTCTCTGCAGACTGCCAGGAGTCAGTTTGGCGCCTCGTGTGACAGATTCATGTCTGGGGGGAGTGTGTTTACAACGGAAGAACGGGGGCCGGGCAGAGGGAACAGGGTGGCCCGGGCAGAGGAGGGTAGGGGGGCCGGGCGGAGGGGGTAGGGGGCCGGGCAGATGGGGCGGGGGCATGGGCAGAGGGGGCATGGGGGCCCGGAAATGCTGCTCTGGCGGAGAGAGGATGTGCGGTAGATGTAAATCAACGACCTTCAAGTGACCTTCCAAGACATTACCTCACTCACACACCACAAAGTAAGGGCCAGGGTGCATATTTGAAATACTGCTGTACCCTCGACCTTACTTTGTGGTATGTGAGTTAGTTAATATCTTGGAAATACTGTATTTCCCCACAAGCAGACCCCGAGGAGAGCTCCGAGGAGAGATTTGGGGGGCGAACGGGGTGAGGCCACACGGTGCGAAATGGACGAGGAGTGTGCGAGGGGCACAGGATGGGAACGCTGGGGGCAAGGGCACGAGGTGTGAGGGGCACCGAGCAGGTGCATGTAGAGTGAAGGTAAGTGAGGCATGGAGTCAGTGAGTGGACAAAGTGTGAGAGGCGATGGAGCAAAGTGTGTATGTGAATGATGGGCTCTCAGTATGGAGAGTGCACATAGTGTGTGGGGGCACAGAGTGGATGTGTGTGAGAAGGCATGGAGTTGGTATGTGAACACACTGAGGGGCACAGAGTGGACATGTGTGAGGAGGCTGAGTGAGGTAAGGAGTGAGGTTAGAAGAACACACAATGCATGATAGGCACAGTGGCTGTATGTGAGGATGGTGTGAATGAGGTAGTGAGTGGGTGAATGCACGCACTGTGAGAGGCACCGAGTGGATATTTGTGAGGAGGCTGTGAGTGAGGTATGGATTGGGGTGAGAGCACAATGTGTGAGGGCAGAGTGGGTGTGAATGAGGAGTCTGAGTGATGTATGGAGTTGCTGAGAATACACGATGTGTGAGATGCACAGAGTGAATGCATGTGATGAGGCTGTGAGTGATGTGTTGAATGGGAGAGTGCACAGAATGCATGAACGTGCACACACTGTGTGAGGGGCACAGAGTGGATATGTGTGAGGAGGCTGTGAGTGAGGTATTGAGTGGGATGAGAGCACACAATGTGTGAGGGGCTCAGAGCGGATGTGGGTGAGGAGTCTGAGAGTGAGGGATGGAGTGGGACAGTGCATACAATGTGTGAGGGGCACCGAGTGGATGTGTGAGGAGGCTGGGAGTGAGGTATGGAGTGCAGTGAGAGCAGACAATGCATGATAGGCACAGGGTGAATGTGTGTGAGGAGGGTGTGAATGAGGTAGTGAGTGGGTGAGCATACACAATGAGAAGGGCACAGAGTGGATATGTGTGAGGATGCTGGGAGTGAGGTTTGGTGTGGGTAAGTGAAGAC
Source organism: Triturus cristatus (assembly GCF_964204655.1). NCBI lineage: Eukaryota > Metazoa > Chordata > Amphibia > Caudata > Salamandridae > Triturus > Triturus cristatus. The sequence goes on from NC_140594.1 coordinate 1,173,664,504, forward strand.
ACTGAGGGGCACAAAGTGTATACCTGTGAGGAGGCTGTGAGTGAGGTATGGAGTGGGGTGAGAGCACACAATGTGCGAGGAGGCTGTGAGTGAGGTATGGAGTGGGAGAGTGCAGATTCTGTGAGGTTCCCAGCATGGGTGGGTGCACCGGGTGGATGTGTGAGGAGGCTGTGAGTGAGGTATCGAGTGCACACCATGTGTGGGGTGCACAGAGCGGTCGAGGGGCACAGAGTGATTATGGGGCACGAGTGAATAAGGGAGGCAGAGGATGAATGAGGGCGCATGCTCTGTGTGCAGTGGCACACTGGAGGGACAGCATACTATGGGTGAAGTCATGCGGTAGGCATGAGGTGGGGGAAGCTCTCCATGGACAGAGGGCACAGGGTGGGCGGCGGCGGGCCAGGTTGAGCAGCATGGCTTGTGAAGGACAGTGGGGGAGGAAGAGAGGAAATGAAAGGGAGTGTGAAGGGTAATGAGTGTGAGAGGTGGCATCTGGTGGTGAGAGCACAGAAGGGTAGAAATAGGACAGAGCTGGTGAAAGGGCAGCCTCTTCACCACTTTTAGATGTTGATAAAAATAAAATTAGGTTGTCTTTTTTGAGTGATTATGAATGCTGTCAGTCATGGCCACCAGGTCAGTAGCTGTCTGGATTGACAAGTGGGGGAGCTGAAAAAATAGAGAGGTTCTAGGAATGATGCTTTAACAGCTGCGGATGTTCAAACTAAAATGTTTATGTTTTTGTACAAAACTATTAATTTATAATCAATGGGTGTTCATATCATTGAAACCTATCAAGCATTCAATAACAGTTGTACTTTTATTGATTTAATAAATGTGGAAATATACTAATGTCAACTTATATTCCACAAAACCTCAAATAAATATCAATAAACACAGATAAAATGAACAAAAATTAAATGAATACAGACGGAAATGTAAAAAAATAAGTACCATAAAACTGGAAACCCTAATCATAAAGACAAACAGGATGGCACTGTGTCTATGAGAGCACACAGCGGGCGAAGGGAGCTCACAGTGGGCGAAGGGAGAACACAGTGGGCGAAGGGAGCTCACAGTGGGTGAAGGGAGCTCACAGTGGGCGAAGGGAGCACACAGTGGGCGAAGGGAGCACACAGTGGGTGAAGGAAGCTCACAGTGGGCGGAGGGAGCTCACAGTGGGCGAAGGGAGCACACAGTGGGCGAAGGGAGCACACAGTGGGTCAAGGGAGCTCACAGTGGGCAAAGGGAGCACACAGTGGGCGAAGGGAGCTCACAGTGGGCGAACGGAGCTCACAGTGGGCGAACGGAGCTCACAGTGGGCGAACGGAGCTCACAGTGGGCGAACGGAGCTCACAGTGGGCGAAGGGAGCACATAGTGGGCGAAGGGAGCTCACAGTGGATGAAGGGAGCACACAGTGGGCGAAGGGAGCTCACAGGGGGTCAAGGGAGCTCACAGTGGGTGAAGGGAGCTCACAGTGGGCCAAGGGAGCTCACAGTGGGTCAAGGGAGCTCACAGTGGGTCAAGGGAGCTGACAGTGGTCGAAGGGAGCTCACAATGGGTCAAGGGAGCTCACAGTGGGTCAAGGGAGCTCACAGTGGGTCAAGGGAGCTCACAGTGGAAAAGGAGGACAGTGAATGAGAAGTTATACAGTGGGTGAGGCTACAGAGTGCAAGGGTGGCACATAGTGAAAGGGTGGATCTGATATAGACGGAACAAAGTGGGCAAGGGGGGGCATGAACCCTAGAGTTGTGAGGGGTGAAGAGTGGCAGTGCTTGGGGAGTTGGGGATGGGACGAAAGCAGACTGCAGACGCGTAAAATATGTGCGTTAGAGGACTGGCTGTAGGACTCAAAATGAGTGAGGAAGGCACTGAGTTTACATGGGAAAATGGGTGAGGGTCAAAGAGGTACAGACCGGTGCGTGGGAGGCACAGGGTGGGTAAGGAAGTGCTGAAGAGGTAAGAGGATACAAAGTGGGTAAAGGACACAGAATAAATGAGATAGCACCAGGTACCTGAGACGGGTCGGTCTGGCTCACCTAGCGTATGAGCGCAGAGGTGGTTGGGTTTGTATAAGGGGAAAGAGGTGCAACATGCAGGGCGGTGGCTCAGAGTGGGTGGGAAGTACACATGGGTGATGGTGAGGTGGTTGAATTCATCTCACCCACGGATAGGTACTCGTGGCCACATTCTAGCCCATCCTGCCCCTCTACAGACGGATGGCCATCGCATGCAGGTCACCTTGGTCCAGCCTGAGCTGCCTGACATCCCTCAAGGGTCTCCACAGGTGGGGTCTGTTAAGGAAATCTATACATTTGCACTCTCCCAGGTGCAATCAAAGAAACCCACAATACAACAGTTTGCTCAGGAACAGAATGAAATGCATTTGTCGGCATCCATGTGCATATGCTGGCCAGCAAGGAAGAATACAGTGCACACACTACTGCTCTCAGCCTGCTTCTTCCCTGTGCGGCTGGATTCTGGACCATATATACACTTAGTAATGCAACTTTAACAGAACTAAAAGAGACAAGGGGCAAATATGGTATACAGAGAGATTAAAGATTGGCACGGTGCCAACTATACACCATGCCTATTGTAATACAGACATACAGTGTAAGCAGAAATGAACAACCTGATGAGGAAGCTAACATGGTAGTCAGAAAAATAAAGTGTCCTCTAAGTTGGTTCTGAACAGCTGTTGAAGCTTCTCCAAGCAAGGTCAGATGTGTATTTAATGTATATATATAGAAAATTATTGATATGTCATTTCCCCCCCCCAGTGTCTCAGCTTGAAGGTTGCCCCTCTGGGTTTCTTTCTTCTCTTTCTAGATGCCATGAAGTGGTTGTTGTTGCTTGACCTGGGGTTGCCCGTGGTTGGGACTCGTTTCCTATTGTCATCCGCGCTGTTACTCAGCCTTTATAATGAAGGATGTCAGACCAGTTATCTGGGTACAGGTGGACTTGTGGATACTGGAGCAACCCTGGTCACCTCTGGCCTAGGGTAATCCTGGTGGTCACCCCTACTCTAAGGCCACTTATCCAGGTACAAGCAGACTCGTGGATGCTGGGGCAATCCTGGTCACCCCTGGTCTAAGGCCAGTTTCCCCGATACAGGCAGACTCACGGGCATCAGGCCGATCCTGGTTAGCCCACTCCTAAGGCCAGTTACCTCGTTAGAGGCGGACTTGTGGGCACCGTGGCAATCCTGGCTACCCTGGTCCTAAGGCCTGTTACGCCTGTACAGGCAGACTCCTGGGTGTTCAGGCAAATCTGGTCACCCCGGTCCAAAGGCCAGTTACCCCGGTACAGGCGATCTTGGCGGCGCAGGGGTAATCCTGGTTATCTCTGGTCTAAGGCCAGTTACCCTGGTAAAGACCGACTCGTTGGTGCTGGGGCAATCCTGGTGACCCCACTCCTAAGGCCGTTACCTCTGTACAGGCGGACTCGTGGGCGCTGGGGCGATCCTGGTCACCCCGATCCTAAGGCCAGTTACCTCAGTACAGGCAGATTCGAGGATGCCAGGGCGATCGTTTTTACCCCGGTCCTAAGGCCAGTTACCCGTACAGGCAGACTCAAGGACGCCGGGGCGATCATGGTCTTCCTGGTCCTAATGCCAGTTACACCAGTACAGGCAGACTCGAGGACACCGGGGCAATCCTGGTCAACCCGGTACAGGCGGACTTTGGGACTCCGGGGCGATCCTGGCCATTCTGGTCCTAAGGCCAATTACCCCAGTACAGGCAGAATCAAGGCCACTGTGGCAATCCTGGTCACCCCGGTCCTGGGGCCAGTTGCCCTGGTACAGGTGGAGTCATGGAAGCTGGGGCAATCCGGATCATCCCGGCCCTAAGACCAGTTATCCTGGTACAGGCGGACTCGTGACACTGGGGCAACCCGGGTCACCCCAGTCCTAAGGCCAGTTATCCAGGTACAGGCAGACTTGTGGACGCCGGGGTGAACCAGGTCACCCCAGTCCTAAGGCCAGTTATCCTGGTACAGGCGGACACGTGACATTGGGGCAATCCTGGTCACCCCTGGTCTAAGGCCAGTTACCCAGGTGCATGCGGACTCATGGACATTGGGGCAATCCTGACCGCCACTAACACCTTTTCTGTGTGCACGTCGGTCCAGGTTCCACTCCTCAACCTACTGACATGACTAGAACCTCCTGCTTGGGCTCTGTCCCCGGGGGACACAAAGCTGAGACCTCAAAACTTGCACTTGGAGAGTGATGGAGGTTTGGAGATCTGGATACAGCTGACACGCGAAAAACGCAGAATAAATGCATTGTCAAGGCATTACTATATCCTTTTAGTAAAGTTTGCGACTTTAATATTCAATCCTCAATAATTCAATGATGCTGCCAGCTAGTGAGGAAATCCACTGATATTGAAACCCCCCTAATATTGCCCGCGCCTGGGCCTGTAGGACATCCTCGCAGAGCAAGAGTAAATTCACTCTCCTCGTCTTCTTGTCTTCTTCTCGGCTCCTGCCTGCACCGGAAGCACCCAGGCTTCCGACTCTGCCAGCCAATCACGATGCTGCAGGAGCAGCATCTTGATTGGTCTGAGCGGCCTGTTTGGCCGCTCAGGCAATGCCTGCGGAGGCTGAGCGTATGCTCCATGCGGCTGTGCAACTCAGCCCAATGGAGCCCAATGGAGAACATGCCAACTACGCATGACTGTTTGGCCGGCCCTAGAGGGCCGGTGAAGGCATCATGCGCATGTAGGAAGGGAGTGCAAACCACTCCTGCTCCCTCTGCGTCATCCAGCCCCGCGCCACCCGGAGTCGCAAAGGAAAACAAAATGATAATAACTTCTGGTTATTTTCATTTTATTTTTATTTTCCACTTCTCAACGAGCAGTGGGGCGACAATCCTCCGCCTTAGGGGAGGAGCCGCCACTGGAAACCAGCCGCAGTCCAGCTGCTGCACCACAGGCCAGACCTGCAGTAGTTCCACTTGTGACCATGGGTCTTGCCACCCGCCAAGGAGCTGCTTTGACAATAGACAAAAGTGGTCAAACAGGAAGTACAGCTTTGGAGGATCTGTACAATGTTGTGTCAGTAACTAAGAAAGATTTGAGCTCTGGCTGTGTGCTTCCTGAACCTCTACTGAGATCTCCTGGGCATCTGTGACTTGAAACCGTGATATAGTGGAAGAAAACGTATGACTTGATGACTGAAGGTATGTGTGTTCTTCTAATAAGTGTAATATTGTGTGAGGTGCATTAGTGGGACCTTGAAGAGCTAATCAAAGTAATTTTAAAAGTCTCTTTTCCGCTGTGCTTATTTTTTTGTTAAATATCAGGGTGTTTTATGAAAAACTTGCCACTCCATGCTGACGGGTGATTAGTTGTGTTCTATAAATCCTGTTGGATTGAATGAGTGACACCCTTTACGCTTCTCAGATTTTAGTTGACAAGAGTCAACGTTGCTTCGTGATATTGTGTTTGGTTTGTTGGGTTGGATTCTGTATTTTTTAGCGGGGAGTCGTGATGGATAGCGGCTGATGGGGACAGAGTGGGTTAGTGAACTCTTAGGTGATGAATTGGACATTGGCGGTTAGATCATGTGACGCAGCTAAGTGGCGCTTTACGTGTTTGGACGTCTCCAGTCATCTGCTGCCAGAAGGGAGAGACCCAGGGAGCAAGCGGCAGGGCAGTGGTGTCGGGGAACCTTGTGAGTGCGCTTGCCGCATATGGGGGAAACTGCGATTCTGCGGTAGTGGAAAGTCCTCCAGGTTAAGGTAGTGCAACCAATATGTTTTATTGAGGTCAAAGATGCTAAAGAGGATTTGATTGGGTAACAGGAGAGGTGGATCCAAACAGATGCTATAAGAGTGTGAGGAACTGTGAAAAGAGTTGCTTAACTGGCAGCCATCTTGTTGAATGGTGCTTTCACCAGCTGCAGCACAGACGAGGATGGATTTACATCTTGGAATCCTGCATCCTTCGTCTAGCTTTGTGAACTCTCCTCCTGGCAAGACCCAGCTTGACTCAGTCATAATGTGTCAGGTCTAGCTTCAGAAGGGGCTCTACCACCTCCTCCCCTTTGGAGGAGGCCTCCTCCATGCCAAGCATGCGGCCCTCTTAGTCTGTCTCTCCAAGAACATTCTCCATTCCCTACATAGACCGTTCTTCACCCGACCAGTGCCATTCCTAGACCAGACTCTGCGCTACTACGAAGCCTGTTTGCTGACCAACCATTTCATTCCCATACCACCACATACACATTTAGACCATTACATACCTGAACCATCCTTACCCTGGTGATTTCATGCCCAGACCATCCTTGCCTAGAAAAACCGAAAACGTAAACAATAAGCGTCCCGGAACATTGCCCTCTACTGTTCTTCACATGGGCCATCGCCCGTCTGACTCCCCATGTTTTGACCATTTCCATCCCAGAACAACCCCTGTGCTGACCATTTTGCATTCACACCTGTCTCGACCCAGACCATGCGATACCCAATCTATTCCCCACCCAGACCACTTTCTACCAAAACCCTCTGCAATCAGCAACATTCTTTCCTCAGGCCTTGTCCAGAAGGCTCAATATTTGGCAATAACTTGGGGCCATATTCCAATCTATAATTTGTTTTGCCCACTCCAGATGGGCGGAACATATGGAAATCAATCTGGGCTCTTCTCCGATAGTAAGAGTCCAGCCTGGACACCCAGGCTAAGTTCCCTCTGAACGAGAACACATGCCGCCGCAGGCCGGTTTCACTCTAGCTACTAAGGCACCCTTAGCACAAGACCCACATCTGGTCCTACCCCTCTGGTCCATGACCGCACAATCACAGGCTCCTCTGGAGGAACAACATATTGTGCATCCCTCTCAGTCAAGGTTCCATCCCCGACATGGCCTTGAAACGTCTCTTGTTGTGTGGGATGAGTTGCTGTCTGAGAAGTTGGCCTGGCATATGCTGTCTCCTAGTTATAGGGACACCTTGCACCAGTCCAATTCGACTCTTATTGATTAACATTGGGCCCCAGGGGGGGGCCAAACCATATACTAAAAAAGTGGTATAAGAACCACGACAATTCTACAGGCAATGCCTAGGGCATTCAGGATCGCTGGCCCCTTAAGAATCCACCCCAGGTTATGAGGAAGGGGACCCACGGGAGGCGCGTGCAGTGGAAGTAGATGCTATCGGGATCTCTATTACAGCCTATGGAGAATGTTGCGGTTGGAAATAAACAGTTTAAAAATACTTCTAGCAGGAGTACAAAGTTAAAACTTTAGACTTAAGAGTTTGAGGAGCCCACTACCACGAGACTACCGAGGTACCACTGTTACCTGCCCCAGGGAAGCCGGGTGCATAGGTCGTTTCTGCTGTCGGGTCGCGGGCTGATTTTCAATGGGAAAATAGTCAAAACTTCTGCTAGCCAAAAGCGTCGATGATTCCGTGAAGATCAAAGATGTGAAGATTGTAGAGAAGAACCTGAAAGCAGAGGGGACAGAGTTTGGGTCACGGCAAAGTGACCAGGAGGCTCAAAGCAAAGAGCTCTTCGATGTCGGGTGCTTCAGGTGGAAAGTGGTGTAGCTTGGATCTGCAGCCACGGGCTCTGAGAGGCTTCAAGGAAGGCCAACTTCAGGAGGGCGACTGTCCCACGTCGGATGAGGGTCGCTGCGGTGTTAGTGTCCGGATTGGATCCACTAAGCCCTGGCAACCGCAACCCACGAAAGATAAACATATCTGCTACAGTGCAGACCCACGAGGTCTGGGTGAGGTCTCCGTCGAGGAGACTGTAGAGCAGGCCTGGAGCAACCAGGGGAACTCTTGATTCTTGAGATAGACTTCCGCTAGGGCCCACAAGTCGAGAGACAAGGGACCGCGGGAGGCGGCAATTTGGAGTGCTTAAAAGGGCACCCACGGGCCACCGGAGGGGTCTAGGGCGCTGATCTTTGGCACAATTGCTGTAGAGTGGTTGGCTTGAAAACGGGCCAAAGCACAACTTCCCCACTGGTCAGAGTCATGTGCTACGCAAGAGGTGGTCGGTGTCCTGGGGTATTGGGGATCTCGGCACCCACGCGGTCCACGGTGCCCAAACTCGTTGAGCACACTCACTGGCCTCTGGGATGCGCTGGAAACCCACCTCAAGGGTGCTGGAAGTCGTCGAAGTCCGTAGGAGCAGCGAGGTTCCAACCGGGTCACTTGCAGTGTTTCAGGTGCCTGCCAAGCAGGGGGATAACTCCTTTATCCCAAGGGAGATTTCTTCCGTCAGCTGGGCAGCAGCAAGTCGAAGGTCAAGACTGTAAAGTTCAAGATTAATCTGAGGCTCTGGGGCCACGTTATTCACCTTTATCCCCAAGATTAGGGGAGTGTCCAGAGTAGCGTTCACCAATGAGAGGTGAGGCGGGAAAGGGTGGCTACACCCTCTCCCCTTTGTGTGTTTCCCACCTGGGCGAGGGGCAGGATGCCCCTGAACCGGTTCCAAGCGGTGAATGCAGAATGAGGCTTCTGCAGCTGCCTACGTGCAACTCTGAATGGACATTTGGTGCACCCACCCTGTTCCAATTCACATTATCCTGTCTGGGGAGATGCTAGCACCTCCCTGCCACAGGAGCCCTATTGTCCAGCTGGCGAGGCTGGGGTTTTCCCCAGCAACAGCCAGCCAGGGTCATATAGGTGGCGGGCAGTAGCCATTTTGTGTTACTTGTGCACTTTTAAATTGGTGTCCGAAATCTACCGCTTTTCCCATATCGCCCCTCTAGCAGGGGGGAATCGTACCCTCATGCCCATGGCTGGACTGGGGGTATGATTCCTACATGTTTGACACCAAACACGATATGGTTCTGTGTAGCCATTCGAAAGTTATCGCGTTATCGCGATAGACTTATAATGCGGTTAAGAGTATATGGTATGGCTACACTACAAACAACCCAGCAATGATTTTACGAAGGTTGCAGAGAGGCCCTACTCATGTAGGGGTCCCCCTCACACATACCTCAGCACCCTGCCTTGTAGGATTACCAAGGCCTGCTATAGGGGTGACCTATGAGAGTATATGTGTTGTAATGGGGTGGGATATAGGGTACCTATATCCCTGTAAGGAGTGCTAACACCACCTTACCCAGACTACAGTAGTGGTCTGGTGGTGTCAGTTTGTATGGCTGTCCCAGGGTGGCACAATAAGTGCTGCGGCCCTGGTAGGCCTACTGAGGGACCCATGCCCAAGGTACCTAGGGTACCATCTACAAGGGATTGTCAGGGCATCCTCAGCATCCTAGGGTACTCCACATTAGTTTTAGGGAGAAAGCAGATAGGCTGGGGTCCTGGATAGCAGGATCCCAGCCAGACTAGTCAAAAACCACTAAAATACCAGGCAAAAAGCTGGGGGCAACCATTAGTCAGATTCCACCTTCCTACATAACCCCCCCCCCCAAACGAAAGGAGATAAGACTAACCTTATCCAGATAAGCCTTTATTTCCTGAGTGGCCATATAAGGAAGAACCTGCACTAGCATGGTTGCTCCCTGTCTCATGGTCCACTTGGGAAATCCTACCCCAAGGGGTTCTAGAGTTTCTCCAAAGTCTAGGGGAATTACCTGTATTGGTTTTTGGTACAGAGGTGGGCTGGTGGGGTGTCTGAGTCTGGAAGTGAGGCCCTATTTGGGTTGGTCTCAACCTCCTCAGGTCACTGGTCACCATGGAAGCCTTTCTGCCCATGACTGTGTCATATCTGGCCCTAAGGGTCAACCTCTGGCTGCCTACAGCTGGGGGTTGGATCCCTTTGGTTGGAATAGTGGAGGGCACTGGAAGGTTTGGGGCAACTATGCCCCAGATTTCCCTGTGCTCAACATCATCCATTTGAGGGGTACCTATACCTAGGGGTAAGGGGGATCCCCCGGTTTGTAGAGGAATATTCACCTGGCTGAAACTACTCTGCTGGGTGTCCCTAATCTGCTGATGAGGGGGTTCCACTGGACAGGGGCCCATTAAGGGTCCCCTGACCTCTGCAGCCCTGGGCTGACTGAGGCAGGGTAGAGAGGGGCAGGATACCTGCTCCACACTGGGTACCACCTTAGAAGGATCCCCTGCCTTCAGAGAGGTGGCCAGGCCAGGCCTGTCCACTTCTGGGGCAGTTACTCCACAAGGGGCAGGATCAGTTCCCTGAGAAACTTGACCCTTACCTTTAGTCTGGTGGGGGAGGGCTGTTCCTCACCCCCTATGCTCTCTGTTTGTGTGGAGTGATCCATAGTTTCAGGCTTCACTCCCTTTATTTTCTCCTGGGGTGGAGGTGAGGCCCTCAGGGTCTCATCCATCACTCAGGGATTCCTACCATTTTCAAATGGGCCTTGTGATCTACCTCATCCCAGTCTGAGATTTCCAGATCATTCCCCAGTAGGCAATCTACAGGCAAGGTTGGGGACACTGTCACTCTCTTTGGGCCAGTGACCCCTCCCCAGCTGAGATTTACTACTGCCATGGGATGGTCTGTCCTAACTCCATCAACGTTGGTCACCTGGTAGCTAAACCCAGGTAAAAGCTGTTCTAGGGGCACTACTCTCTTGGTCACCATGGTGACACTAGCCCCTGTGTCCTTGTAGGCCACAGCCTTCAGCCCGCTACCGTCAACCTGCGATCGTGCAGTTCACTCGCTTTCTGGTAAGTGCTTTTGCGGCGCGTTCACCCCTTCTCCATGGCCCCCCTCCCTCCGTCTCTAACTCCCGCATTGCGCCCCTCCTTAGGCGGACCTTGGATTGTCAAGCCGCGTTACCCGGAAGCTGAATATTCTTACAGCTCCTTCTACACGCCGCGACGAACAAGTGGTGAGTCCCCTTCCCACTCATTGATTCCTCCTCCATTGCACTGATCGCGATCCCTCTTAATTTGCTCCCTTCCTTAGTTTCAGGCCTGCCACAAATTGAGAAATTCTCCTGGCCGCTGGACCCCCGAACCTACTTCCTTATTCGGATCTGGTTTAATAAGTAAACGGGAATTGTTCGTCTCCGATTCTGGTTAGTTTTCATGCCTTAATTGGTTCTTCCATCACGACGCCGATCGGCTCACGTTCATTGCTTACTCCCCCACTTTATTCCTCACGTCACTGACGATTCGCCTATTCGATCTCGCAATAGTTCACCGCACAAGTATACCACATCTCGTCTATACTGCGGTTAATCACACCCTCTACTGCGGACAATTATCATCCAATTGCACGTTATGACACGCCCTCCGCCTTCTCACAGTCTAATTACTGCGTTCCTATCACTACCGCCTCGATCACCCCTGTATTTCATTGTTATGTCCCCTTCTGAATTTTTGTCCTCATTTGGAAATTAGTTGTGGTTCCTTCGTTCTCACAACCGGCCCCCTTGGCTTGTACTTCACTAAGGGCATGTCGTGCATGACCACTGTCATTATTGAGTATTCTCAGTATCTATAGGTTTTTAATGGAATTCTCCTCTCTCCTTCCAATTCTCCCCCTTATTTTTTACAGGAATTGCACTCTCAGGCTTGTGTATTCTCTAGTCCTGATGATGATCTATGTATTGTTTGAATAGATCGAAACGTCGTCGACCCTATGTACAAACATGCATGTTAAACGCATATGTTAAAATTGTGCATGACATTGTACTATCGTGAAAGCTTGCCCTTGAATCTCGTATTGGCTATAAGCTTCTCTCTTCAGCCTGATAAATGTCTTATATGTTTGATTGTTTGTACTCTTTGTTAAGTGTTGAAGGACGCAGGACTGTGTCCCACTCTACATTCTAACGTATGTCAATATTATCTGTTTTTCTTGATCATTAAAACCTCAATGTCCGGCTGGGCATTGTATAATTATATAGAGCCGATTCTGGTCTATATTTATCCCATATTGTATTGCTTTTGAAGGACCTTCTGTTTTTCAAACTAGGTCGTTTCTGCTGTCGGGTCGCGGGCTTGATTTTCAATGGGAAAATAGTCAAAAGTTCTGCTAGCCAAAAGCGTCGATGATTCCGTGAAGATCAAAGATGTGAAGATTGTAGAGAAGAACCTGAAAGCAGAGGGGACAGAGTCTGGGTCACGGCAAAGTGACCAGGAGGCTCAAAGCAAAGAGCCCTTCGATGTCGGGTGCTTCAGGTGGAAAGTGGTGTAGCTTGGATCTGCAGCCACGGGCTCCGGGAGGCTTCAAGGAAGGCCAGCTTCAGGAGGGCGACTGTCCCACGTCGGATGAGGGTCGCTGTCAGTGTTAGTGTCCGGATTGGATCCACTAAGCCTTGACAACTGCAACCCACGAAAGATGAACAAATCTACTACAGTGCAGACCCACGAGGTCTGGGAGAGGTCTCCGTCGAGGAGACTATAGAGCAGGCCTGGAGCAACCAGGGGAACTCTTGATTCTTGAGATAGACCTCCACTAGGGCCCACAAGTCGAGAGACAAGGGACTGCGGGAGGCGGCAATTTGGAGTGCGTAAAAGGGCACCCACGGGCCACCGGAGGGGGCTAGGGTGCTGGTCTTTGGCACAATTGCTGTAGAGTGGTTGGCTCGAAAACGGGCCAAAGCACAACTTCCCCACTGGTCAGGGTCGTGTGCTATGCAAGAGGTGGCCGGTGTCCTGGGGTATTGGGGATCTCAGCACCCACGCGGTCCATGGTGCCTAAACTCGTTGAGCACACTCACTGGCCTCTGGGATGCGCTGGAAACCCCCCTCAAGGGTGCTGGAAGTCGTCGAAGTCCATAGGAGCAGCGAGGTTCCAACCGGGTCACTTGCAGTGTTTCAGGTGCCTGCCAAGCAGGGGGATAACTCCTTTATCCCAAGGGAGATTTCTTCCGTCAGCTGGGCAACAGCAAGTCGAAGGTCAAGACTGTAAAGTTTAAGATTAATCTGAGGCTCTGGGGCCACGTTATTCACCTTTATCCCCAAGATTAGGGGAGTGTCCAGAGTAGCGTCCACCAATGAGAGGTGAGGCGGGAAAGGGTGGCTACACCCTCTCCCCTTTGTGTGTTTCCCGCCTGGGTGAGGGGCAGGATGCCCCTGAACCGGTTCCAAGCGGTGTATGCAGAATGAGGCTTCTGCAGCTGCCTACGTGCAACTCTGAAAGGACATTTGGTGCACCCACCCTGTTCCAATTCACATTATCCTGTCTGGGGAGATGCTAACACCTCCCTGCCACAGGAGCCCTATTGTCCAGCTGGCGAGGCTGGGGTTTTCCCCAGCAACAGCCAGCCAGGGTCGTGTAGGTGGCGGGCAGTAGCCATTTTGTGTTACTTGTGCACTTTTAAATTGGTGTTCCGAAATCTACCGCTTTTTCCATATCGCCCCTCTAGCAGGGGGGAATCGTACCCTCATGCCCATGGCTGGAGTGGGGGTATGATTCCTACATGTTTGACACCAAACACGATATGGTTCTGTGTAGCCATTATCAAGTTATCGCGTTATCGCGATAGACTTATAATGCGGTTAAGAGTATATGGTATGGCTACACTACAAACAACCCAGCAATGATTTTACGAAGGTTGCAGAGAGGCCCTACTCATGTAGGGGTCCCCCCTCACACATACCTCAGCACCCTGCCTTGTAGGATTACCAAGGCCTGCTATAGGGGTGACCTATGAGAGTATATGTGTTGTAATGGGGTGGGATATAGGGTACCTATATCCCTGTAAGGGGTGCTAGCACCACCTTACCCAGACTACAGTAGTGGTCTGGTGATGTCAGTTTGTATGGCTGTCCCAGGGTGGCACAATAAGTGCTGCAGCCCTGGTAGGCCTACTGAGGGACCCATGCCCTGGGTACCTAGGGTACCATCTACAAGGGACTGTCAGGGCATCCTCAGCATCCAATTGGTTTGTACCTAGGGTACTCCACATTAGTTTTAGGGAGAAAGCAGATAGGCTGGGGTCCTGGATAGCAGTATCCCAGCCAGACTAGTCAAAAACCAGTCAAATACCAGGCAAAAAGTTGGGGACAACCATTAGTCAGATTCCACCTTCCTACAGGCTGATCACCCTAGACCAGTATTTGATACCATCAACCATACAGTACTTCTTGAGCCTCTGAAAACAGCAGTGTGGGCCTCAGAATTAACTTTGCCATCCAGGACATCTTAAGGATTTTTTGAACCCTGGATCAGACATTTTGGGGCCCCAGTTCGATTAATATTGTGTACCCATTTTTAGGTAATTCAAGGCAACATGATGCCAAAGAACTTAAGAATATTCATGAACTTTCAGAAAAGGGGGCACATTAAAGAGAAAAATATTAATTTCAAACTGCCCAGCGTATGCCAGCCAAAAAGCACCAAAAGATAGCTTCAACAAGCACTGACAAGCCCATTCCTCTATGCATGTGCAGCTACATTTTCTTGTCTAACCACATTATTTTACTTGGAATTCAGTTTCTAACTAGCATATTCCTCACATTTTAGGAAAGTTAAAGTAAGGCTGGCCTGGTGCATGTTAATGGCAGTGGCGTAACATTAGCCTCTGCAGCCCGTGCGGAGCTGGGGGGCCCGAGCTCCAGGGGGCCCCTTCCAGCACTGTGCCCCTGGTCTGAGAGTTCTTGACTGGGTGAGTGGGGGGGATCTATGTACTTTGCAGGGGGGCCCCGTCAAGTTTCGTTACGCCACTTGGTAATGGACTCAATAATGCATAATATTGAATCAGGACATATATATCTATATATTTATATATATATATATATATATCTCCAAATGCAAACGCTCCCAAGTGAATATATATATATATATATATATATATATATATATATATATATATAGATATGCGAAAAAAATGCTCCATTTAACTGGGGGCCCCCGACTCTGCAGGGTGGTCTCGAAAGGCAGGAATGCAGAATCCTGTTGGCATTTGGACAAAGAAGCATAGAGCCCACAACATCGACTTACTTCCCAGCTGACACTTTATTTGTCTTTTGGCATGGCAGCACAGCAAGACTCTTAAAACCCCTACGCGTTTCGGCGTTAGCCTTGTTCACAGGTGAGTGCACTTATTTATAGTCCAAGTGGTCATGTGACTCACCGTTCTGACGACAAATTCCAGAATGCACCAATATACAGATTATGCAGCATGATGCGGTGCGCTATTCTATTTAGCTTAATAGCGTACTTACACAACCAGTGTCACATTAAATCACTGTTGTACTTCATGGTGTTTGTAAGTAAAGTTCCTTCCTGCAAAGTGCATAATTTTAGCTGCCATGTACAGAATATACGTGTGGGATGCTGCATAATCTAACTACCTTAAAAGATCAAGACTCTTCCCACGCTGCATTTCTGTCCGATTTAATGACGAAGATGGAAGAGCAAGAGAATCGCCAGCACCGGAACAATCTTTGCCTATTAGGGATTCTGGAAGGGGTAGAGGGGGATGACCCAAGGTGCTTCATGGTGAAACTCCTGCGAGATGCTTTTCTCGATCACTCAAATCGGAATTGGGACCATGAGGTTCCGCAGGCACACCACTTCCCCTTCAATCTAAAGCAACATCGCGATAGCAGCAGCTTCCCAGGAGAAAAACCCAGGGCCTTTCTGGTGTTCTTTGGGAACTTTCTTCTTAGACAGTTGGTCTGTGATCAAGCCCATCCGAACTCCCAGAAGGGGTCTAATGGGGTAATGTTCTTCGCAAAGCCTGACTTCTGTCACTCTACAGTTGACCGGAGGTGGCGCCTTCGTCAACTAATCGTCCCCTTTCAACAGCAGGGTGCTCAGGTGTTCTTAATAAACCCTGCCAGATTAAAAGTTATCCTAAATGGGTCCTCTCGGATCTTTCTGTCGGAAATCAAAGCTGGTGAATTTTTGGGTGAAATTAAGGCAAAGAAAGGACCTAGCAAATTTATATTTTTTCTGTCGAAGATTAATCTACTAGACCCATTGCTTTCCTACTATCTACCACTTTTTCTCTCGATTTTCCCGCTACTGTCTGCCTCATGAGCGGTAGGACAAGAGGGCTGTGGCAGATCAGTTTTAATGGGGGAAACCTCCTTTTTTTCTTTTTCTTTTTTTTCTTTTCACCTACCGGTACACATTGAATCCTCTTGGTAGCTTTATACGGCGTGGCCTGGCGGCGGGGATTCACATCTGATAACCATCACTCAGGGTCTTCCTGATTGCTCTATTTTTTGGGGGGGGGGTGTTGGGAGGGTTGGGGGATCAGTTGCACTGTGGTGGGGGGATTATTGGTGTTTTCTCAGTCATTTTGAATCTATGTTGGAAGTTAGGGTGTGAAACTATAGCATTAATGGAAGGGCGGTTAAGGGAAATGAAAGGGCTAAAAAAGGAGAAAAATCCGAGAAAGTTTGTGGCGATAAAGGAGAAGGAATTTTTAAGGCTTCTTTGCACACAGGATAATACTGATTGTATCTTTGATTTTGTTTTGTATATAACCTGCATCTTGTTTAACTTTGCCCAATTGATAAAACTCCTGCATGAATAAGCTAAGTAATCTTAGAATTGTCTCAGTTAACATCTGTGGCCTGAACGTTGCCTTGAAAAGACAGAAGGTGGCACAGGGACTGCGTTTGCTGGGGGCTGACATCGTCAGCCTTCAGGAAACACACATCGAAGGATCGCAGAAACACCTGCTGAACTCATTGGGGTAGAGAGTTATTGGAGGGACGTCTCAGGGTGCAAGGGTAAGAGGTGAAGGGGTTATGGTTCAAAGGAGGCATTTACTGAAGTCCAGCCATGTGAAATCTGACTCTCTTGGAAGACGGGTCATAGCGGAATGTTGTCTACCTCCCAACTTCTCTTTTACTATATGTTCCATCTATGGGAGTAACACGGATGATCCTGGGGTAATTAACTGGATCACAGGAGAACTGTCCATTGGCCTCTCCCAATTATCATCTGTGGTGACCTTAACATCAATTTGCCTAGCACCTGGAAAGCGAGTGACCAATGGACCTACGTAGGCAGAAAGCCCAAAGTACATCAGGCTGTATTAAACCTAATGCAAACTCACGGGCTCAGTGATGTGTGGGCCAGCTTAAAACCTAATCAGTCGGGATTTACATATTTCTCAGCCCCGCAACTCTCTTTAGCAAGGCTGGACTCATTTCTGATTTCATCTTCCTTGGTCCGGGACTGTTCTATTGACAACGCTCCGCAATTTATGTCAGACCACAATCCACTTATTTTAAATATCGGGGGCTGGGATCCAGCGGGGAAATCCCGAATTGGAGCTTTGCAAAAGCTTTGCTATATGATGCCGGATACCAAATGCATATACAGGGTTGGATCCAAGAGTTCCTCGAGATAAACACAGGGACTGCCTCAACTATGGTGGTGTGGGACGCAATGAAAGCGGGTATCCGGGGGGAGACCTTACGGTTCTCCATAAGGAAAAATAAGAAAGAAAAGATGCAGATCTCGAAACTTCAAGACAAGATGAAAAAGGCAGAGGAGAAATTAACTCTGGCAGTTCAGTCGGGGGCCGAAATTGAAGCTGCACAGATCGAAGTGGTAGCCGCTAAAGCCGAAATTGGGTCAATTTTTGCAGAGAGGGTGGCCGCTAAACGGGCTTCTACTCGTGAGAAAACTTATGAGTGTAGCGAGGTCATTGGCCATCAATTGGCTCTCAGAACTAGGCAGCAGGTTTCCTCAAGTGAAATACTCTCGATACAAGTCTCTACAGGAGAGATTATTAACGACCCGACTAAAATCCAGAGGGCATTCCGAGAGTTTACCAGAGTCTTTACACAGACGAGAACATCAGGTTACCGGAGTTGAGAGAGGATGAGATCTCTAACTATTTTAACGCGATCTCACTGTCTCAACTCAGCGCGGAAGATCATGACCAACTAGAAGACCCTCGGACTTGGGAAGAAATTGCCATAGCCCTAGCAAGCTTACCAGATGGCAAAGCGGCTGGTGCCGACTGCATCCCGGTCGAGTTCTATAAAATCTTTACCCCTTCAATAAGAGACCTCTTTACATCACTAGTAGTTTCCATCTTTAACGGGGCTCCTCCACCTGCTTCTTGGTCCACAGCTAAGATTGTAATCTTTCCAAAGAAGGATAAGTCACCAACTGGAAATGGGCTTTTACAGGCCAATCACGCTCATTAACTGTGACTCTGAGGTATACTCCAAGATTTTTGCGTCCAGATTATCTTCCAGAATTGAGCCCCTTGTTTCTAAATGGCAACATGGGTTCATTCCCAAGAAAGGCACCACTGAACACATCAGACGGACCATCACCCTGTTTGATGCAGCTCAGATCTCAGGAGACAAGATATCGCTAATTTTACTTGATGCTGAAAAAGCATTTGATCGGGTCTCCTGGCAATTTCTTTGGGGTGTCATGAGGAGGATGTGCTTCGGGCCCAAGGCGATTCAAGCCATTCAAGCTCTTTATCTTAATCCCACAGCCAGCATTTCAATAAAAGGGAACCTGACGGAGCAGATTGAAATCTCACGGGGCACTCGCCAAGGTTGTCCTTGTTCTCCGCTGCTCTCTGTTATATATATAGATCCCTTCATCAAGAAAATTGAAAATAATCAAGAAATTCAGTCTGTGAGTAGATTCGGCTGGGATACTAAAATCATGGCCTATGCCGATGACCTGGCCGTGGTGACTCCTGACCCATTCTAGCATTAGTACAGGAGGCTCACGAGTTTGGGAAGATTTCTGGATACGCACTCAATAAAGGGAAAACGCAGATCATCTTAAATAAGGAAATTAATTTGGTGGATAGGCGGGTTGTCCAGAAAGCCAAATATTTGTGGGTTACCATTGTTGCCGACACCGACCTGATTGTAGAAGCAAATCTGATCCCGCTGGCGGTAGAAACTAAGAGAGCGCTTAATCGAATAAATAACTCACACTTGACTATAGTGGGGCGGTGTAATGTTCTCAAGATGACCTACTTCCCCAAAGTACTCTTATTTTTTCAGGGCTATCCCTCTAGAGATCAGTAAAACAATGTTTCTGAGGTTTGAACAGCTCTTCTCTCAATTTATCTGGGCATATTCTCAGCCTAGGAGGGCTTTCAAGTTGCTTTCCCTTCCTCGGGAGGGAGGGGGATGGGCGCTCCCTAAACTAAGATTGTATTACTGGGCCACGATATTACAGTATACAACGGAACTGCTACATGAACACTCTTATTTCGCCACCACAGGACTCCCGTCTCCCTTTCAACTGCTACTTGGGGCGGAGGCTCGGGGTAGCCTGTGGCGGCAACTGTCATATGGATACTACAAACGGGTCAGATTTAAGACCCTGCTGAGTGCCTATAAGGTCTTTTCCAACATAAGCAGACTTTATGGGCTGGGCAGACTGAATTTTTACTCTCCCATCAATAATAACACTAACTTGCCAGCTATCTTTGGGAGATCATACCTCCAAAACTGGTATAAAGCGGGCATCCTAAAGTTGGGAGACTTGGTTTCCTCCGAAGGAGTCCGGCCGTTTATCGACCTTAGAACTCAATTCAAACTGAGTGACAACGAGGCTTATAAACATCTTGCCATTAGGGATATCCTGGCCCGTAAGGCTGGTGGGTCTGTTGAGTTTGCAAAGGTTGATCTTATTGACAAACTAAAGGATTCGGTTCCAGCCCGTATTGGGTATATATACTCGGCATTGAATAGCCAAATGCCTGATGACATGTCCAAGATCGCAAGTAAATGGCAGCAGATGTTCCCTGCAATACTTGCCTTGTGATCTGCCCAGAGCGACCTGCTGTCGGCTAAGCTGCAGGCACAATTTTATAAGACTGTCTTCTTTTTGTATCTCACACCCAGCAGAATCGCTAAATGGGGAACAGGCACGATTATTCTGTTGGGTGTACAAGATAAGCTTAATAGAAAGAATGGTGGAGCGTTAATGTTTGTAGCCATGACTATATTGAGGATTTGCATTGCTTCTTTCTGGTTAGATCCAGATCCTCCACGGTTTTCCCAATGGCCGGCTCGATTGGTCGCGACTTGTAACCTCGAGAAGGCTATTTATGCTAAAAAAGGCATCCAGGCAAAAAAAAAGGGTTTAGTAATTTGGGAACCCTTAATTGCGTGGCTCAGCCAGACGCACTTTTAGGGCCCCTGTATTGTATACCTTTTTATTATGGCATGTCCAGTTTACAGTTGGTTGTTATACTTCACGGTAATGGCTTCTTATTAATCCTGCTTGGCCTGTATATATGCGATGTTCGTTCAAAGGTTGGAACTACCTGTTTTCTAAAGATTCACGGCAGGGATATCACTATGTTTTTGTTTTGTTTTTCTTCTCTTTTTTTAAGCTTCTGCGCTGGTATCTTATGTGTCTCGCATCGCCTGCTCTTCTATTGCTATCACTATGGGGGTCAAAATGAACCACTGTTCTGTCTTATACTCTTTATGGATCTAAAAAAGTGACTACAGCCTTTATGTACTTGGCTCTTTCCACCACCATTCAACCTTATTGTTCTTGTCTCAGGGGTGGGGTGGTTTTCACTCTAGTTTTTTGTCTTCGTACTTTATATTTATAAAAAAATCATGCCATGGATTTTTAGATTGTTTCATTTAAATTTTCAATCTTAGTTGTATTATTCTTTGAAAGGGGATGATGAGTGTTACAAAAACAAAACATAAGACCCTTAAAGGTTGGACACAGGACTTTGAAAACCTGGCTAAAAAGTGGAGATAGTCTAAGAAGACGGGAGAGAGCCAGGATATGGTGGACTTAAGTCCTGGTAAGGAGGGCGGGAGCCAGGCTGGAAATAAGCATGTGATATTTCCAAGTCATGTCGCTGTGATTTTATACTTTGGGTCTGATTTAGATCACAGCGGACGGGTTACTCCATCACAACGGTGGTGAATATCCTGTCCCTCGAAATATACATTCCATTATACCCTACAGGATGGATATTTCTGCAGGCGGGATATCTGTCACCATTGTGAGGGAGCAACCCATTTGCTGAGATCTAAATCATGCCCTCGGTTTGGTAGTGGTTGCGATGGCATTAGACCATCCCTGAGAGAACCTTCTGAAACAGTAAGGCCATTAAGTAATTTCACAAAGAGGATTGGGCGCAGTTCACCGGGAGAGATCTCCGTATTCATCGTTCATTGCCTGAGATGTTCTACCATTTTGCACGGTGCTACAGTGAGGCCCTCATGAGTACCGTTAGCTGAGGGTCCTGTGCAAAGGGAGCGTTTAGCTGGAGTAGTCTGGCCGTATTGAGGTGGATGATTTTATTAGTTGGTTGAAGGCTTTTGATTTCAAAATGAGCTTCTGCTGGGAGTGATTGTTGATTGAAATGGACAGAACAACATATTCAAGGAGACGTGCTACAAGAATCATCTGGGATGCAATTTTTTTCATTGGTCGAGCAATTGTTGTCAAGGCCCAGTCTTTCTACAGTCTCGATGGTGCTATATCACGTCACCCACCATATCTTCGGTATACCAATGCTGAACCTAAGCATTACTTCGACTATGACCATCAGGGACTGCGCCAGGGCAGTGGTGAGCAGGTTGACTAGTCTAACTCAAGTTCTAGCTGATGGTTCACTTGAACATCATCAAGCCAGTGTAAGATCAACGCTCAAGTAATGGTCAGTTGACTTTATAGTCCTTCGAAGTGAAGTCAGTCACAGTGTTGGTTGCATCTTCATAACACGAGCGCTTGCTGCATAAGTCAACAAGGCCCCACTCCAGGAAGTATGTTGTGTAAGCTCAGAACTCTCACTTGGCGTGTTGAGCACCTCCCTCAATGTTTTGAGGTGAAGTGTGAGCTGCAGGCATCAGAGTGTAAGTGATTATTTTTGCCTGTGTTGGATGAGATTCGGGGATTGCAATCAACTGCTTCACATTTCTCTTGCCGCCAGGCATTAACATCTGTTAATTGCTCGTTGTGCCCTGTTGTGAGGTTCTGTCTCAAATGAGGACCCTCACATTCCATTATGAGCAATTCCTTTTATTCCCCCTGAAGTTATTCCCTTACAGTGGGTCGGATTCACAAATTGTTCTTCAAAGGACAACTTAAAAAAGAATGTGTGTTTGCTTTCTTAGTAAAAAAGAGAAAATCATCATATAAGGTCTCTGTAATGCCCTTTAAGGATTCTTCACATCCTCTTTGTTTCAATTTCACTTTTCTTTCTCTTTTATCTTTCATTTTTTTCTCTTGGTTTCATTCCTCGTCCACTGTTTTCTTCTCACCGGAGAGCCTTGGTTTTCCCTGTAAGGTAAATGCCGATTATTAGTTCTATCCAATGTATTTTATAACTCGCATTATCATAAATTATTACACATTTGTTGTACTAGTCTCTTATATAGCTCTTAAGCGTGTTGTGGGGTGGAATTGTCTTGTTCAGATGCCCACATAGTTTTTAATGAGTCAGTAACATTTTAGTTGTCTGGGAAATGGATAATTTATAATGAGGTTCAAGGATCTATAGCATATAATTACTGATAGAATTCTTTCTTTTATGAGCTGGCGCCCGTAAGTGCCAATGGTCGTGGTCCATCTGTCTGACCACGACAAAAAGAAACGTTGGCGTCTCGGTCATCGACGTTGGGGTTTCCTAGATCACCTCTTTGCATCAGTCCCAACGGTCCCATGGGTGGCTGGCGCGAATGAGAGCATCTACCTTCCTCACTTCAGCTCTAAACCTTCAGTCTCCAGCTAGACTCACTTTCTTCCTGCCCACATCCACGTGGCCATTGTTACCCCTTCTCTGCCACCTGTGGTCCCAGGTGGTTGTTTCTCTGCCTTCCGCCTCCTTGAGAGATAAAACCAAACTTCTCTTGCGGCTTCACCTGCTCTCCTGTCCTACACCTTCTTTCTCAGTGTTTCTTCTCTTTCTTGAGTCTTCCTTCCCGCCTCTTGTGACGTCATTTCCTTTGGATAGTGAAGAGCACTTAAAGACTATTCACATTTAGGCATTGTGGCTTTTCTCTTACGGATCTGTAATTCAGGGAAGCGAGGATTGAGCCCTGTCAACAATGCCATGTTTGAGGGGTGGAATTACACAGAGTGTCCTGGAGTCGCAACAGGCGTTTGCACCCACTTTGCACCCCTGGGAGACTTTGGTATTACAGACAGAGCTAGAGCTGCTTGTGTGGCCCGTTCTGTAGTATGGGTGGCATCTGCTTACAAGGTGCCCTGGCACAATCCCCAGGGGATCCGCCCATGTGCATGGGGATGTGGACTCCTGCACCTCCATAGAGCCCCTGCGTACAATAAACATAGGTGCAAGAGCAAACAAGCTAAAAGGAGAATCACAGTTTTATTTACATTTTCCTTTCTACCTCCCACAAATACAAAGCTTGAGCAGAACAAGGTAACATGTGCAGAGGGTCCTGAAATAAAAGGGTGTGTCTTTTATTTACACTTGTTTTGTTTTAACCTTGTATTGGGTTTACTCAGGGTTCGGAGGGCCTTTAAAAGCAGCTTTTCTGTCAAGAAACAGCCCTGCAGAGCAGTATTTTTTAACTACATATTTGTTGTGAAAGTATCTCATTAAGAGGCAATTTAAGACTCCAGACATCAGACCTTCAAACCAGATGAGCATTGCTGGGAACTCTTATAAATTCCTCCAGAAAATAAATGGCAGCACTGACCAAAAGATGAGTGGCCATGAATAGTGAAATAAAACATGTTTATGACGAAGAAGAAATCATTCTTTCCAGAGTGTTTGAATTCCATTCAAATATGTACACGTTTAGTTCTATGTTAAAACCCAAAAAATCTTTCCCACCGTCCATCAGTTGGGGATATGTGCACCATCTGGGCTGAATCCTCACTTTTTCATGCCTGCATCCTGGAGACACAACAGGAGATAGATGGAGCCCACCTGTTTGCAGTGTCAGGAGCAGAGCTGCACAACCTCTGCATCCTTTTAACCCCTTCGCCGTGGGGGTAATTCCCCACAGCACGGGGGGGTGCGCGGCGCCGTGGTGCTTGTGACGAGCCCAGCTCGTCATGAGGCACAGTGGAGCCCAGCCCAGTGGAGCCCAGCTCACGTCACGACCCCGCCCACTGATTGATTCTCCCGCACAGGCGGGGAATCAATTGTGCGTGGGCGGGCCGCGGCATCACCTGATTGGGAGTGGTCTTATTACAATCGGCGTTAGTACCTGACCCCCAAGAAGATTATGGAGACCGTGAAACCGGCACTGAAGAAAGCCAGTTAGGCTGAAACACGTCTACCCATAGCGTTTCATGGACTGCCTGTATCATGAAACTGTATAATTTCAATAAAGTTTCTTCAACAGCCCCGGAGTGTGTCGTGCCTATCCTTACCTGGGAGAAGGCTCTGGTGGTGTATGTGGTCAGCAAGCTGGTCGCTGACGTACGGCACACCCTTTCGCTTTGGAGCACCGCGGAAGACCGGAAATTCTGGACGCTTGCATGGACTGCAAATACGCGGAGCCCCCCCAGCAGCTTGTATTACCACTTGGTGCTATTGGCTGCAATGGGGAGAAAGGAGGCATTATTTACTGCCTGAATAAGGGGTCTGTTGGAAGCCTCTATTTCACCTGACTGGGCACTCAAGCTGCAGTGTGGCTCGGAGCCGACAAGTTTGGGGCATCACCTGGTGCTTGGAGTGACTCTGCCACTGTGTAGACTTCCATCCGGACTACACTATCCAGCATGCATCTGCCTGGGAAGGTGTTGTCACGATGCAGGTATATCAGTTAATTGGAGGAGGGGCGAAACATCACCTGATTGGGAGTTGTCTTATTACAATCGGCGTTAGTGCCTGACCCCCAAGAAGATTATGGAGGCCATGAAACCGGCACTGAAGAAAGCCAGTTAGGCTGAAACGCGTCTGCCCATAGCGTTTCATGGACTGCCTGCATCGTGAAGCTGCATAATTTCGATAACGTTTTTTCAACAGCCCCGGAGTGTGTCGTGCCTATCCTTACCTGGGAGAAGGCTTTGGTGGTATATATTTATATATAGATATATAAATGCATATTTAGAACATTGTAAACAACATCAATATGCATTACATCTGTAAAAAAACCCACAAATTAATTCGAATTATTTTTCAAACAGCTATCAAACTAAAGTTAAAAGCTGCAAATAAAAATGCATTACCAATTAAAAGACCGCATGAAAAAGAAATTAACATATGCAACAAAATGCTTCACAAAAATCAACTACAGAAGATAGCATCGCTTTCCAGATGGAAACTCAACATAAGTGGAAAACTGCACTCCAAAGGACAAATAAACATAACTGACAAGGTAAGTTAAAAAGATTTAAGCTAACAAGAAATACAAAAAAACACAATACACCCATGCACACTCATATATATATATATATATACAGACAGATAGTTAGATTATATATCAAATACCTAAATCTATGCTGTATATTTTTATGTCCAAAATACTGATACTTCCACTAAGAGAAGACGAAAAAGAAAATCAAGCCACAGATATCTGAAAGTCACAAATACAAGGAAGAATAAAGTCTAAAGTAAGTGTTATAGCTAAAGCAAGAAATTAAAATTTTAAGTAAAAATGAATATATTTCTGTGTGTGTATATATATACATATAAATATGTATTCAAAATATTAGTATATTTTAACAGATTATCAACATTTTCTATAAAATGTTACTTGTATAAAAGTAATAATCAAAAACAAATTAGCATAAATTAATTATCTAAATAAAATAGAATCATACTCCAAATTATCTAAAAAAAATAATCATTTTAGAAACACCATATATGTTTTTCTTAAATATAAAAAAAATAAAGTCAGTAAAATAATTTCAAACATGTTTTACAATTAAAAAATGTATTACATTTTTAAAAATAGTCCTTAAATAATTACATGTATGCCACCAAATAATACTACATATACATATATATTTAGACTTACTCCCCACCCTACTCCTGTACAAACCCAACATCCTGTTGCTAAAATTATACATTACTACATTATTAAACTTAACAATATTTAAGAATGATTTCAAGAAACGTAAACAACGATATTCTTACATGCAGTGCTCTATCCCATGATATTTTTAACATCACAACATTTATGACACAATATATGTGTCCCACAATACTTTTGATTCGATATTATGGTAGAACACCATTTAGAATCTGGTACAGATGGTGTTGGATCCTTCGTTAAACCCTTCCAACTATCAGTTTCTTCATCTGTCCGTCTCTCACCCATCCATGCTTCTGTGCATTCATCCACCCTTTTTTCCATTCATTCTCTGCAGCCAGACATTCATCCATCTTTTGCTCCATCCATCCCAAATCTTCTCTCCATCCACACATCACTGCATCCGTCCACCTCTCTATCCATTTCCCTATTCCCCCAGCTATTCATCCATCCTTTCCCCATCCATCCCACATCTTCTAGCCATCCATCCATCTCTTCATCCATCCACCTCTCCATCCATTGCACCATCCATCTGGCTATTCATCCATCCTTTGCTCCATCCATTCCACAACTTCTCTCCATCATCCATATTTTCATCCACCCGCCTCTCTACCCATTGTCCCATCCATCCAGCCATTCATCCATTCTTTGCTGCATCCATTGCACAACTTCTCTCCATCCATCCATCCTTTCCTCCATCATCCCACATCTTCTCTCTGTCCATCCATCTCTGTATCCATCCACCTCTCTAGGTATTGCCTGATCCATCCAGCCATTCATCAATCCTTTGCTCCATCAATCCCACTTCTTATCTCCATCCATCTCTGCATCCATCCACCTTTTTAATCCATTGCCCATCCATCCAGCCATTCATCCATCCTTTGCTCCCTCATCCTTCATCTTCTCTCCAACCATACATGTCTGCACCCATCCACCTCTCTATCGATTGCCCCATCCATCCTCTCATCCCTCCATTTCTCCCCCACCCAATAGCTCATCAGACTGCCTCATACAGGGGTTTATGAGTTTCCGTTCCAAGGCAGCAGCGTCTGAGCAGTGTAAAACAATTGAACGTGTTATATAAATCAGAACTGCCCAGTACTTAATTTGAGGCGGTGGTTGTCGGTGGGCCTTGGGGACCGGCATATTTTTACTCATCAG
The DNA here is from genome assembly GCF_964204655.1 of Triturus cristatus. NCBI lineage: Eukaryota > Metazoa > Chordata > Amphibia > Caudata > Salamandridae > Triturus > Triturus cristatus. The sequence goes on from NC_140594.1 coordinate 1,173,691,452, forward strand.
ACGTGCTGAGATCAAAAGAGGGAAAGCAAACCCAGAGGGATGAAGGAGGAAGAGAGAGACGGTAAACCCGTCTCGGGGAATGAAAGCGGGAACCTGCAGGAGTGGGATAGAGGGGCAGGGGGTGGATTCAAGAGGCCCGAGGTGGATTCACAGCAACCAGACTAGGTAGCGCCGACGAGGGCTTCTGAGCACCGACTCTCAGGGGGGGGGGGGGAGGGGGGGGGAGGGGAGGGATGACGTCCCTAATCATATTTGCAGTTTTAAATCTGCAATAAATCATGCGTTGTGGACATCAGTGGGTCTGGACTTTTATTTTATTGTAAAGTACTTCCTGGTTTGGTATGTCGGAACAGGATGAGGATTACTTCCCAGTAATCCCATTACTCATTCCTTCCTACCCTTCTTCCTTCTGTCATGAGGTCCAGTGCTTAATTTGAGCCGGGGGTTTCGGGTGTTGAGCACTTAATCGTCATCACCAGAACTTATGACAGTCCGCCTCATGATGGCGATGTTTGTCTAAATTACAGATTAACACAACAAGAGCTGTTTATTAATTCAATATACATAAAAAATGACTAATATCTGCCGCCCAAATCATTCTTATAGCTTTGGGGGCCTGAAATAGTCTAAATTGTCCCACTCGCAGGAGTGAGAGGGTTAGGAGTCGTGTTGGTACTATCATTGGCAGAGCTGGCAGGGCAATGGGAGGTGCATGCGGCAGTGGCCTCCTGATGAGGGGGCTGGAACGTAGTTTTTTTTACAACTTAAGCTCTGGAGACCTGATTGTCTTGGTAGTCACTCAGCCAGAGGGCACAGCTGGCATGTGTTGTTGGAGGCTGAGATACACCCTCTGGTTCCTGCTGCGTCAGATTCTATGTATTTTGTCTATTGCGTCACAGAGTGAAGGCTGGTTTTGTTAAGGATTGTTAATTGCAAGCATCAGTTTGTTCGCGGTGCCACGAATGTTTATAGCCGATGTATTAAACTTTGATATTTCGGTGGAATATGAAGTGTGTTTGGTGTGGTTGCGGGTCTTGCCAAGGTGCCGTCTGTGTTGTGTTTCTTGCACATGGCCTGGGCTGTTGAACACAGAAGTTCATATTTCAAAACACTCACGGAATGCAGCGCAGCAGCCAAAAATGCTGCACTGCGTTGCGTGACAGGGAAGCGGCAGGACAGCGCCATATCTACAGAGGTATGGCTCTCTCCTCCCTTACCCTAGCGCGGGTGCAGATTTCAGCTGCCGTGTGGCAGGCACACACCTTTGCACCATAGCGCTGAGGTGCGTGTCTGAATCTAGCTTAGGATTTTGTACCTTCCAATACAAAATACTAAGGTAAGACACACTTTAAAACGTTTCCAACTTTGCACGTGTGCTGCACCGTGGAGCATGCATGCAATGTCGAAAAAGAAAGGCTACATGAAAGCATTTCTCCTTTTAACGCCTCCTTTCAAATGGCGTTAACTTTGGGTGCCAAACACTGTTTCTTATTGTTTGTAGATGGGGTTATGCGTCCAAAGGCATGGGTGGTTGCATAGGTACACCCATGTTACACCCCCTTGGCGCTAAGTAATGCCAAACTGTGCTTTGCGGTGCTTTGCGTCACTTTCAGGGTACGTTCGAGCACAAAACAAGTTTCACACTGGAAAGTCAATTAGGAAAAAACATTTTGTGTTGTTGCATCACTTTGTTTGTAAATCTACCCCAGAGTGTTTTAAATGGCGGTAGTTGTTGGCCGCCATGAGCCCTCAGGAGCACACACTGTCCCATCCAGAAGGACCGTCACAGATTCTGCTGTTTGCTGGTGTGTCCGATGTTGTGGGTCACACTGTCCTAAATGCTCTTCTACACAACTAAGAGGAAGAGAGGCCCTTTTCATTGACTCCATCAATAAATAATGAATAGTATAATGAATCAAACGAATCACCAGAAGATTCAGGAACGTGACTGGGCAAACTAAACAAGCACTGAGAAAGCCAATCGGTCTGGTGGTGACGTAGAACGTTTGGCTTTGTCGATGCTAACTTTGTTGTGCTCCGATTTGTGAAAAATGTTTATATTAGGGACGATGCTGAGCCCTCATCAACCTAAAAAAAACATTGTATCGCAGCCAAAATGTTTTTGGGGTCATAGTAGTCCCTGGCACTTAAGGAAAGTACTTTGTTAGTGGATGGGCTGCTTGTCACTCAAACTGGGGTTAGCCAATGGCTGTAATGGGCTGAACCATCACCCCATGCTGCATTCTGTAGAGCACAACTTTCCAAACTTTAGATGTTGGTGACACACTTTCTAGACATGCATCATTTCGCGACACGGTAAAGCAGTGTAGCGAGCGAGCCCGAACCACCTAAGAGAACATTTTGGAAAAAACTTGGCCAAATGGTGCATTTTCAAGCAAATTTGAGAAAGCAGGAAGGTTAATAAAGCAATTGTGAATCTGTTCTAACTAAGACAGTGACTGGCAAAACTGGGTGTTAATCAGTTTTTCACTTATTTCCTTTTGCCTCTTGTTTTGGTATCTTTTGTCTTCTGATTCATTTCTTGCTTTCTTTATTTCATTTCCAGGGTGAGAGAGGTTTTGATTGAAGTTTGAGAATGCCCACAAATGTACGAGCTTTGGGCGTTCTTAACTTTAAAAGGCTAACCATGGCTTGAGTTTTAGGCTGGAAATGCATGTTTATGGTACCTTTGTGATTTGACACCCCCCCCCCCCCCCCAATCAATAAATCTGTCGACTGCATCTTCTTTCAAGATTTTCTAGTAGTACCTGGAATGGAAGTTAAGGGTCGGCTTTGTACAGGCGGATTAGGACACAAGGACAAGGTGATGGTAGGACCGTACCTCATTGCTCAACACTGCAGCCACACAGAGACGTGGGGGGGCTGATCAAAACCCGGGGGTTAGAGCTCTGTTTAGAGCATTTCTGGTGCAATTGCGCCGCCAAGAGGAAGGACGAGCCACATGCTCAGCTGATGCGTGAGCTGGTAATTAAACTGCGGCTGCACTTCTTTCTGTTAGCCTTCGCTCGCAGTGCACACCTTGAGGAAACAAAGAAAACAAGGAGTCCGGTTTTTCTGCTGCCGGTTTTTCTGCTGCCGGTTTTTCTGCTGCTGGTTTTTCTGCTGCTGCTGCTTTCCTCAGGAGAAAGTGTCTCATACTCGTTGAAATGTCACTCATCATAACCCTGAAATTATGAAATCGTCACACATGGCAATCTGAAACCTCGGCAGCTATGCTCATCGCGCGACACACCCACACATGTCAGGCAACACAGTACTGTGTCCCGACTTAGAGTTTGGAAAGCTCTGCTGTAGAGGGTGGAAGAGTAATGGCAGTGCTTAATTTGTAAATATGAAGTGCCAGGGCCCTGGCCAAAAGACCACTTAAGTCTGCATCACCCATCACGTTATCGCTGCCAATGACTGTACCAAACAACTCTCTCACCTGCAAATTTTATTCAGCTCTCAGGCCTGGACTACGGGCACTCCATGATCTGTGGGCCTGGACTCCCGGCATTCCATAATCTTGGGCCTGGGCTCCCGGCGTTCCATAATCTGGGGGCCTGGACTCCTATGGTCCTGCTCCTGTGGGATTAAATGTCCAGTCACTCAGAGTGCGGTTTTAGAGGTTGACCCAAAGCTTTGTGGACAATACAGAGAGCATGTGACGTGATCCTTGTCACATTGGAAGCATCTGGAGGACTACTTCTGTTTGGTGGGGTCACAGGGAGTTTTAGACACATCATGGCTGTCTTTTGATGATTTTTCAGGGCACCCTCTGTAGATGAGGCTGTTGTTGTCCAGTTTGGTGCTCAGAGCAGCAGTGACTGTCAAAGATATTGTGCTAACAAAACTGTGGGCCACCACTCAGTGGGAAAACTTAGCAAACATTGGCGATGGAGAAGCTTGTCTTTGATGCTCCTGGGCAGTGCTTAATTTGTGAAATAATAGGTGCCGGGACCTGACCAGGAGGCCACTGCAGCTTGCACCACACAACGCCCCTGTCATTGCTGCTAAAACAACTACTAACCATCTCTCTCTCACCTGCAAGTGCGACAGTTCAGAGTATTCCAGGTCCCCAAAGATAAAGGAATGTCTGGGAGGCAGGTATTCGTCATTTTTATGTATACTGTATTCATAAACGACCATTGTTCTGCTCATATCTAAATTAGAAGAGCAGCGCCACCATGTGGCAGACTGTCATAAGTGCAGTGTTGACAATGAAGTGCTAGCGCCAAGCACCGGAAATAACCGGCTCATAGCACTGAATAATGTGAAGGACACAATGGATGTAGAGGGCTGACTGCAGCCCCTAGAAGTAAGTACATTACACGTACAGTTTTGGTCAAATTAAAAGGCATTGGGTAACTCCAGACCTAAAACGGGGGAAGAAGAAAACAGCGATCAAGTTCACACAGAGTAACCCAGGTCTCTAGATTCTCACTCACTCACCAATTCCATATCACCCTACATATACCCCCAACACCAACCACTAAGAGACTGTTGGTTTGCGTGTGTATTTGCAAGAGCTCTTGCATAACAGCAGTACATGTGGTATCTCAACCCTTAGGGACGGATTTAGATCTCGAAGGACGGGTTACTCTGCCACAACGGTGATGGATACCTCGTCTGGCAAAATATGAATCCTATAGGATATAATGGGTTTATAGATATCCCGTCTGGCGAAATATAAATCCCATAGGATATAATGGATTTACAGATATTTCGGAATATAAATCCCATAGGATATAATGGAATTTGTATTTAGACGGACGGAATAAACGTCACCATTGTGATGGAGTAACCGGTCCGCCAAGACCTAAGCCAGTCCCTTACTTGCTTCGTTCTACGGTATTTACGCATTATCCAAATACGTGTCTCCAAGTTACATCAGACACCGCCCGCTGGTGCTGTTTCGAGACAGTAGCTGAGGTGCATGAACTCGCTGAGCCACCCATGGAAACCTACAAAGGGGCATTAGGAAGCTCTGGGTGTCTTTGTAACTCAGTGGCTGTGGCACTGGGGTGCGGAGTGTTCTTTCCACACTCTTCCTGCCTCCAGAGAGGGTTTTCATTTGCATTCATTGGCCAGTTCCACTGGCTCTCGATGCAGGATTCTCAGAACCTGCCCTGGCCCCTCTGGCTTCCTTTCCAGAGAGTGTTTTGGAATCAGCTTTTCATCAGCCCCTTGTTGCACTTGGACCGGGCTGCCTCGCCTGTATGTTTACAGTGGGCCTGCGCTCCTGCGCCTTCAGATGTTCTGATTTGTAAAGTAAACTCTTTAATTTATGAAGAGTTTCTTTCACAAGCTCACTGGCCCTGAGGCAGCTGCTAGGATCTTTGAAGACTCCAGACTCAGTGGAGAGACACACTCAGGCCTTTAATGTCAATGTGCTCCAGATCAAAGGGTTACAATGTAGGTCCAGGAGGAGGGGTCCAGGCCAGATGCACAGGATAACATCTGACACTGTAAATATTTTGCATTTAGCTTCACTGCATTTCAATGTATTTATCATGACTGTCCTGGAAGTCTGGCACAGATGCGGCCTTCCTGGGCCTAGACTGGACACCACTGCTCCAGATGGCGATAACGTGTCTGTGCTGAAATGGGGTGTCTGTCTTTCGAGGAAAAGGCCAATCCCTTTCAGGCTGAGTAGTGGACGGTGAGTCTTTCACGTCATTTCATGGTTCCATCTTACCCTGTCCTCACAGACTGCCGTATCAAGAACAGTAGAGACTGAACCCCCCAAGTAGAACCTTCTTACACAACTCTTCAGCCATCATCTGCCCTTCTGAGGTGGCTGAGAGCAAACTGCCTGCGGCTGCTCTGGCAAAGCCCATACTCCCACAACTCTTCTCCAAGACTACAACACCCAGAATGCATTAGGCTGTCACAACGGCCATGTACTGCAAAAGGCGTCTGTAATAACCTGGAGGACGGTGGTCGCCACAGCACGTTAGTGCTGTCTGCAATTCTTAAAAAGATAATTTGGGCTTTGATAGTGTTGTTGCAGAAACCTTTTGTGTGCAAGGCACTTGTAACTGGTGACAGACAGGGCTTTCAATGGGATGCAAAAAGGGAAGGGTCTCTTAAAGGGGCGGGGCTTATGTAATTCATTGTGTGACTTAAACACAAAGGGCCTCATTTACAGAAGAATGGCATAGGGCCGCACCACAAGTCTTCTTGCTACCCTATGCCAATTTGAAAGGGCAGGAGTGCGGTGTATCTATGAGATACGGAGCATTCCTTCCTTTCCTCCTGCGCCGGTGCACCATTTGTTGCCTAGTGGCAATGCAGGCACCCTTGCACCATGGGGCAAGGGTATCTGCGTCGTTGGCAGGATTGTTGTTGTGCAAGAAGGTTTGTGCAGGAAGGGGCACCTTCCTGCACAAAAACAGTCATGAGAGGCGCTTTCATGACAACATTTCTTCTTGTTACACCTGCTCTGGGGAGGTGTTCGGTTTTGGCGTTGCCTGAGGTTTACATGATTTTGTAATTCTAGGGCAGGATCAAAATTCATGGGTGTTGGATCGGAACACCCACCGCACCGCCCAGGGAACGCCTCCTTGAAGCAGAGTAAGGTAACGCAGCGCTTTGCGCTGCCTCGCCTTACTCCGTATCTATGACGCCATGCAAAGCCACACAGGGGGATTTTGTGTCGCCTCATAGATACGATTGAGAGGCTTGTGCCACCGGAACAACAAAAAAAGTGATGCTCCGGTGGCGCAAGCCTCGTGTAAATAAGCCCCAAAGAATATTTCTGTGATTCCCGAAGTGTAACCCCTATTGATATTTTCCTTCCTCTCTAAGCTTTCTGTTTTTGCATCAAGATATATAACAAAACAACTGACTTTCACCTTTACTCTGCCGTACGATTGGTTTTGTCAGTTGTTATTAGCTGTTTAGGATTAATGAGTAACAATGGTTTTGTTGTAAATACATATTACTGAAAATGTAGTAGTGAGACTGTGAATTAAACATTACTGAGGTCCCCGGAAGAGGTAGTGGCCTCTCAGTGTCTTCATCACTCCCTCTACGTTCACTCTGTGATTGACATGTAAGCCCTTTTCCCACCGCCTGTCGTACACCTGCATGTCTTACACCTCATCTCTTTCCTCTTCAGTGCCCTCTTTACACTCTCTCCTGAATGCCGTTCCTCGCATCTCCTTCGCTTCATCACCCTCCAAAAAACACAACACACCGTAAGCGCTGCATTTGTCTTTTACTTTCACCTCATCAATATTTTGACAGTTATGTACTTCCTTCACACACATTTCCACAAAGTCAAAATTGCAACTGGAATGCGTGCCCATTGGTCTGTGTGCCCTGCAGAGAGGCCAAGGTTTGCATGAGCATGTATTCTGAAAACCTTTCTAACCCACTGACAGTCACTGTGAGAAACTGGCTCTGCCTTCAGCTTCAACTCCAGATCTCTCACTCATGGCCCCTTATAACTCCTGGAGGTGACTTATTTCAAAGTATGACACACAAATAAATACAGAAACAACATCCTGGAAATAGCTAACATTGTTAGAGGAATGCAAGATTAGGAAAAAGATGAAATATAAACAGAAAATAAATTGCTGAAATGGATTACCTTTAAGTTTCTTACTTTCATTTTTCAGTAACCAACCAGCGTCATTTGTCAGCTAAGTTAAGGAAATGAATTTAGGGCCCCATTTCAATGTCCTACTACCGGGACTGAGACCCAGAGGGACCCGGCTCACTTAAAGCCCTGGTGTCATCAGATTTTTCCTCGGGTAAAGTCCCTGTCCATTTCCCAGATTGAAGCTAGACTGGTGACAGGTGCTTGCTGTACAAGTGCTCGACAACATTACACCATGCACTTACCTCTCCAGCCAAACGTGCATGTTCGCAGTGAGTGCTATGAAGGTGCATTAGTGGCACTTGCGTGCTATACAAGTGCACAAGAACATAAAACTTTCATATTTGAGTACTATTCAAAACTACAGGATTCTGTCTAGCGTCAGTGCTGTGTCTTCTCGGGCCTGTAGATGAACTTTACAAGCCTGGCACCTTCTGGAACAGAATTAATACATTTCTGGAAACGCTGGACTGTCTAATCAATGACGAATCCACTTCTCAATACTTGCAGCCCTGGTTCTGGCCCCTAGGCACCAGACTACACTGTGTCACCAACACTTCCAGAACCATGTATAATGCCTGTATATCTTGTGGTACCCTGAGTGGCAAGATGGGTGGAACGAAAGCTGATTGGTGCTTTATCCTTCAACCAATGCAGGTGAACAAAATGGTGGCCTTGTAGACAGTGCAGGCTGTTTTTCCTTACTCAGGCGAATGTCCAGCGAAAGACAAAGTTGTGCGTCCTGCAGAAGGCTGCACCCCCTCGCAGAAGCCTACAGATCGACACATAGAGGCAGGATCGCGACACAAAAAAGGTGTTCAACGCAGTAAAAAATACCAAAGCAGAAAGTCACTTAGCGACGATATGGAAAGCGAGGACCAGGAAGACGAAGAAGCGGTACACATTTTGTATGATAGCTGAACTTGTATAGTGCGAATGTTCGCCGCCAAAGCTTTATGGCGCTAGAGTATCACCCAAAAACTCACAGTTGATTTATCTCTATGACCTAAACAGCTGTGTTTTTAGAAGTTTCCTAAAAACGCAGAGGATGGGATTCAGCCCACAGATATAACAGCAAAGAGTCCATAGTTTTGTCGATATAATCGAGAAGTCTCAATCAATCACCCAATCATAGTACTTATAGAGCGCACTACTTACCCGTGAGGGTCTCAAGGCGCTAGGGGTGGGGGGTGCTGCTAAGGCTCGAAGAGCCAGGTCTTGAGGAGTCTTCTGAAGGTGAGCAGGTCTTGGGTCTACCGTAGGTGGGTAGGGAGGGTGTTCCGGGTCTTGGCGGAGAGGAAGGAAAAGGATCTTCCGCCGGTGGTCTTTCATTGGATGCGGGGGACAGTGGCGAGGGCGAGGCTGGCGGAGCGGAGCTGGCGGGTGGGGGTGTAGAAGCTGAGACTGCTGTTGAGGTAGGCCAGTCCAGTGTTGTGGAGTGCTTTGTGTGCGTGGGTGACTAGCTTGAAGGTGATCCTCTTGTCGACGGGGAGCCAGTGGAGGTCTCTCAGATGGGGGGTGATGTGACTGCGGCGGGGGACGTTGAGGATCAGTCAGGCGGAGGCGTTTTGGATGCGTTGCAGTCGTCGTAGGTGTTTGGCCAGGATACCTGCATAGAGTGCGTTGCCGTAGTCCAGCCTACTGCTGAAGAGGGCCTGTGTCACCGTCCGTATAGTTTCTATAGGGATCCACTTGTAGATTCTGCAATGCATGCGGAGGGTGTTGTAGCAGGAGGAGGAGACGGCGTTGACCTGTTTCGACATGGAGAGGGAGGAGTCGAGGATGAATCCTAGGTTGCGTGCGTGGTCGGTGGGTGTCGGCGCTGTTCCCAGCGTGGTCTGCCACCAGGAGTCATCCCAGGCCGGGGGGGGGGGTGGGTCCGAGGATGAGGACCTCCGTCTTGTCCGAGTTCAGCTAATTACTTATGTTATTTATGAAAAACAATATCGTTTCATACCAGACTAGCTTAACAGGCATGAAACCAGTGGTTGGCACATACAAATGAACTAATTGTAAATCATGCGCGTCGGCAATAGAAGGTCCAACATTCCAGTTTAATAATCAGGTTTTAACCTCTATCAGTCTGAGTAATTGTAAGACATCAAATGTCATTTATTTGACAGTATGTCCATGCAGCCTTGGATATGTAGGCGAAACAAGCAGAGCCCTTAATGTGAGATTAACTGAGCACAGGTCCGCTATCCGGACAAAAAAAGTCGCGGCCCCAATGGTCACACATTACTTGGAACAGAACCATCAACCTGATGACATGCGGTGGTATGTCATTAAAAAGATTATACAGAAAGTAGGAACTAATAATGATAGCATTAGAAAATTCAGAGAAGTGTACTGGATTTTTACCTTGGGTACAGCAATTAAGGGATTACATTTGGAAATCCCATGGGATCAGGCAATTAAATAAATTGATCGGTACAGATAATCCCCCAGTCATCTTTTGCTTTTGACCTACTAATGACCTACCACTCATTTATGTGTAATATATATATTTTTTGGCTATCTATATTACACTATTTATATCCAGTCATGATACATGGATATCAACAAGTTTTTTGCTATTGTGGATGATCATTGTTCTATACAGGGTACTCACGTCAGTTTACAACCACTTGTTAATTGAGTGCCCTTAGTTAGATATTATCCATCCTAAACTGGTCACCGGATGTGGATACCTGCAGTATACACAGCTATTAGAACTGGAATCTAGTTAGTTCCTTTTCTTGTATTCAAATTATCGGATTTTCTAAATGGACACGTAATTACGATTGTCTATTTTGTTACATGAACATTAATATCTTCATTTCTATTCAGGGTCGTTCACGATATGGTGATTGGAGGTTCATGACTAGGTACCTAGTCAATTATCCTTCTATCTTCTTATTCTTATTTTTCAGCACATTCAACATTTATTTTTTATTCCTCATATTGGATTTGTGATGTGCTTGTATATCTTAAAGCCATATCACAATATGGCCGCGATATTCGTGTTTAAATCTAAGTCACATTGAGCATCTATTCCTTACACTATACATTAGATTTGTGAGTTGTTCTTATACCACAAAACTATATTCCCAGTTGGCCGTGATATTTGTGCCCATAATCGTAGTCATTTCTTACATTTTGTATTAGATTTATTAAGCGTTTTCTCAAGACAACACTACATTCTAAGATGGCCGCGACATTCGTGCTCGAAACTCAAGTTATATTTTATACAAACAAGGGAACCCGAAAAATGGCTAAGGACCACGGGTATCAATTATATATGTAGAAAACAATGGTCCTGAGCAGACACTAAATTATACATAAAATTAAATATAGACCACAATGGGTTACTATACACATCAGATGTCCCACCGGACAGGGGATTTTTTATTTATCAGATACTCAAGGATATGGTCAAGGATAATGAAAACACTACGTTTATCGTGGGGCACAGTCCTGCACCCTACAACATGGGGAACGTGCGGGGGAAAAAGGGAATAACAATGCAGACACAGTTTAGAACAAACAACAGTTACAGGCAAAGACTGAGAGCTGTAACAACTTGCAGGCATAAATGGAGTTGTAGCAAGTTTGACAAAATAGAGACCACAACGAGTAAGCACAATGGATATTTGTGGCACTATTTTTAAAAAGTCGACGTTTCGATCCCAAGCTCATTGATTAACGGGATCATCTTCAGGACTAAATTTATAACATTTGCCTGGTTTTTAACGCCTGTCAGAGTAAAGAAAACAAAGAAAATAGCTTGTGTGAACAAGGGAAAACTTAGAACATATTAAGATTACTCGAAAGTTATAGCATGTCAGAAGGTCAAGGTTATCAATTGTGCACATGGAGTTGTGGTTAAAACGATCGTGCTCGGGCCTATTCCGGTCAAGTGGGTGGGGATTTGTTTGTGAGTGTGCTATGGCAAGCAGGATTTAATAAGTGACATTCAATGGGGGAATGATGAATGACTGGAGGTGTTTGGAAGTTTAAGGCATCGGCGGGCTACCTAGTTTCTACGTAAAAATGGTTTAAAAACTAGAACCACGTGAGTTATTAAAGGTGTGTGAATGTGCATTCCGATCGTGAGCGGCATGGGGGACAGTCGTATTTATTAAAAATTAAGAACCGGTATTGGGAGGACGTGAAGTTATGAGAAACACGTAACCGGGGGTGTTCACCATTACGGAATGGCGCGTGACTCAGTGAGAAAAGTAAGTGTAACATGTATGCTTACCCCAATTGAGGACATAGGGGTATCACATATGGCAGGTCAGAGTGGAAACTGACAATGAAGAACAGCGTTGTTGCTTTTGGTTTGGTCGCTGTGAAAAAAGTACATTGTGGTTGGATTTGGTGTGTCATAATCGATGTGGGGTTGGGATGTAAATGAGTCTAGGGCACATACCTTGCAGTTAAGGTTTCTATAAAACTTAGTGGGCGCTGGAGCGTGCTGCTCCTTGCCTGGATCGGCTGTTGGGTAGTTAGACTGTGGTGCAGATGGGCCACATTTCAATGCGCCAAGTTATTGCTTCAATATACTAATATGTTACAGTCCAAGCTATGGAGAGACACAGCAATGGAGATCTCTGTCCTCAGCAACGATGTGCTGTGTAGTGACCGGCTCAATGGCAGGCACTGCATCTGCACCACAATCTAACTACCCAACAGCCAATCCAGGCAAGGAGAGCCCGCTCCAGCGCCCACTAAGGTTTATAGAAACCTTAACTGCAAGCGACCAAACCAAAAGCAACATCATTGACGCTGGTCTTCATTGTCAGTTTCCACTCTGATCTGCCAAATGTGATACCCCTATGTCCTCAATTGGGGCGCTAAAAACCAGGCAAATGTTATAAATTTAGTCCTGAAGATGATCCCGTTAATCAATGAGTTTGGGATCGAAATGTCGACTTTTTAAAAAATAGTGCCACAAATATCCATTGTGCTTACTCGTTGTGGTCTCTATTTTGTCAAACTTGCTACAACTCCATTTTTGCCTGCAAGTTGTTACAGCTCTCAGTCTTTGCCTGTAACTGTTGTTTGTCCTAAACTATCTGCATTGTTATTCCCTTTTTTCCCCGCACGTTCCCCATGTTGTAGGGTGCAGGACTGTGCCCCACGATAAATGTAGTGTTTTCATTATCCTTGACCATATCCTTGAGTATCTGATAAATAAAAAATCCCCTGTCCGGCTGGACATCGGATGTGTATAGTAACCCATTGTGGTCTATATTTAATTTTATGTAAAATTTAGTGTCTGCTCAGGACCATTGTTTTCTACATACGAAACTCAAGTTAGGCACAGGCGCCCTAATATTACGTCATTATAGGGGTGTGCCGCAGTGGTCTAACTATATAAAATACTTAACATGGAGTGCGTTCATTACCGTATAGTGGTACAAGAGAAGTAGATCTGCGTATCCTCGCCTGATTTTTGTTATGTAAAAGTAAGTTTGTTCATCACCAGTTGTTTAGTCAGTTATCGAATGCGTTCTTTACACGCATAGATATGAGCTTGCACAGGAGTTCAAATCCGATAGTTTTCTTGGACTAAGATCTGGGTCTAGACCATATTTAAACATGACTCTTCACATTCCAAGCTCGCTAATATTTTTGAATAATTGCTTGTGAGAATTTATATTAGTCACGTAGTTAGCTCGACATTTTTGCACACAAAACTAGCATAATTATGTGCTTACTTTCAGATAAAAAGAAAAGAATGAGTAACCCTCCGTAAGTTGGGGAGGTTTCATTTTATCTTTATGAGCTTATATCATGAATTTAGCAAGCTTTTAATTAAAGGTTTTGTATACACACGTACGCTTAGGAGGACTTTCGTGGGTGGTCCCCCTCAGTGGTAGATCAGTGTTATTAGATCATAAATATAAGTGCTAAGGTCTTTAAACATGTTTGCCGCTTATACTGTGGATGACTGGCTCCACTTCGTACTTATATCTTGATCTTTACGTTTTGATTGCAGAGGTGACCGTGATTGCCATCTGAACTCCATGATATTGAGAGAGGCATAAGGCGCATTTCTAGTGTTCCCTAGTGGGAGATATGACCCCACGCGCATTAATAGTTTCGGGAGGCGAGATTGGCTGTGCCATCTATACTTGAGATCGTGGTGGACTTTTAATTGATTGTAGCAGAGGATCCACCCATAATCAAGTTACAATTGCTTGGATAATGGGTATGTATGACCAGTTACATTTTGGTCATGATTTTGATTTTGGATTTAAATATCCTATTGATATTCCTTGCAATTCTTCCATACAAAATCACAGTATTTTGGTCATTTAGTTTATTATACATTGAAGATAGGTAGATTAGTTGTTCCTTCATTATATTGTTCTTATGAGTTTCTTTCTCACATTATTCATGTGCACTGTACTTATAAGGCTTAAAGTACAGTATTACATATATTTTTACTTTTTCTCATTTATATCTACCATAGAACTGCTCGCTTGAGTTTTTTGTTTTTATAACATTGTCTTTTAAGCCTTCCTTATGACAAGTAATTGGCCTAGAAAAATAAGAGTGATCACGTTAATATGGAGATTTATTTAATTTCTGTAGAACTTTATGCCAACTGAACGAGAAGTATATGCTAGCGTACTCCGATTTATACTACCCTTCGAGCATTGTTGTAATTCATCTCAGTTATGGTAAGAGTTTGTGCCATATATTAGTAACTTATTAATATTAGTTTTTATTATTATTTTTCATTGGATTCATTCGACCTTAGGGGCAGTATAATTTTCTGTATATTTTATTCATTTCTTTTCTTTTTTCTTTTAAGAATACTAACAATTCGTTGGTTTCATGATCAAGGAATTCACTGTCTACTGAATGGATAACTCACTACGCTATAGGTAGGAGTTATGTATGTTTCTTTCACACCCTTCTTTTTGTATTCTTTATCTTTTTCTTTAATCTTGCCTCTTTCACAGTAGATGCATGTTATTGTGTTTTGTATTCCCTGTCAGTTATCCATTTGATCTTTGGAGATCCATGACAGTACTCGGTTGTGGGTTCTCGGACATGTTCAGTGTATGTTTTTGTTTTAAATATCAATATTTCCCGAGTTGGGTTCGAGTCATTTGACTCGTTAATTAATTGTTAATAAAGCCTTGTAACTTCAGAGTAACATTGTGTGTATTAACTGTTTTTAAATCAAATTGTTTTTCTTTTCTCTTTTCCAAAAAAAACACTGTTTTTTACTTTTTACAGTAACCACTGACAAGAATATTCTGAAGAAGGCTTTGCCGAAATGCGTCATATTTTCATATTTACATGTACTTGTTCAGTGTTTTCTTGCTATTGAATAGATTTCTTACTGATAGTTTTAGTCATTCATTTATGTGATGTTTCTAACTGTTGATTAATGATTATTTTATGTATGTGTTTTTCACAACAAAATTTATTATTTGACTGATTATCAATAGTCATCTACACAAAAGTAATTTATCGCGCATACTAAGAAAATAATAAAAACAAAAAATAGAATATCAAATAAAAATATTAATTCTTAACAATTCTTGTTATACACTTGTATTGACTATTGTTGTGTCTCTGGAGTTCCTGCGCTTTGTGTTATTATATTTACGCACTTAGCCTGGTGCTTTTCTGTTTTTTCCATGCATAGTATCTCCCTGCCAAGGCTTATCCTTTCTGCAGAGGACCCCGATCGTTTTCCAATCATTGTCCGAGTTCAGCTTCAGTCGGCTGTTCCTCATCCATTCGGCAACAGCCGTCATTCCCTCGTGGAGGTTGGTTTTGGCAGTGTGCGGGTCCTTGGTGAGGGAGAGGATGAGCTGGGTGTCGTCGGCGTAGGAGATGATGTTGAGGTCGTGCTGGCGGGCGACTTGAGCGAGGGGGGCCATGTAGATATTGAACAGCATCGGGCTGAGGGAAGATCCCTGGGGTACGCCGCAGATGATGTCGGTGGCTTCGGAGCGGAAGGGAGGCAGGCGGACGCTCTGGGTTCTGCCGGAGAGGAAGGATGTAGTCCAGTCCAGGGCCTTTTCTTGGATTCCGGCTTCTTGGAGGTGTGTCATTAGCGTGTGGTGGCAGACCGTGTCGAAGGCGGCTGACAGGTCCAGGAGGATGAGGGCCGATGTTTCACCGCTGTCAAGTTGGGTCCTTATGTCGTCTGTGGCGGCGATGAGGGCTGTCTCAGTGCTGTGGTTTCTTCGGAATCCGGACTGGGACGGGTCCAGGATGTTGTTGTCCTCGAGGTAGCGGGTCAATTGCGTGTTGACGATTTTCTCGATGACCTTCACCGGGAACGGGAGCAGGGAGATGGGCCGGAAGTTCTTGAGTTCTTTGGGGTCCGCCTTGGGTTTCTTGAGCAGGGCGTTGATCTCTGCATGTTTCCAGCTTTCCGGGAAAGTGGCTGTCTCGAAGGAGGCATTGATCACTTTCCGAAGTTGGGGTGTGATGGCTGAGTCAGCTTTGTTAAATATGTGGTGAGGGCAGGGGTCAAACGGTGATCCTGAGTGTATGGAGGTCATGATCTTGCGGGTTTCGTCGTCATTGACGTTGGTCCAGGAGGTCAGGTGGTTGATGCTGTTGGAGTTCGCTGGGGGGGTGGGGCTTGGTGTTGCCGTGGTGATCGTCGTGCTGAAGCTGTCATGGATGTCGGCGATCTTGCGGTGGAAGAAGGTGGCCAGCGAGTGGCAGAGTTCTTGTGAGGGCGGGATGTCGTTGGCATTGGCGCTGGGGTTGGCGAGTTCTTTCATGATGCTGAAGAGCTCTTTGCTGTCGTGTGCGTTGTTGTCCAAGCAGGTTTTGAAGGACGATCTCTTGGCAAGTCTGATGAGGTGGTGGTGTCTGCGGGTGGCGTCCTTGTGGGCTGCGTGGTTGTCCGGTGTTCGTTCATGGAGCCATTTCTTCTCCAGTTTCCGGCAAGTATGTTTGGAGGTCTGGAGTTCTTCGGTGAACCAGGAGGCTTTCTTGCTGGTGTGGTTGTTGGAAGGTTTCTTGAGCGGGGTGAGGCTGTTGGCGCAGTCGGCGATCCACTGTTTGAGGTTGCGGGCGGCGGCGGCTGGGTCGGTGGGGTCGGTGGGTGGGTTCAGGGCGAGGGTGGCGGTCAGCTGGTCCTCTGTGACTTTGCTCCAGCAGCATCGGGGCGGCCGTTGGGCGCGGTGGTGCGTGGTGGGCTTCTTGTAGGTGAAGTGGACGCAGCTGTGATCAGTCCAGTGGGGTTCGGTGGTGTGGTCGTAGGAGACATGGGTGCTGGTGGAGAAGATGGGGTCAAGCGTGTGGCTGGCGGCGTGGGTGGGATCGGTGACGAGCTGTCTGAAGCCGAGGTTGTCGATCAGGGTGGCGGAGTTGGCGTTGTTGTTGTTCTCAAGGTGGAAGTTCAGGTCCCCTAGGAGGATGTAGTCTGTGGAGGTGAGTGCGTGGGTGCTGATGAGGTCGGCGATGGCTTCGGTGAACTGATTCCGGGGTCCGGGGGCCTGTAGACGAGTGTTCCTCTGAGGGTGGTGTTGGGGTCGGCGTGGATCCGGAAGTGTAGGTGTTCGGTGGTGCTGAGGGTGTCGTCTGTGTGGGTGGAGACCTTGAGGGTGGACTTGTGGATGATGGCTATTCCTCCTCCAGTTCCGTTGGTGCGGTCTCTGCGGGCGATCTTGTAGCCGTCCGGGATGGCAATGGCAATGTGGGGGGCTGAGGCGTCGTTCCACCAGGTCTCGGTCAGGAAGGCGACGTCTGCGGAGGAGGTGTCGAGTAGGTCCCATTGCTCGTTTGCGTGCGGAGCGGGTGTTGACGAGTATGCAGCGGAGGTTGTTGGGTCTGGTCCTTGTTTGTTTGGTGGCTCTGTCGCAGGTGAAGCTGCAGGTGCGGCAGGAGAAAGGTCCGTGGGTGAGTTTCGGGGTGGCCTGGAAGCAGCTGTGGTCTCGGCCGGAGTTGAGTGCGTGGAGGGTGCTGGCGTCATACTGGAGTCTGGTGTTGTGGCAATTGCGGGGGCCAGGGGTTCTGGCGCTGGATGCGGTCCAGGCGCAGACGGGCGCACACAGGCTTGCCTTCGCGTCAGCGGCGCGGCCGCCATTTAAGGCAAGGAGGGAGGGAGGAGCAGCTGGGAGGAGGGAGCGGGGCGGCGAATGGACGGCGAGGGGGCGGGGCCGCAGAGGAGCAGCGGCGGGAAACGGGCAGAGAATACAGAAGAGAAGAGGGGGGTGGGGGTGGGGGGGGACGAGCAGAGCACAAGAGCAATAAGGCAGAAAACAAAGCTCGGAACACGCACAGGGCACAGCAGTGGAAATAAAAACGTACAAGTGGCAATAACAATTAAACGCACAGGGGTACAATACTGGCAAGAACTAAGTGGCACAGAACAAACTAAGTGGCACAAAACGAGTGGCACAGAACAAACAGTAATACACTAAGTGGCACAGAACAAATACTTAGCTACGGGGCACAGCTGACAATGGCAACGCACAGGGGGCACAGCAGGCTCGAACTCCTGCTCAGAGCGACAGCGAGGGGGTGGAGGCAGAGGCTCACAGGTGGAGGGGAGTGACCTGGCCTGCAAGCAGGGTCATAGAAGTCTCTAGCTAACGACAGTGCATCATTTGAGCCGGTGGTTTGCGGTGCTCAGCACCAGCACTTAATTTTCAACATCGGCGCTGGTGACAGTCTGCCACAAGGTGGCACTGTCTGGCTAATTTAGAGATGACCAAAACAACAGTCATTTTTAAGGTATATTGACTTAATAATTATTACTAACCATCCAAGCCATTCTTATAGCTTTGGGGGCCTGAAATAGTCTGAATTATCACAATTGTAGGAGTGTGATGGTTAGTAGTTGTGTTGTTACTATCATTGGCAGCGCTGGCGTGGGCAATGTGTGGTGCAGGCTGCAGTAGTGTCCTGAAGAGAGCCCTGGCACTTTACAAAGTAAGCACTGTCTAAAGGGTCTTTTTTTTATCAATAGAGATTAAACATTGGGAACAAGTACAAAGAAGCAATGACGGTTGGTCCCGTGCAAATGTTTTTGCTAGAAATTTTGGAGTAGATGAATAAAGTGGTTCATGTACTAGCTCTACAGGTTTAAAGGAAGTGCTTTGTTTCATTGGCAACTAGTGTAATTTATGCAAAACTGGCATTATGTCAACGTTGGTAGGGGTTCAAGTGATGCGACGGTCTGCTGCATTCTTTCCCAGTTGCAAATGTTCTAGCAGATGGGCGGGTGATGTCAGGTATAGGGCATTCCCATAGTCCAGTCTAGGTTGCATTTACAAATGGAATATGTAGATTTTCTTTGGGAAACAGCTACAGATATTTTAGTGTCTTCTATTGCAATAGCAGGTTTTCTCTGTGTTGATCACTTGGCCTTTTAAGGACAAACAAGAATTCATGTGAACGCCCAAATTTTGAACCATTTTAGAAGGAGGTGGAATTGGCAGGGGCGGCTCCTCCGTTAAGGCGGAGGAGTGTCGCCCCACTGCTTTTAAACAGTGTAAATACAGAAAACATAAAATAATAATAACTCAAGGTTATTATCATTTCATGTTTCTGTGCTGCTTTGTGGGCAGGCGGGCAGGCGGGGCTGCTCTGCTCTCAGAGTAGGGGAGGGGTGCTTTGCCCACTCCAAGTGCACATGACGCTTTGGCCGGCCCTCTGGGGCTGGCCTAACAGTCATGCACACTTGCATGTTCTCCATACAGGCTGCATTACAGCCTGCTTGGAGAACACTTCCAGGCCCCAGCCTCCATCTGAGCGCCGAACCACAGTTCTCAGACCAATCACAACGCTACACTGCAGCGTTGTGATTGGTCAGGGGAGCCTGGGTGCTTACCAATCACAACGCTTCAGCTCCAATCACCCATTTCTCCTGCCAGCAGTGTCAGTGACAATACAAACACATCTATTAGGCATCGCACTCCTGCAAGTGTGACGATTCAGACTATTCCAGGCCCCCGAAGGTAAACGAATGGCTTGGGCAGCAAATATTACTCATCTCTATAGTATATTGAATTAATAAACAACTGTTGTGGTGTTCATCTCTAAATAAGAAAAACAGTGCCACCATGTGGCTGACTGTCATTGGTGCAGGCATTGGTAATTAAGTGCTGGTGCCCAGCACCAGAAACCACCTGCTCAAATTAAGCACTGATGTGGTGAAGACAACCTTTCACGTCAGTGCTGGATTTGAAATGCCCATTCTGAGCTTTCTCAAGGCTAAAAAAACAACTGGGCGTCAGCATACATGTAGAAATCCACTCCCGTCTTATGCAGAGCTAATGCTGGTAGGCGCATATATTAACATGAAACAATAAGGGTGACAAAATTGATCCCTGTGACGTGCCACATTGAAGCACTCTAGGCTGGCTCAGTGAGGGAGATCTTAACAGTTACCACAAATTCCAGTCTTTCTGCTGCCAACTCTATGCCTCAAGTTATCTAGGACCAACACATCCACCATCTTGGTGGTACGACCCTGACACAACACAGCTTGCTAAGCGAAAAAAAGATTGGGTTTTTTTGCATAGAATTCTGTAACTGAAAATGAATGATATTCTCTCGGACGTTGACTTCAAAAAGTACAAAGGATGTGCGCCCTAAGTTACTCATTACATCTACATCCAGAGTCGGTCACTTTAGCAGAGGTCGTACTACAGTGTGTCTCCACTAGTGTGGGACTTTGCCATCATTTAAACTATTGTTAAAAATAGTAACAGAAAATTGGCATTGATCGTACTAACACTTGAAGCCAGTCTGCAGGGATGACTTCGGTGGAAAAATTGATGTTACAAGTTCTGATCACTCTGACAACCCAGTAGGAGAAAACGGTCAAATTTGTAGTCCTTCTATTGTACGCTTCTGTGTTGTGCTGAAGCTTGTTTGCTTTCACTGGAAGGGTTTCAGTTTGAATGTTGTTTATATGAACAGGGAGAAGGACCCACCTCTTGGTTATCACCCACTGTGGTTACTCTAAATCCTTGGCAGCTAAAGAAGTAAGACTCTGCGTCGCCATGAATCTCCTGTATGTCACAAATAAGGGGGAATGCCATGTAACCCCGACTGTAGATATCCTTCTGGTTGAGGCAAATGGCTCTGAGAGGTTCTTGAAGGTTGAGCTTCAATCTGGATACCACAAGCTGCTCCTTAACCACCAATCCAGACATGCTACTTTGTCAACGCACCTACGACTTTAAGAATATAATAGACTTCAATTCAGTATCTCCGGTGTTGCCAGAGTTTTTTCAAAACTCTATGAGAGAGGTGCTAAGTGGACTGATGGGGCTGATAAATGTGAGTGACAATATCCTGGTGCACGCTGCACTATTGAAGCTCACCATACCTGCCTCCGGAACCTCTTGCAATGACTCAACACATGTAGCTAAACAAAAACAAAGTGTGACTGCCTGTGGATGGACTTTAGTATTTCTGGTTACAGAGTTTCTGCTCATGGAGCTGCTCCTGATCCTACAAACTTTTCAGATATCAAAAGAGCCCAACCACCAACATCCCTGCCCGATATATGAAGTTTCCTTGGAATGGTGACATTGCAGCAGGTTCACACCTAACCTCAAATCACTGACCCCTTGAGAGAACCGATGAAGTCATCAGTCCAGTGGCAGTGGGTTGATGTGCAAAAAATAGCATTTCAAGCTTCAAAAGAGGACTTGTCAGAAGAGAATACTTAGAAGTATTTTCCCTGTTCTTGAAACTAAACTGTCTGTAGATGCCAGCCCCACTGGCCCGGGGGCAGTGCTGTCTCAGAAACCACCATGCAGTGAATGGGCCCTGATTGCTTTTGCAAGCAGAGCATTGTCCCCACCCGAGCAAAGATGCTTGCACATTGAAACAAGCATTTACAATGCAATAGGTCTCGCATTTACGCAAGTTTGAGCTATTACCATTGCAAATAAAAATGCCTTTTATTTTTGTTTTTGTTTTAAAAACTTTAATAAAGGGCATTGTTATTTACAATACCCATAGCTTAAACTCAAGTAACTGCAAGACCTATTGCATTGCAAATGCTTGTTTTATAATCGTGAATGTATCTGTAACTTGTTACTATGCCAATTCCACCAGGTGTACCAATAAGTAGTTTTACCTACTTTCATGCTACTCTCATTCCTTAAGTAATTTACTTCGGTCTATTGTAAAGAGCTCTGACACCTCATAGTAAAGTTCACGCTATATAAAAGTGCAAAAATAAATAAAATAAACCAGGATGAAATTACATTGGAAAGTGATAGGAGCACCATGAACGAAGGGAAAAAGCTTGAAAGTGAAACAATGAATAAGACAGAAATGAAACGCAAACTTCAAAAGAAAGTCCATGAACTGGTGAGAGGGGAGGTTAAGTGAGGAAAGGAGGAAGCAATGGCTTACTCACAGGCAGCGAGCCCCGGGGTATGGGTGGCTGCGCCACGCACAGCACCACCAAGACGCTGTACAGCAACACGACACTACCAGACGCCGAAGCCTCTTCCTGCTGCCGAAGAGCAGGGGCAGCTGCCGAAGAACTGCAGGCAAGCTGAGCCCGAGAGCCAGGGGCAGCCCCAGAGAGAGCAACACTAACGGGGCGGCTTGCCGCACCGAGGCGGCGGACGGAAGCAGGGAGCCCATGTCTGTCGCCGCCGCCTGTCTGTTCCAGGCATCAGCTGCAGGGTACAACTACCAGGGGCTGTCCGGGGCGGAGCAGGCCGCGGACTAATAGCAGCAGGAACAGCGAGGCTCGTCGTCTCCCATTTCCAGCAGCAGGAGCTGTATCTACAGTAAACACTGCCCACCTGCACGAATGTCATTAACACTTGCACAGACCAACCATCTCGAGAGAGAGCAGCATGCCGGCCATACCTTTGCCGTTTACACAACACACGTGGGCCGTGCCTAACTAGGACACGCGGCGACGGTTGACGGGGGCGAGTGTGCTCTGCTGGGACTGTTTTTAGTGTGGAGATCCGCGCTGAGCCTAGGCACGCGACCGTGCTGCTTTAAATAAGCATTAATACTTAGGGAACAAACCAGTGGTGCGCGTGCACCACAGAGGAGCAGGGCCGGGAATGGAAAATAGTGGTGCGCGCGCACCACAGAGGAGCGGGGGAGGAAGCGTGGCAGCGAGGTGAACGCGCGCTATTGCGCGTGCTGGCCACCAACGGGAATGGGTGTTGCAAAGGCGGGACATGCGCCTGCCTTTGCCCAATCGCGTGCTTTTTTTAAAAAAAAACACGCGAAAGCCAATGGTGGGCGGCGAAAGCCTGCTCACACGCACGAGCGTGTGAGCAGCTTTCAGAACCCCCTTACCTGAGGTCTCGCGCTGCGCGAGCGGTCTCGCGCTGCACGAGCAGTGCCGCGCACTGCAACGCTAGGCGCGAGACCTAAAAAGACCAAAGCCATTCTCCATTGGGGGTGTGCCTATTTCCACCTTTAGCGCTATGGCCGTCCTTTTGTCCTAATTTACCACCACCACTGCCCCTTAAGGGTCATTACATCGCGCTACCATTACAACCCAGTCGTTACAACGACCTCGTTGTTAGTACACGATCCATTTACATCGTAAGTCATTACAACGACGTGCACTAGGGGTGCTCAGGTATTGTAAATAAATTCCAACACCTTCCCTACTGTTGTGCAAACTGGAGTAGGAATAGTAATTAATACTAATCCTAAATCCAGCGCGCCCCCTACTGCAAGTCGTAATGACTTACGATGTAAATGCATCATACTAACAACGCGGTCATTGTAACGACCGTATTGTCATAGTACACGATGTTATAGCATGCGTTGTAACATGCTTCATTCCCCCTCAAGCAATGCAGTCTGCTCAGATTGGTCACAAGGGAATTGCGTGAACCAAGATCCAGCTTTGTCCCACAATCTGGTTCCCTGGACTAGCTGAGAAGGTGGAAGAAACGTTGGCGAGGCCTTCACTATCAGACTGCCAGCCCTCATGAGTCTTCAACCCCCAGTGCAACCGAGGGCATTCCAGCCAGCACGTGGGCCAGAGTCCCCGATGATCCTGGCTTCCTGAAGAGTGAAACCTGTTATTCGTCATTCACTATTCCCCCAAAATACCGAGGGGTCGCAAATTCGTCATCGTCGAATGATCTCGCCACAAAATTTGAAAAGGTCATGACCACGCATGGGTTCATAGCTGAGCTGAGAACAGGCAACGACCCCCCGTTCACAGGCAAACTGTTTCCAAACTCCTCTCATCAGCAGACATTATGCACCTGAGAATAACGCCACGATGGCGGCAGTCTATTCGTGAAGTCGAGCGCTTCATGAACACCATTGCCCAACCCCTGGAATCTCTCGCGCTGCTGTTCATTGTGTCAAGTGGGCCATTGGTGTCTTCTAAGGGAGCATCGTCTGACTCCACGTCCCACCACCAAGAGAGCTCGGAGGCAGCTGAGTCTGGGGCGAAGAGCGAAGGAGGGGCTCCCGCAGCATCCCTTCTGGACCCCAGGATCACCAGATGATGAAAGCACGAGGGATGGCAACAGCAGCTTCAAACGCAGAGGCAAGGGGACAGCTATAGCTTCTGTTTGAGACATCATTCTGGACTGTCGGTGTGTCCACCCCCCCCCCCTCCCCCGGACATCAGATTTACAACCCACTATTTGGGATTCAGGAAACACTCAAAAACCTGGCTGTTTGGACAAGTTGATGGCTATGTTTATCGCTAGCGGTGGCCTCTGTACAAGAGCATCTTTTTGGTGAACTGTTGTGGACGTACGAGGGACTCAAGTGACAGCCAAGAAATGGACAGAGAGTGTCTCCCACAAAACGCATCCTTCTTCTAAGGGTTCGGCTGAGAGCCGTCTCACATTGGTGATGACATGTCCATGTCTGGCTCCCAGGGTTGAGGTTTATTCTTGCAACCCTGAAAGGTGCCAAGAGAGCGATACATTGACAACCCTCTGCCCTTGCGCTGGGCATTCTGCCGAGGTGGACCACCCTGGGCCAGACTTAAGAACTCTCAGCCCACGATCTGAACTATTGACCCCACCATCTAAATCGATGCTTTCACTGTGTTCTGTGACCAACTTCTGTAACTGCCTCTTGTGGTGCCTCGTGCTCACATCCACGATGTAAACGTCTGAGTGTAAATACTTATAAAGAGCTCTGATATCTTCGGGCCATGTCAGCGCTATAGAACATTGCAAACATTAATAAATAAATAATCCTTATTCCTCCTTACCAACATCGATCGTGTTCGCTTCCTAGCACTGCTTATTAGGCTGCACAATTCTGCAGATCCACTGGGTGGCGCTGTGTATTAGTTGAACAGGAATCTGTCAAGCACCGCAGAATTCTGATTCCATGTTCTCATCGATGCATCACTTGTGTAAGCAAAAAATTGTGAGTGGACACAGAAAGTTCCTGGACTAATTAACCACAACTTCAATAATGTCCTCTTTTTGAACATTTGCAACTTGACTGCAAGACAACACAATTAATTAATGTAGGCTTTGTGCAAATGTTAGGGATTTTCCCCTTTCTTCCTGTGCCCTCACCAGCTCTCTCTCTCTCACACACACACACACGCGCACGCACACACTCTCTCTTTCTCTCTCACACACACACACACGCACGCACGTTGGCTGGTCACCTTTCTGTTGCTCATTGCTGTATTCGGGTGTTTAACTGGTACTAATGAGACAGAGGATATACCAAGACAGTGTTAACAAGGGAAAAAATAGGAAATAATTAAGTAATACTATCACAAGATGTGCCACATTACGCCACATAAGTTACCTTTTCTTGCGGCATAACTTAGTCAACCGCATGATTTGTCCCTCCCCTTCCAGTGGCCCTGCATGCAAGGCGTGGCAGGAACTGCACAAAAGAAACGAGTGAGTAAAAACTCTGAGACTTTAAGTCCCAGAATGCCATGTGGACTAATGATTCCATAATTCCATAAAAGTTAGCCAGTCACCCGCACCCCAGGTGTGCTCCGAGTTCATCACATGGTTATTCATTTCGGGGTGCTATCTGGTGAGTGCTCCCTCCCCTGGCACCAAGAGACATTCCATTATGGAGCTGATGCAAAACATATATCAGTCCCAGGAGACTCCGAACCTGAAGAAGCCATCATCGCAGACCAGAAATCATTCATTTTGAACCACTTGAATCACTCAGTCCTCGTTAATTCCACAGCCACACTGGAGGCACAAACGGGAGAAATGAGCGGAAAGCTGCTTCGTTTGATGGTGACCCACAGCCTTCGTTCTAAAATGTAAGACTTGTGTAGCTCAGTTGAGTAATGTACATAATATAACACCAGGTAGCAGCTGTGTACAATGCAAGAAGCATTTACAAATGCAATTTGTTGGGCCTTGTTTCACTTACGTAAAAGTACCCATCAGTACTGGGTTTTAGCGAGATGGTTGGCTGAGCGTGCACCTGGGTGTACACGTGTGACGTATGTGTCCCTTCGCCGATCCCGCTCTTCTGGGACTGTGTGGGATTCTGTGAGTCTTCCCCTCAGATGTACCTGGAGGGGAGAAGGATGGTGAATACACACCATGCCTCCATGCTCCCTAGCAGTAGGAAACATCAGCATTCCCATCCAGTAAGTCATTGTATATCAGCTGGCATGCCAATGACATGGACCAGTTGTCCCAGACAGTATACGGATCAGTGATCCTAGGCAGGGGTGTCCAATGTGGGTCCTGGCGGGTGGGGCTAATGTTAGATTTTGTGATAACCTACTGTCTTGAAGTGGATTTCCACTAAGAAGGGTCTGAAAGTGGCGTGGCAGTAACAGCGTTGAGTGCCTCTAAGAGATGGAAAGGCTGGGGACCATTACAAAGTGCTGGCGTTGATTGGTTTTCGACTGTGCGCGCACACGTTTATGACGCGCTGTGCAGCAGGGCACTAGCTGTGGAATAGACCTACAATTATTCCACCAATCCTTGGTGTCTATGGAGATGTCAGCCATCTTGGATCTTCAGGCGTTACTTCATCATGGTTTACTAGTTTCTTGCTCGGCAAGCGTGCTACAGTGTTGCCGCAGTCAGGACCCTGTAACATCACTGTTGGATTTAAGTGTCAAGACCTATTGCTTCCTGAAAGATTGTCCTATGAGCGTTGCGGATTACATAGGAAGTCAAGTTGTGAGTTATTGAAAACAAACTTTGAACGATTCCTTGCACATTTATTTTGCAGTCTTAAGACTGGGCTACAACTAACTATTAAGTCTGGGGTTATATGCTCTTGTTTTTCTAATAACTTTGGCGCCGTTGACTGACTTGATATTTCTAAAGCGCACTACTGCCGAGGCGTCTTGGCGCTGCGATAAAGTGCAGGCTAGTGCAACGTGACCGGTTTGCGTTGAGAGAAAAGCCATGTTTTTATTTGCTTCCTGAAAAGTGTCCTGCTTGGTTGCAGTCGGAGTGTTATCGGAAGTGAATTACACAATTTAGCTGCTAAGTGTGAAAAACGCTTTCTCCCTCCCCCCTCCCCCCCCCCCCCCTCGCCCCACCTTACTCTCTTTATCTTGGGGCAAATCACCAATCCAGTATTTGAAGATCTGAGACAGCGTGATGGTTCGTAGCAAGGGAAGAGGGCTTGTAAGTCATAGGCCCCTCCTCCGTGGATGGCTTTGTGGACTATACACAAAGCCTTAAAGTCCACCAATCGTTTAACTGGAAGCCAGTGTAATTGTTTTACACCGGCAGACGTGGGATGGTGCTTTGGAAGATTAAGCAATACTCTAGCGGCCGTGTTTTGTAGAGATTGGAGTTTGGAAAGCCGTTTGACGAATCTTCACAAAATTATCAAAACTAGAATGCAAATCACTTCAGCTGTTGTCTGGGAAGTTTCAGGGTGATTCGTCAAGTGGGGGCAGAGAAAAGGGGGTGGGAGCAAAATGCTTTTTCCCCCCTGCAATTTCCCAGAGAGATTTTAGACACGACTACAGCCCGAACCGGTGAACTGAATTACACCAAATTTGGCAGAAAGGTAGATCTCGGCCCCTAAAGAGCCCTTTATGTAATTTGGTGTAAATCCATTCAGTAGTTTTGGAGTAATTAAAGAAAAAATATTTATGTTTATCTAGGGACGCAAATCCTCTACTTATCCGACAGATCTCCAAATGAGATCTCACTGGCAGGCAGCACTTTAACCAGGAAGTGTTGGCAGCCATCTTGGAACTGGGACTCCCCCTTGCTTAATTAGCTGCGCTCCTGGTAATGGGTCCCCGGGGCTGAAATTGGCCCGTGAGAGGGGGGGTGCGGCACTCCTCCATCATTAACAATTGTATAGGCCCCGGGTGATGGCGTCCCCAGGGCCAATATTGGCCAGGGAAGGGGGGGTTGCATACCCCCTCCCCTTTTATATTATGACCGGGCCCTGGGAGATGGGGTCCCAGTGGCCAGAAATGGGCCCAGGGAGATGAGAAAATTGCTCCAGCCCGCAGGGAGCAGCATTTTAAGCTTCTCCCTGCAGGTGGGAGTCCCCAGGGCCGAAATCAGCCAAGGGAGGGGGGGGTTGTCCCCCCTCACCTATTAATAATTATAAAGGGCCCAGGGTGGGGTCCTCTGGGCCAATGTGTACCGGGGAGGGGGGGCTGCATACCCCCACCCCAATATTATATGACCGGGCCCTGGACATTGTGGGTCTCCGGGGTCAGACATTGGCCCAGGGAGGGTGGCTGCATGCCCCCATAAATTAAACAGTGGGCCTGGGGATGGGGTCCCTAGGGGCCCTGGTCTGATTTGGGGGCTGCGTGCCCCCCTTCTGGGTTGGCTACCTTTGGGTGGTTGCCATAGGGCCTGCTCATCCAGTCACTTCTTAAGTATGGCCGCAGTAATGGTGGTCTTCAGTTTTAATTCACATATTCTTTCCTTTCACACACTCTGCAGCACTCACGCGCTCTACATTGTCACATAGGGCTCCATATTAAAACATCCAACGAGCGCCTCATGGTGGTTGGAAGTTGTAGCCCACACCATAGACACAGTGTTTCTGTGGTGTGAGGAGGAGCCCTATGATGGAGCATGCCACCTCTGGTGGGTGAGGGTTTTCCTCCTTAAAAAGCAGGTCTCCAAAGACTCCTGCATCCGTTCATTGCACCCATATAGAACTATAGACCCGGGCTTCCTGTTGTGATTTTGATAATTATTGTGAGGGGGTGCTACATCTCCTTTGGTCCTTTTCATGTTATAGCAGCTCTAGGAGAGTCAGTCATTTGTCAGGAGTTCAGCCCAGCTGCAGGAGAGTCAGTCACACATCAGCAGGCCAGCACAGCTCTAGGATAGTCAGTCACACGTCAGGAGCCAGCACAGCTCTAGGAGAGTCAGTCACACAAGTGGAGGCCAGCACAGCTCTAGGAGAGTCAGTCACACGTCAGGAGGCCAGCACAGCCGTAGGAGAGTCAGTCACACGTCAGAAAGTCAGCGCAGCTGTAGGAGAGTCAGTCACACGTTAGGAGGCCAGCATAGCTCTAGGAGAGTCAGACACAGGTCAGGAGGTCAGTGCAGCTGTAGGAGAGTCAGTCACACAGGTGGGGGTCAGCACAGCTGCAGAAGAGTCAGTCACACATCAGCAAGCCAGCACAGCTGTAGGAGAGTCAGTCACACGTTAGGAGGCCGGCATAGCTCTAGGAGAGTCAGACACACGTCAGGAGGCCAGCACAGCTGTAGGAGAGTCAGTCACACAGGTGGGGGTCAGCACAGCTCTAGGAGAGTCAGTCACACGAGTGGTGGCCAGCACAGCTCTAGGAGAGTCACTCACACGTTAGGAGGCCAGCATAGCTCTAGGAGAGTCAGACACACGTCAGGAGGCCAGCACAGCTGTAGGAGAGTCAGTCACACGTTAGGAGGCCAGCATAGCTCTAGGAGAGTCAGACACACGTCAGGAGGCCAGCACAGCTGTAGGAGAGTCAGTCACACAGGTGGGGGTCAGCACAGCTCTAGGAGAGTCAGTCACACGAGTGGCGGCCAGCACAGCTCTAGGAGGGTCACTCACACGTTAGGAGGCCAGCATAGCTCTAGGAGAGTCAGACACACGTCAGGAGGCCAGCACAGCCGTAGGAGAGTCAGTCACATGTCAGGAGGCCAGCACAGCTGTAGGAGAGTCAGTCACATGTCAGGAAGTCAGTGCAGCTGTAGGAGAGTCAGTCACATGAGTGGAGGTCAGCACAGCTCTAGGAGAGTCAGTCACACGTCAGGAGGTCAGCACAGCTGTAGTAGAGTCAGTCACACGTCAGGAAGTCAGTGCAGCTGTAAGAGAGTCAGTCAAACAAGTAGAGGCCAGCACAGCTCTAAGAGAGTCAGTCACACAGTGGAAGCCAACACAGCTGTAGGAGAGTCAGTCACATCAGTGGAGGCCAGCACAGCTCTAGGAGAGTCAGTCACACTAGTGGAGGCCAGCACAGCTCTAGGCAACTCAGCCACACTTCAGGAAGTCAGAGCCTCTGTAGGAGAGTCAGTCACATGTCAGGAGGCCAGTGCCCGAGACAAGCTGATGTGGCTGGTGCAGAATCAGTCACGTCAGGGTGTGTCAGTGGGATGAGAGTCAGTCACAGGAGGAGGGTGATTCTGACGTGTCTGAGGAGCTGGAGACCTGCGAAGCCCCGTTTGATGTTTGGGGGCTCCTTGCAGACCCCTTACAGTTTAGAGTTGGCACTCAAAAATGGGTCTGAAATACTTGGTGAAAGTACTTGTGTGCTCTCATTCACTCTGTGCAGTGCCGGTCAGCCCACCCAGCCATGGCAGCCCAGTGTACTTTTTTTTCCAGCAATGTACCCCATGCCATGAAAAGTTTGTGCCATAAGAGTTTGTGTCTTAAAAAATCAAGAATGTTGGCACAGCCGATAGGTCTCATCTTTGTGACCCACTGTCTTTGCCAATGCTTTTTGACGATGCTGTACAATACTGGTAAAAAACTAAGGGAAAAAAATGTGGCAGGATGCAATGCATGCATAGCATGTACATGTCATGACGCTACTGTGATGTATAGTTGCGTGTCTCACCACACATGTGCGCTCTCTGATTAGCATGAGCGCCATGTCTTTATTTAATTTATTGTTTGCCAGATGGACAGCCGGCAGGAGAGCAACAGACGGAAACACTGTGTGGGGGAAATAATAATGTATAAAAACAAACCAAAGAGGAGGAAGCAATTTAGAGGGTGGGGGGAGGAAAAAGCAACACAGAGCACATGGGGTGGGGGGCACATGGAATAAAAACCAGCACGTGCAAGAACCGAATTGAGGGGGACAACATACAGTGCTCGGGTAGGTGTTGGAGGCTGGGGTTTGGTGGGGAGGAAGGTGCACACGAGGGAGAGAACCTGAAAACACATGCATCCTCATGGAAAGCTTAAAGAACAAAGTAGTTCCCTAAATGTGAACAGTGGAAGGATACAAATCAGTCAATCAAAGGATGGTAAAGAGGATACACTCCGTGAGAGGGACAAACCCAAGAAGCGGAAAGCAAGCAGTGAGGTAAGAAACAAGCAAATGAGATGGACAGTAACGTCAACCAGTGGTAAACAGTGGGCGGGCTCCGAGCCCACTGTACGCTTTTCGTATGGTCCACAAGAGGCTTTCGCCTACAGACAGCTAAAGTCCTTCTGGAAGACAAGACCTAAAAAAATCAAGCCCAAGATGGACGCAGCTTTTTAGCTTCTTGGAAAACCATGGTTTGCCGGGCACCGAGGCAGATAGGCCCTGGCATGGTTCATGTCCCCAGCTGCAAGACCAGTCCTGAGTCACGGCCATACCAGTCCGCTGCCCGCAAGGGCGCGCCGGCCTCCCTGTGGAAGCAGCAAAAACTCTTGTGAGGGGCAGAGGAGCACACATGCACTTCGGTTACTATGGGCATAGCTATGAATAGTGCAGCAGGTGCAGTGACCACGGGACGCAGGTGTGAGGGCTCCCCTGCCCCTAAAGCCACCCTCATTTCTGCAAACTAAGGGGTGCAACAGGGCTGTTGCTGGCCTCACATAGGTAACAAAAACGGTCCCATAGCCCTAGTTGGGTTCTAAATTGCAGCCATTAGTGGGGTGTAGTGAGCCCCTCAGACGCCTGGGGCACAGGTACCACTGCACCGCATTATTGATCCCTACGGCACCCTGACAAATAACCACAGATCTGGCTGCCTTTTATTGTCCAAGCAGGCAGGATAGAGCCCCCAGTCTTGCTTTCAGTAGGGCACGGGCAGCCCTACTCCTCCAACCTACGGCACTGAAGGGATGGAAAACCCATGCACTGACCCCTAAAGTTCCACATAGTCAGTCCCCTCAGCCATTGGCTGTCCACGGCAGAATGAGGCCTATTTAACACATTTCCACATCAATGCACACTGTGGCCAACTCTTCCCTGACTGGGGTACACTTGCAGTTACTGTCAAAAGTCACATTATTATTACAGCTTGAGCTTGGAACACCAAGTTAACAGTAGCATGGGTTGCAGCGCCTAAATACCTGTGGGTGCTAGTGAGCTATAAACCAATATATTAAATAAATTAAAATTATAAAACAGTTTTTAGTAACTGCCCTTTTCAGAAGCTTCCAGGTCGGAGTGTGGATTTCAGCATTCGGGGTATTCTATGAAGATATGGCCCAGATTTAAAGGTCAGTGAAGCAAAAATGTGTGGAATATAATTTTAATTTTAAAAAATCAGCCATAGAGAGTCGATTGAGTCGATCCCCTTTGCAGCAGGCGCGTGACCTCGAACAGATCTCTCTCCTGAGAGGGCCTGCCTCGGGTGCATCACAGAGCCCCTTTATCAGAAAGTTATGGTGTTTAAAAGAGTTGCTTACATTCCGCCTTGGGAATGTTTACTCTCAGATTTGAAGTCGGACACTCGAAGGACTTGGCGATGCTTTTTAAGAAAAACCCTTGGAAGCGAGTGAATGCCTCTCTCTGCTGATTACATCGGCACGTCCGGTGCATTCACAAATATGCTGTCAGCTCAAATATTTGGGGTTTCTGAAGAGCGCAGTGCAAGAACGGAGGAGTAAACATGCCTCAATGTGTCCTATTAAAGCAGGTTTGTGGGCTCCCTTGAAAGGGACTGTCCAGTGAAAAGGAAAAAGGTCTGTCGTGTGTAAGGCTGAGTCCATCTGTCTTAAGAGAAATATTTGTTATAGGATAAACTTCCCCCATCACCGAATGTGAAGAGGTTTCGGGCAAGTAACTAATATGTTGGCCCGCGTGCATCGCCTGTAGGTTTTCTAATGTTAAAAGTGACGCACCAGCGGCGCAAGGGGCTTGTAAATAAGCCCCCTAGTGATTACGTTTGTGCACCTCTAAAGGTAGAGTTGGGCGAGCCAGCACATTTATATGGAGAGACGAGCTGGACGCGAGCCCGGGGTCTAATTTGACTCTAAGAGCACGAGGCGAACCAACACAAGATTTTGGCCTGTAGATCGGGCAACAATTATCCTGTAAAAATATGATAAAGACTCTTCAAAATTAAAGCAAAAAGGTGTCTTTCTTTTCCACAAACATTTCACTTTAGTGCATTAAATTATGTCCAGGGCCAATGGAATTATGTGATTGTGAAGCGTTACGATTTTTGCGTAATTGTAGACTTACCTCATGTGCCACATAATCTATAATCTGCAAATTTTAACAACATTTAAATTAGTTTCTAGGTCAAACGGTTCAAAAGTTAGCAAAAAGACAGCGATACGTGTTGCTGCACAGAGGAAGTCCCTTTGCAAAGGTTGACTGGTCACCTTTCTGTAGGTTCTTGCTATATTTGGGTGTTAAACTGGTATAGTAGAGGTACCTCTAATGCTCAGACAGTGGTAACTAGCTTAACAAGCATTGGCATAGCCAATAGGTCTCGCCTTTGGGACCTTATAAGTGTTTAACCATGAAACAGTTAATGTTGTTGCACCAAGGATATTGTGCTGCATAACTAAATACTTATAAGGTCCCAAAGGCGAGACCTATTGGCTATGCCAATGCTTGTTTAATATTTATGGTATAGTTAGATTGATTTGATTGATTTGATTTATCTATTTGTATAGCGCGCGATTGCCCGAGGGCGTCTTGGCGCTGAGATATACCACTGGGTCTGATGATGCTGACTAGAGCTGTGTGGAGAAAAGACATGTTTTGACTTCCTTTCTGAAGGATTTCAGGGATGGACTGGTTTTTGTGTCTAGTGGTAGTTGGTTCCATATTCTTGCTGCGTGTACCAGGAAGCTTCTTCCGCCCCAGTTAGTTTTCCTAAATCTAGGGACCCTGATGAGTTTCATTTGGCTGGATCTGAGCAATCTGTTTGGCTCATATAGTTGCAGATGTGATTTTAGAAATTGTGATCCAGTTCCGTTTAGTGCTTTGTATGCCAAGCATAGTGATTTAAAATGTATCCTACTTACAATTGGCAGCCAGTGCAGGCTTTTTAGTTTATGGCTTACTTGTTCGAACTTTGGTATTCCTAGTATCAACCTGGCTGCCGCATTCTGCAGGCGTTGTAGCTTAAGTAGGATTTTCTTCCTTGCTCCGGCATATAAGCCGTTCCCGTACTCCAGTCTGGACAAGGCCAGTGCTGTCACCACTGTCTTGCGTGAATCATACGGTAAGTACGGTAGAATCTTTTTGATCATTTTTAGGATGCACCAGAGTGATGAAGCTAGTTTGCTGGCTTGAGCGTCGAAAGAAAGGTTGGTGTCTAACATGATCCCTAGGTTTTTTACCTTTTCTGACGACTCTGGGCATCTTCCCATATCTTTAGGCCACCATAAGGGGGACCATATGTTTGTGTCTCCTCCTAATATCATGACCTCACTCTTGTCCCCGTTTAACTTTAAGCAATTCATTCTCATCCATTGACTGATTTTTGCCATGCAGATTTGGAATTTTTCTGCTGTGTCCTGTACCTCCTTACTTATTGACACCACAATTTGGGTGTCGTCGGCGTAGGATATAGGTGTGAAGCCGTTGTTCCTTATTATCTGTGCGAGTGGAGCTACATATAAATTAAAAAGAGTGGGGCTCATCGATGAGCCCTGCGGGACTCCGCATGGTAGATTGAACAGCTTGGATTTCGCTTCTCCTAATTCTACTGCGAAGGTTCTGTTCTCTAAGTAGGAGGCTGTGAGAGCGCATGCTGAGTCATGTATGTATGCTGTTTTTAACCGTGTTATAAGGATTTCGTGGCTGACCGTGTCCAAGGCCGCCGATAAGTCGAGTAGTATCAAGGCGGCCTTCGATCCATTGTCCATTATTTGCCTAAGTTCCCCCACTGCTGTAATCAGGGCCGTCTCCGTCCCATGTTCTACCCGGAAACCGAACTGGGAGTGATCCAGCCAATCTCCGTCTATCAGATGTTGAGATAGCTGTTTATTTAACAGTTTCTCCAAGATTTTTGCGGCAAAAGGGATCCTGGCTATGGGTTTATAATTGCTGGGATTTTCGCAATCTCGGTTAGGTTTTTTCAGCAGTGGCCTGATAGATATCATCTTCCAGTCGTCTGGGAAGATATTGGTGTTGATAATTTTGGAGAATAATTTTTCCAGTACTAGGCTTAGTTGTATGGAACAAACCTGCATTATTTTGGGTGGCCAACGGTCCATTGGGCTGCCTGAGTTGGTAGTGTGGATCTCTTTCTCAATCTGCTCAGCTGTAGGGGGTGTAAATCTAAAAGCTGATTGATCTTGTTGAATTAGTGGCTGTGATGTGTCACTTTCTATTGTCTCAGTGCTCTGATTTTTGAAGGATTCGTATACTGATGAGACTTTATTCACGAAGAAGTCTCCTAGTATATTGCAGAAGTCTGATGACAGTGCTTCTGGGTTGTTGTTTTCGAACTTTGATAGTTTTTTGACAGTATCAAAAAGGGTTTTGCTAGAGTTTTTTGACTCGTTGATCTTCTTAACGAAGTATTTACTTTTTTCTACTATTATTAGTTTTTTGTAGCTGTTTAGGGTATCTTTGTATTCTTGTCTGAGTTGGGTATCGTAGTTAGTTCTCCATTTTTTCTCTGCTCTTCTACACGTTTGTTTTTGTGTTTTTAGAGCTTCTGAGAACCATGGTTGTGAGGGGGTTTTTCTTTTTAGAGTAGCCTTTTTTTGTGGGACTGTCAAATTGACTGCCTTATCTATCCATTCATTGAATTGTCTGCAGGCTATATTGCTATTGTCGTCAAATGTGGGGTGGGAGGTTTGGAGTTTTTCTATAAATGCCTGGTTGTCAATTTTAGACCAGTCACGATAGGTTACTTGCTTAATATGTTCCACCAGTCTTCCGGTGTCCTCTTTAACTTCCAGGGTGAATCTTACTAGTTTGTGGTCTGACCATGGGATTGGGAGAGTGTCAATTTTATTTAGGCTCTGACATGATGTGAAAATACCGTCTAGCGTATGTCCGGCATTGTGGGTATCTAAGTGTACTTTCTGTTTCAGGTCGAAGTTTGCCATTGCCTCAATGAATGCTGCTATCTTAGGGTCTGAATTTTTCTCTAGATGCAGATTGAAATCACCTAGGATGGTATAGTCTGGACATGACACACTAGATTCAAGAAATGGACTTAGCAAGTCTATTAAGGGAGTTTTTGCACTAGGTGGTCTGTATATTAGTATTCCATTAAACGTGTAATTGTTTGTAATTTTTATTTGGAAGGTTAATGTTTCGCAGTCTGGGGTACTACCTTCATATGAGGTTTTAATTCTAAGACCATCCTTTGCTATGATTGCTAATCCTCCTCCCCGTTTTATTTTTCTGTCAACTCTGGAGAAAGAGTATCCCTCCGGAATCGCTAAGGCCAGATCAGCATCTGATGCCTCGTCTGCCCATGTTTCGGTAATGAATAATATATCAATATTTTGTTCATCTATTAGTTCGGATGTCTGAATATTATGTTTGACCAATGACCTGGCATTAATCAAACCTGTTTTCAAAATATGGTTTCTATATCTTGGAATCTCGGATTTATCCATGTTTTTAACGGGAAGAAAGTCGAATGTAAGTGGGCATGACAGACATTTCTTACCTTCTTTGTGTGGCTCTATTTGAGCACATGTGATGTTTGGTCTCAGCCCTCGAAGTTCCTGGCTGGTGTATTTCCACAGTATTTTATCGGGGTAATTTTGGACAGGGGATATGGCCCTGGGCCCGGTCTTGGCGCGGACGGGCTCAGACGGGCTTGCCTTAGGCACGCCTACGGCGCGCCATCGGCGTGCCCGCTGCGCGCGTCCGCTGCGCGTTTGTGGAGGGCACATTTTCTAGTGGGATGGGAGGGGGTGTGGCCTGCGTCGGTGGGCGTGGCTTGTGTTCGCTCCGATTTTGGCGCCAAGAACTCCGACCCGCCGCAGCCCTGAAATCGGCAGCGCGGGGAGTTCTCAACAGGTGAGGTGGGGGAGTGCTCTGGGGTATCGTGCAACAGTTTTAAAGTGCAATTTTCAGTTAAAAGCAATTTTTTTAAAAACAGTGCAACAATTTATCTAAACACGAAAATTTTAAAAGTAATCTTTAAAATCAGTTTCGTCTCCCGGCTATCTCGCCTCAGGAGTGGTTAGTCTCTGACAGCGGCCTGTGTTCCGCTCGCTCTTAAGGTCTAGCGAAGGGGGCGTGGCCTGCGTCGGTGGGCGTGGCTTGTGCTCGCTCCGATTTTGGCGCCAAGAACTCCGACCCGCCGCAGCCCTGAAATCGGCAGCGCGGGGAGTTCTCAACAGGTGAGGTGGGGGAGTGCTCTGGGGTATCGTGCAACAGTTTTAAAGTGCAATTTTCAGTTCAAAGCAATTTTTTTTAAAAGTTAGATAGATAAATCAAATAGTTAGATACAAAATGTAAAAGAGAAGGTATATTTATGGAAAGAAAGTATGAAAAAGAAACAAAATACACACTCCGTTAACAGTGCCATGTTTTAAATAAAACATCAGCCTTTGCCATATATGGTCTATTTTGTTTAGACATTACTCAAAAAAAAGTTTTGACATTTTTGAAATAGCAGTTCAGTTGATGCTCACTATCTTTGGCTAACAAGTGGGTAGGGATGGCGAGGAATTTGAAATTGCTTAGGCAGGGCACGAGTCGGAGGGTACACACGGGTGGACAGCGGCCACCCACTATTTTGCCAAGAAGTAGAAGTAACAAAGGTCGAATCTGAGGGGTCATCGGGCCTCATTCTGTACGAGTCTCCTGGCTGGCAGCAGTCAGGAGCCTCACACCTAGATGCAAATGCGGCAGAAGGGAAACAAAGGCTTGGTAGCACTTCACACATTTTAAGAGAGGCAGCTTTTCACTTTGTTCAGGCTCTGTTTAGAAGATACGCAGGCACTGTAAGAATGTCAGATGTGTTGGTCTTTCCCAGTATTTACACAAATTAAATAGCATTTATATAGAGCCTACTTTCTCTAAGGAGGCAGTGTATTAATGTAAATATCACTTATTTCTTGTAAAGCACTATGGGTAGATGAAGTTTATGCTGACAAAAGGCAACATTGTTTTATGTGTTGGCCTAAGGGTTAGGGCGCTCGACCTCGGACCTGGGGAAACTGGGTTCGAGTCTCGATAACGACGCTAAACCTCCTGTGATTCTGGGCAAATCTCTTAATCTCCCCCTGCCTAACAAAAAAAAAAAAAAAATGAATGTGTGTGTGTCCTCATGTAATGTAACTGGTGCTATGTAAAACGCTCTGATACCTGATTGGATTCGGGTCAAGTTCGCGCTATATAAAACTCTGCTTAAAAACTCTGCTTATGTGTAGCTTACAAAAGTGTGAGTCTTCTCCCATACTCAGGAGGGTTTGCATGTTTACTCGAAATGTGCTCCAATGTACTCATGATAGACCAGGTAAACATGTATGTGAGGGCTTAAGATCTCGTCACTTCTTATGATGCCACTTCCTGTGATGTCACACGCCGAGATATCACTTGCACACTGATTAACTAGGTTAGTCCCCCCCCACTTATTTTTTAGGACCTGTGCTCTGTGCTTAGGTGAGAAGAGGATGTACACACGTATGACTAAAGTGGCAATTCTGAGCTGGGAGCACTTAACACTTAAATCTGAGAAAACCATCTGAACTACGAAGGACTCCTAGTAACCCAACTCTCTTGTGCTCAGCAGAGGCGACGCCGTATCATCTGATCTGCGATTATCGCAGACACGCATTAAAAAAAATTTCAGGACAATAAAATCTTCCCTTCATCTCATACCGGTTAGGATAGTTATGAAGATATGTCGGCCATCCGTGGCGTGGATTGGATTAGAGCAGTGGGTCACAGTTCTGGAGACTACAACCAGAATCCCACTTCACCAGAACTAGAGGGCTGGCGATTGTCTGTAAAGCAGCTCCAGACAACGCAAACACATGTGCAGACGCATTTAAAGTACCTGCTGCAATGAGATACTGAAGACACAGCAGCCTGTCCTATGGTGCGGCCTAGGAGCAAGCCATGGGCTAAGCCAAGCTGAGGGCCGGACCGTAGGTGACTGGCGGGAACGGGTGTGGGGGGCAGAAAATCGCCTTAGAAGCCACAAGCACCCGCACTCCTGAGTCTGAGAGCCGTGCGGCAGGCCAGCCCTTCCACTTGAGGGCCCGGCCACTGCTGGAAGCTGGGTTGAGTTAGGGTGGGGCTGCAGACGACGACCGGACGCTGTGAACTTCACCAGTGTTGCCAGATTTTTTCATAACTTTAAAGCCCAAAAGCAACCAAATACTAACCCAAACTAGCCCAACGTTACCACTCCATTAACTTGTGTAGCCTGACCACAATATTCAACAATGCAGCCACTGTGTTCTCTGCATTTAAAAATTTTTAGTACGGCGATACTGGCAGGGGTGATGTCACCCTCTGAATGTTACCAATCTAGCAACAATTAAGGAGCGGATGGAAGGTTAGCAGCCACAGCCCCTCTGTAGTCAGAGCTACAGTAGCAGCAACCAACAGGGGAGGAGTTGTAAGGGCCGTGCAGCTCTGCTCCTTAAATCTAAAGTCAAAGCAGCGCAGTTTTTAAATAAAGGTGCGTGTAAAATCTTGAACAATTACGAACACATGCTTCCTAAGCAGAAACCTAGAGGTTTTGTTGGAAGGCACGGGGAAATTAAAGGGAACTGGCTCTGGAGGCACGTCATGCACCCATGAGTGACGAGCAGATGGAAAGAACCAGGGAGTTGTACGTTTGTCGGAGCGTTTTACAAACCTGACAAAATTTAAAACAAGCGTTGGCCGCTTTCGCAGCGATCGCCCGGGAGTGGTGCGTGCCTGTGTGTAGCAGGAAGGGGGATAAGGGAGGGGGGTAGGCGGAGAGAGGCACGCAGGCTGGCAAATGGTGTGCACTTTCACAGCCACTTTGATGTTCTCAGTGGCCGCGCGGCTCACTGAGAACATCAAAGCGGCCGCAAAAGTGATCACGATGGATTACAAATGGTGCGTGCGCCCGCCGCACATGTACTGTAGCTGGAGGCCTGAAAGAAGCACTAATTTGCACTTCCAAATCCCGCTTACTAAAACTCTCGCCAGAGCAGCGCTGGCTCAGGCGAGACCTACAAATGACAAAATAATGAAGTAATACTATCACAAAATGTGCTGCGTAATGTTGCATCATTTGGTTTCTCTTGCTGCATAATTTACTCTGCACTGACACATAATTTGACCCACCCCTGCCGCATAATTCCAGTGGCCCTGAATATATCTCTGCATTGAGTGGCAGTTATAAGAAGTGATAGTTTCGAAACACAAACTTTGAAACAGTTATAAAACGGCCCCGCTGTCGGACAATGATGCCACAAGTGAACCAATAGGACAGTTGTCTTGTGCATGTAGGCGTGGCCTAGGGTGATATTATAGATGGAACAACTTTGTACTCAAGTAAACCATGTACAAAAGAGGCTTTGGTGTAGGGCGCATACTAAACTGGTGTATTTCAAGGTGCTCTCAAGAGAGGATGAAGCAAGATGAGGCTCACACAATGTGACCAAGCAGGGAAGCCGGGATTGTTGCCAGGTTTGCCTATAGAGCACCATTATAGTCTAGGACAGGACTTCTCAAACGTTTTAGAACCACGACCCACTTTTTAGCATTATAAACCTTTGTGACCCACTTAGCTTTAATGGCCACGAAGGGAATTTTTTTATGTAACTAAAGCACCGCATGGTAGCGCCTGTCATTTACAGACAGCACATTTTCAATTGAAATGGTTACTAAATTTGCACCTTCCCTAGGCAACTATCGGTCTATTGGATATATGAGACCTGATTCTAAACACACATCATATTTATAGACTCAGTGTTTAATGATATTCAATAAAGATTCATTTTATTCATGCAAAATTCTTTAAACTAACCATTCCAGGTTTTGTGGTACTTCTTATGAAAGACAAATATTAAACAATGATTGCATTTTCCCTGCCCAGGAACCTGTATTAGTAGCAGGGGTTCCCTGTATTGACATTATACTAAATTTGCACAGACATAAGGTTTTGCTGGTATAACTGTACTGCACACAAATGAAAATGGGTGGAAATCGGGTCTCAGTGAATATTTATCATTTGTGCATCAACAAGTCAATTGTTTTGATCTTATTAAAATCGCGGTTTCCATCACACTTCAGAATTACAAAAAATGTGCTTCATACTTGCTTTCCTAATTGCTGAATGAATATAGTTTATTTACGGGCATTTACATTTTGTCGTGTGTTACTCAAAATTACATCCTACAACCTTCCTTTCACGCTCTCTGTACCCTAGCAAGATTGTCACATACTTTGCTTTATTTGTTTTTCTCTGACTGCAAAGTGAGAAGAATTTGTAAACACCAATCCCCATGTTAAAAGAAGCAGCAATTTGTCAGAAGACGTAGCCTGACATTTGACTTGAAGCCTATCAAACGTGACAAGATAAATACAAATATTTGCCTTAGAGCACACAATTTGATTAGGTGGGGAAGCCGTGAATAATCCAGGTTTTCTGGTTCCACTTTGTACAAATCACCCTCTAAGTGTGTTTCTATTTGTCTCTCCTTTTTACCTCAAATGTTAATGCTTTTTAAAAAACTTATTTGTAAATGATAGTAGAGCGAGCGTGGCAGGCAGAAGCCACATGAACACTCCCCTTGTTATAAGATCGAGGTTCCAAAAAAGACATCGATCTGAGCCAGAGCCCGGATTCAGCCTCGAGCCTGGCTTGAGCTTTCAGCGGCTTGCCACCTCTCTTGTGCATCCAGCCACTACATGGATATCTCTTTCTCTCTCACGTTTTACATGAAAACTTAGGGGCATATTTATAAGTTTGTCATGCAGTGCAGCGCAGCAAGTCACCTTGCTGCTCTGCGTGACAGGGAAAGGTCAGAAATGTGCCGTATTTAAAAGAATACAGTGAATTCCTGCCTTTTCCCCTGTGCTGCTGCTGTTTTGGCATCCTAGCGCCAACGCATCCACTCTTGCACCATGGGTGCAAGGGTGCCTGCGTTGTAAGGTGGATTGTTTTTGTGCAGCAGCTGATAAAGGAGCGCAAAACATCACAATAAGTATAACTCAATTTGAGCAACGAATGTAAAAAGTATCATGTTATGTCGTACACAAATCATGAAACAGCATCCATTCAATCAAATTCAGTCCATCGGGAGTCATGTATTTATGTTCAGATCCAATTTTATTGATTTCTTTATCAAAAAGTCAATCAGCCCAGCCAACGCGTTTCGTCCAATAGGACTTCATCAGGGTTGGTATATCCATAAGTCAAATGTCCCAGCATGGTACGAAATGTTCTGCCAAATCCAAAATTATAAGGAAAATTGTCTTAATTTCAGCAGCAGCAGTGGGAGTAGGCAAGCATGGTGGGGCGGGGCAGATGTCGACAGACGACGGAACAGGGGAAATTAAATAAAATAATAAATCCTATTCCGTCGTCTGTCGGCATCCCCCCCCCCCCCCGCAGCACCCGCCCCGCCGCACTTACCTGCACCGGCTGCTGCTCAATTTCAGGTGGTTCAGTACCCCCTATTAAAACGTCTTAGTTCGTAACACACCACCAAATGTGGGAAATCAGTTATTTTGGGATTTGTGGATGACATAACATCATACTTTGAGCTTTCATTGCTAATGTAAGCGTAAAAAAGATTCCGCCCTCGGGAGTGAGGTAACCAATGCAACACCCATTGATTTGACGCTGCCCCATATTAACAAGGGTGGGGTAAATATGGGACAGCGCCAAAATTAAGACAAGGGAAAACCTGGTCTTAGCAGGGTGCAATTAGGAGTAATGCATTATGTCTCCTCGTTTTTGCTGTTTTAATGTGTGCTGCGTTGTACAGCACACATAAAAAGCAAGAAAACGCCATATATGATAGTTTATGTGCAGGAAGGTGTTCCTTCCTGCAAATAAACAATCATTCCCCACGACGCAGGGACCCTTGCACACCCTTGCACTATGGTACAAGGGTGCCTGCGTTGATGCTAGGCAGCTACATTTAGCGCCAACTCAAGGGGAAACGCAGGGCTGCACCGTATTGTTGTAAATATGGTGCAGCCCTGCGTTTCAGAAGTGGCAGAGCGCTGCGTTAAGCAAAGAAGGCTAATGCCGCGCTCCGTCAGTTCCATGTACATATGCCCCTAGGGCTGCATTGGCAGAGCCATAATGAGGGGAGTATTGGCTTTCCCAGTGATTCTTCTATCTGGCGCCAGGGCTTCATTTGTTCTAGTGTTTGCCGGCATGTATTTATGAGAATCACCACGTCCTGGTGCTGCGTGCATATGTTTATATTTGAGTTCATTAGTGGAGAGTTGAACTATTTAAAATATTTTACAAGTATGATAAAACTAGGTCTTAAAGCTATGGTTTAAAGTAACATGTGGGTAGTGCCAGCTACAGTGTGCCCGGGTGAAATAGCTTGGGCCCTGGCAATTAATTCATTACAAATTAAGCACTGGCTGCATCACAATAGTTTATGCAGCGGTTCTTACAGAATTGATGCTAGGAGCCAGAAGCACCAAGTCGAGGCCACCATGAGGGCTTCCTGGAGGTGATTCCAAAAATTGGGGGTATACCCATCAATCACCCTCCCATACCTGGGTAAGGAAAGCACAATGAAGAAAAAACAGTATGGAGGAACAAATAAAACGAAGTTATTTGCAAAAGAACACTTTTAATTATCCTTTCGTGTGTATATAAATTCACATCTCATTTTTCATTTTTTGCTGAGCGTATACAACAAACATATATTTACAACACACAACCTATGTACATTAAACGAAAATACGCTACTGTCCAAAAACAGATTTTCGATTATGGATCCACCTTTCAATAGTGTGGACATCCCAGAGGGCATATACATTGCACAGGAAAAACAATATCTCCACAAATTCAAAAGCAATGCAAAGTTCAAAAAGTCCCAACACATTCCAATTTTTTAGGGGCCCTCTGTGAAATCAAACTGTCGACGCGGTCGCGTTTCAGCCAATAAATTCCTTTTGGCCTCTTCAGGACAAGGAAAGCAGCAGCAATCTACATGAAAAGAAGCACACTAAAATAACATATACATTACGCAAGACCCTCTAAGCTCGCCTTACACTGTACAGGTCCTTCACCTCAAACGTGAAACGCAGACAAGAAGTCCCACCACAAATAAAGAGGAAAAAAGAAAACCGATTATCGTGACAAGAAATATCTTTACTAATACATTACTACCTAAAGCTTATTAAATGTATTTATGTGCTTATAGGTCCCAAGGCTACTCTCTCTATCATTAGAAAAAGTGATTCTAGACACCTCCACCAGTCGGACTTATATATATGTACTATAGATACAAGGACCTGTACAGTGTAAGGCGAGCTTAGAGGGTCTTGCATAATGTATATGTTATTTTAGTGTGCTTCTTTTCATGTAGATTGCTGCTGCTTTCCTTGTCCTGAAGAGGCCAAAAGGAATTTATTGGCTGAAACGCGACCGCGTCGACAGTTTGATTTCACAGAGGGCCCCTAAAAAATTGGAATGTGTTGGGACTTTTTGAACTTTGCATTGCTTTTGAATTTGTGGAGATATTGTTTTTCCTGTGCAATGTATATGCCCTCTGGGATGTCCACACTATTGAAAGGTGGATCCATAATCGAAAATCTGTTTTTGGACAGTAGCGTATTTTCGTTTAATGTACATAGGTTGTGTGTTGTAAATATATGTTTGTTGTATACGTTCAGCAAAAAATGAAAAATGAGATGTGAATTTATATATACACGAAAGGATAATTAAAAGTGTCCTTTTGCAAATAACTTTGTTTTATTTGTTCCTCCATACTGTTTTTTCTTCATTGGG
This sequence comes from Triturus cristatus, assembly GCF_964204655.1. Taxonomy (NCBI): domain Eukaryota; kingdom Metazoa; phylum Chordata; class Amphibia; order Caudata; family Salamandridae; genus Triturus; species Triturus cristatus. The sequence goes on from NC_140594.1 coordinate 1,173,736,242, forward strand.
CTTCCTGGAGGTGGTCTCACCACCTTCAAAGACACTGCCTCCCCCTGTACCCTAAGCAATGGGGGAGGAAAGGGGGGGTAGACGGGAAGAAATACTTTTTTTTTAAGCGGATGTCCCATTAGTGGCCTCCGCTAAAAGCCCCGTAATACTTCTGTCTCGGCGACCTAGCTGGGAGGGCCGTTTCTACCCTTAGGCAACACTAGGCGGCCGCCTAGGGCGGCAAAAAGGCTAGGGCAGCAAAAGGGGGAAACATTTTTTAATTTGAAGGCAGCAGCATCTGTATATGAGTGCAAACACACCTGCTTGTACATGCTGCGCAGCGCACCCTAGCATAGTGCTTTGACGGTACCAGTGTATGTGGGTCCCCAGGGCCGTCAATCTTGTAAGCTGGAAAGCGCTACCAATTACGGCCCTGGGCATCATTTTTGGCCACTCCCCGAGTGGTGCTTTTATGCAGGAGCCAGTGACGGTGACTCGCGGATGCGCACATCGCACCACCCTCTCTCTCGGTGCGCGGGAGACGGACTGTGTGTGTCGGCTGCACTGGTGCCTTGGTGAATTGATTACTACTGCCAATGCCACACAGTCCTGTCCCGTCATTTACTCCGAGACCTCCCGCTTTGAGACCCCAGACCGACCGGAGTTTCACTCTCTGGACGGACCAACTCGTCTCTGCAATCTACTCAGAGAAGGTTAGAGTGTACTTCTTTCTATCCGTGGTTGATTCGGCACGGATGAGTTTCTTTGCTAAACAAGAGAGCTGGGTTCCTATTTCCCTTTGCAGTGCGCCAAGGTTGCCGCTAGGGCTACATCTCCACCAGGGAATAACACCCTTTTTGCGCTTCCTTATCGGTGGTGAGCATGCAAGCAATCCAAGCTCCCACAGAGCTGCTCAAGCCAGTTGCCGAGTAGAAGTGGTGATAGAGAAACAGAGGATAGAGGAGGAGGTAGTAAGCGTTTTGGGGTCCTGGGAAATAAATATTTCGAGGTCCCCTGTTTGGAACAACTTTGACTTTTTCATTACCCATGTTTTCTAATTCAAGCACCATCTATGTTGACGAGCAATAATTATTTATACGTTAAATGCTACAATATAAAAATTCACAGACGTGAGCTCGAGTGAAAGGGTCCCTGGGCAATTGGCCACTTCGCCCAGGCCTCAAAGGTTCAAATGAAGGTGTCACATTGCAGAATAGGGTTATGGTCGGATTGGCCTTTAGGGCAATCCTGTAGTGCCGGATGGGCTGGTCTGAAAACTCAGTGTATGGGCTGTTTTTTGGGATGTTTGTGCACCTGTTTTGTTGTCTGTTGGGTCGGTTTTTAGTGTCGATTATCCTGAAATTATTGCCTGCAGTAAACTCAAAGATATGAAATCTTCCCTACCGTGCAACACACTTATGCAGCGTGCCCTAATTTGCAAACATGGACCACTTTTTAGCTATCTAATTTACTTATCGGCCAATTTTATGTTGGTGCATTCATTGTTCTAGCCTGGATGACTGGGGGAGAGAGTGATGGTGGTAAAAGGGAGGGGGCGGCATTTTTCAATTCTCGCCTAGGGCGGCAAAACACCTAGAAACGGCCCTGCTAGCTGGATGTAAACAAGTCATTCACATGGGTTCGAGGGGCTTTCTGATTGAATTTCTAAAGTGGATTAAAACTGTGTACGTCACATACAGCATCGCCGTGTGTCAATCAGACATACTCTTTCAGAACGAATCCTGATTGGCTGAGGGGCCTGGCGGGGCGTCCATGGCTTGGATATTACTCTCCTGCCCCATTGGGCCTCCAGGGGGACTTCTTTTGTCTTTTTCAGCTCTAAACACCTGCTCTCAAAGCAGTTATTACAAACATGCAGGTCACAGAGCAGAGCTTGAGTTAAGGGTAGACGCGGGTAAACTCCGTCTACCCACTATTTTCAGAGGGTAGACACCGTCTACCCTGCCAAGAGGTTGGGCCTCACAGACATATACTGAACTCATCCCGGTGTAATTTTCTGACACCGAGAAACTTTCGGCAGCACCTGCACCTTGTCTGCTGTTGTTCCAAGCAGAAACCTGCAGGTGAGGAGGGTGTTATCAGACTCCAGCTGGGCCCATAACAAAAGCCAAGTTAAGGGGCCGTCAGGCCTCATTTTGTTTGAGTATGGTGGCTAAGAGCTATCGGGAGCCTCACACCTGGATGCAAGGAGGGGAAGGCTCACAGCCTATCACTTCACAGGCACTTGTGAGGTAGCTTTTGACTCTGTTCAGTCCCTGTGTATAAGAGATGCATGCACTGTAAGAATGTCAGGTGTGTTGGTTGCCTCAGTATCTACACAAATAACAATTTAAATATCGCCATTTTGTTTTATTTTTTTATAGCGCTTTAGCACTACTTATCCCGATGCAGGGTGTCAGAGCACTTTACATCACATGTACATATTACACATTGACAATAAATCATATGCGTGTACATCAATATAAAGGATGGGGTATAGGAGCCACACGTCCTTCATAGCTCACTGAGCTATATTAGAAGGATTACAATTTATGAACTGCAGGTAACAAAAGGGTCTCTTTCTTAAAAGCAGTAACCCACTTGTCAATTTACATTTAAAAAATTCTGTCATCTGCGTGTTACATAATGTCCTTTACGGGAGACACATTAACCCTCTTTGCTTCTTTGATTCAAAAGTGGGACTAGACAAAACACGGATCTCTCCAGCAAATGCGTTACCCTCCAGAGTTATCTTACCATTATTATTATTTCCTGAGATTTACTGGGCACACAGAGATCTCTGCAGCAGGTGCCTTAATCCAATGAGATATTTTAAAATACAGACACTGTAACCAATGAAGCAGAACAGATTTACTGCCATATTTCTCCTTGTTGCCAATTTCTTTGTGGCAGGGTTTTAAAAAAACTTTTTTACGTTGAGACCCAGATTTTGCATCAGGGTTGCATCAATATTTTGGCACAACTCCAATGCAAAATCTAATTTGTTAAAAATTGTAATGTGCTCAAATTGACTCATGAATAGACCTGCTACATATAAATGAGGTCTTAAGAACTGATGTCACTTCCTGTGAGGTAATGGGTTGACATGCCACTTCCTGTGATGCCACACGATGTGATGTCACTTCTGGTGATGTCACACATGGTGATATCACTTCCTGTGATGTAATGCGTGCTGTCACGCGCGGTGATGTCACACCCATTTTGCCTACCTATGGGCATCATTAGGATGGCGGGCGGTCTTTGTCCGCCCGCCATCCTGACGTAAAAAGGGACCGCCCGCCATATGTGCAGCGGTCCCGTGGGGGAGATTAGGATGCGCCTGCCACACTGGCAGGCACATCCTGCAGTTTTAACATTACGGCGGGCGGTGCTTCCAGCACCACCCGCCACAATGCCAAAAATGCATGTTGTGCATGCAAATGCAGGGGGGGTACCAGAGGTACCCCCCATGTGCATCCCCCACCCCCCAGAATTCCTGGGGGCCCGCTACGGGCCCCCAATGGCAAGGACTGCATGCTTTTCCGTGGCGGTGTTGCCGCCACGGAAAGGCAGCTTTCCGCTGCCGTCCTAATTTGGTTGGCGGTGTCTAACTGACACCGCCACCCTAGCAGGCCCCTTTTCCACACGGTCACCTGTGTGACCGGCGGAAAACCGGCGGACGGTCATTCCGTCCGCCGGGGTCCCCCCCGCCATACTAATATGGCGTGGGGAAATAGGTGGCGGGCGGGGAAGGATGTAGGGCAGATCGCCACCGCCATGCGGGTGGTGGCGATCCGCCCTACATCCTAATGGGCCCCTTAGTGAGGACTTGAGTCCTGCACACAGAGTGAACTAAAACAGAACTCCGATTCTAGCCATTAAGGTGGTGGTCCCACTTTATTCCCCCTGGAAGTTTCTGGAGTTAAGAAGACTCTTGGCTACTCAATTCTGAAGCCCAAAGTGTCCAGATGACTTTAAAATGGTTCCATCTCTCTTTAGCAGTGGTGACTGTGGCCTGGATGCTGGACCTCCAACGGTCATCGAACCTACGCGGTCTTTGATGTACACAATCTTTCAAGAGGTTGCGAATGCGAAGTGACATGGTCAGTTGGGCAACCAAACCGATATGCCGGGCCTAACATGGGCAAGTCACCACCTCAACATGACGTCCGCACCCCCTCCACCCGGCTGTCATACTGGGCAGCCATGCACAAGGACTCGTCCAAACGACCAGTCCCCTTGGTACAATTATTAAAATCAAGGAATGCCGTGTCAGGCTCAGCTCCTGAGATCGGAATATCTGTTGCACTTTAAGCACATGCCACTTAGGACATGCGTGTCATTGTACCTGGGCGTGTCTGTCACTCACTCTTAGGGCACGTCAGTTACTGTACCTGGGCGTGTCTGTCACTCACTCTTAGAGCACGTCAGTTACTGTACCAGGGGCGTGTCTGTCACTCAATCTTAGGGTACGGCAGTTACTGTACCTGGGCTGGGGCGTGTCTGTCACTCACTCTTAGGGCATGTCAGTTACTGTACCAGGGGCGTGTCTGTCACTCAGTCTTAGGGCACATCAGTTACTGTACTTGGGCGTGTCTGTCACTCATTCTTAGGGAACGTCAGTTACTGTACCTGGGGCGTGTCTGTCACTCACTCTTAGGGCACGTCAGTTACTGTACCTGGGCGTGTCTGTCACTCACTCTTAGGGCACGTCAGTTACTGTATCTGGGCGTGTCTGTCACTCACTCTTAAGGCACGTCAGTTACTGTACCTGGGCGTGTCTGTCACTCACTCTTAGGGCACGTCAGTTACTGTACCTGGGCGTGTCTGTCACTCACTCTTAGGGCATGTCAGTTACTGTACCAGGGGCGTGTCTGTCACTCAGTCTTAGGGCACATCAGTTACTGTACTTGGGCGTGTCTGTCACTCATTCTTAGGGAACGTCAGTTACTGTACCTGGGGCGTGTCTGTCACTCACTCTTAGGGCACGTCAGTTACTGTACCTGGGCGTGTCTGTCACTCACTCTTAGGGCACGTCAGTTACTGTATCTGGGCGTGTCTGTCACTCACTCTTAAGGCACGTCAGTTACTGTACCTGGGCGTGTCTGTCACTCACTCTTAGGGCACGTCAGTTACTGTACCTGGGCGTGTCTGTCACTCACTCTTAGGGCACGTAAGTTACTGTACCTGGGCGTGTCTGTCACTCACTCTTAGGGCACGTCAGTTACTGTACCTGGGGCACCAGAGCTGCTGTCAATTTACAATGAGTTTCTGCCTCCATTGGTTCAGTCCACTCCCCCCTTTGGCACAGTCCGGGAGTGGACGGTTCCCACAGCTATGGACGTCATTTTTCAGGCCTGGGAAACAGATGGGCGCCTGTTTCAGTTGGTTTTCAGAATAAAATAATTAAATGTAAGTTTTTGACAGATTACAAATCGTCATAATGAAAACCTTGGCCATCGGATTTAAACGGAGCTCGAGCAGTTTCTGGCAGAGCACATGACGTCAGCAGGAAGGATGCTTAATGTTTAGATGGTGCTGGCCGCGCGTGCCAAGACACGTGACCTCGTCCACCCCTGGGGGGGGGGGACGACAAGTAGCGCTCTTGGGCTCTCGGTTTGGGGGTTATATATGCATTCCTCAACTGCTGGGCTTCCCTTTTTGAACCCAGAGCCGATCACAAATCTGGTTAAAGATTGTCACTTGTGCGTCAGAACTCATCTCAGCTCCCAGCACCAGTAGGGTGACCAGATTCTCAAAACAACAAGCATTTACAATGCAACGGTCTCGGCATTGTTAAAGTTAGAGCTATTGGCATTGCTCATGACAATGCCGTTTCTTTAAATGTTTTAAAAACAAAAACATAAACAAAAATAATGTCATGAGCAATGCCAATAGCTCTAACTTTACCAATGCCGAGACCATTGCATTGTAAATGCTTGTTCCTTTTGTAACGTATCGTTTGCTACCTCTTGTATTTTATTTGCTCTTGATACTTGCACAATTGTCACTATTGCCTCATGTAACGTAACGTTTGTTTTTGTAACATGCTCACTTGTAATTCTTCTCCTCTTGTATCTTTACTTTGCCTATTGTGAAGCGCTCTGACACCTTCAGGTAAAGTCCGCGCTATATAAAAACGCATTAAATAAATAAAAAAATAAAAAAACACGACGGGGGGGGGGGGCTGAAGCCCTGTGAGTCCAATGGGTGTTGTGCGCCTGCTCCGAGCCCTCTTCCCCCACACCCCAGAGTGAAGGGGGTTCATTCCCCCCTCTGTGTCCAAACCTTCCCAGTACATACCTTCTCTGTGGGGGTGGGGAAGGCGGGGAGGGACGACACCGCTGGAAGTTAAAAGAGTGGGTCCCGAGAGAGAAAGAGGAGCGGTAGTGGAGGGGGCAGAGGGTGGTAAAACGAGATAAGAGCAGGGAGAGAACGAGACGCAGAAAGGGGGGCGGGGTGCGAGGAAAGGGTATGAGATGAGAGAAGATAAGAGAAAGTAAGATGAAGAGAGAGAGATTGGTGAGGGAAGTGTAACTGCTGGGGGCGGAAGGGGGGGCAGGCACGAAAGAAGAGGAAGCACACGTGAAAGATAGGAGGGAGTTTGAGGGAAAGAGTGACCCAAAGGAAGAGAGAGGAGATAGCTGGGTGGTGGGAGAGAAACGTGTGAGGTGAAGGGCAGCAGGAGGAAGTGAGGGGTCACAAGGAAGGAGGGAGGGAGTGACACAGAGGGAGGAAGTGACACAGCAGGACTGGAGGGGCAGAGAGGAACTGATAAGGAGAGCGCAGAGCAAAGGAGATGCGAAAAGAAGAAATGTGGCGCCAAGGAGGGAGCACGAGAGATGAACAGAGAGGGCGCGTGGCCGCGATGGGAGGGAAGAAAAGGGGGGGGGGAGTTGAGCTTGTGAGGGAAGGGGAACAGAGTGAAGGGAGAGAGGAGCTCAGAGCGCGGATGCTACCAGTTTCAGCCGCCCCCTTCTCCTGCTCTGACCGTACAAATAACACACCCTGAAAAGCTAATAACCTTTTAACCCACGGAGAGGTTACTTTAATTCAACCCACACGTCGGTTCAAAATGGAACATGGGCAGTCCCAATGCTCACTGCCATCCAGTTCCCATCTAAATTGCCTATGGTCAAGTGTGCTGCCTATCAAAGAATCACTGACAATGTTACCAGAGATAATAATTGTGGAGATGGTGTTGTGATGTTTTAGGCCTTCCATTTTTCTAATTAATAACAAGACCTTCCACCCCATAACCTAGTCTTCCCTACAGTGTCAGATAATTCTTCAAAATTTCTGTCCACGGTAGTTGAAATGAAAAGTTATGGGCAAATTCAGGGGGAACATGGCGGCCGCTAGTCAGTAACTGTCGCAAGCTCTCCTATGCCGGTGGAGCGAATGATACTTCAGAAGCCTTAGTATTGTGCTTACCGCTTGGATCCTACGGAGTAAAGGTAGAGTGGGGGTGATGCGGGGACTGCGGGGCTGATTCCCTTCCCATTTTGTCACGTGTTCACGGTCGGTATTCCTGCCGAGAATCCTCGGAGCCGCGAATGGCAAGGTTGAGTCGGTGAGACGCTGGGAGGAGTGTGGGCGGAGGCAGCAGCACGGCTCAGTCGGAGCTGCCGCCAGGACTTGCTTTCCACGGAGAGGCATCGATAGAACTCAGGTCCAAAGAGCCGCTTAAGATATTTCAAACGAAAAAAGCAGCGGGAAGTGCATCCTGGAAACTCCCCTTCTAAAGCAGCAGGAGCAGGAACCGGAACCGGGACATGCCGCCAGAAGAACTCGGATGATTCCGGTAAGAAGGCGGGAGCGGGACTCATCGGAAGATGGGGATTTTGGGAAAGAGGCAGGAAAGGGGGCTGAGAATTCCAAGCACAACACAACCGCAGCAAATAAGGAACAAGCCTGGGGATGCAATGATTTGCGAACGTGATGCCCTCGAGAACATCTCTTCGTTGTGGTGTCTCACCACACTGAGCACGAGACTGTCTCTTCTTCCAAAAGAGCACTCGAAAATATAAGCATGCTGCTGGAGCTTAACTCTTTAGGCCACCTCAAACAAGCAGAGCAAAAGGCAAGCACACCACTGCCTTTCTCCGAGGCGAAGCAGAAATGCCTCGGAGAAACGCAGTGTCGTTTTCGGATTCGGGGGCGTGTTTTGCTGTTATCTCCTCTTGCCATTGGCTGGAGGAGATAATTAGACTTTCTGCAAAAAACACGCCCCCCGATCCGAAAAGGACGGGGCCTGATTGGAGTGACGGGACCTCTTCTCCAATGGCTGGCCAGCATTGAAGAGGCCAGCCAATGGAGAACAGGGGAGAAGAGGGGCGGGTTCAAGCCCCTCTTCTCCAAGTCATTAAATCTCGCGAGCGAGACTGCGCAAGCGCAGCCTTCGCTAGCCGAGACCTAAAAAACGGGGACAGGTCATAGACATAGAAGTAGGACTACGGTTTGCAGTAATCATCGACATAAAAGTAGGACTATTTGACAGCTGTCATAGACATAGAAAAAGGACTACAATGACAGCTCCCTCCACAGACTGAGATGAAGCATTACAGACAACAAATCTGCGGTCTTTTATTGGCACCCCTCTCCTTTACACAGCAGCATTAGTACTTTTTATTACATTTACACTTTTAAGGACTATAGAATATATTTGCCAAAAATCAATAAAACATCACAGGCTAGCAAACGCCAGATTTACTAGATTAATCAATGCTCGTTTCTATAGCTGCGCATCAGCACCACGTAAAGTACAACTCACCAATGTTGCTTAGTTGCTCATGACAGAAAAGCATGGGAGGTAAACTGCGGAATGCTAAATTGCCAAAGGGCAGCCATGGACCAATGTAAAAAAAAACACTTCTCTCCAGGTATTACTGCCTTAGGGTCTTAAGGGTGGCAAAGGCTGGCCGACCACAGTCCTCCCACATCTGCGTAGTCACTGCTGGGATGTCATGTTACCTTACTGGGGTATGTGTAGTGCACTCTAGCCATTGGTATCATCTCATAGTGCAATAGTGTGAAGACCTGAGCAAAAAGCTCGAGCAGCGCTGCTCGCCTCTCCCACAGGCATTAACCCTGCTCCTTTAATTCCTTTCCAGCTAAACAGTTTGCTGTGATCTGAAAGGTCAGTCAAAAGGTCAAGTCATAGCTTTGATATGGAGAACACAGAGCATGCATCAATTGGTTAGGAATAAAACATGCAATGAGCAATGCATTAATCCGTGCACGGTATGCATAAGGGCTACTGAAAAGTTTGTATGGCTATGATGAATACAAGCTACAGGACGAAGAAATATTGTTTTATCCAAAGTAGAAACTTTGGCTGGCACGATGAAGTAGGTGGTGCTGCGTGTAAAATGTCTGTCTTCAAAGGATTTCCCTTCTTGCTACAGCGCTCACCTCAGTGACGACACATGCCGTGAACAGTGCAAAGAGAGCATGCGCGCGCATGCTCAACCGGAACAATGAAAAACAGGGACATTTCTGTGTTTAACCTGGACACTGTTTGAAAACAGGGACATTTGAGTCACTTGGAGAAAAGTGTCGGGACACGGGGACACTTCTCCAAAAACGGGGACCGTCCTGGGAAAACGGTGAAATGTCCCGGTTTTTGGCTTTAAAATTCTGGTCACCCTAATTCTTTCCAAAGTGTCAATGAAAACTCTGAGACTGAAACTAGTGGACATTAAAAGAGTGCGCGCCACTTTCTCAAGGTTTTAGTCCTTTCACTCTAGCTGGTGACTCAGGAGGGCGGGAGCCTCTCCCTTGTTCCATCAGTGTCCTGTCTCCTGAACTGATCTACCTGGTACACCTGACTTTACTCTCATGACCCGAGGAAGGCTCAGTGAGTTCAGTCTACAGAGGTGAAGCGTGAGGATCTGCATGTCACAAGCTTGATTTGGCGGGGCTGACTCGGCCTACCATCCTTCTGAATTCTGTACAATGATTACCATTCGTTTGGGATAAAAGAGCACCGGTTATTTACCTAGAAACAACAGAAGCGCGGCATAAAGCGCTACCTAAAAAGTGCCAGGTGTATGTATCTCTGAGGAGGTGTAAGTTATATTTATAATTGCAGGCTAATTTTGCTCACAGGGCTTCTGTCCTTTCCATGGCAGGTCTTGTTTACTGCTTTAAGGCCTCTTGCTTTTCTTCGCCTCTTTCTTCTTTCTTTCCAGTATAATTTAAATACGTTTTTAGAAAGGTGTGTTCACCTGGACTGCTGTATGTGGATTTTGGTGGAAGTCCCTTCAAATACATATATATATATTTTCAAAACAGCCCTCTTTCCTCCATACCTTATCACCCACAGCCCTCTACAGCGAGGCGGGCAGTCTGTCCCTTAAATGACGTCAGGGTGAGTTTTGACACCTTTTGTGACCCCATTCACTGCAGGGTCCCTTTGGGGACCCACGGTGCCTTTCCCGGGGCCTTTTTCATCCTTGGGTGCTTGGTGCGTTGTGGGGTCGTGGTTTGGGTCACGTAAACATGCAGACGGCTCCTATGGACAGAGTGCCGGCTGTGATAGGAGTTACAGTCAGTGCTTAATTTGTAAAAAAAAAAAATAAGTGCCAGGGTTCTCGTCAGGAGGCCACTGCAGCTTGGTATTGCGCTCATCTTTAAATTAGTCAGACAGCGCCACCATGTGGCAGACATTTTTACAAGCTCTGGTGTTGACAATTAAGGGCCTGTGCCAAGCGCTGGAAAACACCGGCTCAAATTAAGCACTGTGTAGAGTGCCCCCTGCCCCAGTGATTGCAAGCAACATCTCAGACTACGGTCATGCTGTAAAGGCTGTGTCACCCTAAATGTGGTTTTGTCATCCTAAAAAAAGACAGCCGTCCAGCCACATGTTAGAGTGTTGTTTCCACTCTGACCCTCTTCATTACTCATAAGTAAAGCCTGCTCCTCTCAGGTGACTGCACAGGGGGTGCACGGTCTCCCTAGACAGGTGTCCTGCCATGAAAAAAGGGAGAAGCTCTCAGTTGTCTCCTAGGGCATGCAGATTTCAGTGGGTGGCACCGAGTTTGTCTTATCAGGCCAGCTTCTCAAGCTCCACTTTGTGGTAAGTTTTAAAATGTACCACACAAAGTGTACGTTTCACCGTTACTTATATGTGTGGAGTTCTTCGTCCCGATTGTGGAGTGTCTGCACATGTAAGTACAGATTTTAGTCATAAGTGTGAGAGACACAGAAGAGAGGGTGGTGGAAAAGGGCAGAGGTACTCCTAAAGGGACCAGTATGAGGGGTTTAGAGAGCGTGGGGGGGCTTAGAGAGGGTCGTCACCCACCCACACAAGAGTAAGAAAATTGAATTACTCGAGGGGTGGAGACATGTGACCTACACATTTGCAGTAACTTTATACTCAGAGTTTGTGAATCCCGAAAGTAGTAAACTTACTGCAAATTGTAAATATACTAAAAAGTGTAAACTTAGTGAAAAGTGTAACTTAGCTTTGTGAATCAGGCCCACTCCTTCCGGTTTCTGGGTTTGAATTCAAAATAGGAGGTAAATGCCAGATTCTGTGTTCGCTTTGGTATTTAGAGATCCAGTAAATAACTCATACTCCATAATGACAAGAGAGCGTAGCTGTGGGGGAGTATTTGAGGCGTGACACCCCCAAATAAATGCATTCTTGGCTTAGTAGTTGGGTCTGGGAGCCTTGAGTTGGGTCTGGTGTACCTGTGGCGGTTTTTCTGGTCTGGTCCAAAAATAAAAGCGAAACAAGCATTTGCAATGCAATAGGTCTCGCATTTACGCGAGTTTAAGCTATTGGCATTGTAAATGACAATGCGTTTTATTTATGTTTTAAAAACCAAAACAGAAATAAAGGGCATTGGCATTAACAATTCCAATAGCTCAAACTCGTGTAAATGCGAGACCTATTGCATTGCAAATGATGGTAGGCAACAAGGACAACGGGAGGGCGGGGGGGGCACGGACAGCGGGCAGGGGGACGGGGAGGGAGATGGCACGGACAACGGGAGGGGGTGGTAAACAAGGCATGACAATGGGAGGGAGGGGGGTAAAGAAGGAACCGAAGCATGTCGTGCCTGCAGTAAGAGAAACTGAATAACGAAACTAGTGATCACAGTCTAAATAACACATAGCGTGTAACAGCCGAAGTAAAAGGGCCAGTCGCCATGGGAGGTGACAAACGAAGAGGAGGCGGTACCAAGGAGGGGCTAAGAAGCCTACTATGGAATCAGAAGCCAGGATTTAGGACAGACAACGACACAAGCCAATGGCAAATATGGGCGGAGAGTGGGCGGGGCTTTTATTTGTTACTCCACCACAACAAGTCTCGCAGAGCAGCGCATGCGCACTGGCTCAGGCTCCACCTAAAAAGTGACCTTTGATCTGAAACAGTAGAGAGAGAGAGACAGTGTCAGAGCTAGTCATCTGCTGACTGAATTCCAAAATGCGAAACAGATAACCTGGAATCAATAGCGGTTTCCCTCCATGTCCAAATTGTGTGATTTCAGGCAAATATTTTATTTCACAGAGTCTCCTTTTCTTAATAATCACATATCAGAGAAATTTTAAAAACTTGAGTTCAGGATGTGCACTGTACGAGCACCTCTTATGTTTGATTTAACAATTTATAATGGTGTTTCATCTATAATACGAATAAAGGACACAATGAGGGTTTCCATGACTACTGACGTGCCTCTTAACTCATTAATGGCATTAATGTTTCTAAGTCCATGTTTAAAAACTACCCCTAGTAATAAATGTCTGTCTATGGAGTGATATAATCTCATGTACTAAGGCCAAATGCTTCCGCAAATACACTTTTTTGAATTTTGAAGAGACTGTCATATTTTTGTATTGTTTGTTTCACAATATACAAGCCAAACGTTTGCATGGCTTCCCTCGTGCATGGACGCTTAGAGCCAAGCCAGTCCCTCAGCTTGGCTCTGGTTTAGCTTGCTCTATTCATTTGCTGGCTCGGCCGGCTCTATTTGCAACTCAGACTTAACCTCTTCTATGCCCATGAAGAGATAGTCTCGTCATGGAGCGCGGTTGCGCTGTGCCCATGACGAGACTATCTCGTCATGGACCCCGCCCGCTAATACAATGCCCGGCACAGGAGGGGGAAAGGGCGGGGCACTGAAGGGGTTAAGGCCTGTTTTAGATCTTGGCGGATGCGTTACTTCGTCACAACGGTGACGGATATCCCTTCCGACGAAATATAAATCCCATACTATATAATTGGATTTATATTTTAGCGGACGAGATACCCGTCTCTGTTGTGACGGAGTAACCCGTCCGCCGAGATCTAAACCAGACCCTAAGTACGTATTCAGCATCAGTCACTTCATTAAATGATTTGTAAAAAGCAAAGACTGGAATTACCGAGCCCTGCCTAACTGCACCGATGTGAAAACCGTACCATCAATGCTCTGGTAGCAGAGAGGACGAAGAGTGCGAGTAGTGAAAATACTCTTTTGTACACAACAGTAGTCATGAGTTCTGAGGTATAACTCCCAGGCCCAGGTGGGACGGGCAGGAGCTTAGGTTCCGAGGGTGGTGTTTGGGGTGTGACCCCCCCCAAAGGCATTCCTGGTTTAGTAGTTGAGTCTGGGGGAAATGAATGGGGTCTCCTATGTCTGTGTTGGTTTTTTCTCTTTGCCCTGATTTCTGTAAGTGCTTTTAACTTGCTAATTGTTTGGGGTTACAAAAATGTAATACATCTACTCCCATAGAAGCACTCTTTGCATGGATGTAAATGTACTGCTTTTTGGAATTCACAAACATTGCGGTAGTAGGTTTGGAAAGCTGCGCCAGTCTCAACTTTCCAGGGTTCCTACTGATCATCAAACACCAAAAGGTGATTGGATGAACGCTTGCAAATAGTCTAACCAGTGGCGATCCCTCTGGGTAGCATTCAAACCCATACTTTTTCGCACACTGTGCCACGGTAGCCCAGTCCCACCTGTGGCAAACCAGCACTGAACCTGCTTCTCATGGCAACAGCCCATCCCACACTTGGTCATCTCGCCTCTCCACCCTGTGGCCCAACACTTTTTTAGTTGGGAAATTTGAGAATCACCCCCCGAATCTCAGTGACTAAGCTGCGCCCCTGGTAATGGCTCATTCAGCCAGTGCATGACACGTCAGTGCTCACTGTGGCTCCCTACGGCCAGGCGTGGCTCTAGGGGGTAAATAAAGTCAGCTCAAGGGCTTATGCTCAGAAGGCGTAACCACCACTGGTGCGGTCGTGATATCCTTCGCCACGCTACCTGGGCTTCCGTTGCTATTTGCATGGCTTCCAACAGTGGGGTCATGGATGACCCATCACACCCAGGCCTCCGCTTTTAGATGCGGACGGGTGAAGGCAATGCCCGCCTGGACCACTGTACCTCATACACCATTGCTCTGTGGACTTCCACACTGACAGTGCCCAGAAGCATATCTGCACACTCAGGAGGCTGGCACACCACACTGCACCATGGTGAGCCTGTGAGTGCTACCAAGCAGCACTGAGCTGTAGGGTCCCCTACAGCATCCCTCAGAATCAAGCCTGAAGTTGGCCCACTCAGCTCAAGACCGCATGATGTGCCACTGTCAGCTGGGCATTGCACCCCATATGAGAGCCTTCTCCAAGGCCACCAACATCTCGTGACGCTGCCCATCCAGGCACATCAAACCGCAGTGCAGCCTTGTCTCTGCAGAGTGACAGAGTGCTGGAGCCTGATAGAAAGGTGGGGTGCTGCACTTCCGCACTTGGCCAGCACCAGCATGGGCAATAACAATCAAGATGGCACAGTCAACCCCCAGAGGGCACCCAAGAACCCGGGCCCGTGCCTGCAGCGAGCATGGTCACTGTAGAGTCTGCTGTCAACAGAGCTAGACTGCAAAACTTCCAAATACACCAAGTTGTGGCACCGAAAATCTGCTGATGCCACAGTTTAACAAACTGGCAGAGGAGGGTGTGGATTGCTAGACTAAACAATTATTTTAAAGCCACCAAAGAGACTAGCTGAGAAGTTAGGAGGAAAATGCTACTTCATTGCACCAGAGAGGAGATCTTAAAACTCTTCAAGAACCTCCCAGCTACAGGAGGAGAACATTATTAGGAGCAGATAAGTGAAGGATGAACCAGGTGGAGTAGAATGCCTTCTAGAGCTAAACCGCGGATGTGGTCAACAAACGCCGAGCTCCACATGGTCAGATCAGTCTGACCCCGACACACACCAGAATCACTCTGGATACTGTGGGATAACGCTACACCCGGCATCCGGCTGCCCTCTACTAGGGAAAACATATTCCATCTGAGGCAAGATCAATCACTCTGCAAGGCCCCACCCTGCAGGAGTTCAGAAAAGGTCTGACAACCTGGCTGTTCAACTAACTACACCCAGCAGCAGCAACCCCCAGCGCCTGGATACCCTCACGGGTGTTAAGCAGCGCTTTACAAATCCAGTTTGATTGATTGATTGAGAGGCAGCCAATGACAACAGGGCTCTCATCTCTAACATGGCACAAACCACATCTTGCTCGTAGTGACAGACACAAGCGATGAGGAAGCCACCTACCCTGACAACACCCAACGAGAGAGTGACCCTCAAGGCACAGACTACGACAACAATTGGGAAGTCTTTCTTGTCTCAGTTTCAGACGATGCCACGAGCAGGAAGCAATGCCAGCCAGAAGGCAAGGTGAAGAGACAAGACCAAACCATCACTGCCTCGATCAACTACAGGGCATCGGTGATGATGGTGTAAGAGAGATGTACAAGGAACTGAGACTGCAGCCCAAACTGTGACCGACATTCACCAAAATCTTCCACCAGGAACAAGCCATGAAAGCTCTTCCTTTGCCAGGAATGCTCATAACAAATATATCATATTTTGGTATAAACCAAGCAACAAAGATATGCATGCCCAAGGCAGGGACTGGGGTGCTGCCCAGCTGGGGAACTGCCTAGGAATCAGAGCGATACATGCCACTCACAACACTCACTCAGATGGAGTGGGACCGCCACTACAGGAACACGGCCACCCTTTTCCAGGATAAAGGTGCCTGGAAGTGCCCCCTTTTGAGTGGTGACAATCGAATGAATTCCACAGCTCTCTGCCACCAATGCAAACTGTTTCACCTTTGAACTAGAACAACTAGTAATCAGTTAGAGGTGGTTACCAGGATACCAAAGCAACCCAGAGCTAGTACCTATCTATAAACTCCAGAACAAAGCTACCCGAAGGGAAAGGCACGTAACACCAAGAGTTGATAACATTATTGACGACTTCAACGGGCCCAGTGGTTTACCAAATTACACCTTAGCGCTGGCTACCATCTTCTTGTGTTACCTGAGCACTGCAGATATGTCACAACCTGCTCGACTCATCGCGGGACTGCGACAATCCTGAGGTTAAACATCTGTATCTCTTCTGGGGCTGAGGTGTTTCATAACATGATCAGGGAAATACTCTTTGGTGCTCCTAAACTTGAGTGATCACATCCTAGTTAATGCCAATGCCATGCCAATGCCATGCCAACGCCATGCCATAAACCCACCAACAGCAGAAGGTGGGGTTACAAAAAACTGACTTTGGTTTTTGTCCTTCACCACAAAAAATGTGAATTCTTCAAGACGCAAGTCCTGGTTTATGGCTTTGTCTTCTCAGTGGCAGAAATCAGAGCAGGACTACTGACAGTGTCAGACATCAAGAATGCCAAACCCCTCCGAAGTGCATCAGAGATGAGGATTTTTTTTAGGTATAACCAATTACTGTGGCTGATTCATACCCAAACTAGCAGCGATCTCTGAACCCTGATGTCACTAACAAAAACAAAAAGGTATGTGGGAGTGGGGTGAAACACTACAAACACCTTTGTGGGCACTTAAAGACTTGTTAATACACAGAGATAATGATGAGATATTTGGACTCCAAATTCCATTCAGAACCGGTGTTGAATGTCGCTTCATGGGCGGGGGGCAGTACTAATGCAAGAATGACCAATCGGGAGATGGGGCTCCATCAGCAGAGGTGTTAGCTATCACACGTGTCTGCGCTTGCTTCCTTTTATACCTGTATGGTCACCATTGCCTAGTGGCCACCATCCACAAGTCCCTTCTGCCTCTCTTTGTAGCCACTGCCCCACACCCGCTACCAAGGAAAGAAAAATGGACTCTATAACTACAAAGGTACAACCCTCAACGATCCAACAACTTGCCCGCAACTTTTATCTGCAATTTCACGACAACGTGAACTTACTATCCCTCTTTCAGACTGACACAATAAGGAAGGACATCAGATGAGGAAATAGGACCTTGAAGCTGAGAAAACTGTAATCTGAATACATGATGATGGTGATGATGAAGACAGATTTATAGAGCGCACAGATACTCCTGGTGCTAGTCTAGCAGCAAGTAGAAAATTACAGAATGAATAGCCAGGTTGTAAGCAAGTTGCGAACGTTCCTGCCTCGGATGCAGATGGAGAGTGTTCCATACAGAGGGGCCTAGAAAGGAGAAAGAGCGACCACCAGTCCTTGTCCTTCTCGCTCTTGGCACTCTGGCTAAGGCCAAATGCGAGGAACGGAGATTCCTGGCAGGGCTGTAAAAATGGACACGGGAGGCCAGGTAACTTGGACCAGTGTTATGCAAGGCATGAAAAATCAACAACAATGTTTTGAACACTAAACTCTTCCTTACTGGAAGCCAGTGCAAGGAAGAAGGATGTATGGAAATCCTTGTCCTACATAGTGCATATTGTATCTAGACACTAGGCACCCTGGGGGCATAAATATGGGCAAAGACATGAGTGCACATTTGAATTTTAACTGGACAGTGTTGTGGCACTTTATAAACATATTGAGCACTTCTCTTCAAAAGCTTTTTTCTTACACCTCCTGCCTAAATTCTGGACTCTCTTGATCCTATCTGTGTAAGACCAGGATTTCTCGCCTAGAATCTATACATGATGAGCTTGCTTTAGATTGGGTAATCTAGGATTATACTATATAACATATTTCCAGCTTACCAGTAAAATGTTGTTATAAAAATTGCTTTTTCTTTTAAATAATTTCAATTAATTGATCCTATATATGTGCTGTTTGCACTTTCCTTCTCCCTGATTTTAATTTTAGATGTCTTTTTATTTGATTTTTTTGCATATTTATATAGCGCGAACTCGACCCGAAGGTATTGGAGCGCTTTACATAGCACCGTATTTACATTACATATTCAGGCACGAGGAGATTAAGTGATTTGCCCAGAATCACCGGATGTGGACGCGACCTCGAGGCTCGAACCCGGGTTTCCTGCACCAGAGGCGGCAGCGCAGCCGACGGACCACATCCTCCTCCCCTCCTCTCCTGTCTTATGATAAAGTAAGTGTGATGAATCTAATATGTGCAGTATTATACGCCTGGTTCAGTACATTGCATAATGCTTTGCTCTCTAGAATTTAGACAGTAGAAGTTGTACATTCGGATATTTATTTGACACTGCATGTGATGTATTATGTTCCTCCTGACCAGATCACAGTCCACTTGGGTTTAATGCTAACAGTAATAATTATTATATGCTTGCTGCCAGCAAATAATGACAGGAATTTCCTGCCTATTTGGATTTATTATTACAGAGATAATTCCTGTTCACTCTAACTTCATCTCCTATCACCTTCCACTATACATTTGTACGGGGTATTAACACATTGGCATAATATCAGTATTGTGTAAATAATGAGTCCAAAATAACACAAGAGAATACAGCATTTAAGATGCATTTGACTAGATTTATGTGTATACAAATTCCACATGTTCATTTCTACTTGGACTTCAATTATGTGATTATTTTAGTACATTTTCCATCCTTTTAGTAGATTTTTGACATATTACTGTAAAACAAATATTTTATGGATTACGAACTATAATTTCTGCATCTTGGTGTCATTGTAGTTTGTTTTCCTCGTATATTTCCCAGCTTTGATAGTCTTTTTTTATCATATAATGTATTGCACTGTGCACCTTTTCTATGTCCACTAATTGTTTGCATGAGGAAGATCCTGTAAGGGCCGAAACGTGTTGCAGTCGATTTTCCGAATTAAGAACGGTCTCTGCAGCTACAATCTTTCCCTGTGCTGGCTTATGGTGGCTCATTTATATGAAGAAGCTGCTTGTGGAGTATTTTGTCAAGTGGTTTGCCCGTGACTACCACTGAGGACCGATTGGCAGAAGATGCCGGATATATGGCCAATTTAAGAACAACAAGTGCATATACATCCGCACACTGTTAGGATAGTACCATTTGTACAGCCCACACTTTATTTATTTATTTTTGGTATTTTTAGAGTGCGGAACCTAGCAGTGGAGTGCCTTCCTTAAAGCCACACAAACATATCTCTACCAAGAGCAGTTCCAGATGTCAATGCAGCTGAGGCTCAAATGAAGAGAAGTAAACAAGCATTGTTAAAGCCAATAGATCTGAATTTCATATGGCACTGCGCACAAATACAAACATTCAAAAATGCTGTTTAAGTGCATTGCATGTACAAATGTTGTTTATCACATTAAAACCAGCTCTAATAACTTTGCGAGCACTAGGAAAAGGTAGCAAAAAAAAGGATTGTTTTCTGTAGAGAATGCATTTTGCGCTAAACAATTGGAGGAGGCAGAGTGAATATTGAGCTCACGTTTCTGATGTAAAATAGTCCCAAATGAATTTCAATTGAAGTTTCTTTCTGGAAGGAGGAATGATGCACCACATAGCCAGTGGGATGAGGTAAAAGAGAAATAATCCTATTTACAGAGCCAAAGCCTTCTCTATGTATATTTTAAAGAATTGGTAAAAAGTATTACAGTGAATATGACAGAGGTACATCGAAGCAGAAGCAGTAAAAGTGTATTTAGAAAGATGTGAATGAATGAATGAATGAATGAATGACTATTTATATTGTGTGATTAATAAAAACCAATACAAAAAACGACCAATATAAACATTTAAAATAGATAAATATATATACACATCTTAGTCCTAAAACCTCCTTTGGTGTTTTTGTTTCATACAATGGAATTAATAACGGTCCTTTAGATGCAACAGAACAAACTTGCAATGGAGGCCAGACTGGGTGGGCCCCTCATCCGGATAATTCCCACGTGCAGCCAAAGTTGCCCTGTCCATAAGAGCTGTGTGGGCGTGATAGATGAACTTGGCAAAGTTGGCCATGTGCTTCACAGTGTCCAGCATGTATAGCTGTTGAACAGCCTCATTTGCCGTCCGCGTGCCCAGTTGAAGGAGAATGGGCCTTAGATGGATTCGGCGAGCTGGCAACAAGGCAGACAGCATAGTAAGATGTGAGCCAGCGATTCTCGCTTATAATAGCAGAGGCGGCACTCCGTGATGGCCGGTCTTACTTTCACCGAAGGATTCAGATCTTTTAGGGAAGCGGATGTAGTCTGGCTGCAAGAATCCTATGTAAAGGCTGTGTAAGATGTAGTTTAAGGCCATGTGATGTGTGGGGGGAACTTTGGGTCTCGTGAAAGCCTCTAGCTGTCAGAGCTTCGATGTCCAATATACGAGAGCGTGATCTTACCTGCTTTTTTATTGATGTTTTAATGGTGGTGTACTTAATTATGGTGGGGTCCCAATTCTCTGTGGCTAGTTTCAAAAGTTCTTTGGCTGAAGCAAGGCCAGTTGACCATTGATTGCCAGGTTGTTGAAAGATTTTGTTTATAACAGTCTTCATCGAATTCTCTGGTGCCACAGTTGTTAGGTAAAAGTATGTAGCTAGAGTCGCCAATTCTTCCAAAGATTGTCGGTTAAGATTGAATTTCAGGCGAGTTAAAGTTCTCCTAGTGTGTGCTGGTAGACAAAATAACCTTTTGTAAGCTGCACAGTGGATCTTTTCAAGGTCCTGTGCGAATTTACCTGGAGTGGAAACGCCTGTAGAGCATAGTTGAGGGAAGGTAGTTATTTTGCCCTCAAGACCCTTTGAATAGCCGTTGTTGTTGGGCTTTCTAAGACGGCATAGCGTAGGTAACCATTTTCCCTTTCTGCTAGAGCTTATGGCGGTGAACCTGTGAGCGGCCAGTTTCACTGATCCAGACCCAGAGATTGTTGTACGATTGTGTGCTATTCAATGTTAATGGGTCCAGACTCCATTTTGTCCAAAACACAATTTCGATGGCGTCCAAAGATCGCTATCTTGGATTTCGTTGGGTTGGCGACCAGCTTGTTTTTAACGTTGTACTCTGAGAGTGTTGTTAAAGCTTTTTGGAGACCGATTTTGGTGTGGTCCAAAAGGACCAGGTCGTCAGCATATTGCATCAGCCTCAATCTTAAAGTGCCCGATCCTAGGAGTCGCTAGAGTGGTTCCGTGCAGAGCGCTGCCCAAATACGCTGTATATAAATTAAAGAGCAGCGGAAATCAACAACAACAATATGCAGACAGATCCCGATTCAGCCAAACAAAACCCCAGGATAAAAATATAGGGAGACAGCGAAGCCCAACGTAGGACAAAGGAGAACCAGGTACATGCGCCTACTGAGGTATGCCATTCAAGGGTCTTCTGATGGTAAGGGGGCGATCAATCCCACGGTACGTTGCCCAGGGGTCCAAATTGTACGGTGCTTCTGGGGGTAGCCACGTGCAAAAAACACGGCTATTTCCACATCCATGCATCTATCTAGCTCTACCTTCCACTTGCCCAGAGTTGGGGGGGATGTCCCTTTCCATAGCTGGGCTATATCACGTTTAGCGATGGTGAGGGCCAGAAAAAGTAGGTGCTGCTTATATCTATTGCCCCCAATCCCGTCAGTGCTATGTAAAAGAAAAAGACGTGGGTCGTGTGGGAGTTCCCATGCCAACACAGGGCTGAGGCACGAGGAGACCCTGCGCCAGAAGGGCTGCAGTGCGGAACACCCCCAGACTGTATGGAGCAATGCCCCCTCTTCTTCACATCTCAGGCGTGTAGGGGATTGAATTGCGCCCATTGCCCTAAGTCTGGTTCGGGTATAGTATGCGCGATGCAGGTATTTAAACTGTGTAAGTCGATACCGTGCAGAAACCGCCGCACCTCGGGGGCTAGCTATGGCCCCGCCCAGTCATCTGGAATACCTTCTTGCCATGCACGTCTGGTCCTGTCTAGGGTATGGTGTGTGTGCGTTGTCAGTCTTGGATATGTTTGTCTGATTTTATGTAGGCCAAAGTTGCCCATTAGGAGGCGTCCTTCGAGGCGATTGAAACTGGGACTTATGCAGTTGGAAGTCGCTTTGGAGTTGCCGAAATTATTTCAATATGGTGCCCCTCATTACGTCCCCTAGGGTTGAGATTCTAACCATGTCCCACCCACGGAATCTGGGTAGGATGGCCACAGGACGGAGGTATGTACCATACCACAAGGGGGTCGTGTGAGTTAGGGT
Source organism: Triturus cristatus (assembly GCF_964204655.1). Taxonomy (NCBI): domain Eukaryota; kingdom Metazoa; phylum Chordata; class Amphibia; order Caudata; family Salamandridae; genus Triturus; species Triturus cristatus. Next base: position 1,173,758,611 of record NC_140594.1, read on the forward strand.
CCCGCTCCATCCCACCCGCCGGACGGTAGACCGCCAAAGCTGGATCACTACTTGGCCCGCCGAGGGCAGCGACTCCAGGGAATGAGAGCTCTATAGGAGAGGGGTCTTGTCCATGGTGGCATGTTCAAGTGCAAATGCCGGATCAGATGGGGAGTTGTACTACCATTCATTTATTATTAGGACGTGCGCGGCGACATGATATGCATAGACGTCAGCTGCAGCAATTCCACCACAGTACATGGACTGTGTGCAGGTGTGGAGTGCCACTCTAATCGCACCGCCGTTCCAGAGAAATTTATTGAGGATGGCGTTCACTTGCGCGAACCAGTATCGGGGAATCTTATAAGGGAAGTTTTGCAATTTGTATAAAATTCGGAGCAACAAAACCATCTTAAGAATGGCGGACCTGCCGTAGAATGATAGCGGAAGGGAAGACCAGATTTCGGTTTCATTAGTAAGACTCGCTAGCAGTGGACTGATATTGGACGTCCAAGAAATTTTGGGGCATGGCTGTAGGAGAGTAGGGTCTGATTTCTATGTTCACCCCCACTTTTTGCTTTTGCTTTACTGGTTTTCGACTTAGATGTGGCTGTGGGCCTGCTAATCAGACCCACAGCCCTGCTGTTCTCTCTCTAAATTAATACTATGTACTTTAGGTGCATAACCCATTTGGATAGGATCACCTTATTGGCCCCTGTACAGTGTACCCTAGGTACCCAGGGCATAGGTGTACCCTAGGCCTACCAGGGGCTGCAGCATGTATTATGCCACCCCTGGCCTGGCCTTCCATTATGACACAACTGGCTGATCACTCAGCTGGGGCAAGGTCGTGTAATCACCCCTTGCTTAGGTGTAGTATTCCTATACCTAACTTACATATAGACACATGTGTACCTATCAGTCACTCCTATGGCAGGCCTTAACAATCCTGGAGGCAGAGTGCTTGGTAACATGTGAGATGGTGCTCTAGCCTGAGCTGAGCCTGTCTGCAGCTTTCGGAACTAAGTCCTTATAGCTGTTCTATAATATAGCCTACCATATACTCTTAAAGTGCCTTATAATCTTAGACGGTTATGGTAACTATGGTTTGGCTTTATCGAAACATGTCGTGTAAGGTGTCTAACACTGTGGAATAATACCCCCATGCCATTTCTGGACATGAGGATATTATTCCCCCCTTCTAGAGGGAAAGACATGTTAAAATCATACTTCACTGTTAGCCTCTGACCAAAGCCTCAGCATCACAAAATGGATGCTGCTGCCACGACACAAGTCTGACCTCCTGCAGCTGGGAGTGATCCCAGCCAGGGAGGCCTGGACAATAGGTTTCCTGCTTGGGGAGGTGCTAGCACCTCCCCAGACAGCCTTTAGTGTATTGGGGCAGGGTGGGCTGAAAGGAATGAGACATGCCTGGGGCACACAAGGTGTTCCTTGCATAGTCCAGTTCAAACCGGCGCTGGGGCACTCCAGCCCCAGCTCTGGCGCGAAACTGGACAAAGGGAAGTGGGTGTAACCACCCCCTCCCAGGTCCCACCCATAAGGCGTGACCTAGCAGGTATCCCAGCCCCCCAGATTAGTATAAGAGTGGGAGTTGGGCCTCAAGACTTTAGATTATCCTGAACCTGCAACTTGAACAGAAACTCTGGACCTTCGAAATTCGACGAAAGAAGAAGACTGAAGAATCTCCCTTGTGGCCAAGGAGTGGCTACCCTGTGCAAACAGGCACCATCAAGAGACTACCCTTTGCTTTGCCCACGTTCTACGAGGAACCGACTGCAGAGCCCGACCAGAGCCTTGACTTCCAGACTTCTCCGACCCTGATCCACATCCACAGCAGAGCTGAGATCCGTGGAGGCGACGAGCGACGTGGGACCGGCTACCTGGGAAAAGTGGCCAGTAACTTCAAGCGCAGCTTCTGAGGCACCCTCGAAGTTGTGCACCGGGGATTGAGAAGCCCCAACCCCAAGCACCATCTGCACCGAAGATCAGCCCCCCACACTCCACGAGTCCTGCGTGGGGCCCTTCTGCATTTTCCTGCTTGCCGCGTCTGTCTGGTTGCTTGCCCGCTGGCTAGTGGCCTTTGTGACGACGCACCCTGAAATCTTCTGCACTGGTTTGGCTCCTCCAGACTGGCTCCCGCTTCTCTGCCAAGAAGAAGCACCCCAGACCTTCCTGGTCTGCACCAGAAGCAAGTCCTCCGTTCTTCGTGGGTTCCACTTGCCAAGGCTTGGTGAGTCCTAGTCCAACTTCGACGCCGCCGACAGCAAGAGCCTTCGTGGGACAGCTCGCCTCCTGGTCCTGGTCGTCCTCGACGCTTCCTGGTCCTCCTGGCTGCAGCGACAAGCTTCACCTTCACCTGCAATCTTCACGACATCGCCTGGTTCCTTCCTGGTTCCACGTGGTCACTGGCTAGTGACCTTGACTCTGTCCCTTCTGCTTGCAGGTCTCCTCTCTTCTTGATCCCAGCCTTGGGATCCACCGGACACTCTTCACTGACTGCCTGTCAGCATCTTTCTTCAGGCATCCATAGGAGTCGACGACGAAAACCGACGCATCTTCCCCCCTATGCACCCGCAGCCTGTGGGCTAGGTAACTTGGGTACTCCGGTGCTCATCAGGATAGTGACTATCCTAGTGTCTAGTTTTCCAGTCTCGACTTCCTAGCTACTCCGGAAGTGTCCTAAATCTATCGTTTTCTAAACTGTACTATTGCTAGTGACTTTTACGCATTACGCGTGAGTGTTTCCACTCTGCACACGAATCCCGTGGGCCTCCCACTTCCTAACTAACGCTAGTGTAGTGTAGCCCCAGCGATTCCCTAGGCCTAGGCCTATTCTATTTCCGTGACAGTGGTCCTTATACCACTTACTTAGTATATGGTTTGCGTGGCCCCTAGGGCCTAACTGAACTACTTACCTGTGTGACTTAATGTATGCTTAAATAAGACTGTGTTGTACTTACCTCTAATCTCATAAAGAGTGCTGAGGGTTTGACTAGAATAAATACACTTTATTTTATATATATATATATCTGTTGTGGTGTCCTTTCATTTGGTATTCAAGGGATTATATATGGTATCACAGCTGGCTTCACATGCCATTCAGAGTTTAGCCTAAGACTGCTCTTGTCCATGCTACCACTAGGATAGCTGGTCTATAAGGTTGACTTTACAACCAATCACCATAAGGGTATTTGGACTGATATAAGGTGTACACTAGAACTAGTGACATCATACATCAGGCCAACTTCTCACATAGGTGAGCAGCGGTTGGGATCTGAGCTTGCTGTTGTAATACCATTGTAATCTTGAAATACTAAATTGAAAGATCACACAGATATTGTCTAGGTACATATAACATAGATTATAATACTTAAGTCCTACTGGACTTAGTAGTTGTAGGTTGAAGGGAGTAACACACCCTGACTACAACTACTAGAGAGGTTTAGTAGAAACAACTAGTGTAGGTAGGTGCACACACCACACCCTCACTAGATCATGTCTCTGAGAGGAGATCAAGTAGATACTCTCTCAGGAGGGTCAGGTCTGCAGAAGACCCCCTCTAGATATGATACCCTAACATTCCAGGAGATGAGACAATTGTGTACCTCCAGAGGAATAAAACAGGGTGCAAACCCTACCCTCCTTCAGTTAAGACAACTCCTAGAGGAGTATGATGCTCTTAGGGCCTCTCAGGCAGGTACCCTAGGTACAGAGGAGGGTCTACCCACCACAGAGGAGTCAGATGGGGCTTCAGATGGAGAGGTAGACAGCCAGGGCCAAGTAGGAAGACTTAGCCAGGCTAACCTAAGTTTACATGGGAGTTTGCATGGGGTCCCCCCATACAGACCCCCAAGTAGGCTCAACCAGAGAAACAGGAGGGACAGATCCCCTTCAAGGGAATCCATCCACTCCCATGTCTCTAGCATCTCTAGTGTTTCCTCTCACAGGGGAATGACTTCCCCTGAGAGAAAGGAACATGAAGCCAGAATGAGGGAAGCTAATCTGAGGATTCAGAGGGAAGAACTTGCCCTTGCCAAGGAGAAGCTTGCTCTGGCTAGAGAGCAAAAGTTAAGTGGGTCAGAACCCACTGGTGGCAGCAATATCCCTAAGGATATAGACAGGCACTATGATAATAGAAACCTGAGCAAGATTGTCCCTCCCTACAAGTGTGGGGATGACATCCACAAATGGATAACTGCTTTGGAGAGAGCTTGCAAAGTACAGCAGGTACCCCAAAGTCAGTGGGCAGCTATCTTGTGGCTCTCCTTCTCTGAGAAAGGTAGAGACAAGCTCCTCACAGTTAGTGATGAGGATGCAGATAATTACACTGTCCTGAAGAGTGCTCTGATTGATGGGTTTGGCCTAACCACTGAACAATACAGGTTGTTGTTCAGGGATACCCAGAAGACACAGACACAGGACTGGACTGACTTTGTAGATTGTGCCACTAAGGCTCTGGAAGGCTGGCTAATGGGAAGTAAGGTTAAGGACTATACAGGATTGTATAATTTGATCATGAGAGAACAAATACTTAACAACTGTCAAAACCAGCTATTGCATCAACACCTGATTGATTCTGATCTGACTTCTCCCCAAGAATTGGGAAAGAAGGCAGATAGATGGGTCAGGACTAGAGTTAAGCAGAAAAACCAGAACCAGGGCGGTGATCAGAAAAAGGCAGACCAGAAGGGTAATGATCAGAAACAAAAAGACCAGAAGTCTTCACCAGGCCCCCAAAAGGCTCAGGGGGAGGGTGGTCCCAAAAAGGATAAAAAGAAAGATGGCCAAAAGAAACCATGGTGCAACTATTGTAAGTCCAACTCACATTGGTTTAGTGAGTGCACCAAAAAGGATAAGCCCCCAGCCACCATTGCCCCTAAGGCAACTCTACCCCCTAGTTCAGCTGTAAGTGGTGGTTCCCAGCAAAAGGGTGTAGTAGGGTTAACCCTGGGAACTGAGGAGGATTCTGGCCTAGTCAGAGTACCTACTCAGGCTGTTCTGATCTGTGATGGGGACTTAGCTTTGTCCTCTACTGTAGGCCCCAGTAACCTGGGCAAGTACAGACAGACTCCTTTTATCAACCAAAGAATGGCTCAGGCCTACAGGGACACTGGGGCTAGTGTCACAATGGTGACACCTGCTTTTGTGGACCCTGGACAGATCATACTAGGTGAGAATTACCTAGTGACCAACGCTAGCAATGCCACTACCTCCCATAGTGTGGCCATTGTTAACTTCTCCTGGGGAGGGGTAACTGGCCTCAAGAAAGTTGTTGTTAGTTCAGACCTTCCTGTAGAGTGTTTACTGGGCAATGATCTTGAAACTTCAGTTTGGTCTGAAGTGGAGTATAGGACCCATGCAGAAATGCTGGGGATTGATGCACATGTCCTTGCTGTGACCAGGTCACAGGCCAAAAAGTGCACCACTGAACAAGTGCTGGATCCTGAAACTATGGACCAGTCACAACCCAAGAGAAAGAGCAGTAGGGTTAAGGCTGTGCCTTCCCCCCTGCCTCAGGTGGTGGATCAGCCCTCCCAGGAGGATGATTCTGAGAGCCCTGAAGGAACTGTCCTAGAAGAACTTGAACCTGATCAGGTTGAGTTTCTTGGGACAGGGGGACCTTCAAGGGCAGATCTGAGGCAGGCTCAACTAGACTGCCCCTCTCTTGAACCCCTCAGACAGCTGGCTGCTGCTGAGGCTGCAGGGAATGCTCAAGGTACCCATAGAGTGTATTGGGATGAAGGGCTACTGTATTCAGAGGCTAGAGACCCCAAGCCTGGTGCATCCAGGAGGTTGGTCATACCACTGAAGTTCAGAGGCTTCCTTCTTACCTTGGCCCATGATATTCCCCTTGCAGGACATCTAGGCCAGAACAAGACTTGGGACAGGCTTGTCCCTCACTTTCACTGGCCCCATATGTCAGAAGATACTAAGGAGTTTTGTCGCTCCTGTGTCACCTGCCAAGCCAGTGGCAAATCAGGTGGCACCACAAAGGCCCCCCTCATACCACTACCTGTGGTGGGGGTCCCCTTTGAAAGAGTGGGCATAGATATTGTAGGACCAATGGACCCACAAACAGCATCTGGGCACAGATTCATACTGGTGATAGTGGACCATGCCACCAGGTACCCAGAAGCAATTCCCCTGAGGACCACAACAGCGCCTGTTGTGGCAAGGGCCCTGCTTGGAGTATTCTCCAGAGTGGGCTTTCCAAAGGAGGTCATTTCTGACAGAGGTGCCAACTTCATGTCAGGATACTTGACTGCAATGTGGAAGGAGTGTGGTGTTAACTACAAGTTCACCACACCCTATCACCCACAGTGCAATGGGCTTGTTGAGAGATTCAACAAGACCCTAAAGGGAATGATAAACGGATTACCAGACAAGCTTAGGCGAAGATGGGACATCCTTTTACCCTGCCTTCTGTTTGCTTACAGAGAGGTCCCACAAAAGGGGGTTGGCTACTGCCCTTTTGAGCTTTTGTTTGGGCATCCTGTAAGAGGACCCCTGTGTTTGGTAAGGGAAGGATGGGAGAGACCTCTCAGACAACCCAAACTGGACATAGTGGATTATGTACTTGGTCTCCGCTCCAGGATGGCAGAGTATATGAAGAAGGCTTCTAAAAACCTTGAGGCAAGCCAAGAACTCCAAAAAGCTTGGCATGACCAAAAGGCTGTACTGACTGTTTACCAGCCAGGACAGAAAGTGTGGGTGTTGGAGCCAGTGGCCCCAGCAGCACTCCAAGACAAATGGTCCGGACCCCACACTATTGTTGAGAAAAAGGGAGAAGTCACCTACTTGGTGGACCTTGGGACTCCCAGAAGCCCCCACAGGGTGCTTCATGTCAACAGATTGAAGGCATATGTTGACAGGGCAGACATGGGGCTACTCATGGCTACAGATGAGGGGCAGGAGGAAGAGAGTGACCCTCTCCCAGACCTGTTGACTCAGAACCCTGATGATGGCTCAGTTGATGGTGTGGTCTTTTCTGACAGCCTCACTGTCCATCAGCAACAGGACTGCAGACAAGTTCTGCAATCCTACAGACATATGTTCTCTCTGACCCCAAGTCAGACAAACTGGTGCACCCATGAGGTGGACACTGGTGACAGTCTGCCTGTGAAGAGTAAAATCTACAGGCAACCTGACCATGTCAGGGACTGCATAAAAGTTGAGGTACAAAAGATGTTGGAGCTGGGAGTCATTGAACCTTCAGAGAGCCCTTGGGCTAGTCCTGTAGTTCTTGTGCCAAAACCTCACACCCAAGATGGTAAGAGAGAGATGAGGTTTTGCGTGGATTACAGAGGTCTCAATGCTGTCACTAGGACAGATGCCCACCCAATACCTAGGGCAGATGAGCTCATTGACAGACTGGCAGCTGCTAAGTTTTTGAGCACATTTGACCTGACAGCAGGCTACTGGCAAATCAGACTAGCTGAGAGTGCAAAGGCCAAAACTGCTTTCTCGACCCCAGGAGGACATTATCAATTTGTGGTAATGCCCTTTGGTTTGAAGAATGCACCTGCCACTTTCCAAAGGTTGGTGAATCAAGTCCTTACTGGGTTGGATGATTATTGTGCAGCTTATCTTGATGATATTGCTGTCTTTAGCTCCACCTGGGAGGATCACCTGGTCCACCTGAGGAATGTTTTGGAGGCCCTGCAAAAGGCAGGCCTCACTATCAAGGCCACTAAGTGCCAGATAGGGCAGAGCAAGGTTGTATACCTGGGCCACCTAGTTGGTGGGGGTCAGGTTCAACCACTGGAGAGCAAGATCCATACCATAAAGGACTGGACTCCTCCAACTACCCAGACTCAGGTCAGAGCTTTCTTGGGCCTGACTGGGTACTACAGAAAGTTTGTTAAGAACTATGGGTCCATAGTGACACCACTTAATGACTTGACCTCCAAGAAGATGCCAAAGAAAGTTCAGTGGACAGTAAGCTGTCAAAAAGCATTTGATGACCTGAAGCAGGCCATGTGCAGTGCACATATTCTGAAAAGTCCAGACTACTCCAAAGAGTTCATTGTCCAGACAGATGCTTCTGAGTTAGGTGTGGGAGCTGTTCTTTCACAACTGAATGTAGATGGTCAAGACCAGCCCATTGCTTTTATAAGTAGAAGGCTGACCCCTAGAGAGAAACGTTGGTCAGCTATTGAGAGGGAGGCCTTTGCTGTGGTTTGGGCCCTGAAGAAGCTGAGGCCATACTTGTTTGGCACTCACTTCAAGATTCAGACAGACCATAAGCCCCTCTTGTGGCTAAATCAGATGAAGGGTGAAAATCCCAAACTTCTTAGGTGGTCCATTTCCCTACAGGGAATGGACTTCACAGTGGAACATAGACCTGGGACTGACCATGCCAATGCAGATGGACTCTCCAGATATTTCCACTTAGAACATGAAGACAAAACTGGTCAAGGTTAGTTTAATGTCCCTAAGTTTGGGGGGGGGGGTTGTGTAGGAGAGTAGGGTCTGCTTTCTATGTTCACCCCCACTTTTTGCTTTTGCTTTACTGGTTTTCGACTTAGATGTGGCTGTGGGCCTGCTAATCAGACCCACAGCCCTGCTGTTCTCTCTCTAAATTAATACTATGTACTTTAGGTGCATAACCCATTTGGATAGGATCACCTTATTGGTCCCTGTACAGTGTACCCTAGGTACCCAGGGCATAGGTGTACCCTAGGCCTACCAGGGGCTGCAGCATGTATTATGCCACCCCTGGCCTGGCCTTCCATTTTGACACAACTGGCTGATCACTCAGCTGGGGCAAGGTTGTGTAATCACCCCTTGCTTAGGTGTAGTATTCCTATACCTAACTTACATATAGACACATGTGTACCTCTCAGTCACTCCTATGGCAGGCCTTAACAATCCTGGAGGCAGAGTGCTTGGTAACATGTGAGATGGTGCTCTAGCATGAGCTGAGCCTGTCTGCAGCTTTCGGAACCATGTCCTTATAGCTGTTCTATGATATAGCCTACCATATACTCTTAAAGTGCCTTATAATCTTAGACGGTTATGGTAACTATGGTTTGGCTTTATCGAAACATGTTGTGTAAGGTGTCTAACACTGTGGAATAATACCCCCATGCCATTTCTGGACATGAGGATATTATTCCCCCCTTCTAGAGGGAAAGACATGTTAAAATCATACTTCACTGTTAGCCTCTGACCAAAGCCTCAGCATCACAAAATGGATGCTGCTGCCACGACACAAGTCTGACCTCCTGCAGCTGGGAGTGATCCCAGCCAGGGAGGCCTGGACAATAGGTTTCCTGCTTGGGGAGGTGCTAGCACCTCCCCAGACAGCCTTTAGTGTATTGGGGCAGGGTGGGCTGAAAGAAATGAGACATGCCTGGGGCACACAAGGTGTTCCTTGCATAGTCCAGTTCAAACCGGCGCTGGGGCACTCCAGCCCCAGCTCTGGCGCGAAACTGGACAAAGGGAAGTGGGTGTAACCACCCCCTCCCAGGTCCCACCCATAAGGCGTGACCTAGCAGGTATCCCAGCCCCCCAGATTAGTATAAGAGTGGGAGTTGGGCCTCAAGACTTTAGATTATCCTGAACCTGCAACTTGAACAGAAACTCTGGACCTTCAACATTCGACGAAAGAAGAAGACTGAAGAATCTCCCTTGTGGCCAAGGAGTGGCTACCCTGTGCAAACAGGCACCATCAAGAGACTACCCTTTGCTTTGCCCACATTTTACGAGGAACCGACTGCAGAGCCCGACCAGAGCCTTGACTTCCAGACTTCTCCGACCCTGATCCACATCCACAGCAGAGCTGAGATCCGTGGAGGCGACGAGCGACGTGGGACCGGTTACCTGGGAAAAGTGGCTAGTAACTTCAAGCGCAGCTTCTGAGGCACCCTCGAAGTTGTGCACCGGGGATTGAGAAGCCCCAACCCCAAGCACCATCTGCACCGAAGATCAGCCCCCCACACTCCACGAGTCCTGCGTGGGGCCCTTCTGCATTTTCCTGCTTGCCGCGTCTGTCCGGTTGCTTGCCCGCTGGCTAGTGGCCTTTGTGACGACGCACCCTGAAATCTTCTGCGCTGGTTTGGCTCCTCCAGACTGGCTCCCGCTTCTCTGCCAAGAAGAAGCACCCCAGACCTTCCTGGTCTGCACCAGAAGCAAGTCCTCCGTTCTTCGTGGGTTCCGCTTGCCAAGGCTTGGTGAGTCCTAGTCCAACTTCGACGCCGCCGACAGCAAGAGCCTTCGTGGGACAGCTCGCCTCCTGGTCCTGGTCGTCCTCGACGCTTCCTGGTCCTCCTGGCTGCAGCGACAAGCTTCACCTTCACCTGCAATCTTCACGACATCGCCTGGTTCCTTCCTGGTTCCACGTGGTCACTGGCTAGTGACCTTGACTCTGTCCCTTCTGCTTGCAGGTCTCCTCTCTTCTTGATCCCAGCCTTGGGATCCACCGGACACTCTTCACTGACTGCCTGTCAGCATCTTTCTTCAGGCATCCATAGGAGTCGACGACGAAAACCGACGCATCTTCCCCCCTATGCACCCGCAGCCTGTGGGCTAGGTAACTTGGGTACTCCGGTGCTCATCAGGATAGTGACTATCCTAGTGTCTAGTTTTCCAGTCTCGACTTCCTAGCTACTCCGGAAGTGTCCTAAATCTATCGTTTTCTAAACTGTACTATTGCTAGTGACTTTTACGCATTACGCGTGAGTGTTTCCACTCTGCACACGAATCCCGTGGGCCTCCCACTTCCTAACTAACGCTAGTGTAGTGTAGCCCCAGCGATTCCCTAGGCCTAGGCCTATTCTATTTCCGTGACAGTGGTTCTTATACCACTTACTTAGTATTTGGTTTGCGTGGCCCCTAGGGCCTAACTGTATTACTTACCTGTGTGACTTAATGTATGCTTAAATAAGACTGTGTTGTACTTACCTCTAATCTCATAAAGAGTGCTGAGGGTTTGACGAGAATAAATACACTTTATTTTATATATATATCTGTTGTGGTGTCCTTTCATTTGGTATTCAAGGGATTATATATGGTATCACAGCTGGCTTCACATGCCATTCAGAGTTTAGCCTAAGACTGCTCTTGTCCATGCTACCACTAGGATAGCTGGTCTATAAGGTTGACTTTACAACCAATCACCATAAGGGTATTTGGACTGATATAAGGTGTACACTAGAACTAGTGACATCATACATCAGGCCAACTTCTCACAATGGCAATATAAAAATTTCCATGTACTTGAAACCCTCGGTTGCGTGTGACAGCTGTGTCGCCCAGGTGCCACGACCCTGGTTGCCGCAGACTGGGAAGAGTTTTTTTGTTTTTTGTGTATGTCATAGGAAGTGTTATTTAGGGCTCGACAACATTTTGATTACACTGGAGTAATCAGAGTAGTTTCGCATTATTCAGCTGATGAGAAATTATTAACATATACACGGCTGCTCATGCTGATGTAATTTAGGAGAACAATTCCTACCGCAAGAGCACAGGAACAGAGTGTGAGTGGTTGCTGGTGCTGCTGTTAATTGGTCTGTTGCATTTAGTGCTATTTTCGTGGCACAAAAAGCATCATAAAGTCGTTTTTGGGCACAATGGTGCATTTTATGCTAAGAAAATAAAGAAAAATGCAGGGTTTCCCTCCACACATAATCTCGCCTAATTTTGTTGTAATTTTGTGTACTGAACTAAAGCAAATTCCGCGAGTTACACCCAGCCCGGTGAGATGTGTCGCCTGTCATTCCTTCATCTCTTGTCACGCATGAGTTTGGCTCTAGGCAGGGTGGTAGCACAGGGTGGAAAGTCTGATGAGTTAATCAGTCTGTTTCAAATGTAACTCGGCTCGTGCAGGTGTGTAATCAGTAGGGGGAACAGTATGCTCAGCTTGAGCTTCAGTGAGTTGTGGGTGAATTTAATCGGTGTTTGATGGGTGAGAACCGAGGACTCTGCCAGGTTTTCTAGTCTTTACCTCTATGAGTAAGCCTCCCCGGTGCCCGTCAAGGTTGGTGCTGCCAGGTGCTGTTGTAGACACTTCATGGTAGAGTTGGTCTGTGTTGGATGAGTGCTGGTTGGTTTGTTTGGGTGTGTCCAGTTAGGAAGTGCTGTTGTAATCACTTGCCAAGTGTTGTTGTGAGCATTATGATGCCCAACTATAGAGTGCAATGTATTATTGCAATATCTGTATCAATATACAACAAAAATTTGATATCAGAAACAAATGCAATATGCATTTTTTTCTTTTTTTTCTACTATTTCCTTTAAGCTTCCTTTTGTTTTCTTATGTGGAGACTAGAAAATCCCAAGAAGAATCGTAGGAAGAGTCTGCAGTGGGATTTGTGGATCAGGGATATGGGATTTGTTAGACTTGGTATCTTTTGGCGTGTTTCCCCTGAGTTTTTGCTGTCTGCCCTCCCGGATTTGCTGGCGTAGTGTTTCTGTGCACTTTTCTCACTGCTGATCAGTGGTAAAGTGCAAGTGCTCCTGTGGTAAATTGTGTTATGGATTGGTGTTTCCATGATTGGGTATTTGATTTACTTGTTAGTCCCTTGTAAAGTGCACTGAGCGTGCCAGGGCCCGTGAATCAAATGCTACTTGTGGGCCTGCAGCACTGATTGTGCCACCCACGTAAGTAGCCCTGAAAAGGTAACTCAGACCGGCCATTGCAGAGTCTGCACGCAGTTTGCAACTGCCATGTCGACTTACGCAAGTGCACCCACTTGCCAGGCCCAAAACCTTCCCTCTTCTACATGTTACTCACCCCTAAGGTAGGCCCAAGGTACCCCTGTGGGCAGGGTGCAGTGTATGTGAAAGGTGGGACATGCCCTGGTGTGGGTGGCATGTCCTGATAGTGAATTACAGCCCATTTCATTTTTCACTATTACAAGGCTACCTGTTCCCCATAGGACAGAATGGGAGGTTTGTTTATCACATCTTATAAACATAACTGGACCTGGGAACTAGGTGTAAAAATAGAGTTTAGTATGCCTGAACTCAGAATCTAAAGATGCATCTTTTAGTGAAGGTCATTTTTACATTCTGTGTTTGAAAATACCACTTTTAGAAAGTATTTTCTTGCTCAGTCATCCCGTGTGCCTCTGCTGGAATGTGAATTGCCTCTCTGGGTTTTGGATGACAGAAGGTTGGGGGAGCAGGAGGGCTCCAGATAGTCTAGGTGGGTCAGGAAAGGGCTGAATAGACCTGGGCTGCAATGGGGGAAGGGGGAGGAGATTTCCTTGCACCTCAAAGGGCCTGGTCTGCCTCTGATAATGCCGTCTCCACCTCCTGCCAGGAATTCACACCAGAGAAGGCAGAACTGGTTCTGGCTGGGCACAGACACCCTCTGCCTAGAGGATCAAAGGATTTTTGGATACAAATACTGGGGCCCAGACCCCTGAACTTTAGAACTGTTTTGGATCAAGAAGACTGCCAAGAAGAAGCTGGAGAAGCTGTGAGGAGGGACAACCACTTTGCTGTGTTGGCCTGCAGTGGCTGTTTCTGTCTTGGGCAGTGAAAGGACTGGACTGAATTTTCTGCAATCTACTTTTGTGAGTTTCTCCAAGGGCATGAGGTAGAGCTTGCCCCCTGTTCAAGAAGTCTCAGGAACAGCAAAGACTTCAAGCTTGATGCTGTCTACGATGCCACTGCCGACTCCGTGTCCAGAAGGCACCGCAGAGGGCACTGCCGCAATGCCGCAGTGTGACCCTGGTCTCACCGACGATGCCCGCTGATGCCGCCACCGAGCTGCTGCTCGCACCGCGACCGGTGGGTACCGCACTCCGTACCACCTCGCTTCACGACAACTCCTTTGTATCCCCGACGACGACGCTCCATGCCGGAATCGACGCCGCTGCTTGTAAAGTTACACGACGCACTACCCTCATCCCGCACCGCAGCCTTGGCCTACCAACGTGGGTGCTATCGACTCCAATTCGTCAGCCGACGACAGCGCTTCAGCAACGACGACGCCACTGCCTGCACTGTGACCTGCCAGCACCGTGACGAGCACCGCCTTCATCTCACACCGCGACCCTAGTCTCACCAACGACGCCATCTGACGCCGCCACCAAGCCGCTGCTCGCACCCCGACCTGAGGGCACCGCACGCCGCACTGCTGCACTTCGCACCGCAGCACCCGACGCCGGCCGACGCCAGCGCTCCTGACTTCAACAAAGAGGAGATCGACCTGCGACGCATGTGACTTCAAGCGCTCCGACGACTCCTGCACCGACCTCCGGAACCAACGCCTGCGGACGCCGTTGTTTTGGAAGCTCAACGAGAGGTCATCGACGCCCTGCATTTCTGAAAGGTAATGTTGGTGGGTCTTCCCGACACCGTAGCTGGCCCGCGAAGCTGCGGTCAGCCAGAACTGTTTGGATTTGTTTGCTCACGACGCCACGATAGCCCCGGACGGAGCTATCGACATCAAGGAATTGTTTTTAAAGCGTATTTTGATAACTGTATATTTTTAAGTACTGTAGTGTGGATTTTTATCGTTTTTGATCTTGTCTATAAATATTGGATATTTTTCTAAAACTGGTCTGGTGTCCCTTTGTAGTGCTAACACTGTATTACTGTTGGTTATGTGCAAATGCTTTACTCACTGCCTCTAAGATAAGCCGGACTGCTTGTGCCAAGCTACCAAGGGGGTGAGCAGGGGCTATTTTAGGAGTGTAACTCCCTTACCCTGACTAGGAAGAAGGGTCCTTACTTGGACAAAGGTGCAATCTCTTGCCAACTAGAGACCCCCATTTCTAACAGGATTATTATACGCTCTCGCAATAAGAAAGTCAAATGCCCTTGTATCCCAGTAATAGGACAGTAGGCGTCATAAGGACCTGTATGAAATCCGCAGACGTCTTTTCCTATAGATTAGTGTCCCATACAAACATCCCACGGTCATCGTTGAGCTTCAGTTGAGCGTCATTGATTTGCATTACAATAAGCATGTTGCGAGTGCCAAGAAGTGCATCCGCGTGTGCTAGACCTGACATCCTATGCGTGATTCTCCCCTAAGTTTTTGCCTTTAACCCTCCTGCTTTGCTGACTTCGTTTTTGCTGGCTTTAGGATTCTGCACGCTGCTAACCAGTGCTAAAGTGCCTGTGCTCTCTCCTTTAAACATGGTAAAATTGGCTAACACTCAATTGCCTCGCACTTCGCAGCTCCCTGGAATTGCCAGTGCATGATGCATCTTCTCAGCCAAGCCTCTCATTGCCTCTGCTGCACAACGCATCCTTGACACGAGACTCCACATCTCTGCGCAATCAGGATTCACGGTACTCTTGTTCAGCGGGCCTGAGTGGGTCTCTGCAGCTATCGTGGGCTGCCTGACCTTGTGACTTTGTCCCTGTCTGATGCGAAGAGATAACCACAGTTGGCGCTTTGTGCTTTATGGCACTAGTTTCACTTATTTTTCAAAATTGCTCATCTCTGGTTCTACTGACTGGATTTTTGTTGCTTTGGTCTTGATTTCTTTTTGAAAATGTACTACATTTTTCTAAGTTGGTGTGGGATTTTTCTTGTGTTGTGTTTTCACTTTTTTACTGTTTGAAGTGCCGCATAAACACTTTACACATTACCTTTTGTGCCATGCTAGCAGAGAGTCGCTTTTGACTTCACTCTGACTAGGATTGTGTTTGCTGCTTGAGTAGGGTTTCGCCCCCTCAACCAGTAGACCATTTCTAACAGCGGTGAATGAGCACTGTACAAAATACCCAGTTTGCGTTATTGATCCTGCCGATCTAATTGGCCACAGAAAGATTCAGCTTCAATATGGCAGAGGACGTCTCGTGTCACAGGCACCTCCGCACATGTGTTGGCCATTACAGCTGGATTTTACCCCTGCTCTTGCTGTAATTGCATTTCTATGGTTGCATGTAAGGTGCGGCATGTATTTGATTAGTCGGATTATCTTGGATAATGAGGCGAGGGCAGCATGCTGATGGGAGAAGACGTCTGTTGCAAATCTGTGGTTTGGCAGCCTTGCATGGAACTTGAGTGTCGTTGTGGTAAACACGCAGGTGCATCAATTTGTTGCATAATTACTGGGTAATCGTGTTTGCCTGTTGCGTTCTTTTTCAGGCATGTGTAACTTGTTTTCGTTTGTAACTTTGAAAGCTGTTTTCTGTTATCCCACGCTAGAGCTATAAGAAACAAGTGGTTATACGCATGTCAAATGCCCCTCAAAGCCGCTGCGGCTGTTGGACTATCACAGCCCACCCATTGTGTTATATACACAGTAAAAGGACAACCTTGTGTACAACTCACAACTCACACTGGAATGTTGCAAAGAACACAATAGAAGTGGTTTTGAGGGACTCTGCAAAACCAAGATAACTACTTATTTAAAAAATCAGCCTGCTTTGGTGTGTGCCCCACCTAGGGTCAGTTCTTGGTCTGCTTGAAAGTTGGTCACAGCACTCATACCAAGCGGAGGTGACCAGTGGTGCAAGAGAGTCCTAATGTTGAGCTGGACACTCCGTTCTGTAGAATATCTCTGGCTTGGTGTGGTTTGTGGTGGAGGGGAACCTCTAAACCATTGCAAACCATACAGTCAGGGACGTTGATACACCCATATTCCAGGGGTAGCGAAGTGACATCACGCACCCTTTGACCTTTTTGACATCACTGGATGTGACATCATATGACGATGAATCTTCCCAGGTAGTGATGTCATATGACCTTAACCCTGATGCTAGCACAATAATTGTCATTCCGAAGTTCCATACTAACGGCATAGTTAGTATCACAACACAACACAGATAGAAGTGTATTTTAGATACCACCTATTTCTTTAAGTAATGTGCTGAAATTATGTGCAGCGGAACAGTACCCATTTCTAGCCGCATATGAAAAATGTGTTCATTAGAAGGAGAATATAATGCCACAAAACACAGAACAAACCTGGTCATTTAAATTATTTATAACACATACTACCCGTGTAGGAAAGTAGGATTTGCTTCTTATGGTTACCCCCACTTTTTGCTTCATGTGATACTGTTTTTGACTAGTCTGACTGGGATCCTGCTAATCAGGACCCCAGTCTATCTGCTTTCTCCCTAAACTGTTATGTACTTAGGTACACTCCAGATTGGATACTGGGGTACCCTTGTCCTTCCCTAGTATATGGTACCCATGTACCCAGGGCATAGGTACCCCAGAGGCCTCCCATGGGCTGAAGCATGTATTATGCCACCCATGAGAGGCCATGTAAAATGGAACTACAGGTCTGCTATTGCAGCCTGTGTAAGTTGGTTTATGCACCACTTACTTTAGATATAAGTTTACTATATCTAAGGTTCACTGCACTTAAAACCTAGAAGTCACCCCTCTAGCAGGCCTTTACAATCCCGAGGGCAGGGTGCTTGGTTCTAAGTGAGAGGGTGCCACTGCATGAGCAGAACACCCCTGCAGCCTATGGAGTCCATTCTCCGGGTTGTCAGTGTAGCAGCCATTTACGACATATAGAGTGGCATAATGTGACCGCGTACTGACCAACTCTAAAACGGCTGAAAGTAACTCTATCGTGTTTGGTGTCAAACATTGTGGAATCATACCTCCCACACCAGTAACCAGTGTGGGAGGTATGATTCCAGCCCTCAGAAGCGAGGTTCGTTGGGTCCCTGGCGTTCCCGGTACCAGTCTTCTAGTCCCGGGTAGTACAAAATGGTTGCTGCCGACCAGAGACACATTTCTGCCCTCCTGCTGCTGAGCCAAGCTCGAGCAGGGGAAGGTGGAACAATAGGCATCCTGTCACAGGAAGGTATGACCACCTCGCAACAGGATTTAGTGTATTAGGGCTGGGTGAGGGCGCTTGCCAGTGACCGAAAATCTGCATGAGGGGCACATTTGGTGCCCCTTTGCATAGTCCAGTTCAAACCAGTCCTGGGAGCCAAAGGCTCCTGCTCTGGCACGAAACTGGACAAAGGATATGGGAGCAACCTCCCCACTGTCCAGACCCTCCCCTGGGAGGGTCCCCTGAATCTGTCCAACCCTCTCCCGTGGGTACAAAAGGGCTAACCTGGCTGTAGGACCCTAGATTCGACGTGGACAAGATTCTGAACCAGAAACCACTGAACTTCGACCGTCTAGACACTCTGGACTTCGCTGGACTTTGCTTGGGCCCGGCTTCGTCTCCCACTCCGTCCAAAGCATTGTCTGTGCTCATGCACCATACAGGCTCCGTGCAGGACCTGTGGAAAATCAAGGACAACCAAAGACATCTCCCTTGGAGTGAAGGAGTCACCCCCCTGCAACCGCAGGCCCCCCATCTTGATTGACTAGTCTGCTGCTCCTGAGCTCCTACGGACTCCATAGGCTTCAGCAACACAGAAGGTAGGTTTCTACGTCCCTCAAGGGCCAAGCTGCCCTCTCACTGAGTTTGAGGTCAGAATCCCTCGTGGGGGCTGCGATACCTGTACCCCCTGTGCAGCACATTGATTTGCAAGTGCATATGCTTGATGACATTTCCCGAGCAAGCGCATTGGGCTCCGTGTAGCCCCAATCTCTGGCACCATTTCCTACAAACAACACTGGCCTCCTCACACCGAGTGCTCCGTGGGCTGCTGCTTTGTGAAACTGCTCAAAGTCCCCACGTGACTCCTGTGCCTCCGGTCTGTGGGTCCTCTTGAGGGTCAATACTGCTATTCTTGGGCTCCCCTGGTTGCTCCAGGCTTACCCTGACTCCCCTGTGTTTGGTGAGTCTCCTGGGACTTGCTGGTCCGAACCATAACCTTTCTTGACCTTCTTCATGGGTTGCTGTTGCCAAGGCTTGTTGGTGCTCCAGCCAGACACCGACCCCTCAGCACTCGACATCCTTCATGGGACAGCTTACATCTGGCTCCTGGTTGTCCTCGACATCTCCTGGTCCCTGTGGCTGCAGAGTCAAGAACCCCCTCAACACACCTGAAGCACCCAACATCGGTAGGCATTGTCTACCGAACCCCTGGTCACTTCTGAGTGACCCAGACTCTGTCCCCTCTGCTTTCAGGTACTCTTCAACAAGAATCCACCTTTGGATTCCATCAGACACTTTTCTCCTTCCCAGCAGTGGCTCTTCTTCGAAGTCCTTAAACTTTAAAACTTCAACCGTGGCTTCCCCATTGTATTGTACGGAGCATGCGGTCGTGTTCTCACACTGCACCCGTCCTCCGTGGGGTCCCTACTTACTCACCTTGGGTGGTTCCTTGGGGTCCCAGCAATTCTACATCCTCTAGACACTGTCTTGACTCGAGTCGTGGTTCTTATACCACTATTTTAGTATATGGTCTGTTCTCCCCCTGGAGCCCACTGTATATTAGTGCTATTTACGATTGTTTATGTGCTACAGTATTGTGTGCTTTGTGAATATCTTTGTGTAGAAGATACTGTGTCGTACAAGAGAGTGTTATACTCATAAATACATATTTTCATAACTACTGTGTAGTTCTCCTTTCATTTAACCAATGCTATAAGGTTGCATTCTGGTAAAAGAAGCTGCTTTACACTCCTTCGAGACTAAGCCTGTAGGCTGCTCTCCACAGCTACCACTTGGATAGCTTTCTAAGGTCATCTTTGACTTCCTAAATCACCATAAGGGTTGTTTGGACTGCTGCAAGGTGCCCACTTTAATTGGTGGACAGCATATACCAGGTCAACTTCTCACAATGATGATTAAATGGTTCTTCTGGTGTATATTTCAACTAGAAATGTCAATTCTTGTGGGTGCGTCCTCTGCCCTTGCTGCCCATTCTTGTGAGCAGTCTGCTCGACCCCTCTCACCCCAGTCTTGTGAACAGTCTTCTCTCCCCTTGGTACCCTTTCTTGGGAGCGTTTTCCTTTCCCCTGGGTACACATTCTTGTGAACGGTCTACTCTCCCTGTTATAACCATTCTTGTGGGTGGTCTCTTCCCCCTTTGGTACCTATTCTTGTGAGCGGTCCCCTCTGCCCTTCGTACCCATTCTTGTAAATGTAAATGTAAATGTAAATGTAAATGTATGTAAATGTAAATGTAATGTAAATGTAAATGTAAATGTAAATGTATAGGTATTTATATAGCGCCGATCACCACTACGGGTATCTCAGCGCTGTACTCATACCGCTGAAGGAACCCTTCCTGGCTTTCCATGTGAGGTGTCCACTCCTGGGCACTCCCATGGTGAGGCCAGGCATCCCAGCGCTGTTGGGGCCGTTGTGGAGATTAAGCAAGCTATTGCCCAGAGTTGCAGCGTGGGACCCATGATTAGAATAGGCACTGAGGCGAGAATATCCGGTCCGCAGAATTTATAGCCCGAGACCCTGCCGCGACGGGAATCGAACCCTGGTCCCGGACCAGTGCTCTGCATCGAGGTCTGCCGCTCTAACCATTGAGCCACACTTCTTGTGAGCTGTCTCCCCTTGGAACACATTCTCGTCAGCAGTCTTGTCTACTCCTTTCCCCCCATTCTTGTGAGCAGTCTATTCTCCCCTTGGTATCCATTCTCGGGAGTGGTCGCCTCTCCTCTTGGTACCCATTCATGTGGGCAGTCTCCTCTCGCCTTAGTATCCATTCTTGTGGGATGTCTCCTCTTCCCTTGGTGTCCATTCTCGGAACCAGTCTCCTCTCGCCTTGGTATCCATTCTTGTGAGCAGTCTCCTCTTCCCTTGATATCTATCTTGTGAGCGGTCTCATCTCCCCTTGGTATGATACCTTTGCTATGACACTGCCTGGACACCCAAGGAGAAGCTCTCCGGTTACACTCCGTACTTTGGGTGTATTGTTTTGAATTGTTTCATAGTTATCTCTTATGTTCCTTTCAACCCACGCACTCATCCCCTGTACATCAACCTTCCTAGGAATGCCTCATGCCCTCCAGAGCATGACACAACAACATGTACTTCTTGTCAAGACATGCACCCACACAGGATGTTTTGCACTTTAGCATGGCTCAGCTTCCTCTGTTACAATCTCTCTGGTATTCCAAAGGCTCCATTCTTGTGAGCGGTACCGATTCTTGTGAGCGGTCTCCTCTCCCCTTGGTACCCACTCTTGTGAGCGGTCTCCTCTCCCCTTGGTACCCACTCTTGTGAGCTGTCTCCTCTCCCCTTGGTACCGATTCTTGTGAGCGGTCTCCTCTCCCCTTGGTACCCACTCTTGTGAGCGGTCTCCTCTCCCCTTGATACCGATTCTTGTGAGCGGTCTCCTCTCCCCTTAGTACCGATTCTTGTGAGCGGTCTCCTCTCCCCTTAGTACCGATTCTTGTGAGCGGTCTCCTCACCCCTTAGTACCGATTCTTGTGAGCTGTCTCATCTCCCCTTGGAACCTATTCTTGTGAGCTGTCTCATCTCCCCTTGGAACCTATTCTTGTGAGCTGTCTCATCTCCCCTTGGAACCTATTCTTGTGAGCTGTCTCATCTCCCCTTGGTACCCATTCTTGTGAGCGGGTTCCTCTCCCCTTGGTACCTACTCTTGTGAGCCGTCTGCCCTTTGGACCTATTCTTGTGGGTGGCCTTTTCTGTCCTTATTACCTATTCTTGTGAGCAATCTGCTCTGCCCTCTGCACCCATTCTTTTTGTTTGTTTGATCTGTTTATTAGAATGTTTGTACTTAAATGAAAAACAGCAAACACTCATAGGAATTATCATACGGAACCAGTAGGTATTTTGCCAGACACCATGTCTAAAGCAATATCCCATCGACATGCAGACATCAATATTATCGGTTGCATCTGGTACCAACAAATGGTATACCCCATCAGTCACTTAACCACATCCCTCCCGCATCATAGCTGGTTAATCTTATTGTGGTACAGTATAATTCCACTATGCATATACATATCTATGGCATATATACAGCTGATATGGCTTCACTCCGTCATGTCACATCAATCTGCTTATGCAATTAAACATTCTTTTCAATAACATCTAATGTAAGCACACCATAAACGGAGGGGTAAGAAGGGGAAGCAGGAGACGTATAGAGGTAGGTAGGAAAACATGAATCGCAATCATTATAAGCCATTACCTTGTCGACAGCCATAAAGTTGCACTTCACAACTACTAGGAGAACATACATACCGGGTCGGGTATATGGGACGCTCCTTACCAACCAGCGTATAGCTTGGGCCATAGTTCAACGCATGTTTTACACGATATCAATCAGGAATAGGAATATCCGAAGGGTCAGCTGGCACCAGCAGCCCCTGAAGCATACACAGCATTGCATTCCACGCCGTGGAGATGGGGAACTTATGAAGACCCAGCGTATCCTCTCGTACCAGGGAGGCCGCTTCCGCCTTAACCCAATTCAGCATTGAGAGGAACCACGCCTTCTTCGACGGGGGCTCCTCCGCCTTCCACCGGCGCGTAATAAGCCGTTTGGCCACAACTAGGCCTAAATCCAATGTGCATGCTTTGTGTTTTTTACTTCTTGGGAATATGCCTATAATGCCTGCCTCCCATGTCCGCAGGACCTCCCTGTCAGTGTTCGTGGCCAATGCCCCAATCACCCCATCCCAGTATAAATGTAAGTTGGTGCAGGACCATAGCATATGCAAAATATCCGCATCTGCCCAGTTGCAGCTCGGACAGCACGCGTCCTGTCTGTGAAAATACCTATTTATCTTGTCTGGGGAGAGATATGCCCTATGGACAATATACAATTGGATTAATCTAAAATGGGTGTTTCTAGGGATCTGTTTAGGACTTTCCAAGGCTACGGCCTACTCCTTCTCTGAACAGAGCCTCCCCCGATCTGTCTTCCATTTGGCTTGCAGAGGCGTTAAGTCCACCGGAGTGTGTTCTCTGATCGACTCCCCAAACCACTTCACTAGGTGTCGCCCCGTACCCATTACATGCACATTGTGCATGAGGAGATGTGTTGGAGGGTACTGCGTAATGTCACCCCACCAGCGCCTCATCGTGGCTGTCCAGGAGGCATGATTCAGGAATTGAACCGGGGGACCCCGTCGTCGTCCGTAATGGTGAGGAACGTCCGTAATGTGCCCTCTCCATGTAGGTCCCCTAGGGTAGTTAAACCCGCCCCCACCCAGTCCACAAGATCCGTATTCTGTACTCACCCTCTCGCTGTCAGCATACCCAATAATGGCATTGCGGGTGTGTATGGTGTGATGTGTCTAGTAAGGTGCAGTTCCCTGTGGAAACATTTCCACTCAACCTGGATCAATAAAGAAAGCAGTTCATTTGTTCTATTGCACAGGTGGAATAAGTAGAGGATCCTGTCCAGAGAGTAGGGGGGTTCGCTCCGCAGAGTCTGACAAATGTAGTTCCTCGACCATTTTGCCACCCACAGTATTTGAGAAGCCAGGAAGTAATACTCTAGGTTGGGTATAGCCAGCCCTCCCCTCGGAGGACACGGGCAGGTAAAGCGGGAGATTAGAAAAATAATAAAGGAGACGCGGCAGCATGTCCATTTTGATTAACTCCACCCTACCGATAACCGCAAGGCTAAGCAACTTCCAAAACTCAATCTGGGATTTGAGCGCAGTAACCGCCCTACTGATGTTGCTGTCCATGAGAACACGATGGTTATGATAAATGTGTATGCCCAAATACCTGAACGCCACCGGTTGCCAATGCACTACTGTCCCATCTACCTCCCAACACGGGTCTTCCGTTCCAGGAGTAAAGGCGTACAAGCATGACTTACCCCAGTGCACACTTAACCTGGACAGAGACACGAAGGACCTCAACGTATATGGGATGACTCGTGGGACCACTTGGATATCCTTCACATACAGCAAAATGTCATCTGCATAAAGCGAGACCGCATGTATTCCATCTCCAAGACGTATCCCCCATTCCGGTGCTGAGCTCCGCAGCGCCATCGCTAGTGGTTCCACCACAAGAGCAAAAATAAATGGGGAGAGAGGGCACCCCGGATGAGTCCCCCTTTCTATTAATATAGGATCAGAGAAGAGAATCCCGAGCCGCACCTGGACCGTAGGGGCTCCATATAGTAATTTGATATGGCTTAAGATGTACGGCCCAAATCCAAATCGATGGGGCACCGCGAACATGAAGGACCACTCAACCGTGTTGAGAAAGCTTTCTCCGAATCCAACACAACGCAACCAGCCGAGGGCCAATCCACTGCAGCGCATCACCCGGAACAACCACCGTATGTTTAGTGACGTATTGCGAGCCAGCACAAACCCATTTTGGTCATGATGGACCAGTTGCGGGATCATAGTTGCTAATCTATTTGCGATGCACCCATTCTATGGTGAAGAATGGGGAGAATTATGTTTGTGGCAAGATGCTCTTAAGCCATTGTTCCAGGAAGGTGACCGCATCCTGTCTTTCCGCGCCCTCCGGCAACCCAATCAGCTGGACATTGTTTCTTCAGGAGCGGCCTTCTGCACCCTCAAAGCGTTCCTCGAGATACCGGATCCGCACCTCATGGGCATTCTGCTGCTTTTCTTGAAACTCTGTGTCCGGCTTCAATTCAGCTACCTCCTGCTCCACGGCCATGACCCAATCTTTTAGATTGCGTTGGTCGGCGTGTAGTAAGTTGAGATCTAGAGCCACTTTGTCTAGCTTGGCTTTCATTGATGCACAAGAGCGCTCGATTGCTTGCAGGATAGCGTCTTGGCGGTCATCAGGGTTATTCTGCTCCACCACCTGTTGCGGGGATCTGTTTCACTGGCGCCCGCAGCTTGCGAGGAGGCCCTCGACCCGGCGCACCTGGCGCGCCCCTTTCTTCTTCGCCTACCCGATCTCACCCGGAGTACCACCGGGGCCTCTGGTTGAACGAAGCATCTTGTAGGTGCACTTATTCACATACAGGAGTTGACTCCAGCATGTAATGCATGGGGACACAGCTCAATGGCTATTTCCACCGTTGTCGTGCCACCGGCTCACAGAGGCGCGGCCCTCACCACATCCACAGTATCTGTTTGTCGCTGCTTTAATCAGCCACATGCTCAGGCCAACTACTTCAAGGATCTGCCGCAGCGTCCCAACCCCACCTTTACATCTCCTAGGCCACCACACTCCACTGACCGTGCACTGTATGTCTTCTGCTGCCCACGGGGCAGGTGCCGCCTGAATCTTGACTCAGGGGGGCGTCTCTGCTTTGCCTCCCAGCCCACTGTCAACGCTCTGCGCACCAATCCGCACCCTGAGAATGTGCGCAGTCTCCTGCCGCTCACCTCCGTAATAGCCGTCGGCGGTAACCGCACTACGCCACTGATCAGTTCATGCAGCGAGTGGCCTCCGCACAGTTTTCCAGGCCTCCCGGCCTACCTCAGGTGCGCTCCACACTAGGCCTTACTCATGGGCCCTGTGTCGCTCCTCGCCACGAATCACCTCAGCAGCCATCAGCAGCAACCTCTCTTCCGTGAAGTCGTAAGTGTACTAGGGTGCTGCACTGCTGACTGTAGGCGTGCGCTCAGCCGTGATTTCATCAGTACCTGTGCATCTCCCATGGCCACATCCAGTCGTCGCAGTGCTTCCTGTGTCACTCCGCCACCGGCTGGGCGCAACAGGTCTGCCCGCACCCATGCAGCCAGAAAGTACTCTCCAAGCCGGCTCCCCAGTACCTGCAACAGTTGCTCGCAGCTCGCCCCGTCATCTCTCCCGCAGTCTGAAGCCTTTTGGGGTTTCCCTATTCCATGTATGGCCTCCACTCCTCTATCAGGAGTCGCCGCGTCGCTGCCACAACTCCTCACGCAGCAGGGCTGGGCCAGCCCAATCGCCTCCAAAGCCCGCCACATTTACCAGGGCATCTCACTTATTTATCCTCACCGCCCCGATGTCTTGGGGGGTTCCGCCTGTCTGTGGGCTGCTTCTCTGCCAAAATGTCTTTTGCAGGGGTCGGAGCCCGGGAACCAGGGCCTGGTCACCGGTGCCTCATCTGATCTGTCACGGCCACGGCCCCCGGCTGTTCTCAAGCGCTCTGCTGCCGGGTCGTGTAGCTTGTTGTTGGGGCACGGTTCCGACCTCTGCCGACCCCCGGGGGTGTCACGGGGGCATCCGCTACCACCCTATGCCACCAGATTGAGACGATAGGGGATAAATGTGTCCGATAAAGGGGATGGGTGGTGGCGCCATGTTAAGATGCGTCCGCCATGCTGTCCCTGCAGGCCACCTCTGCACCTATTCTTGTGAGTGGTCTTGTCTCCCCTTGGTACCCACTCTTGTCAGCGGTCTCCTCTCCCCTTGGTACCCATTCTTGTGAGCGGTCCCCTCTCCCCATGGTACCCATTCTTGTGAGCGTTCTCCTCTCTCCCTTTGGTACCCATTCATGTAGGCAGTATTCTCTCCCCTTGGTACTCATTCTTGTGAGCGGTCTCCTCTCCCCTTGGTACCCATTCTTGTGAGCGTTCTCCTCTCTCCCTTTGGTACCCATTCATGTAGGCAGTATTCTCTCCCCTTGGTACTCATTCTTGTGAGCGGTCTCCTCTCCCCTTGGTACCCATTCTTGTGAGCGGTCTCCTCTCTCCCTTTGGTACCCATTCATGTGGGCAGTATTCTCTCCCCTTGTTACAAATTCTGGTGATTGGTCTCCTCTCCCATTGATACTTATTTTTAGTGAGCGATCTCCTCTCCCATTAGTTCTCATTCTTGTGAGCGATCTCCTCTCCCCTTGGTACTCATTCTTGTGAGCGATCGCCTCTCCCTTTGGTACCCATTCTTGTGAGCGATCTCCTCTCCCATTAGTTCTCATTCTTGTGAGCGGTCTCCCCTCCCCTTGGTACTCATTCTTGTGAGCAGTCTCCTCTCCCTTTGATACCTGTTCTTGTGAGGCCTCTCCTCTCTCTTTGTTACCTATTCTCATGAGCGGTCTTTCCTTCCTTTGGTACCCATTCTTGTGAGCGGTCTCCTCTCCCCTTGATACTCATTCTTGTGAGCGGTCTCCTCTCCCATTGATACTCATTTTTAGTGAGCGATCTCCTCTCCCATTAGTACCCATTCTTGTGGGTGCGTCCTCTGCCCTTGGTGTCCATTCTTGTGAGCAGGCTCCTCTCCCCTTGATATTCATTCTTGTGAGCGGTCTCCTCTCCCCTTCATACCCATTCTTGTGAGTGGTCTCCTCTCCTTTTCGTACAGTTTCTTGTGAGCGGTCTCCTCTCCCCTTTTTACCGAATCTTGTGAGCGGGCTCCTCTCCCATTTGTACCAATTCTTGTGAGTGGTCCCCTCTCCCATTCGTACCAATTCTTGTGAGCGGTCTCCGCTCCCCTTCGTACCCATTCTTGTGAGTAGTCTCCTCTCCCCTTCGTACCCATTCTTGTGAGCAGTCCCCTCTCCTCTTCGTACTGATTATTGTGAGCGGTCTCCTCTCCCCTTTGTACCGATTCTTGTGAGCGATCACCTCTCCCATTGGTACCCATTCTTGTGAGCAGTCTCCTACCCCCTTTGTACCCATTCTTGTGAGCAGGCTCCTATCCCCTTTGTACCCATTCTTGTGAGCGGGGTCCTCTCCCCTTTATATCCATTATTGTGAGCAGTCTCCTCTCCCCTTCGTACCCATTCTTGTGAGCAGTCCCCTCTTCTCTTCGTACCCATTCTTGTGAGCAGTTCCCTCTCCTCTTCGTACCGATTATTGTGAGCTATCACCTCTCCCATTCGTACCCATTCTTGTGAGCAGTCTCCTACCCCCTTTGAACCCATTCTTGTGAGCGGGCTCCTATCCCCTTCGTACCCATTCTTGTGAGCAGTCTCCTCTCCCGTTCGTACCCATTCTTGTGAGCGATCACCTCTCCCATTCGTACCCATTCTTGTGAGCAGTCTCCTACCCCCTTTGAACCCATTCTTGTGAGCGGGCTCCTACCCCCCTTCGTACCCATTCTTGTGAGCAGGCTCCTACCCCGCTTCGTACCCATTCTTGTGAGCGGGCTCCTACCCCCCTTCGTACCCATTCTTGTGAGCGGGCTCCTACCCCCCTTCGTACCCATTCTTGTGAGCGATCACCTCTCCCATTCGTACCCATTCTTGTGAGCAGTCTCCTACCCCCTTCGTACCCATTCTTGTGAGCGGGCTCCTATCCCCTTCGTACCCATTCTTATGAACGGTCTCCTCCCCCCTTCGTACCCATTCTTCTTGAATTCCTGCGCAATCCATAGCTGTTCCTCTTATCTCTTCGCCGATGCCAGGCCGGGAGATCATAGTACCTGTGGAATCCATAGTTCGGTCAATTTGTTCAATGCCCTCCTATGCCTGTGTTTTTCTGGTGTTCTCTGTTGACTTCAGTTTCAAGGTGTGGACGCCATCAGTACCTGTTTGTACTGAGCCTTTGGCAGTACTGGCTTCTGAACTGTGTTTGAATGTGAGAAACACTCATCATTGCACCAGGCAGAGATGCTTTTGCCAAATACACAGCAAAAACAACAGTTGATGGACAGAATGCAGAACAATGTCATACATTCACCCCAGTACAGAGATCTGGGCCTAAATCCATTGTTTTTTTGCTCACCATGCGATTCCAGTTTGAACCCCGCCATATGCAAATCATCCCAGCCCGAACTGCCAAGCCATGTCTTCCCTGGACCGGAAACAAGCATCCTAGGACCGGTTTCGGGGTTTCACCCCTCTTCAGCCAGGATAGCTTGACTCCAGTGGCATAGTGAGCACGGGACCCATGTTTGGGCATACCCTTCCCACTCGGGGTGACAAATGCAAAAACAACAGTTGATGGACAGAATGCAGAACAATGTCATACATTCACCCCAGTACAGAGATCTGGGCCTAAATCCAGGGAAGGCATGGCTTGGCAGTTCGGGCTGGACTGTTCCCATGAGGCACAGGGTCAGACTGATTTGCATATGGCCATGTCTGAACTGGGGTGGCAGAGTGGGTTAAAGAACGGTGATGGATCAAACCCGGATCTGTTGACTGGGTGTGAGTGTTTGATTGGTTCTGATGCTCCGTCCATCACCACCCCCTTTTGTACCGCTTTGCCAAATACACAGCAAGGTCCACTGGAGACTGGCGCAGAGCTCATTTCCGGCTGCACTTCCGGCTGCCGTTCCGGCCTACCGTGTAAATAGTGGAGTCTGCCAATGAAACAGCATCCCCTCAGCGGAGGGGGGCGAAAGGGGGGTATCAGTCGTTCGATTGCGTCACGTGTTGTCTGGTCTTATTGAATCTGGAAATGACGAGGTAATAATAGTTGTCGAACCTCAAGAAGCTTGGTAACCCCTGAGCGTGTTGGGTCTCCGAGGACACAGCCTCTGGGCCACCCTCTAACCCCCCTCCACGGCGGATTGCTGTGCAGTGAAGCTGGAAAGGCAGATTAATGCTTAGAGCATTCTCTCCTTAATACAAAAAAAAACTAAACACAAAGGCAGAAAGAGGAAAAGGAAACTTACTTTCTTGGAGAGTTAAGAAAAATGAAAGATAAAAGGCAGTTCAACTAATATTCAAAATAGGAGGACATTTCTAGTGCCTGCATACTAAGTCTCACGGAGGCCTGACGCTTAAAAACACACTGGTAACCCCGCTCAGTGGGTTTATATAACCTGCAAACCACGTGACAGCATCAGGAACGGCCCGGCTCAGCCTTTCATCCTACCGAGATCACAAAATAACCATTACTGATTTGGGAATCAGTGACAGCAACTGTTTGACTTCCGGGCCGCAGTTCAGTGTGTGCTGCGCCTGCGCTCTATATAAAGGGTTAACAGCAAATGTGCTATAAGATTGAACACACACCTGTGTTTTATTTAGGGGCTACCGTGGCATGTGGAAAACCAGAGAGATGGTAACAGGCAAGCCGAGGCGTGCGAAAGTGCACGACATCCTGTGTGGGTGCATGGCTTGGCAAGTAGGACACATTGTTGTGTCACGCTCTGGAGGGCATGAGGCATCCGGGGGGGGGGGTCGCTGTGCTCCGGGTGAGTGGGTGGGGTGCGAAGAACATTATCGACGACTCCGGAACAATTCAAAACAACTTCCCCAAAGTACTGAAGTGTAACCGGAGGGCTTCTCCTTGGGTGTCCAGGCAGTGACGTAGCAAAGGTGTGTTTGGCCCTGATACACGCAAGATGCGCGGGTGTCCTTTCTCCAGGTCGGTGTTAAGAGTCAGCCAGGACTGGAGTGCAGTGAACCCCTGCACCCCTGGCGCCACTGCACCAGTGACACCTGCACCACTTCACGCAGTCTGTGACAGCCGCATTTTACATTTCTTTCGCTCCTCCTTTTCTCCATTTCTCTCTCCTGTCATTCCTCCCTTTCACTCTCTCCTCACTACCCCCTTTTATTTGTCTCTCTGTTTAACACTTTTCTCACTTATGCTTCTCTCCATCCCCCTTTCAGATTTTTTTCTTCTCTTAAACGCATCCACCCGCTCGTTTTTTAGGTCTCGCGTGACCCAGCGCATGCGCTGGTCTGGCGAGACATTTTGTGAGGGCTCCAAAAAGTGCTACCAGGCCAGCCTAGAGCTACAGTGCATGTGCGCGTGCACGCGTGCCGCGCTTTACCGCGATTACTTTCACTTTCGCGGCCGCACGGCCGCTTTGAAGATTGATCGCGATCACTTTCTCCGTGAGGCTTCAATAGATTGCAGCAGTTAAAACAAGCATTGGCATAGCCAATAGGTCTCGCTTTTGGGACCTTATAAGTGTTTAGTTATGCAACTGTTGCATGGCTAAACACTTCTAAGGTCCCAAAGGCGAGACCTATTGGCTATGCCAATGCTTGTTTCCCTTCCTCTCCACCCTACTTATCCCTCACCCTCTTCTTTCTTTTCCAGCATCCATTTCATCTTTATTTTCTACATCCCAATTCTTCTTTCTCCCCTTTTGCTGCTTTCTCAATTAATCGTCCTTATGAACTTTTCCTTTATCTCACCTTTTCCACTTCCTGCTACCTTTCACACTTTTTTCGTCACTTCCATTTGTTTACTCTTTTTTCACCTTTTGCCCGACTCCTTCTCTCTCACCTCAATCGTCTTCTTTTGTCTCTCTCTGATTCTGCCCCCATACCTGGCCTCTCTTTTCTCTCTTCCCGAACGGAAAACAAGTGGCTGCGTTCTGTGCCTTTTACCCAGTATCTCAGGGTTGATTTAGATCCCGGGGACAAGTTTCTCCGTCACAACGGTAACAGATATCCCGTCCGACGAAATATAAATCCCATTATATCCTACGGGGTCTGCCAAGATCTAAATTAGGCCCTCTGTTTTCCAAGAGGTCAGTCTGTCCTGTGTCTTCCAATCTTCCCCCTCTTTGCCCAGCTACACCCCCATCACCACATGAGCACTCCCCCAGGGAGGAGTAAACACAGACTAGGCCCTGCAGGCTCTCAGAGGCATGGGAAATAAATTGCTGCCAGTATAGGGGACGATGGGGTCTCTTCACACTCCTGGGCACTGGTGCAGCAGCACCGGCTGCACCACTGAAATGTACACCCCCGTGTCCTTGGCAACGCTTCAGGGCTGACTACCATCAAACATTTATTCAGCAAACGAGGCTTCATTGACTCCCCACCTTCTAAAATCATTCACAACAGGAGATTCTGTTCGTCCACGAGGTGCAGAACAGGGCAAACGTCAGTACAGGGCCGGACTGGCAATAACGGGCACCGGGCGTTGCCCGGTGGGACAGAGGGGTGGGGGCCAGTTTTCTGGACGTGGGGACTGGTTTCTGCTGCCAGTCCGACCCTGCTCCAGTAACATCGTATGTGGCACATCTTGGTTCATATCAAGCTTAGTGCTCCACATACCAACAACATTTGTTTAATTGTGAAACCTACTGCCTCTGCAATGCACTGTTCACACAACCTTTATTGGTTTGCCCGCGCTATACTGGTTGTTCACAGTAACATTGGTTTCAGCCAGGGATATGTAGGGTGATTGAAAAGGACATTTTTCGAGCACCAATAAAGCACATTGGTTTACAGGGGCTGGCACATGTTTTAAGGTTGCAGTTCTTGCACACAACAAATCAGTTCATGTTCCCAATATACTGGTTTGTTTCAACAGCACACTGCTAAGTCTGCTTAGTGAACTGATGTACATGTGTGTAACACAATGGTGTGCTTGCACAATGTTTTAATTTGAAGGCAAACTCTATTAAGCCTCATAATGAATAGGTTCATCTGCATAACGGTGTTTGCATGCACACCCTGCTGCTGTGTGTGCAATAACACACTGGCCCATACGTGTGATGTATTGATTGTGATGCATAAAATGTTGTTTTTCACTCATAATGTACTAATTGTACGCAATGTAAACTGATTCACACGTGTAATGAGCTGCTTTGCAAGAGTAACAGGTGCAGCTGTTTAATGCACTGGTCCCTACACATACTGTTGGCATACTGTTGGCATACTGTTGGCATACTGTTGCAATGTACTGATTTGTGTGGGATATTTTGTTGAAATGTGAAACCCTTCTCTAAGCATTGTGTGCTGGATATCATCCTTATGCACTGGCGGGCATACATCATTTAGGATGCATAATGTGTTGGGTGCATCTTTCAATGTACTGCTTTGTACATGTTATGTATCGCTTGCACGGTACTCCCCATTAGGTTAGAAGCATGGCATGACTGTTTGCACGCATGTCTGGGTCACATGCCCAGCCTGCTGGTTTATGAGACTATCGCACTGATTTGCATACATACCGCATCGAGGACACCTCTATGGTTCATATACATAAAATACCGCTTCTTTCTTGAAATGTCCCGGCATTTATGGGTAATATGTTGGGTTCAATGCACAAAGCATTGGGTTGAAAGCGTTGCATGCTGGTTGCATGAAAGATGCACTGGTTCTCACGCATAACCTGTAATTTGTATGTTTACACAAGAAAACTAGGAGCTGACGGTGTAGCACACATTGAGAATAGAGTCTGCCTGTCTTTTGCTCTGATTAACCATTTACATAAATTTACGTATAGGATATTGTGTAAGATTTGCCAAAAACACCCGTCAGACATGTTCAAGCGTCATGGATGATGTTTCCTCTCCGTGGGGCCAGGAGCCTGCAGGATTGGGTGAGATGAGTGCATTAAGGACCCCCCCTAGTTTGGTTCATGGGCTGAATGTACATCCTAATTGCTGATGACGTGTGGCTTTACGTTGCTGACCCAGACTCCGCTATAAATAGAACATACGTCATTCTTACTTAAGCAGTGTCTCAGGGTTTTGAATTAACTGGGATATATCTATTCATTTTGCCAATGAGCGGCTCCCCACTCCCTTCGCTAAGTGTCCGCTGCGTGTGACCCCTCGAGCGTCTACGTGTGTGGGTTTATGTTTCACGGGTGATAAGGAATATTTTATGAGGATGTACCTACCAGAGTGTAGTGATGACACAACTCCTTGAAGTAGTTCAATACTTTATTGAACAAGATACATAAACAGGTGAGCGCCAGGATACACCTCTACTTCCACCGCCGACTAACTGCTGCTCTGCCGAATCCGAATGTCACTTACTCAGTGACATTCCATGCACGCTCACACTCTCACCTTAAAGACACATCCACACATACCACGCACCAACATCAAAGTAGGACACAACACATCCCCCCCCCTAAATAACAAACACGACAAACCACCAGAAATAAAAAAAACAAACACACAAAAAAAAACAACTTCCATCCAGGAACCCAAAACAAAAACAACCCTACTACACAATATACTCCTTGAGCCAACTAGGCAAAATCCTTTTCCTTTTCCCAATATCACCTTCACCAGAAACCGCACTTCCATGTGTAGGTACCGTGACGCTACCCTGTGCTGGAGCTACCATGACTGGCGGACGCATCACAGACCCTTCCCCCTCCATAACAACAGAAGAATTCCCTTCACCCTCATGAATTGATCTATCCTCCTGAGCCACCTCACAATCCCTCGCTTCCTCAGCAGCTAACTGCGATTGTAGATTACTGTTCTCAAAATAATCCTCCACCCAGTCAAAATCTACTCCTTGATCTCTCATACAATCATCTCCATCCCGACCGCTAACCACGGCTATGTCTTTCAAATTCCACACTCTTCCATCACTCAATCTTACCGAATTCCTCAAAACCTCCATTACTTGCTTAGGTGCCTCAAATCTACTCTCTCCTTTAACAACTCTGAAAGGTTTCCTGACCCGCACCCAATCACCAACCTCAACACTGACCTCCTTAGCACCATGCACTCTGTCATAATAAACCTTTGCCTTTGAATGCACTTCTTCCAACCTACCCCGTACATCCCTAGGAGACCATTGTTGTACCTCACTTTGTACTAACCAATTTGGATTAAACTTACTCCTAGGCGTTCTACCCCTCATCATAACAAAAGGAGATAACCCAGCTTGAACTTGAGACGTAACTCTGTACGACCACACAGCTTTCTGTACTTGTATCCTCCAATCCAGATTTTTGTTCATTGAAGCCTGAATGACTCCTTTAATTACCCTATTGAAACGTTCTACCGTACCATTCCCACTTGGGTTGTACAACGCAGTAGTTTTGTGTTTAATCCCACACCTCCTAAAATACTCCTTAGCCATAATAGAAAGAAACTGCACCCCATTATCTGTAAGAATGCAACCCGGCAACCCTTCCATCACAAAAATGTTATCTAAAAATCTCAACACAGACTGGGTGTCAGCCCTTTCCACAATTTCCACCACCGGCCACTTGGTAAATAAATCAATAGCTACCAACCCATACTCTTTCAATTCACCCACCGGTCCAAAAATGTCTACCGCAATAGTATCCCACGGCAACTCAGGAATCAAACCCTCACTCATAGTGGGTCTTAGTGTTTTAAGAGACTTATCTGCTGAGCAACAAACTGAACAACTCTTCACAAAATTTTCAACCTCCTTGTCAACTCCAGGCCACCAGAACATGCCCTTCACAATCAACTTTGTCCTGACAATCCCAAAATGTCCTTCATGGCATAATTGTAAAATCCTTCCACGCAACGTTGCTGGGGGAATTATTCTATCTCCTCTCAACAACACATCCCTGTCTCGAACCAATTCCATCCGTACCTCCCAATAAGATTGCATACTCCCGGTGACACCTGCCTTCCTCGGCCACCCATTAGAAACATATTCCAAAACCTTCCCCAACACCTCATCCTTTAACTGCTCCTCCAACCATTCACCTTTACTAATAGCGGATGCACCAGAATCGTGTATGAAAGCCACACTACAATCCCCCCACGGATCATCCACACATTCCTCCAACGGAGTGGGCAATCTTGACAGACAATCCGCCACCACGTTTTCCTTTCCCGGAACATGAACCATCTTATAAATGAACTCTTTCATCCTCATCGAAATTCTGGCTAATCTAGCCGAAGCAACTGCCGTACCCTCACTAGATAAAATGCGAACCAATGGTCTATGATCCGTACGAATCAGCACCGGCTTCCCCCACACAAAAGCACGAAAATGTTCAAGTGCCCACGCACACGCCAATGCCTCTCTCTCTATGATCGGGTACTTACTCTCCGCTGGTGACAATGCCCTAGATGCAAATAGAATAATTTCCTCCTTTCCATCTTTACCTCTCTGTGACAACACAGCACCAAGCCCCTTGTCACTAGCATCCGTGGTCAACAAACTCTCCAAATTCGGATCAAAACTGGCAAGGGCATTCACCGCTTGAAGATCCACCTTGACTTCCATAAACTCTCTCTCACACTCCTTGCTCCACTCAAATTTGACGTTCTTCTTTAAAAGAGAACGAATATTGTAAACTTTTGACGCAAAGTTCTTTATGAACTTTGCGCAATACTCCGCCATTCCCAGGAACGACCTTATCTCTTCCTTAGACACAGGAGCTGGTGACTTAATAATGTTCTCCACCAAGGTAGGTTTAGGTCTCACCCCTTCCTCACTTATAATGTGTCCCAAATATGAGACACTCCTTTGCGCAAATTTACATTTAGTCAACTCAACTGTTAATCCCACAGACTGCAACGTTTCCAAAACCTGAATCAGTTTGTTATCATGTTCCGCTTTACTTTTTTCCGCAACCAAAATATCGTCCTGAAAAAAACGCACACCATCCACATCACCAA
Organism: Triturus cristatus; assembly: GCF_964204655.1. NCBI lineage: Eukaryota > Metazoa > Chordata > Amphibia > Caudata > Salamandridae > Triturus > Triturus cristatus. The sequence continues at coordinate 1,173,794,532 of NC_140594.1, forward strand.
ACAACCTGTGCATTAGTTTCTGAAAAACCGCCGCAGCGGATGCAAGCCCGAAAGGCATTCGTGTAAATTGGAAACACCCAAATGGGGTAATAAATGCTGTTAAACTTCTTGAATGTGGTTCCAGTACAACCTGATGGTAGGCCGCAGATAGATCAATGGTAGAGAACCACGTAGCACCTCTCAATGACGCTACCATCTCATTGATTTTAGGCAAAGGAAACTTTTCTATCACAATATTGTTGTTTAAATGGCGCAAGTCTATGCACAAACGGATTTTTCCGTTGGACTTGCGGGCAACTACGACCGGAGAAATCCACTCCGATGTCTCCACTTCTTCAATCACCCCCTTGCCCAACAAATTCTGTATTTCCTTTTTCACCTCATCCCTAATTAAAATCGGAATGGGCCTCACCTTGTGTACTTTCGGTATTGCATCCTTTTTCAACACGATTTTGTGTTCAAACCCTTTGAGTTCCCCTAAATCTTTCCCAAACACCTTAGGAAATCTTTTGCTTAAAACTTCACTCATTTTACTGCACTCATCCATTATCAGCACTTTCTCCACACTATTAGGGTCTAAGATTATATGCAAATCCTTCTGATCGAACCACCCCAAAACTGACGGTCCCCTCTTAGCTACGTACAACTTCCCCCTTGTGGACCTTCCCTTAAAAAGGAATGTTAACCACCTGAAGCCTAACATGTCAATCTTTTCTCCTGTATAGCTAATGGGATTTACATCTGATTTGTTTAATTGGTTTCCAATCTTCCCAACCAATTTTTCTCTCCATACTTCTTCATTAATGATTGTGTAGGGTGAACCCGAATCCGCATACACCATCACCTTAACCCCACCTAGAGATAACTCACAAATCGGTTTCCCATCCATAGAGTTATCCTCTATATTTAACATGAAATTCCCTCTTACACTCTTTACACATTCATCCTCACAATTATCATCCTCCTCATCACCATCCCAAATGTACTTAACATTACTGCGCCTACGACACATTTTGCTAAAATGTCCCAACAATCCACAAATACCACATTTTTTTTTTAAAGCAGGACACATTTTGCTAAAAGCCAAATGCTCCTTGCTATCACAACGGTAGCATCTTCTTTCTTCAATCCTAAAGTCTCTCCCCTGGCTCCTCACTGGTTGATTTGTCAATCTCCCTTGCGGACGTTGAACGAAAGGTTTAGCTTTACTCTGTATTTTGAAAACTCCCTCTGTCATCTTTTCCGGTTCTTTCTCTGCTGCCTTGACCACAGTTGCACACCTCCCAGACATTTCCGATTTTCTCATAATGGCCAAAACGTCCTCCAGTGGTGCATCACCATTAACCCATAAGCGGTCCTGTAGAGGTGAATTGTTGTTGTGCATGACCAAATGATCTCTAATTAAATCATCATGTAAGTCACCAAATTTGCAGTCTATCGCCAATTTCTTCAGATCATCCAACCAGTCATCTACAGTTTCGCTTTTAGCCTGCTTCCTTTGAAAGAATCTATGCCTAATTACTCCAATACAAACCATTGGGGCAAAATATTTGTCCATATCCTTTATCGCATTCTCAAATGTATTTAAATTTGTGTCTATCACTTTGGACATCCTCGAATAGGTTTTCAACCCCATAGGCCCTAATGAATGTAACAATATTCTCTTTTTCTGTTCAGGTTTCATCTTCCCAGCTTCATCCACCGCTGAAATGTAATTTATAAAGTACTCCTTCCATTTTAACCATTTAATACTTGGTTCCGCTCCTGTCACCCAAAAGGTGTGTGGATTACTAATAGAGTAATTTTGATGAGCAATCTCCACACTTGTGGGGTCACCTTCATTATCCCCATCACCCATGTTTCAACTTAAATGTGAAGTATTTTTTTTTTTTTTTTTAATCTTCTTATGTTCCACTACTTTGTTCGTGGTGTTCCCCCCGGCAGCCTCACCTGTTTACGCTGCTTTCCGCTGGTCCAAACTCCTTGTGCCACCCTTTCTACGGCACTTCTCTTCGGCGCTCGTGTCCTTATGTTGCCAAGCAACCAACACCAAAATAGTTCCTCCAAAATGGCCGCTACGTAGGGTCGCGCAGCGTGACCTTGCGTGATTACCTTCCAATGCGCATGCTCCTGACGTGTCCGGACGCACCTCCTACGTCAGAAGCTCACACGCTCAGAATTCTGGAATCTTACCACGAATCGTAACACGCTCCCCGCGCGGCTTCTCAACTGTCCGAAAACCAGCACGTATGTACCATCAAACTTCCTTTCACTGCTTTGACCTCGTCTCTCGTTGAAATCAAAAATCCGATGCAGTTGGAGTCCGATGATTCACGAAATAATCCACCTTGCTGAAACCAATTTCCGTTTTTTTTTTTTTTTTTTTTTAAAGTCCTTTTCGCGCCGCTTCTCTTCTCCTTAATCCCATCCGATCGTCGCCAATTGTAGTGATGACACAACTCCTTGAAGTAGTTCAATACTTTATTGAACAAGATACATAAACAGGTGAGCGCCAGGATACACCTCTACTTCCACCGCCGACTAACTGCTGCTCTGCCGAATCCGAATGTCACTTACTCAGTGACATTCCATGCACGCTCACACTCTCACCTTAAAGACACATCCACACATACCACGCACCAACATCAAAGTAGGACACAACACAGAGTCCTAGAAGAGTTTGAATCAGACGGCGGGGACGGTTGTTAGCTTTCCGTTCATTCATGGGCGGAGGAGCATTCTATATGATGATGCGCAGATGTGCCACATAATACCCCGTTGCCATGGTCACCTCTGTGCTCGGACTTACATAGACAGATGTACGAAGGACGCCCGCTTAGAATATGCTACTGAGCATCAGAGCCACCGGTAGTAAATGACGGGGCTGTTGCGTCACTTCCGGAACCCTCACTGAAAGCTGTCGGTCCTGCTATGGGTTAAGGTGTAGTGTCTGAACTTTGTATGGTGTGAAAACATTGACGACTCTCCAGAGGTTGGGCACAACTTTGGGCGAAGTGTGAACGGTGGTAAACAAATCTCAAAAGTAGAGGGAAACCTACTAAAGGAACCCCGCTTTAGGAGACGGATTTATTCCCAGATCTCTGCAGCTGAGGGTCATTCTGCCATGGGATAGGGTTGGAATAGATTAGGAGATGTCCGGGGGGGGCTGTCGTTCTATGATGAACTAAAAAGGAGCTATATTTTTTCCCCTTCGCTTTGATTTATTTTCCTTATATCTCATAATACATCCTTCATAAATGCTTTTCTCCACGTGAAGATATTTGAAAGTTATTCATTGTTTATTTAATTTTGAAAACTTTAATAAAGATACAAAAAAAGGAGCTGTGAGTCATATATAAATGAAATTTATCAATATTGGCAAGTCGGTCATGCTCTTAACAGCTGTACGAAGTAAGAGGAGACGGAAGCTGATGTCAAGGATGTATTAGGAGATCTAAGCAAAATAAAACAAAATAAAGGGATTTTTTTTATAGGTGCTTTATAATTCATCATTAGACTTCAGACCCTTCCCCCCACACCGGCCATCTCATAATCTATTCAAGAATCAGCACAGCGGACGGGTTACTCCACTACAAACTTGACATATATAGTCAGCATATTACTATTGCCATCGGATAAAATGTCCTTGTGCTTTTTGTGTCCCTGAAGCAGCTAAACAGGGACCCAACCACTTGTCCCTTTGAGAGCGGTTGTACTTCCTGTGTGCCCACAGGATTCAGAGAGGCTTGAGCCCTTGTGTAAGTCCTTCTTCCAGCAGGAGTCAGAAGTTAGGATTCTTCTACCAGTGGGGCCCTTTTTGTCGGATGAAGTCTTCCCAGGACCAGTGATGTTCTGAAGTGGTGATGAGGGTGCTAGATTTATCCTGTGCACTAGTCAATGACTGGTACATTTCTACCATTCACTCCTTACAATTTTCTTGCAATCCCCACCTCCTTTTAGCAGGACTTCCTCTTTGCCTTACTCTTAAATTACCCAGGAGCCCCTGTATCAAGAGGGTGGGAGGTTGATGCCACCAGGCAGGCCTGCCTTCTGCATTTTTGCTCCTCTCCTACCTCACAGGTTCATAACTGGTTTTCCCTCCTACTGAGGTCGTGGTCTGATTGTCTAGGAGGTCCTGGGATGCATCTCTGACATCTCCAAGTTAAACGAGGTAGTGCTAAAGCTGCCCTTTGCTCTGCCCCTGTTCTTGTCCACTTCCAGATAGATACTCCCTGCAAGGTGACCACCATTAATAACATTTGGCCATTCCTGGACTCAGAGGCAGGCCATTGTTCTCTGAACCTGGGTCATTAACTGTCCCAGCTAAGAATGTGCATTCCAACTCTAGAGATATAATGATTGGCAGAACTGAATGTAACCCAATTCTGGTTCAGGGAGCCTAATGTAGACTTTCGCATAATAACTTTCCAGCTTAAGTTATTAAAATCTGATTTCACACTTAAGTCGGATTTTAAAACTAAACAGGAAATAACTTTGAAGTAATTTTCAAGCTCTTTCCTAAGTGAAGATGGAAAATAATTGTTTTATTCACAATGAGCCTCAAAAGTGTAGCCTGGCTTACAGAGTGAAATAGCTTTTTGGTCTTATTCGACTGTGAAGTCACACGAACCTTAATGTGCAGTGTGCCCTGTTTTTAGGTCTCACGCCTTGCGATGCAGTGCGGAGCACTGCTCGCGCAGCGAGAGTCCTTTTGCCCGGGGTTCGGAAATCGAGCCTGGAATTGCACAAGCTTGTGCGTGTGTTTTTACTTTCCTGTTCTGCTATTGGCTTTGGCGTGCGTGTTTGTTACTTAGACTGCACGCAATAGGCCAAAGGCGGGCGCATTGCTCCGCCCATGGCCTATTGGTGTCTGTTACGCGCACCAAAGGCCATGTGGTTTCAATTATCGTGCCCAGACACAGGCGTGATAATTGAAAACACATGTTCGCTGTGGCGCGCGCGCGCACACACCACTCGCGGGCGTGTTTTGTTTTTATTTACAATAGCGATCGCTTTCGCGATCGCTTTCAGTGCCACTTGTCTCTCTATTGCTCGTTCTAATTGTGTTTGTTTCACACTGCAGCCATAGATCATGCTTCTCCTTCTCTTATGTCGTTTCTCATTCCTCCTCTACACTTTTAAACTGTTTCTTTCTCAATTTTTCTTACAAGCGCCATTCCTTTATTCATCTCTGTTTCTTTCTTTTGTCCCCTTGTGTTCGCTTCCCTTTTTACCTTTACTCTCCCCTTTGTACCTTTCTTCTCTTGCATATTGCTTTCTTCTCATTCATTTTCGTTCACAATCGCTATGGGAGGGGGAGCCACCTTGTTTTAAGCGCTGTCGCCGTTTTTGCGGAAAAGAAGATGGGTGACATTTTAAATATATTTCAGTGACATTGTCCCCACGCCCACAGGCAGGACCCCACCGCTCTGGCTTAATGTTTATTTACTTGCACATCTTATTTGTTAACCAGACGAGTTAACGCGTTGCAGTGCTATACGGCAGTTCAAACAAGTGTGAGCTAATTTTGCATGCAAATAACTATACATGGTTGCTGTATTCGGGAACATCCTGAGCATTTCAGCAGGATACCTTGTCGTCGAAGCTCCAGGTTTTTATGCGTGGTCCATTACCGGGCATTATGTGGAATGAAAGTCCACATTCATCAATCTGATTCTTCTTTTGCACCAGTATGTTAATCAGTTCTTTGGGAACTGGACTTCAGGATGAATTGTAATTGTATTTGTATTTATATGGCGCTTACTACCTGACGAGGTGTCCCTTAGTGCTTATTGGCGAGTTCCACGCAATTCCGAACCCAAAAAGGATCAGTGGCAAATTAGTATAGGGAAATAAGAATTAATTTGAGCGGAGGACATGGGAGTTCGTTGGTTGGTTGGATTGAAAAGGATAATGGAGAGATTAGGGGGGAAAATTAAGACATCAAATAAACACAGAGCTTTATACAGCAAAGAATGATCATGTACATGGTTCTTTGAGAATAAAACAACTTGCATGAACTATGGTTACACATCAATAACAGCCCAAGTAACAACATACACACTCCTGACTGAAGTAACTCCGCCTCTTTGAGCACCCATGTCAATACCTTTCCTTCTGTCACAATTTGATTACATTCAAATTGTATGTAATATATTTCCTTTTACAGGTTGATATATTTCTATCTGCGCTGACTTTTGTCGACAGCATTTATACTCTCGTTCCTGTCCCTTAAGTTATCACTGTTGTTTTAAATCGTGTTGCGTGTTGCAAGCTGTGGGTCCGTTACATCGCTCCATATTTTGATCAACGCCGTACCGGTGACATTTTATCAGTCTGCCCGACATAGAACTGACGGCTGCCTCCTCACTGCCTCTGATGCCTTCTCTCATGGTCTCCGACTCATCCCTGACCTGGCGGGATGCGCTTTGCCTGTAGATCGGCTCGCCAAGCATTTCTAGATCTTAGACCCTGTCCTACAGGGTGGTGCGGTAGGCGGCATTTACTCTTTCCAAGTTAACCCTTTGAGGCGGGTGTCCACCAGAGCACAGTGTCAGGTTGCAAATTATTGATTTAGGTTCTCGGTATCTGGGGACACTGGGCCTAGGTCACACTCACTAGAGATGTTCATGGGCCTCTCAAGAAGAAATGTTATACCGTTTAGGACCCCTCTCCCAGATTTGACACCTGGCCTGATCAGCAAAAATTCTAAGTTTCTCAACCCAGATGTTTTAGCGGGCTGGGCGAAAGTTCCTTTTGGCAGATTGGGAATGCGAACTGCGACCTCTGGGCGGACAGGCTCAGCTCCATTCTACTAAGGATTTACCTTATACTCTGCGACCTGGCCACAGATGAGGCAGGCCAGTGGCATAACGAAAATGAGGGGGCTGCCCTGCAGAATCAGTCTTCTACAGATATTCAATGGCCTTGGGCTGAATGGGGGCCCACAGGAAGGTTGCCTCACCTCATACTGTAAGGTCTACGCTGGGAGCCTGGACCAGTTGGCTGGAGGTCTATTATTCAGTCATCTAATTGTCAAAGAAACATGGTCACTGGACTGACTCCCAACAAAGAAAGGTCGTTCCCTCCAGAGCAGGAGCTGCTAGCGGCCATGCAGCAGGCCATCCAACTCTTTTCATATGTGAGGCTACACATTTCTTCTTTGTTACAACTGAGAGCAAGACTTTGATTGTTTAGTGAGACTTGGGCTCAAATTACACAGGATGCTTGGGTGCTCTAGGTGGTAAGGGGCTTCCATTTGGAATTTTACGACACTCCTCAAACTTTTCCCCTTGACACAAATACAATTGTCAACAGAGAAAAAAAGCTGCAAAATAAATAACATTATTCCCCTTCCCTCATCTGGAGGTTTTATAAGCAACATTTTCCTCCTGGACATGAAAGTGGGACATAAGTTGTCTGTCACCAACCTAGGGAATACAACATCTGGATTCCCTACAGGTATTTAACAAGCATTGGCATAGCCAATAGGTCTCGCCTTTGGGACCGTATAAATGTTTAGCCATGCAACAGTTGATGTTCTTGCACCAAAGATATTGTGCTGGATAACTAAACACTTATAAGGTCCCAAAGGCGAGACCTATTGGCTATGCCAATGCTTTTTTTTTTTGCCATAAGCTATGTTGCGCAGCAGTTCTAGTGCTGTGTAATATGTAAAATAATTGACAGAGCCAATAGATTTTGTAAAGGCGTAACCTGCTGGCTTTGCCAGTGCTTGTTAATACAGTAATGAGGGCGGTTTTTAAACGTATTTGCAAATGACATCAGAGATTCTTTCCTTGCAAGGTACCTGCTCTAAAATAAAAATTAATGTGAACAAGGAACCTTTATACTAGTTTAAAGAAACGGACTCGCGTGGCCATTTGCACATGTTTATTGATAAGTAAGTTTGGCTACTGCTAATGGTATCAATTTTTTAAAAGGAGGGTTCGGTCTACTCACTATGCACAACTTGCTAAGGACTAGTTTATTACAAGCATTTGCAATGCAAAAGGTCTCACATTACTGAATCTTTGAGCTGTTATTGGCGTTGCATTATTATTAGCAATGCCAACAGCTCAAATTTTAATAATTGCGAGACCTATTGCATTGCAAATGCGTGTTGTATAATAGCGCCAAGCCCCATGGGCTTAAAAGCACACTTCAGGAGTGACTTCTAACTATATAAAAATAGGCTATTCTTATATGCCTAAGGTATTTTTGACTGCCACATGTCTTTGCAGTGCATTTAAATTGCAGCCTTGCTATAGAACAGAGGCGCTCTTGACAGAAACATATTGTTGTCAAACATGTGGGTGATGTAACTATACATTTCAGCGCACATAAGAAACGTATCTTTCTACAACATATGTTTAATTAAGGCACCTTGTAATGTGGTGTTATAGAGAAGTTAAGTAGGTCAAAAGAGACGTTCCAGTGTACAGCACAAGTTTTAGAGTGGAAGCACAAGCGCGTTACTGGTTAGGCCTGGGCAGTAAATTCCGTTCCGCTCGCGGAATTTGCGGAATTTGGGTAATTTCGCGTTCCGCGGAGAACGCGAAATTGCCCAAAATTCTGCTTTCCGCAACTTCGCGAAATTTTTTACTTGTTCGCGTTCTCAAAATGCGTGTTCGCGAGATATTTCTCCCCGAGCACGCAAACAGCGATCGTGAACAGGAAAAAAGCACCGCGAACAAGCAATTCCGCGTGTTCGCGGAATTTCTGCGTGTTCGTGGAGATTTTTACCGTTTCGCGGAGATTTGCGTAACGCGCCCGCCCACCCCTATTACTGGTGTGCAGTTGTGGTAAAATACAAAGAGTTGCAAAGCCGGTAAATTCAGACAGCAAAATATGGGGGCCACAATAAAATAGGATCCTTTCATTTAATCTTCCGGCGACCCGGTAATCGTCCCAGAATCTAAATTTGAAGATGTGCTACAATTCTTCTATGAGATGCTATGGTTCATCAAACTCTCACTTCCTCCTAAACCGTGTCCTCTGGTGAAGTGCAAACTGCACTTCAGTGCTATGATGACCCCGTCCCATTTCATTGAACTGGCAGCATGCGAGTTACTAGAAACTATAATGAAAGTAAAAGCCTCAAACATCTTAACTGATGCATACCCATATACATTTGTAAGGAACTGGACAATTACATATTCTTTCCTATTGGACCAACCTGGTGAACGTGTCACTTGTACAAGGTTTGTTCCCTGATGTCCTGAGCATTGGACAAGGCTCACCCCTTTTTGGAGAAACCTGCAAATTTGACTAACCTTCACAACCTCCACCATTTTTCAGGGAAGGTGGCTGAGAGCTGTGTTGTCTCCCAACATTCTCACTACAAACAACGCTGGTGAGGAGACGCAGGAGGGAGGCAGGTACAGGAGCTTTATTCAGGAACACGTCACAGGTTTGGGAACCCCTTCAGGATATATGACGTAACCAGCTAAGCCCCAACTGTAGACTGGAGCTGCTAGAAACAGAGCTTCAACACCTACACTAAAGACATCACAGATTCTACATTACTCAACAACATTTCACACCAAGCTAGGACAGAGTACAGAAGACCACACATCTTGCCACACAAAGAATAGCAACACAACAGAGCTCAAAGGCCTAAAAGAGCCTTTATCAGCAGTTAAAGTAAAATATGTGCGAGCCTCTCAGACACCATACTGCAAATTATTTCAAACCTAAATAACCTACATCTTATGCCCCCTCGCACTATGCACTCAACTGCACACTCATACAGGGCGCACACGACAAAAATAACCCCAACATCAACCGTCTGCACAGGCGTCACAACCAGTAGAGTACAGACCCTCCATGCAAAGAACACGTGAACATTCCACCCAGTAGAGTACAGACCATCCATGCAAAGAACACGCGAACATTCCACCCAGTAGAGTACAGACCATCCATGCAAAGAACACGTGAACATTCCACCCAGTAGAGTACAGACCATCCATGCAAAGAACACGCGAACATTCCACCCAGTAGAGTACAGACCATCCATGAAAAGAACATGTGAACATTCACCCAGTAGAATACAGACCATCCATGCAAAGAACACGTGAACATTCCACCCAGTAGAGTACAGACCATCTATGCAAAGAACACGTGAACATTCCACCCAGTAGAGTACAGACCATCCATGCAAAGAACACGTGAACATTCCACCCAGTAGAGTACAGACCATCCATGCAAAGAACACGCGAACATTCCACCCAGTAGAGTACAGACCATCCATGAAAAGAACATGTGAACATTCCACCCAGTAGAATACAGACCATCCATGCAAAGAACACGTCAACATTCCACCCAGTAGAGTACAGACCATCTATGCAAAGAACACGTGAACATTCCACCCAGTAGAGTACAGACCATCCATGCAAAGAACACGTGAACATTCCACCCAGTAGAGTACACACCATCAACGCAAACAGCCAGTGAAGACGGCACCCTCCACAATAAGAACATTTGGGCACTCAACCAAATGAACAAACCACTCTCCTTGCAAATAGCACATGGGTGTTCAACTCAGTGGAGGATGCACTCTACTTGCAAACAGCACGTGGCCGTTCAACCCAGTGAAGGACACACCCTTCTTGCAAAGAGCACATAGGTGTTCAACTCAGTGGAGGATACACTCTCCTTGCAAACAGCATATGGGCGTTCAACCCAGTGAGAACACACCCTTCTTGCAAAGTGCACATGGGCTTCAACCCAATGAAGAGCGCACCCTCCTTGCAAAGAGCACATGGGCTTCAACCCAGTGAAGAACGCACCCTCCTTGCAAAGTGCACATGGGCTTCAACCCAATGAAGAGAACGCACCCTCCTTGCAAAGAGCACATGGGCTTCAACCCAATGAAGAACGCACCCTCCTTGCAAAGAGCACATGGGCTTCAACCCAGTGAAGAACACACCCTCCTTGCAAAGTGCACATGGGCTTCAACCCAATGAAGAACGCACCCTCCTTGCAAAGAGCACATGGGTGTTCAACTCAGTGGAGGATACACTCTCCTTGCAAACAGCATATGGGCGTTCAACCCAGTGAAGAACGCACCCTCCTTGCAAAGTGCACATGGGCTTCAACCCAATGAAGAACGCACCCTCCTTGCAAAGTGCACATGGGCTTCAACCCAATGAAGAACGCACCCTCCTTGCAAAGAGCACATGGGTGTTCAACTCAGTGGAGGATACACTCTCCTTGCAAAGAGCACATGGGCTTCAACCCAGTGAAGAACACACCCTCCTTGCAAAGTGCACATGGGCTTCAACCCAATGAAGAATGCACCCTCCTTGCAAAGAGCACATGGGCTTCAACCCAGTGAAGAACACACTCTCCTTGCAAAGTGCACATGGGCTTCAACCCAGTGAAGAACACACCCTCCTTGCAAACAGCACATGGGTGTTCAACTCAGTGGAGGATACACTCTCCTTGCAAAGAGCACATGGGCTTCAACCCAGTGAAGAACACACCCTCCTTGCAAAGTGCACATGGGCTTCAACCCAATGAAGAATGCACCCTCCTTGCAAAGAGCACATGGGCTTCAACCCAGTGAAGAACACACCCTCCTTGCAAAGTGCACATGGGCTTCTACCCAATGAAGAATGCACCTTCCTTGCAAAGAGCATATGGGCGTTCAACCCAGTGAAGAGCGCACCCTCCTTGCAAAGAGCACATGGGCTTCAACCCAATGAAGAACGCACCCTCCTTGCAAATAGCACATGGGTGTTCAACCCAGTGGAGGATATACTCTCCTCGCAAACAGCACATGGGCTTCAACCCAGTGAAGAACGCATCCTCCTTGCAAAGTGCACATGGGCTTCAACCCAGTGAAGAACGCACCCTCCTTGCAAAGTGCACATGGGCTTCAACCCAGTGAAGAACGCACCCTCCTTGCAAAGTGCACATGGGCTTCAACCCAGTGAAGAACGCACCCTCCTTGCAAAGAGCACATGGGCTTCAACCCAATGAAGAACGCACCCTCCTTGCAAAGAGCACATGGGCTTCAACCCAATGAAGAACGCACCCTCCTTGCAAAGAGCACATGGGTGTTCAACTCAGTGGAGGATACACTCTCCTTGCAAACAGCACATGGGCTTCAACCCAATGAAGAACGCACCCTCCTTGCAAAGAGCACATGGGCTTCCACCCTGTGAAGAACGCACCCTCCTTGCAAATAGCACATGGGTGTTCAACCCAGTGAAGAACGCACCCTCCTTGCAAATAGCACATGGGTGTTCATCTCAGTGGAGGATACACTCTGCTTGCAAACAGCACATGCGTGTTCAACCCAATGAAGAACACACCCTCCTTGCAAACAGCACATGGGCATTCAACTCAGTGGAGAATACACTCCACTTGCAAACAGTACATGGGCGATCAACCCAGTTTTCAAACAGCACTTGGGCTTCAATCCAATGCAGAACGCACCCTTGCAAACAGCACATGGGTGTTCAAACCAATAAAGAACGCACCCTCCTTTCAAACAACACATGGGAGCTCATCCCAGTGGAGAATACACTCTCCATGCAAACAGCACATGGGAGTTAATCCCGGTGAAGAATACACTCTCCTCGCAAACAGCACATTGGATTCAACCCATTGGTGAACGACCCCTCCTTGCAAATAGCACATGGGCGTTCAACCCAATGAAGAACGCACCCTCCTTGCAAACAGCACATGGGCGTTCGACCCAATGAAGAACTCACCCTCCTTGCAAACAGCACATGGGCGTTCGACCCAATGAAGAACGCACCCTCCTTGCAAACAGCACATGGGTGTTCGACCCAATGAAGAACTCACCCTCCTTGCAAACAGCACATGGGCGTTCGACCCAATGAAGAACGCACCCTCCTTGCAAACAGCACATGGGCGTTCGACCCAATGAAGAAGGCACCCTCCTTGCAAGCAGCACATGGGCGTTCGACCCAATGAAGAGCGCACCCTCCTTGCAAACAGCACATGGGCGTTCGACCCAATGAAGAGCGCACCCTCCTTGCAAGCAGCACATGGGCGTTCGACCCAATGAAGAGCGCACCCTCCTTGCAAACAGCACATGGGCGTTCGACCCAATGAAGAGCGCACCCTCCTTGCAAACAGCACATGGGCGGTCGACCCAATGAAGAACGCACCCTCCTTGCAAACAGCACATGGGCGTTCAACCCATTGGTGAACGACCCCTCCTTGCAAATAGCACATGGGCGTTCAACCCAATGAAGAACGCACCCTCCTTGCAAACAGCACATGGGCGTTCGACCCAATGAAGAACTCACCCTCCTTGCAAACAGCACATGGGCGTTCGACCCAATGAAGAACGCACCCTCCTTGCAAACAGCACATGGGCGTTCGACCCAATGAAGAACTCACCCTCCTTGCAAACAGCACATGGGCGTTCGACCCAATGAAGAACGCACCCTCCTTGCAAACAGCACATGGGCGTTCGACCCAATGAAGAGCGCACCCCCCTTGCAAACAGCACATGGGCGTTCGACCCAATGAAGAACGCACTCTCCATGCAAACAGCACATGGGAGTTAATCCCGGTGAAGAATACACTCTCCTCGCAAACAGCACATTGGATTCAACCCATTGGTGAACGACCCCTCCTTGCAAATAGCACATGGGCGTTCAACCCAATGAAGAACGCACCCTCCTTGCAAATAGCACATGGGCGTTCGACCCAATGAAGAACTCACCCTCCTTGCAAACAGCACATGGGCGTTCGACCCAATGAAGAACGCACCCTCCTTGCAAACAGCACATGGGCGTTCGACCCAATGAAGAGCGCACCCCCCTTGCAAACAGCACATGGGCGTTCGACCCAATGAAGAACGCACCCTCCTTGCAAACAGCACATGGGCGTTCAACCCAATGAAGAGCGCACCCTCCTTGCAAGCAGCACATGGGCGTTCGACCCAATGAAGAGCGCACCCTCCTTGCAAACAGCACATGGGCGTTCGACCCAATGAAGAGCGCACCCTCCTTGCAAACAGCACATGGGCGTTCGACCCAATGAAGAACTCACCCTCCTTGCAAACAGCACATGGGCGTTGAACCCAGTAAAAAACACACTCTCCTTCCAGACAGCGCATGGGCATTCAATCCAGTGGAAAATAAACTCTTTACGGACCAGCCAATAGTCCTCAAACCCCCTGGAGCAGTCACTCCCAATAAAAGCAACATAAGGATCTTAACCCCAGTGCAGTACGCACCCTTCACACATGGGCATGCAGCACTGTGGAGAGTGAATCCTTCACACAAACAGCACAACGGCACTGCACCCAGTGATGAAGACACCCTCCATTCAAACAGCCCTCAGGCTTTCAACCAGGTGGAGCACACACTTTTCAACCCAGTGGAGCACATGCATCTTCCATGCAAACAGCACACAGGGAGCACACCAAGTGGATAATCCACCCTCTGCGCAGACAGTACCATGCACCCAAGAACTACAAGCAAACCAGTGGATGAAATGTGGACACAGTGGCCACGCGCCAAAGTACAGTCAGCACCACACATGCTCTCCTCCTATGGACCGTGCACCCACGCACAGTACACCCAACACCACACATGCTCTCCTCCTATGGACCGTGCACCCACGCACAGTACACCCAACCCCACACATGCTCTCCTCCTATGGACCGTGCACCCACGCACAGTACAATCAACACCACACATGCTCTCCTCCTGTGAACCATGCACCCATGCAAAGTACACCCAACACCTCACATGCTCTCCTCCTATGGACCGTGCACCCACACACAGTACACTCAACACCACACATGCTCTCCGCCTATCGACCGTGCACCCACGCACAGTACACCCAACACCACACATGCTCTCAGCCTATGGACTGTGCACCCACGCACGTACACCCAACACCACACATGCTCTCCTCCTATGGACCGTGCACCCACGCACAGTACACCCAACCCCACACATGCTCTCCTCCTATGGACCGTGCACCCACGCACAGCACACCCAACACCACACATGCTCTCCTCCTGTGGACCGTGCACCCACGCACAGTACACCCAACACCACACATGCTCTCCTCCTATGGACTGTCCACCCACGCACAGTACACCCAACACCACACATGCTCTCCTCCTATGGACCGTGCACCCATGCACAGTACACCCAACACCACACATGCTCTCCTCCTATGGACCGTGCTCCCACGCACAGTACACCCAACACCACACATGCTCTCCTCCTATGGACCGTGCGCCCACGCACAGTACACCCAACACCACACATGCTCTCCTCCTATGGACCGTGCACCCACGCACAGTACACCCAACACCACACATGCTCTCCTCCTGTGGACCATGTACCCACGCATAGTACACCCAACACCACACATGCTCTCCTCCTGTGGACCATGTACCCACGCACAGTACACCCAACACCACACATGCTCTCCTCCTATGGACCGTGCACCCACTCACAGTACACGCAACACCACACATGCTCTCCTCCTGTGGACCGTGCACAAACGCAAAGTAGACTCATCACCAGACATGCTCTGCTGCAATGGAGCACACACTCATGCAGCAAACAGGAAACCATTGAATGCAACTCAAGAAGGAAATTGGCATCGAATTCTGGATGCTGAGGTACATTCTTCATGATCTACAAAGTGAATCACCGAACACCCACGGATGCCAAACCCATGCACAGTATAATTCAAATAAACCCATGCATATGCACACAAACATTGGTATAATTTGTCATTGGCGATTATACAGCACCAAACTGTTCTTCAACTTCCCTTCTGATGCCCTTAAACTACCTGACGCGTCAGTATTACAAATATATACTTCATAAACATATAATAGGAAGCAGAACTGACATCTGCTGCAATGTGCTGAGGCCAAGATGAAACTGAAGATGAAACAAAATTACCCTCCCATAAAACGTCAATTGCCCTGTAAAATACACGTGTCTGAAAGTAAAGCATCTGTAGCTGGTCGTAGGTTCCAAGAATCCTAGCGCGCCAGGCAGTCTTTGCAGCGTTATAATGTTAACGGCATCGTACATCGAGCAGATTAAAACATGAGAGACTGAAACAACAGCTCCATTAATCTCTGCAAACCAGACAATTGTTCAGATTACATAAAGGCCATCTCAGAACAGTTTGTCTCGCACGTGATGAAACAGACCAGTCCTTCTTCAGTTTTCATAGCCTAGAGGGTGCGCCGTTCATTTCACTGAATTCTAAGCGCTGGAACACCAGGTCCAAAACAATGAATACCTCTACGATGACAACACAGGCGGCATCTGTGTAGTGAGGCCTTCGTTGGCCCACTTTGGTTCTCCATTTTTAGTTTAGGCCTGCACGATATTATTTTGACATGACGCTGTACATGCCTCTTGTTTTTAGACAGCCTTTCCTGCTTACGTTGCCCGTTCGGAGACAGCTTCTAATGTCTAGACACATCATTGCATCAGAGCTGCACCTCTAACACAGTGGTTTTGTTATATAAATAGTGCACTGTCCCTTTATGGGTCAGGGGAGGACTCCAGCCACGACAGTCCTGGAAAGAATGCTGTGTTCGACATGCGGCTCTGCTGACTCTGATCTTCCATCCTGCAGAGAAGGGTTGCCAGTCCCGCTTCAGGCCGATATCCAGGTATGGAGGCTAAGGCTAACCCAAGAGATCAGGCAGGGCATACACGCACTATTAGTGATAGGGAGAAATACATATAGAAATCAGACGGCCATGATTGGATTGTTTATTCTCTTCGCCATGCTCATAATGCCGGTTATCTTACTCTGTTTTATCTCCCTAATAATTGCAGCTCACTCTTTCTATGCAAGATTAGGATTATTTCAATAAATGTATTCAAAACTTTATTCGTATCTTTCTTGTGTTTACTATGGCATGCATATGTAAACAAGGAAGGGGATCTGTTTCAACAATTCCCTTGGGGATCAGAGTGTCGTGTTCAACGTTGCCTACATCACCTGCCTCCCCAGGAAGGTTAGGGGTTCAGCGAGGCACTGTGAGCTAGCTAGGCACTGGGCCGACAGTCTCTGATGGTGCAGATGGACTCAGTCCCTGCATTCCGAAATTCTGTCATTCTAATACACAGTCCTACCTTGTCTAGTGGGAACCGAAAGGCATCTGTTCAAGCTGTGAAAGCAGTAAAGGTGGGTGAGCCACTGAGAGCTCGACCCCGAAACCTGGCTCTGGCTCAGCTCAAGGTCCTGTTGAAACTTCGAGCCCACAACAAGGCAAGCTTTCATGTGGCTTCTGCCTGCCTTCCTCCCGCTACCCAGGATATGGCTTAACGGCCACATCTGCAGACTGTGGAACTAGAGAGCTATGTTCGGGTATTAGAATTGGATGGACATCCTGTGATTTTAGGCAAATCACTCAATGTCCTCGTGCCTATAAACAATGCATCTGAACTTGTGTAATTAAACTGGTGCTCAAGTAAAGGGCTCCAGGTTGAGTTTGTGCTGCATTTAAAAAACTGCAGAAAATGCACACATAGGTAAAAACAAATCCTTAACACAACGGAAGACATATAGATACCCATTTAATGGCTGATTTGTACAAACGGAAACCAAACAACCTGGCTAAATCCTGGCTTTCCTGCTTCAATGGTGTGATTTTAGGCAAATAGACTTTTTGGAACGTTGAAGCGACTTTATAATATTTTACATGATGTTTGTTGTATGATTTACATAGAAAATATTTTCAGGGCTCGGCTCAGCTCTAAGATTCAAGCCAGACCCTTGGCTCAGCTCTCTAGAAAGCAGTGTACCTCAAACTGTCCTGTCAGGTGAGGCCAGCCCACCCCAGTAGTCCCTCTATTGTTGACAACTAGTCCACGTGCAGGGACTAGATCTCCCCAGCACGTGCAGCGCTGCAACAACACAGAAACTGAAGGCTGTTTTTCCAGTTCGCCACTTACAACTAGCCAGGCGACCGAAAAACATAAAGTAAGAGTAAAATGCCATGGGGCCCACATTCCTCTACTGTAAAAGTACCTCTTTGAGTCCTTCTGTCGATCCAGATCTTTTCAGGCTACATTGAGCTTTTCTTTTAGAATTAAAGACGTGAAGTTTTGTGACACTACACCACACTTTTCCTTTAAGTCATCACTCCCTTCACTGTACCACTCAGTGCTGCTCACCCACGCCATACCCTGCTGATGCCTCTTGTGATCGTGTGCAAAAAAGGCTCCTACCTTCCAAAGGCAAAATTGTAAAAAGATGCAGCAGCAAACACTCCTCCGCTCTCCGAGGTCAGACCTTCCCAGCATGCCCTGCGCTGCTCTGACTCTTCTACTAACAGAACATCACTTAAACTGAACAAGAAGCCATTCCTGCAGGATTCAGCTGTTGAGCCACACTCTGGGGTACCTTTCTCCATCAGTGCTTGTCTGTAGCTCTCACTTGCTGCAGTCACCATACAGCAGCTGGACTCTGCTCTAGAACAGCCAGGTGTTGTGGCACTAGAGGGGTCCCTTCTTCGCTCTCCTCCTCAGTCCTCTTTAAACACCTTTAACTTTCACTCGTCACTGATGTTAGATTTCAAATAATTCACAAACAGTAGTTAAGGCAAAACTTTTTACAGCAAACACTCCATTCTTTTCACTACATTTTTTTCAATAGTCTGATGCAACTTCGAGGGATTAGGTACCACATTCCCTTCTAAGCATGGCTGTAAAAACAGTTTCTTTGGCGGATTTATTCAAATGATAACTATTGGGGTGCATTAATGGAGACATAATAAAACTTTAAAGTACATACGTTGCCATACAAATCAGATTGTAGTCTAGTAATTGTGTATCCTTTCAATCTTTAGTAAACAAATTCAGATAAGATCTTTGCAACCAACACGTTTTGTTCCTTTGTAATGGGAACTTCTTCAGGGTTCTGAATACAAATATTCAAATACAAGCATTAAGATTTATTTAAGTTAAAACTGTTTTAAGATAAAAACATGTTGCATCGTTTAAGCACACATCACATGAGGTAAGAAGTACCAGGAAGCAGGCAGGTACAGGTACTTTATTCTGGAACAAGTAACAGGTATGGGAACCCCACCAGGAAATAAGTTGGTACCAGATTAGCAGTCATCTGTAGGCTG
The DNA here is from genome assembly GCF_964204655.1 of Triturus cristatus. NCBI lineage: Eukaryota > Metazoa > Chordata > Amphibia > Caudata > Salamandridae > Triturus > Triturus cristatus. Next base: position 1,173,813,652 of record NC_140594.1, read on the forward strand.
AAACTCAAAGTGACAGGAATATAACACTCACACTCATGAGTTCACACATACCACACCAGAGGAGCACGGAAGACAGGATACCCGGGGAACTCTTTATCTAGCCCGTGAGAAAAGGCTCCTCAAGGCACCATTCTTTTTGACCAACATTGTTTATTCTCTTTTTGGATCCACTTGGAGCTACTCTTGGGAATTCTGGGCTTCTTTACCATCCATATGCTGATGACGTCCAAATCAACATTAGTATTTCATGCCATAGCCCCATTTCTCTGCTCCTCAACACCCTGGAGAACCCCCTTAGATGGATGTCTGATCACTGAAAAGCGTACATTTCTAAAACAGAGTTTCTGTTTTTCTCACCCAGATTTTCCACTTCACCGGTTCATTTATGGATCACACAAGAGTGGCTCCTATGGAAGGAAGAGATCCATTTTAGATTGCCACATCACAAACAAAGCTTTAAACTTTTCTGCTCCTGCTGTTTAGCTGATAAATGGTCTGCGTTGCTGTTTACCGACGTGCTTGATGTATACAGTGACCTTATTTACTATCAACTGTACCTGACTGTGTCTCTTTGTAGAGCGCTCTGGTCATCTTCGGCCAAGTGGATATAAAGCTGTTCAGATAAAATGAATACACTTTAAGGGGTGGCGCTGGCGCTGCTGTGCCCTGCCAGGCGTGATGCCCAGTGCTGGAGGGTGTGCTCCCTTTCGGTCACTGAAACTACTTAGCAACAAGGGAGTCTTGAGTAGACGCTGCTCTATCGAGCTCCGTTACACACACCCAGTGCACACACGCGCCACTGTCTCTCTTTTCAATACTAATCCTTCGGTGTGGTCAAAGGCACGTGCCCATCTAGATCGACTACTCCCTGGATTTGCCATTGTCTCTCTTTGTGCATAAAAGATATCTGCAGGGTGTGGGTTGCTGCCATGCCTTCTTACACATGCCCTCTTCGAGCATCTGCTACTATTTTGTGTATAAGTGAGTCTTGGGGTGAGCTGCTTTGTCGTGGTCTGCGAGACATGCCCTGTGCCTGTGTGTGCTTTGGCCTCAATGTGCAGCATTGATCTTAGGGACAAGACATCCCTACCTGTGGTACCATCTCTATGTATTGTATTGTATTGTAATTGCATTCATACAGAGCGTATTACCCTGGGTGAGGCATTGGGGTGTGATGTAGTACCTGACGTCACAAGGGATTGATGGGAAACGCTGATAACATTCAAGGCTGCCTGAGGAGACCAGTGTTACATTATGTTGAGGGGTTTAGACCCCTCTGTCACATAACATCACAGAACCAAAAGATTGAGGGAAGGAAGTCAGATACAATGAACTCATTATTAACCCCTTCAGTGCCACGCCCTTTCCCCCTCCTGTGCCGGGCGTTGCATTAGTGTCATGGGCACAGCGCAACCGTGCTCCATGACGAGACTATCCCGTGATGGGCACTGAAGAGGTTAAGGTTTCCAGTGCTCTCTTTATTGCGTACAGACTGCTATTTTGAACAATAATGAACAATAGACATCTCCTATCAATGTCGCTGCCAAAAAGAATGTCCTTTAAACCCATCTTAACAGAATCTGTAAAGGTGCTGGTGAGACGGGCCTAGTGCACTGCACAGGAATGCACCGCTGTTCATTCTGTTTCTCCCTATCTGCCCTGCCCATTTCACAGGTGTGATTCAGGTATTCAAATGGCAGCGTGGGATCTACGGTTCTTGAAGACAGCTTACATCATTCTTCTGCACTGACTAGCAGAGCCTGACAGTAGCCTCATGGCTGGGTTCTGAGTCTACATCTGTGTGAATGCCTGTCTGCTGGCCTGGCTTGCCGTAGACTCCTTGTGTGACTCTACACAGCTTCAAGAGCATTGAAACCATTCATTAAATAGAAGGTAGTTCTGGGTACCCTCGGGGGACAAGGTGCCCAACAAAACTGTAGCCTTAACCTGCTCATTACTACTCACAAAATGAACCTAAGACATCATACACAGCTGCTGCTTGAACCTGAAAAAACATGTTATGCTTTGCGCAAGAGGCATTCCAACTCTGGTTATACGGTATGGATTGATTTTGTTTTCGTATCTAGAATCAGAGCTATTTTTCTAAATTGGTGTCAGAATTCTCTCGATGCATTTCAATTACTTATCATCGATTTTGCTGATGTGAAATGCTTAACACGTGTTCCTCTAAGTAGCCCGTCTGCTCTTTGTCACTCTACCAGGACTGAGAGAAGGTATAGTTAAAGAGAATAAAGAGAGAAGGCTTCCAGCTTTGTCTATTTTGTTAGTATTACATCCTATGGCTTCCCTGCCAGACCACATAGTACTTCCACCTTGCAATATCCACACATCATCACAAAGGAACCTCAATCTAAGAAGTCACTCTTGATTATTCACATCGACCAAACCAGAGACGCTGACCTAAGGACAAGTTACCTCTCACCGCCCTAGAATGAAGTCTACCATATTGCGATCGAGTTGCACTTGGTAGGTTTGCATAAGAGATTATTAAAAATTATTTTGTTTTTCATCCTGATTTCAAACTCCTTGTTCTCATACAATTGTCTTTTTGTTTCTGCATTCAAATGTGAACTGTAAGTCAGGTTTGCAGTTGTTGAGCAATAAAACAAATGCCAAAAGGATTTCCTCAGTCCCCCTCCAAGTATTAAAATCATTGTTAACATACTGAAGCAACATTTTCAAATTATTGCTATGTGGGTTTTCAGGATTGAAAATATAGGCTTCTTAAAATTGGTCTATCTAAAGTTCTCACAAAAGGTGAGTGGAGGAATGCTTGAAAGTTGTCTAACCACTGGCACCCGCTCGGGTAGCATCCCCACCCATTGTTCTTTAGCTCACTTCGCCACCTCGGTTTAGACCCAGCCTTTTGCAAATCAGTCTTGACTCTGCTGCTCAAGGGAACAGTCCAGTCTGAGCTGCCAGGCCAGGTCCTCCCTGAAGGGGAACACAAGCAACCCAGGTTTGTACCGAGGTGGAAGACAAGAAAACAGAATGAAGTGAGAAAGGTGGTGAGAAAAAGAAAAAAAACACTCTCCCTGCTATAAAACAAAAATAAAAAAACAAAATAAGATTTGGCAAAACCAAAAGGCTTCCAGCCAATGCCAGACCGATTGGCTTTACCGCTGCTTATTTCCTTGTAATGTATCAGGGCCTAATCCTGACTCTGTTTACAGAGGTTCAAACCCCTTATTTTGTACACATTTCTCATTACAGCAATGAAACTTGACACATCGTCTACAAATCTAAGCAGGCTATACGATATAAACGTGTGAGCGGCCACCTTCACTGCAGACTCAGAATAGCTCCAAGGTTTACTGCTCAGTTCTCTTTATACCTTAAAATCTTTGCAGTGCCGAGAAGCTCCTCCCAGCGATTGTCCCCTCTATGGATATGTGCGGGGCTTTCAACAATTCATTTTTCAACTTTGCATATTTCTTTCTGTGTCTTTCTACTTCTCTGTTGAACACATGGTCTTTGCCCAGTTTCTTCTTCCTGATTCGTGTAACTCAAACAGCTCCTCTGATAAGATGCAAAACAGATATAATATAGATATAATATACAGCCCAGTGGTGCCAGGACAGGGTTCACTGCTTACAGGGTAATGCCAAATTCTAAAATTGCTATCACATCTTCTAGGTGCCCGATTCTATTGGTGCCACAAAACTCATTAAATAGATCTATTTATTTAGAGATACGATCAAATCTCTAAATAAATTGATGTATTTAAGTCTGGGCTGTTTCAGGCCGCCTGCCTGCCCTGCCTCGCTCTGAAGCAGGAGACGGAAGTCAGGCAGTAAATCAGGCAGTAAATCAACTTTCTTAGCTGTGATGCACGACGCAGGGCTTTCTGTTTTGAAGCCCTTCATTGCCATTGTGATCTCTAGTTGTTTGCACTCTGTAGGCCAGTGACGCAATCAGCGTCACGGTTTTGGGTGTCGGAGACTTCATCTCTGCGTGATTTCAGACGTCTGTCATTCCAAGGCGGAGATCCCACTCTTTCGTCTTATGCGAGAGTGGATTCAAGCACATCTGATCCGGTGCCTAGTTCTCTGTAATGGTAAGAGCTTGCAAGCTAATGCTGTGTTCTGTTACTGTGCTCATCACGCTAACCTCCCCCACTGTGACACCCCAAGCCCTCGCTGCAGATTGCTGAGTTAGAAGTGGGGCTGCTGTATTTGTTCCCCAGCAAAATGGATCCATATAATGAGCAGGGTTCGTTCTTGTTCGCTTGCTAAGTCGATCCAAATATCCAAGTCAAGCCCAAAGCGAGAGATATGGGCTTACTGTGAAACATGTGCTTACAGTGGACAGTTCTCTGATGTACGACACAACTGGCCCTGTCTTCATGCCCCTAAGTTAACACTGATGCCAATACCATGGATTGACTTGCAAACAATGAATGTTACAAACGTCGAGGGAATGCATTTCAGTGATTTAGTTCCTCTCGTCTATCACATGCTTTACTTGATCTTGCATTCCCCACGAGTTAGCTATTTTATAATGTTGTTGTTTATCTGTATTTTGTCTGTGCAGCATACTTTGAGGCCTGAGCCATGTCAGGTGTTGATTGAGCGCTCCGGCGCTAAGGCTGAAGCCAAACAAAGTGCCTGTCAGTGGTTCGGCCTCTCTGCAGAGCACACAGAACAATGTTTGTGTATTCCATTTGCAACTGAAATTGTGTGGATGTGTGTGAAGGGGGTCCACAGATGTCACAATATTTGCAAGGCAAAAGTAAGACAAATTAAAGTGCTTACATTTGAGGGAGTGCAGTGCATGTTGGGGGCAGTGAAGTGACAGAGAGGTGAGGACGTGCATTTGGGGAAGAGGGAAAAGAGGATGCTGAACAGTAAAGAAAGGGGGCGGGAGATGTGCAGATGGACAAGATACGCAGAGGAAAAGAGGAAACATATCTAGCATAAAGCGCACATGACTGAAGGCCAAAACTCCTTCTACAGACCTCAATGCTATTTACTTCACAGACTCACCATTTCACAATTTAAACATTTACAATGTTAATTATTTATACGAAATCATTGTTGTTACTTGTATATCTTAAACAGCTAGCACCCAGTGACAAAGCCAATCACACTGACAGGTGTTAGGTGTTTGTTAGTTGTTGTGCCATTTATCTGGATAAAATTACACCTCAGAGAGAAAGCAAAATACCGGTCTGATGGCACACTATGGGAATCACACAAATGTATTTGGCAAGTTCCTTTATAGGGAGCTCCCACTTTTTTCATCTCACTTAAAGACCTGTCTGCACATATTTCTATATGACTGGTTATAGCCAGCAGCTGTGGGTGCTTCCCGAAGTCTTGTTAGAGCATATTTTTCCAAAGTTAATGCTGCATGCAGTGCAAGACACCGGGCAAGCATACATTTTAAAGGGCTAAAGTTGTCATGCAGAACAATTTACATATTACAGTAACTGTTGAACAACTTAATGCAAGAAGATACGGGGCAGTTTTTAATGTGTTTAATATTTCAAGACTATACAGTCCCACTGCTTAATAAGGCTTGCTTTATTGCTACATTCATTTGCTTTAAAATGCACCATTTGCCAATCTTTTTTTAATTTCTTTCTCGGGAGATGGACTCCCCCTGGACCCCATGTTTGTCCATTGACCTTGTTCACATCGCTAGCTATATAAAGGTCATGCCCAATGTTTACGCCCTCACCACTTTCAAATGTCACCGGCCGCCACTGGTTCATCGCCTTATAATGCTGTGCTGGACATGCTGTTGTCTCTCGAAATGTTCTTGTGGGAGGTGCTGCCCTGTCATGCTGGATGAACCTATCCCACACGCTCTTGAGGTTTCGCCTGGACAGAATCTCTTGCAAACAAAAAAAAGCTTAACAGGCTTGGAACCTGCCCCTTTCTTACAATTCACGTCGCTCTAATTTACTTCATTTCGTTGGTCAGCCTTCCTGCTTCCACTTAATCGGCTTGTCTTCCAGTCCTCCACAAGAACATGAGCCAACTACCGTTTCCATCTGCGGCCTGTGTCCTTCCACTGGCCCCAAGGTTGCAGAGGTTTTTTTTTTTTTACTTTTAGTGAAGCACTCCAGAAGAGTGCATGTGTTTGTAAACCCTCCCTATTCCTCCACGTCCCGCCCACCCCCTCTCCCGTCTTTGTTGCTTGTCCCATGCCACCCCTCCAGGTCCATTGTTGCCTGCTCCATCACTCCCAGCCCCTACTGCTTCCATCTTTCCTGCCCCAGACCCTCCCACCTCCTCCCGCTTCCTCAAATGGTCAGAACCAGTCATTTTATGTCTTCCATTGGGCTTAAGAGGGTAAATCGATTGGAAGTTTGAACATTACACCTTTCTTCCCTACAATTTATAATCAGACTTGTATGTGGGCTCCCTAATTGGTTATTTTGGTATTGCGGTCTGTAAAAGAAGCCAAACTGCCTTGATCCCGCTTTCGCTCACGATTGCTCGTCTCGGTCTGGACAACATTGTTTCCACTTTCTTTAGGGACCACAAATGAATTACAACGTGGTCGGCTTTGCATGGCTATATTCTGGGTCCCACCGAGGGTACCCTGTGTACCATGGTAATATCATGAAAGAGTTCCCTGGTGTGTCCCACCCTATTTCCTACCCAGTGAACCACTCTATGCTTTTAGGTTTTCCCAACGTTCCTTCTGGTTCACGAAGAGGGGAGGGGCGTTATTTAGCACTATCACCTCCAATGTGGCTTTTGGAGTTAGACGTAAATTAGAGTTAAATTTATTGTGGAACTGCTTTCCATCACCTTGTGCTCGTACCACCAGTCCTACAGGCATCGTTGTTGATGACGGTCTTGAGTCAGAGGCAGCGGATACAGATGCTAAATGTTCTTGGCTCCCTGGGGATTAGCCTGAGTTACTTCCTTACTTGTAACTATTTCATATGTTTGTTGACGTTTAGATGTACAATTAACATTATTCATAGTCTCATTGCAGCAGTGGTGGCCGCCACAGAATGAGAGTGGTGGGTCAGGGGGGATTAAAAAAAAATGTTTACCTCTGTACGGCCGCCACCTCTTCTCCGTCCTCTTTGACTCCCGGAAGCACACAGGCTCCCAGACTTCCCTTAAGCAAATCATGACGCTGCTCTCCCTAGCATGACAGCAGCGTCATGATTGGTCTGAGCTGCCTGGTTCGGCGCTCAGACAGAGAGTGGGAGCCTGTGCATGTTCTCCACCCAGGCTGTGCAGTACATCCTGGTGGAGAACATGCTAAGTGCCATTACTGTTTGGCCGGCCCAAGACAGTCGGGGAAACAATCATGCGCACTTAAATGTACTAACCACTCCTCCCCCTACTGGCTGTGAAGATAGCCTAGCCCTACCCGCCCTCAAAACTGGCTCAGTATGGAAAAATAAAAGGATAATAACATTTTGTTATTATCATTGAATTTTTCCTTTTTTGCAGTTCTCAGAGAGCGGTGGGCGACGCTCTTCCGCCTTAGCGGAGGGGCCGCCACTGCATTGCAGATTGTTGCTGGATTGAACAGCATTAAATCTGCTCTACACGTTTTGAAACAAGGCCCTCACAAAGCCTTCTCCAGCTGCATGCACGCACACACACACACACACACACACACACACACACAGTCATTAACCTCATTCTTTGTTTGTGCCATTTTAGCTCGATTCCTAGAGAGTGTAAACCACCACTTGTGTTTTTTGCTGGGGATGAGTCCTCCACAGACACGACTGAACCTGAATTAATTACTAGTAGCTCCCATTAAAGACAGCAATTCTGCCTTTGTGATGTTGTTCCCTTGCGTAGTTAGGGCTTCAGCTTCCTCTGTATTCCCTCCCTGTTCCGATAAAGCATGTATCTCACCGACGAGGCAGTGTGTTGCTCCCAGCCTCTCCTGCACATTGCTGATTTCTTTATTGATAATACCCAGAGCGCTTGACAACAGGCATTGGGAAAACCAATAGGTTTCGTCTATGCAAATTTTATTGGCTTTGTCAATGTTTTTTACAGCAGTTGACCTGCTGTGCAACATGACTTAAAGTAAAAAAAGATGCGCTATGGCACAGACAATGCTGGCCACATCATAGCGCTTTTTTTTTCCAGCTCATCTGCTGTGCAACATATAAAAATACACTGACAAAGTCAATAGATTTTGCATAAGTGAAACCTATTGGCTTTGCCAATGCTTCTTTTATCAAGTTAGTTTCTCATTCAGGCTCTGCAAGACATGCCATATCCCTGCATGTACTACTGCCTCTCTGTACAGGGTGGCGTCTTTGGTTGGGTTCGCTACCCTCAAATGCGGTGCTGGACATGCCCGCTGCCTGCATGTGCTGATACCTTGCCGTACAGTCCTTGGGTGAGCCGCCTGTGATGCTCTGCTCGGTGTTAGCTCGGTGTTTGTACATTGCCATGCTCTGCTGGACATGCCTTGAGCCTGCAGGTGATATTGCCTCTCTGGTGCAGGATTGATCTTTGAGGGAGGGGCACCCTATAATCTGTGGTGGTTGGCACGGATCAGGGATGGCAGGGCGGGGACGACGAGGGTGTAAAGTAAAGAAAAAAAATAAAACTTACCCTACCACCTCTCCGCTCCTCTGCGTCTCTCCGCTCCGCAGGAACCAAAAAGCACACCCAGGCTCCCCTGACCAATCACAACACTGCAATGCAGCGTTGTGATTGGTAAGTACTGAGGCTCCCCTGACCAATCACAACGCTGCAGTGCTGAGATTCAGCACTCATCCAGGGAAGGGGGGACCTGGACATTTTCTCCACGCAAGCAGTAATGCAGCCTACATGGAGAACATGCAAAATGCGCCTGACTGTTTGACCGGTTCGAGAGGGCCGGCCAAACAGTTATTGCGCACTATGCGCCCAATTCATAAAGGTAAACTAAGTCTGACTTTACGACTTTTGGTTTTCACAAAGGGCATTCATAAGTAGTAAAGTTTGACTTTTGTCTCAGTTAAACTTAAGTTTTGGTCTGAAGTTTGACTGAGACCAAAACTGAGACAAAAGTCCAACTTTACTACTCGTAAATGCCCTTTGTGAATACCAAAAGTCGTAAAGCTAGACTTTCATCTCAGTTTACCTTTGTGAATCGAGCCCTTAGGAGGGTGCCACTACTCCTCCCCTGCTCCGAGAGCAGAGCAGACCTGCCCCGCCTGCCAAGCCGCAGCAAGAACAAATAAAATGATAACAAACAGTTATTTCATCTATATTTTCTATTTTTTTTATTTAAAAACAACATTTTTTGATGGACATGCATTAAATGTATGATTTTCATTAATTATGCAAGTTTAGATGGGAAACATCCTTTACAACGCATGCGTTACTCCGCATGCCATTACCCCGCATCTGTAAAATCTTTTACAAAGCACGGCTTTATACCGCAAACTATTACAACGCATTTCCTAAAGTAATGCCCCCGTGGAGTTAGAATAATAAATTGCGTTGGAATGGGGAATGCGTTGTAATGGATTGTGTTGTAAAGCCCTGCGTTGTCAAAGATTTTGCAGTGTAAAAACCGCGGGGTAATGGCATGCGGAGTAAATGTGTGCGGGGTAAAGTGTCTATTCAGTTTAGATACTTGGCAGAATTCAAACGTTTATCTGCTATTAAGATGTATATATTTTCTATTTGTTTGTATGTCATTTTTAATATATATTTCTTTAATTGTGTTTTATAACCATGTTAATGCATAAGAAAAATCACTACTGATAACTTGCTTGTTTATGTTGCCTAGACACAATGATGCCAGTCTGTTTTTCCTAGGTTCTGAATCGAGGCAGGTCCCTTTAAGTCTTTTCACTATGTTTATCTATGTGTCAGCTTGGTGTTTATAGGTGATAGGGTACGATCACCACTTGGGTATTGGCTTCGAGAAATACCAGTTTGGTCGAAACACGTCAGTCGAATAAAACTTTCATTGGAAACCTTCTTCGGAGTGCTCGCATTGCTTGCACTGCTGCACAGTTCTCCGATGCCCAGAAGGAGAAGAAATAGAGCTGCACGGGACTGCAAGTTCTTATTTATTTAATCAATTTGGAACATGAAACACAGTGTGCCTTCCCCTTAGCGTTTCAGTCTGACGACCTTAATCATGGATACACGTGGCAAAACGTTACAGCTGCTATCCATTTGTAGCAGTAGCACCCCAGCGAGCCATCCAATTGGACACAAATGCTGATGCATTCTGGTCAAAATAGTACAGATTTAATTAATTACGCTCTCCAATGAGCATTCCAACTGGTACAATCATTTTGGCATAAAATCGCTGTTTGATATACAGAACCCTCTATTGGGTCACCTGAATCATGTTCCTCCCATAAAAAATGCAGCTTGCTGTCCTACGTGTGGCCCCAATCTTCACAGGCCTTCTACGCAGTGATCTTTGATAGCACCCACCGCCTTCGATTCTCCCCTACAGTATATATATATATATATATATATACACAGTTTCCGGTCCGGTCCTGGCGCTAGCAGCGCCCACCCTAGGCACTTAGTTAACAGCATCCCCTATGGGGAGATGTTAAGAGTGAGAAGAGTCACCAGCAATAATGAGGACCTCATGGTCGCCCAAGAAGCTAGCAAAGCAAGATTTCTAGAACGCGGCTACTCGCACAAAATAATAAACAGGGCAATCACTAAGTCTATGGCACTCGAGAGGGCAGAATTACTCAGGGACAAACAAAGCAACTCTATAAGCAATCCTGATCAGCCTACAGATAATAGCAACCCCAGAAAAAAGAAACAAGTGGTCAATGATTTCAGAATTATCCTTGGCTTCAGCAAACAGGAACAAAACCTGAGGTCGATAATTAAACGTAACTGGCCTCTAGTGCTTAGTGATCCAGTGATAGAACATTTATTACCGCATAGAGTATCAATTACCCATAGTAGGGGACCCTCTAAGAGAGAAAGCCTTGTCAATACCAGCCCAGAAACAATTGAGGGGACAAGCTGGCTGACGTTACACAAAGGCTTCTATAAAGGTAAAACGTGTAAAGCTTGCCAACAAGGTCTGAATAAAACAACCTATCGGACCCCGTTTGGTAATAAAGAACGTAAGATCACCAAAATCTTGACGTAAAACAGACAACGTCATTCATGTGCTACTGTGCCCGTGTGTCTTACAATATACAGGGAGTACTAAACTCCAAGCACACAAAAGGATACTCCAACACAAGAGAGCAATAGCGAATCAAGATAATACATATCCAGTAGCACGTCATTTTAAGGATTATCATAGTTCGAATATTCAAGACCTAAGGTAATACCTCATTGACGCTGTCCCACCTAGCAGAAGAGGGGGCAACAGAAACCAAGCTAAGAAAATTGGAGGCACGTTGTATCTTAGAGCTTGACTCCAAACACCCAGAGGGGCTCAATTCATCAGAGGATCTTTATATATGCCTCTAAACTCAATAACAAATACGACAAATCAATTCTGTCACAGAATGATAGAGAGAACTCCAGTTTCAGAATCTTTTGTACAAGTCTTAACCATGGGAGTAGGGAGGAACACCTACATACAAAGGGAATAATCAGACAATGAAATTGAATTGAGAATAAAGCTAGGTTCTCGCACTCAACCACAATAGTGTCAAATATAACAGATTGCAATATTAAGCTATAAAGTTATTTATTGATGACAAAAAGCAGGTATTCATACCAACATTGAGTCACGTACAAAGTAGTTAACTGCGAAAACGGAACACACAAATACAAGAAAATATTTAAAAAATAAGCAAAGGAACAGGAATTGTTATTTTTATAGGATCTTATTTAGTAACAGTGATTTTTTTAAAGATATTATACATTGCACTTATGCACTTTGTCACACTGCTAGAGGGTGACAATAGGAGAGGCATTTTTATGAAACTATGTTATTTGCTCTTGCACTTTATGCGGACATTTTGCACATGTACAGTAAACCAGACGGACTACAAGACCAGTGCAAACCACGGACACTAAATTTGGTATTTGTGATAGCAAAGACATCGAGGGAATTCTCGTATTTTACAGATACTCCAAAATGCAATTTGAGTGATGTCTTTTTCTTCGAGAAGATTTGCAGAAAGAAAATAGTGAACAATAACGTGTTACAGATATTTTAATACAATGTTCATGCTTTTAGATTTTTACAATATCCGTGTAAAAATAGTAATGAATTAATAATGCACAAATATTTCTTCCATGTCTATGACTGCGTTTTTTTGCACTTTGCACTTGTCACTTTAAAAAGATCAAATAGAAGCCGCAGCGCTTGTCATGTGATCAAGGCTTGTAAGCTGTATTTGAATAAAGAACTTTATGCACTGATTTGGTGGTCCGTGCCCGTTTGTAGGAGAAATTCCAAGAAAACAACAGAATTGATTATATATGTGGGGCAACCTTCTTTTATGGTATTTATTAGCGGCTGGTCCGGCCGCGAAGACGCCCCGCCTCTTATGTGCGGCTCGACGGCGCTGAAAAACACAACAACATGCGTACAGAGAGTGCATTTTTGCGGGACTTGATAATGGCAAGAGCTGCAGTTTTTCACTTTTGTTCTACCCACTTGGGATGTTATGTGTTGATTTTTCAAGAACGGCAGCACACACTGGGGTGGAACCATGGAAACTTCAAGTACCATGAGGCAGTGGTGCACACGCCTACAGGGGCAGAATGAGGTAGTGTTAAAAACAGTCTCCATGGATGGTAGCTGTGTCTTGAACTTTGCCAGTGAACAAGGACACAGAAGTTGTCTGAAACGCGTATGGCTATTGAAAATTGATGGAAGTGATGAACTAACGCTACTGCAGCCTGCAAATAAATTAATGAAATTAGCTCTCTGATGTTAGGCCTCTTCATGTGGGGCAACCTTCTTTTGTGGTATATATATATAAATAAATGCTCCAGTTGTCCACTAGTTTTCGCACGCACTCTGACAGCTAAAATCCATGCAGGCCTCCCAGATCGCGGGCTGTAGTCGACGTGTTTCGGTGAAATTACTTTTTCCAGGCTAGTTTACCGGCTACAGAGCAATAGGGCAGCAACAATCGCACTCCAAGTCCCAGGCCACCTTGGGGCACTGCTTAATTAAGCTTATCAGTCGACCTATCAGCAGGCTGATAAGAGAATAAAGGGTGTGGTTAAAGACGCTCTGCAGCCGGTAAACTAGCCTGGAAAACGGTATTTAACCGAAACGCATCGGCTACAGCCCATGATCTGCGAGGCCTGCGTGGATTTTAGCTGTCAGAGTGCGTGCGAAAACTTGTGGACAACTGAAGCATTTATATATATATATATTCACTGAAAAAACCATAGGTTTCACACACGTTATAGTTAGGAAATAGCATTTAAAAAACCTTGCTAATTCACTGAAAAAACCATAGGTTTCACACATGTTATAGTTAGCTGGACATTTTACTGATAAAAAACCAATGAAATTCCCCGTTATAGTTACTGTAGGCAACTATAACTCACGCGACCGTAATCCTCTGCTGATGCTAATACTGTATTTAGACACTTATTTGCCCATGTCTTCTTCCATTAAATTTTAGCTATACATATATTACAAATATTTTTTTTTCATAAAGACACATATGTCATCAGCAGAGGATTACGGTCGCGTGAGTTATAGTTGCCTACAGTAACTATAACGGGGAATTTCATTGGTTTTTTATCAGTAAAATGTCCAGCTAACTATAACATGTGTGAAACCTATGGTTTTTTCAGTGAATTAGCAAGGTTTTTTAAATGCTATTTCCTAACTATAACGTGTGTGAAACCTATGGTTTTTTCAGTGAATTTGTACGGTTTTTTAAATGCTAAGTTACTTTACGCCATTTGTGGCGTGCGCGCCCACTTAACGCAGTTCGTTCCGTGCACGGTTTTTATCAACTTTAATAAGCCCTGTACATTTGGTGGCCTTCGGCCACCAAAAGCACAGGGGGTGAGGTCAATGTGGATAGTGTTTTTTTTATTTCGATTTTATAATTTCATGTTGCCAAAATTACGTTTTTTTTCTCTATTAATAAGCCCTGCACATTTGGTGGCCTGCGGCCACCAAAAGCACAGGGGGTGGGGTAAGTGTGGATAGTGTTTTTTTTATTTTTATTTTTTTACCGTAAGCGTACGGTAAGCGTACGGTAAGCGTACCCCGCGAAATTGCCGAAAAAAAAATAAAACCGTTTTTGCTCTTGGGGGATGTTTGGGGACTCCCTCAACATGACTATGTGGGAGGGAGTTGTCAAAACAGCCCCGTAACATGTTTTTGGCCATCATGTTTGATAAACAACACTCAGTGCGAGAGACAAAATGGCGGACGCCGCTTCCTGGTTTCGGCCGATTCGAATGTTTACTAAGATCTAAGAGCCAATCAGAATCGCGCTCGCGCACGCCACCGTACGCTTACGGTAAGCGTACGGTAAGCGTACGGTAAGCGTACCGTAAGCGGGCTCAGATATATATATTGATTTAAAGGCTATTTTCTCAGAATCTACTGAACAGATTTACACCAAACCTACAAAAGGCACTTCCTTGACCTAGGGACTACCTCTCTGCCAAATTTCTAGTAATTCTGTTCAGCCGTTCGGGCTGTAGCTCGTTCTAAAGGTCCTATGGAAAAATGCATGGGAAAAACGCGTTTTGGGACCCCCCTTTTATCTCAGCCCCCGCTTGACGAATCCCCCCGAGACTTTCAGGGTAGGAGCGGAGCGTAGCGCCCCACCTATTTTGAGAAATTCGCGAGGATTCGTCGACCGGCGCCAAAGTTATTCAAAATAGAATGTTGAGGTTTTCCTATGGAAAAGGGGTCCTAACTATAACTACCTACTGGCGACCGCCAGTAGGTAATATATATATATATATATATATATATATATATATATATATATATTATCTACTGGCGGTCGCCAGTAGATAGCTATAGTTAGGACCGAGTTCCCATAGGAAAACTGAACATTCTATTTTGAATAACTTTGGCGCCGGTTGACTTATCGTCGTGAAAGTTTCAAAACTAATGGGGCGCTCTGCTCAGCTCCTACCCTGAAAGTCTCGGGGTGATTCGTCAAGCGGGGGCTGAGAAAAAAGGGGGGTCCCAAAACGCGTTTTCCCCATGCATTTTCCCGTAGGACCTTTAGTCGAAGGTACAGCCCGAACGGCTGAACAGAATTACTTGAAATTTAGCAAAGAGGTAGTCCTCAGGTCAGGCATGTGCCTTTTGCATATATGGTGTCGATCTGTTCAGTAGTTCCTGAGAAAATTGCAGTTAAAAGTACATAAATATCTATATGCGCGCACGGTGCTCGCACCGTGCGCGCACCAAATGTCCGCGAGCGTAATTCTGATTGGTGGTTAGATGTCAGTCAACATTCCAATCGGGTGAAATCAGGAAGTGTCGGACGCCATTTTGTGTGTGACAGTGAAAAAGAAAGGTGGAGAACGTGAAAAGGCGGCAGGGTAGAGAGTTCCTGACCCCCTAGCCTTTGTCAGGGGGTCCCTGAAGGACCCCGAAGGGTGAAAAAAACATTTATTTATTTTCAAAAAATCGCACCGTGCGCGCACCCCCCAGCCGCCATTTTGAGTTTTAGAGGCAGAAGAGAGCTAAAAACACAAGTGGAGAACGTGAAAAGGGGGCATGGTAGAGAGTCCCTGCCCCCCTAGACCTTCTCAGGGGGTCCCTAAAGGACCTCGTAAATCAAAAAAAGCCATTTCGTTTAATAAAAAAAATTGCCGGTGCGCGCACGGTGCGCACACCGTGAAAAACCCTTAAAAAAATAAAAACATTTTAAACTGTTTATAAGTTTATAGAAGATATTAACTATGCTGTTCAACTTTATCCAATTTCTAAAAAAAAGAGCCGAGCCATTCCATATTACAGGATACAGTCAATCTATAACTATATATATAGGTAGTTTATTGTAAAATAAATATAATAATACATATATAAATTAGCATTTAAAAAACCTTACAAATTCACTAAAAAAAACATAGGTTTCACACACGTTATAGTTAGGAATTAGCATTTAAAAAACCTTGCAAATTCACTGAAAAAACCATAGGTTTCACACATGTTATAGTTAGCTGGACATTTCACTCGTAAAAAACCATTGAAATTCCCCCGTTATAGCTAGTTCAGCTAACTATAACCCGCGCGACCGCAATCCACTGCTGATGACGTCACATATTACATCACTCATGACATGGTCAGTGACATCACTCATGACATCACTGATGACATCTCAAATGACTCACTTATAGAGTCAGTTACGCACCTAGAAAATCATCCATTCACACACTTGTACAGCCACTCATTCTTCCACAGGCATTTCCCTATATATATTATACATATTTAGAGTTTACAGAAACACACACTCACTGGATGACGTCATCAGCAGTGGATTGCGGTCGCGCGAGTTATAGTTAGCTGAACTAACTATAACGGGGGAATTTCAATGGTTTTTTACGAGTGAAATGTCCAGCTAACTATAACATGTGTGAAACCTATGGTTTTTTCAGTGAATTTGCAAGGTTTTTTAAATGCTAATTCCTAACTATAATGTGTGTGAAACCTATGGTTTTTTTAGTGAATATATATATATATATATATATATATATATACACACATACATATATATTATACTTATACACATATATATACATATATATACATATATATTATATATACACATATATATTATATATATACACATATATATATATTTGATATATATGTACACACACACACAACGCTTGGTAAAGTTGTAAAGTTATGTTTGCTTGATTAAACAACTCTGTATAAATAGCCATATGTACATTGATGTGGCAATATATCCATAGTTTGCTGTCCACATCATAACAGTAATTAATTTATATATACATAAATATACACATGCCACTTATAGAAGTTATTAGTACATGGTATAATCCTCTAAATATGCACCTATTTCTACGTACAAGCAGCAATGTTGACATGGTCAGATATACACGTACATTGTGGTGTAATATATAGTTTTTCCATTATATAAATGTATCTCTTTATGACTGGAGGCATAGTTCAAAGTACAACGTGTACTTGTATAACGACAGCTCTTTCTTTTCCATACTGTGAGAAGTATAGTTTGTCATGTCATAGTAAACTGTTGTGCTGTGTTCTTGGGTTGTTAGTATAGCCGTCATGTGGGAAGATTCAGCTCAACTAATCTTCTGAAGTAGGGAATTCCATAGTTTGGCTGCTTGAACAGAGAAAGATGTTCCACCCGTGTTTTCTTTCTTGTATGTAGGAATTATGAGGTGGGGAGCCATTCTTGAGCGTAGGTTCCTTTGTTGGATGTATTTGATGATTTTATTCCTGATGAAGAGCCGTCCTTTGCATGTACTGCTTTGTGCGTGATACAAAACTGTGAAGGAGGAACTGGTAACCAGAGTAGTGCCCGAAAGGCAGCAGAGATGTGTGCTTGTGGCTTTACGTGTTGGGGGAGTGCAGCGGCAGCGTTCAGAATTCTTTGTAGTCTTCTCATAGTCTACTAAGTTGAGCCGTGACACAGACAATTATTGTAGTCCAATTCTGATAGAACAAGAGAGATGGTAGCTTGAACCTTGTTTGGGAATCCTAGGTGTGGGAAGATATGTGGCAGTGTTTACATTGTGAAAAAGCGTGATTTGGCAACCTTATCCACTTGTGCATGCATTGACAGTTTGGTTTCAATGGTAATTCCAAGGTTTTTTACCTTCTTATATATTTTTGAAGGTGGTGCTAAATCAACAGGCCAGGGGCATTTAGGCTTGTAGATTCTATAAGGCTTTGCCAATGTTTCTTTTATTCTAAATCTGTCAGGTTAATTTCTCATTCAGGCTCTGCAAGAGATGCTATGTCCCTGCATGTACTACTGCCTCTCTGTACAGGGTATATAAACAATGGGGTGACCCTGTGTCCCTCAGAACCTGGGTAGGATTATTATAAGAAAGCAATGGTTCTGTCGGGTATGGGTAAAACAATCGCTTTGTTGAAAGAATGAATCAAGGAAAAAAGGAGAATCAATCAAGTTGACCACACAATCTCAAAGTACAAATCAAGATCAGGCTTGTTTTGAAAGATGTAATGTCATTCTTTATATATAAATTGCATCATTTATATGAAGGAGCACAAATGACATTGGAAATGCAGGATTACCAAGGTAGTAGACTGTAAAGTGAGTCAGTGAATTTGTGACAAGGTGACATAAGTGACCAAATTGTGCATAATATATACAGTGAACGAATGCAGGAAAGACTTTTTATATATACAATATGCAAGAGGAAGGCCAGTATCGAGGACAAACAATGACACTGTTTCATGGATAAATCAAAAATTGTATGAAAAACAGGTCTCGCACTGGTCCTAACAATTCTCGTCGACGTTTCAACCCAATAAGAGCGACTTTGAATCGTCACGCAGGGTCTTCATCAGGACATTAAAATAAACGATGGCAACCTAGCCAGTGATCTAGGATGGCCTGGCAGACAAACGTTCATGCGTAGAGAAACAGAGCGCCTCATCAAATGTGGTCTCTTAGACGGCGTAGTTCATTTAAATGAGGCCGACTCCGGTGAAAGAATCGATCCGAGTTCTACTTC
The DNA here is from genome assembly GCF_964204655.1 of Triturus cristatus. Classification (NCBI taxonomy): domain Eukaryota; kingdom Metazoa; phylum Chordata; class Amphibia; order Caudata; family Salamandridae; genus Triturus; species Triturus cristatus. Next base: position 1,173,832,254 of record NC_140594.1, read on the forward strand.
CTATTTTAATTTGGGAAGAAAAGCGGTGACGACTCACGCTGCAGCACCTCCTGTCTCAGTCGGGAATTTGTCTGCCAGGCCATCCTAGTTCACTGGCTAGGTTGCCATCGTTTATTTTTGTCCTCGATACTGGCCTTCCTCTTGCATATTGTATATATAAAAAGTCTTTCCTGCATTCGTTCACTGTATATATTATGCACAATTTGGTCACTTATGTCACCTTGTCACAAATTCACTGACTCACTTTACAGTCTACTACCTTGGTAATCCTGCATTTCCAATGTCATTTGTGCTCCTTCATATAAATGATGCAATTTATATATAAAGAATGACATTACATCTTTCAAAACAAGCCTGATCTTGATTTGTACTTTGAGATTGTGTGGTCAACTTGATTGATTCTCCTTTTTTCCTTGATTCATTCTTTCAACAAAGCGATTGTTTTACCCATACCCGACAGAACCATTGTTTTCTCTGTACAGGGTGGCGTCTTTGGTTGGGTTCGCTACCCTGTAATGCGGTGCTGGACATGCCCGGTGCCTGCATGTGCTGATACCTTGCCGTACAATCCCTGGGTGAGCTGCCTGTGATGCTCTGCTCGGTGTTAGCTCGGTGTTTGTGCATTGCCATGCTCTGCTGGACATGCCTTGAGCCTGCAGGTGATATTGCCTCTCTGGTGCAGGATTGATCTTTGAGGGAGGGGCGCCCTATAATCTGTGGCAGTTGGCACGGATCAGGGGTGGCAGGGCGGAAGGCAGGGACGACGAGGGGGTAAACTAAAGAAAGAAAATAAAACTTAAACTACCACCTCGCTGCTGCTCGGCAACCCTCCGCTCCGCAGGAACCAGAAAGCACACCCAGGCTCCACTGACCAATCACAACACTGCAATGCAGCGTTGTGATTGGTAAGCACCGAGGCTCCTTGTGATTGGTAAGCACTGAGTTCTTAGGTATTTTTGAAGGTGGTGCTAGATCAACAGGCCAGGGGCATTTAGGGTTGTAGGTTCTACAAGATATGCCTGTGCCTGTATATATTATGTCTGTGTGCTTGACCGAAACTTGTTGGAGGGCCGTCCTGGCCATGCCCCTAAAGACAAGTCTAGTGCATGTATGTGCCACTGTCTCTGTGTGCATGGCTGATCCATGTGGTAAGTGCCGTCCGTTCAAGTCCTTTTAGACATGTCTTGTTATATATGTGCTACTGCTTCTGTGTGCATGACTGCGAGAGGCCATGCTGTCATGCCCTGTTAGGCATGTCCTGTGCCTGTGTGTGCCATCGCTTGCACGCATGGGTGATGTTTTTGTGGGAGGGTTGTACTGTAAGTCTCTGTTAGACATGCCCGTTAGGCATGTATTGTCCCTGTTTCTGCCACTGCCTCCATGTGCATGACTGATCCTTGTGGTGGGGAAGGGGGCGCTGTCTTGTAAGTCTATATTAGACATGCCAAATGCTTGTATGTTACACTACCTCTGTATGCATGACTGATCCCTGTGGGAAGGGCCGTCCTGTCAAGCTTCGTTGGACATGCGCTGTGCCTGTATGTGCCATTGCCTCAGTGTGCATGGCTGATCCTTGTGGGGGGGGCTGCCATCTTGTAAGCGGGTGTTAGACATGCCTTGTGCCTCTATGTGCCACTGCCTCTGTATGCATAACTGGGACAAGCCATCATGCTGATATCACCCATGAAGCCATTCACACTTTCATCCCTCGCTACCTAGCAAACAAACTCAAGCTATCAGGTGGCTCTACAAAATGCTGCTTGAACCTCCAACCGTCAAAAGGGAAAGACTCATTGACCAATCTTTCTCAGATAATTTGACTCGAATTTGGAATTCGCTGTCTCCAAACCTTTGCTCCAACACCTCTTTTCGGATCTTCAAAACGGACGTTAATGCTCGTCTCCTTCAAATACATTTTTCCCAATAACACTCCCCGACAAGCTCTGCACCAGACGTACACCCTCAGAATTAATGGTGTGACCCTGACTGTAACATGAGAACTATAACGGCCTTTCCACTTCAACTTTGTAAATATGTCATATGTATTTATGTGACCCTAAGTGCTTTAACTTTTCTAATTATGTCATTTGTATTGAATAAGTAAGATGTAAATGCGTAACAATCACCACGAGTAACCGTAGTAGCTACACGTCTTGTCACCTACTACCTTTTTACTATAAATTTCTCATGCAACGTTCTTTCGCTCTATTGTTATTGACACCCTTGGGTAAAGTCTGCTCTTTGTAAAAAAGCATCAATAAATAAATAAATAAGTCTGTGTTAGATATGCCCTGCGCCTGTATGTGCTCCTGCCTTTGTATGCATGGCGACTCCTGAGGGAGGGGCAGTCCAGTCATACTTTATTAGACATCCCCTGTGCCTGTATTAGTCACTGCCTCTGCATGCATGACTGGGAGAGGCCGTCCTGTTATGCCCCGTTAGGCATGCCCTATGCCTGTGTGTGTGCGCATGACTGCCCCCTGTGGGCGGGGTCCTCCTGTCATGCCCCCCCCCAGACGTGTCCTGTGCCTGTATCAGCCACTGCCTCTGTCTGCATGACTGCTCCCTGTGGGAGGGGCTGTCCAGCCATGCTCTCTTAGACGTGCCCTGTGACTGTACCAGTCACTGCCTCTGTGTGCATGACTTGGAGGGGCCGTCCTGTCATGCTCTCTTAGACGTGCCCTGTGACTGTACCAGTCACTGCCTCTGTGTGCATAACTTGGAGGGGCCGTCCTGTCATGCTCTCTTAGACATGCCTGGTACAGTCCCACTTAGTGCCAGCTGCAACGTTTAGATTTGCGCAAGTACACACCCTGGACTTACGCTGCATTGCCAGCAGCCCCGACATGCTGGACACAGGGCATTTGAGTCCCTCTGAGATGGGCAGTTGGCCAGGGGGACTGGGAGGTTTGTAGGGCGCCAGGCCCTAATGTGTATATGTGGTGCTAGGAAATGTATTTCATGTAGTTTGATTTTCGGACCCTGTTCTGGCTACCTCTTAATGTGTTTTTTTTTATGATTATGAGGTTGTCTTGCATACTATGGTTTATGCTAGTGAGATTATGTTCCACCCTGTGCTTTATGCCCCTAATGTTGGAGATACTTAGGAGGTAAGTGTCTAATATTAGACTGTTAAGATTTTGGGCGTACAATGCGTTTGGCGCTTAATGTGATGCTGTGCATAATGTGGTTTATGTCACAGGATGATGCTAAGTACAGTGATTTTCCTCTTACACCGCTCCATCTTCAGTCCTACCTTGTTGAATCTGTCCTGTTCTGAAGTAACAACCTGTTCCTAATCGCCTCTCTTCCCGGACTGCACATTAGTTCAGATCTCTTCACCCGACCTCTGGAATATGTGCTCCCTTCTTGTCCTTATACTTCTCCTCACCACCGCTTTCCTAGTAACACCCTTCTCATATCCCCACCACCCTCCCCCTCCTCAGTTTCCAAACATGGCCACCACTCGAGTTAAGTCTGGAATTAATTGCTACAAAATCATTTACCCCTCTAACCTGACTAAAGCTGCAGCAAAACATTTCAAGCATAACACCATTGAATGCTTCCCTGATTCCCTTTTTGTTGATCAATTCTACAATGGTCGTTATGGGAGGCTCAAAAACGATCTCATTTTTTTCACTCACGACATCCCCTCTTGGTCCACCAGCTTTTACAATTCCCTTAACGTCACCTCCTCCTCCTCTATCTCTCATGGGAAACAGCTAAAAATGTCCCCCTCTGCAGTTTTAACGGCTCCCTCACTATCTCACTCTATAACAACGGTACTGTCATGACCCAAGCCAAAGAAACCTGTCTCTCTCTCGTTGACCACCTCTTCCCTTCCCTACTCCCCTCCCCTGCGACCGGGTTACCCCTTAACTCTTCATCTAGCTTCGCCAATTACTCCCTTTCTCCTCCCCGGATCCCCCTACGCTCCAATAGGCTGCACCCTCGGGAGGCACAGGTCGACCCTCTTCCCTCCCCTGTGCCCTCCCCTCCCATTCTTCCCCCTCACAGTATGCCCCCCTCATCACTTCAGCCTTACCTCTAGCTAACACACTCCTCGTCCAATCTGCACCTTCCCGGTACTCCATTCTCATCTCCTCCCCCCTATCCCTACCGGCCACCCCCCTCTTTAGCTCACCTCTCCTCCAGCCTTCTTCCCTAGTTAACTTTCCTTACGTTCCCCTTCTTCCCTCCTCCTCTCCGCTTTTCCACCCCCTCCTCCCCTCGCTATGTACCCCGATTTCCCCACATATACATTCCATCTCTCTCCTTCCCCCACTCCTGCAGCAATGCTGTGCTATCCCCTTCCCCCCCCCCGTAACCCTTTCCCTCCCTCGGGCCTAGCAGAACCACTTCCTTTCTTCAACTTCCCTATCTCCCAACCCCCCTCACTCTACCAGATACCCGCTCCCTCACAGCCACCTCACCTAGCTGACAGGACCTCTCCAACCCCCTCCCCTCTCTTCCTCCCAAACCTCCTTCATCCCTATGACTCCACACATTCCTCCCCTCTCCTTCCGCCCCACCACCTCGCTCCTCTCCTATCTCCCCCTAATTATGTCCTTAATTCCTATCCTTCTTGCAACGCCAACAAAGACAACTCTGCTTCCACCTCTGGTGCACCAATGCCTGCTCTCATCCACCACCTTTCCCCACCTCTGAACCCTGTACCCCTACTCCCCCCCGTCCTCCCACCTCTCCCTGCCTTCCACCGCCAAGTGCACCCCCTTCTGTTTCCATCGAGCCACCCAACATGCCGTGCTCTGCCTTACTCTCTCTGAAAAATAAGCTAGGCTCTCTAATCACCTCCATCTCCCAACTTGAAGCTATCATTTCAGTTTTAAGCTCCTAGATTTCGACTTTTCCATACACCTCAATTCCTTTGGAAAACACTCACCCTCCCACGAGAGGCACCTCACCCCCACAACCCATAATAGCCAAGCATAACCTGTCGTCTGCAAACTCACACAAGCCCTCGAACGCCACCCTTCTTCCTCTTTCACTTCCAAGTAACCCTACTATCTACACCATTCCGCCATTCCGACCATCTCCTCTGTCAGAACCACTCATCCACCTAAACCCTCCTGAGCACCCTCATATAAGTACAATATCCCCATCACCCCTCATTGCCCAAGTGCCCCCGTCACCAAAACAGTTGCGACAGAGCTGCGCTGTATGCTCCACAACTATAGATCTGCAATAAAACACAAACTTGAAATCTCCGATACCATCATCCTGCACAATATTGACATGCTCTTCCTCACAGAGACCTGGTTCAACGATACCTCTCACTCTATGTTTGATCTCCTAGTACCCACAGGCTATTCTATATTTAGAAATGACAGAATTGACAAAGTTAGGGGAGGTGTTGCAGTCATCTTTAGAAACTCCCTTCAACTTAAGGCTTTTCCTAACAGCTCCTTCCGCACTTTTGAAAGCATATCTCTTGAGCTTCAATTGCATCACCGCTCACCTCTCAGATTCCATGCTATTTACCACCCGCCTGGTAGCAGCCCTTCGTTTATGGAGGAACTCACGGACTGCATCAGCGACCAATACTCGCAAAGTGACAATCAGATCTTCGTGGCGGACTTCAATGTCTACTGGGGCTCGCCTCAAGACACCTCTGTGAATTTGCTGGCCACCTTCCTCTCTGCAAACGATCTTATACAACACTGCACAGAAACAACACACTCTAAGGGCTCAATCCTGGACCTTGTTGTTTATAAAGCAGGCCTGCTGACTATCGCTACCCCTATTCATGTAGACTGGTCTGACCACCTCCTCATCCCATTCTCTCTTCACCTATCACACTCTATAACTCTCGGCAAACCTAAGAGGGCTACTTCCTGGTTCCATGACACTAAAAATATTGACCTCAGTACCCTCTGTGATTCTGCTTTGCTATCACTTCCGAGGCTAGACCCGGACCTAGATGTTAACGAACTCACCTCCCAATGCCTCACAGTCCTTGCAGTCGAAATCAATAATGTCGCTCCTCTCCAAAGCAAAAAGAAAAGGCCCACTCCCTCAGCACCTTGGTTCAACAAATCCCTCTATGAAGAAAGGAAGTACCTAAGAGTCCTTGAGAAACAATGGAGACAAGCGCCCTCCACCGATAATTTGGCCACGCTTCGTTCAGCAAGATCCAAGTACCACAAGCACATCTTCCTTGGAAAAGCATCGCACTTCAAATCCCTCCTCGACTCAGCCAAAAATAGACCCAAAAAAACTATTCGACCTCATCAACAACCCAAACTGCTCTCCCCAACCTCCAAGTTGGAGGATTCTACTAAGAAAGCAGCGGAATCGGCAATATTCTTTGACGAAATAGTGAAATCACTTGTAGATCAGGTCATTCATCCTACCCCTCCAGAGGAGCGCAAATCCTTAACCATTTGGCAGAACTTTGACCCCATCTCTGAAGATGCCCTCCTTAAATGCATCCTCGATACAAAGCCCTCCAACCACTCTCTTGACCCCATCCCTAGTGACATTGCCATTGACTTCTACACCCATTCCCTTTCCTATTGGACCACTCTGGTCAACCTCTCCCTCTGTCAAGGCTCCCTTCCTGTTTCCTTCAAAACTGGGCAGGTCACCCCTCTGCTTAAAAAACCCACCGCTGATGCGAACGACCTCAACAACTTCTGCCCCATCACTAACCTACCTTTTCTTGCAAAAATCACAGGAAAATGTGTAGTGAAACAACTCTCTCGTCATATCAAGGACAATGATCTTCTTGACAATTTCCAGTCCGGCTTCATTCAAAACTGCAGCACTGAAACAGCCCTGCTGCTAGTGATTGATGACGCGCTGCGGATACTCGATTCGGGGGAGTCTTGTCTTCTAATTCTTCTTGACCTTTCTGCAGCCTTTGACACTGTCAATCACAACACTCTCCTTAACACTCTTCGACAGAGAATGGGCATGGAGGGCACTGTGCTTAAATGGTTTGCCTCCTTCCTCTCTGATAGATCCCAAATGATCAAAATAGCGAACAGTCTTTCTTCTCCTTTGGCGGTCGGTCAAGGTGTTCCTCAAGGCTCTATACTTGCACCCACATTGTTCAATCTCTATTTGGAACCGTTGGGAAATCTCCTTAGTAAATCCGGGATCCACTATCATCTCTATGCGGACGACACTCAAATCTACCTTAAGGTAGCCTCCACTCACGATCTCTCCATCCTAAGCTCTACTCTCGACTCCATTCAAAACTGGATGTTAACTTATCAACTGATTCTGAATCCCTCCAAAACTGAATTCCTCCTCCTCTCCTCCTCACTTTCTCCTCCCCCAGTTCAATCATGGATGGATCAGATGAATCTACTTAACAATAAACCCATCATTGTCGACAGCGCAAAATCCCTTGGCGTCATACTCGACAAAAAACTCAATCTACTCTCCCACATCGATTCCATTGCAAAGTCTGCTCGATACCAACTGCGCCTTCTTTGGGGGATTCGTCGCTTCTTCCCGGACACGACCTTAAAACCCTGGTCCAATCGCTGGTTCTCTCCAGATTGGACTATTGCAATTCTCTTCTTACTGGCCTCCCCAACTCCCACCTGTCCCCCCTGAAGTCTGTTCTCCATTCAGCAGCTCGTTTCATATATGGGGCCAAAAGAAGCGACCACATCATACCCATTTTATCCACCCTCCGTTGGCTTCCCATCGAGGCAAGATCTATCTACAAGACTGCCTGCATCACCCACAAAGCCTTGCACTCATCCTCCCCTCGCTACCTGGCGAATAAACTGAAACTCTCTGGAGGCTCCAGACCATCACGGAATGCAGAAAATGTATTGCTTGAACCTCCCACTTTCAAGAAGGAAAGATCGATGGCCCAATCCTTTTCAGGCAACGCGGTGAGAATCTGGAACTCACTTCTGCCTCAGCTCCGGACCACCACCTCTTCCCAGGCCTTCAAAACTGACCTCAAAGTTCTCCTCCTTCAAAGACACTTGCAAATTTAATTCACGCCCTCTCTATTCTGAAGGAAGTCCTTCCATTATAGGAAATTCTTTTCTCCATGCCTATAGAAGTGCCTTCCCAGTGTCTTCTTATGTATTGAGTGTCTGCTATTTAGTGCAGTGTTATACCTTCGACTTGTACTTTGTACTCTTTTGTAACATGCACACGTCACCTTTCCTTTGGTAACGTATCATTTGCTACCTCTTGTATTTTGTTTGCTTTTGATACATGCACAATTGCCACCACTGCCTCATGTAACGCAACGTTTGTTTTAGTGTTTTGAGTGTCTGCCATTTATTGCAGTTTTTACCTCTACGTGTACTTTGTATGCTTTTGTAACCTGCACACATGTCACTTTTTCCGTTTGTAACGTATCGGTTGCTACCTCTTGTATTCTGTTTGCACTTGATACTTGCACAAGTGTCACTACTGCCTCATGTAACGTAACGTTTGCTTTTGTAACATGCTCACTTGTAATTTTCTCCACATGTATCATCACTGTTCCTATTGTGAAGCGCTCTGACACCTTCGGGTAAAGTCCGCGCTATATAAAAACGCATTAAATAAATAAAATAAAAATTCACTGTCTCTCTGTGCATGACTTGGAGGGGCTGTCCTGTCATGCCCTCTTAGACGTGCTCTGTGCCTGTATCAGTCACTGCCTCTGTGTGCATGACTTGGAGGGGCCGTCCTGTCATGCTCTCTTAGACGTGCTCTGTGCCTGTATCAGTCACTGCCTCTATGTGTGCATGACTGATTCATGTGGGAGGGGCCATCCTGCCGTGCCCCTCTAGTCGTGCCTCGTGTTTGCCGCCACTGCCCCTCCCTCCCTGTGCCGGTCGTGTGTACTCCCAGAAGTTTCTCAAACACAGGCTCGAGCTGCACATGGAGCAGGCGCCGCCGAGGAGAGCTGCAGCGACGCGGGGGCAGGCAGCAGGGAGCACCGAGCAGGCAGCAGGGAGCACCGAGCAGGCAGCAGGGAGCACTGAGCAGGCAGCGGGCACCACTCACCAGGGAGCCGTCTCTCCGGGCTGACCATTCAGAAGAGTGTGTGACGTGTGTACTACGCTGAGGAGGCAGCAGGAATCAGTGGCCAGGCAGCAGGCACCACTCAGCAGTCTCTCCGGGCTGACCATTCAGCAGACTGTGCACGCTGAGCAGGCAGCAACAGGACCAGCAACTACGTGTACTGAGCTGGCATCACGTGGACTGCACAATCTGACCAGGCAAACGGAAGCACCACTAACCAGGCAGCTGTACGTTCTCAGAAGACTGGGCACAGTGACGAGGCTGGCACAGGAAGTGCCACCCACCAATCTGGAGGCTGTGCAAACTGAGCAAGCAGCACCATCACTGACCAGGCTGTGTTTTCTGGCAGCTCAGAAGGGGGCCTGGCTCAGCACTGACCAGAAGAGGCCCCACTGAGCAGGCAGCAAGCACCGCTGAGCAGGCAGCAAGCACCGCTGAACAGGCAGCAAGCATCACTGAGCAGGTAGAAAGCATCACTGAGCAGGCAGCAAGCATCACTGAGCAGGCATCGCTGAGCAGGCAGCAAACATTACTGAGCAGGCAGCAAGCATCACTGAGCAGGCATCGCTCAGCAGACAGCAAGCATTAATGAGCAGGCAGCAAGCATCACTGAGCAGGCAGCAGGCATCGCTGAGCAGGCATTGCTGAGCAGGCAGCAGCCTGTGCATTTTGGCCAGGCCACAGGGAACTCGCCTTACTACTGACCTAACAGTAACACCAGAAGCAGTTCGCACCCACTGACCTGCCAGGAGGTCTGCAAGACAGAGAGGCCGAGCTTGACCTGATACAGGCAATGATGACCTGAAGAGATCTGGGCCTATAACTGAGCAGGCATGACCCGGACCCATAACCAGCAAAGCAGGGACGTCACCCAAAACTGAGCAAGCAGAAGCGGCAGCTATATCTGAACAGGCAGGAGCTGCACTAAAAACTGACCAGACAGGAGTGGCACTGATAACCAATCAGATGGGATCTGATAACCAATCAGGTGGGATCTGAACCCAAAACTGACCAGACTGGAGCTGCACTCATAACCAGTCAGGTTGCATGTGGACACACAAGTGAGTAGACAGGAGCTGCACTGATAACCAATCAGGTGGAGCAGGACCCAGTGCTCAACAGACAGGAGCTGCTCTGCCAACCAATCGGGTGGCATTTGGACCCACAAGTGAGCAAACATCTGGTTGCATTGCTGAGCGAGCAGGCACGGAGTGTTGTGCATTGGTGGACAGGCAGTGGGCACTCTAACCCCTGAGGGTGCTTCTTGCCAGCATGGCATTGCCTGGGCAGCCGGACACCTGCTGCGGGGGCCTGCTGGCCCTACTGCTGCTCCTACTGGCCCAGGCCCTGCGCTCTGAACTGCTGCAGCCCTACGACCTCCTGTATGAGCAGGGGGTCGACGCCTACTACAGCGGGGACTTCCAGCGAGTGGTGCAGTATATGGAGCAGGCACTCAGCAGCCATGCCCAGCTCAGGGCCACACGCCTGCGGTGCAGGAGGGGGTGCAGCCAGGAGCACCCCTTCTCTGAGGAACCCCACCAGCTCTGGGACCTTAACTTCTTCAGGAGTGTGCTGGGCCGAGCCGCCTGTGCGCAGCGCTGCGAGGAGGCCACCCTGGGTCCGGTGTCCAGGCACCGGGTCAGCGAGGAGGTGAAGCATGAGTTCTACCGGAGGATCCCCTACAACTTCCTACAGAGAGCCTACTACAAGGTAAGGAATGTGCATGTGTGTACCCTGACTGTGCCTACAGAGAGCCTACTGCAAGGTAAGGACCATGCATGTGTGTGCCCTGACTGTGCCTACAGAGAGCCTACTACAAGGTAAGGACCATGCATGTGTGTGCCCTGACTGTGCCTACAGAGAGCCTACTGCAAGGTAAGGCCCGTGCATGTGTGTGCCCTGACTGTGCCTACAGAGAGCCTACTACAAGGTAAGGCCCGTGCATGTACATGTGTGTGCCCTGACTGTGCCTACAGAGAGCCTACTTCAAGGTAAGGCCCTTGTGGGCACGTCTGTGTTCACGGTTCTTGCAATTTGTTTTGTCGTAGGCTCTACTGGCAGCGGAGACAACTAGGAACCCCTATTTTTGTATATATCCGGTGTGGGCTACACTCCCTTAATTTCGTGTAGCGTAATCACACAGAATTACCTACAAATTCCGCAAGATAAGGCAGAATGACACGAGAAGGGTAATTCTGCATTTAGTGCTCAATTCTAGAATACTCCTCATGTTGAAAATGGGCGAGAGGATACATTTTGCGCTAAGAAATAGAGCTAAATGCAACAGAACATGAATAGCAGCGCGAGCAGCTGCTCACACTTGCTAAATTTGCACTTGGGGAAGGATTTTTCTCAACTTACTCCTGTAAATTAGCACTCATGCATCCAAAATTGATGCTAGGATGCATTTTGCGCCAAGAAATAGCGCTAAATGCACAGAGCACGAACAGAAATGCGCCTAGCTGCTCACACTTGCTAAATGTACACTTTGGATAAGATTTTCCACCAACGTACTCCTGTAATTTAGCAGTCTCACGTCCACAATGGATGTTAAGATGCTTTTTGCACTAAGAAATAGAGTTAAATGCGACAGAGCATGAACAGAAGGGCCAGCAGCTGCTGACACTTGCTAAGTTTACACTTTAGGTAGGATATTCCTCCAACTTACTCCTTTCATTCAGCACTTGTGTGTCCTAATTAGATGCTAGGATACATTTTGCACTAAGAAATAGAGCTAAATGCAACGGAACATGAATAGCAGCGCGAGCAGCTGCTCACACTTGCTGAATTTGCACTTGGGGTACGATTTTCCCCAACTTACTCCTGTCCTTTAACCATCTTGCGTCAAAAATGGATGTTAGGATGCATATTACGCTAAGAAAATTATGCACAGGAGTGCAAGTAGCAGTTGTGCCTGCGAAATATGCTTTTACAGTAGGATTTGTTCTCCAAATTACTCTGAATTACATGAGCTGGCATCATTGTGTTATTATCAGAAATTCTGTGTCCAAGAGTAACACAAAACTACGGACACTACTGTGATGACGCCAGCGGAATGGACGTGTGTGGCTAGAGCGGCACGGGTCATCACACCTCCCTTCAAGCTAAGTGAAATGATGTGTGTTCGCAGGTGTGCAGGGTCTACAAGTGTGGGCTGTTGTGCACTCTTTGTGGTGACAACAATGAATTGTGTCTCTGACACTCCCACTGGCAGCCTCAGATGAAGTGCTGTCATGTTGTGCTGTACATGTGCTGGTTCTGAAGCCTGTCTCTCCTCAGGGGTTACTGCACACACTGTGTGGTGGTGAGACATCATGTGCACACCACGTGCGCCTAGAAGCACGCAGATACCAGTAGCACCAATGCACCGCACAGCAGAGTGAGGCGTGTATTGAAGGCGCTTTACTCCCCTGCGAAGCGCTCATCCGATCCAACGAAAAACAGGAAGAGTCCCCCCCCCCCCCCACACCCTCCATGCGCGTCAAACTCTACAAAGATGTGCCAAGGCTGACGTCACTCTACTGACATTGTAACCTACACATACCACTGACGCACAGAGCATTGAACGACCTCTGATAACCGTGGACTGATGTCCCTCCCATCCTCCCAAAACGACGTAACAGTGAGAATGTGCTAGGAAGCTTAGGCGTGGTAGTAAGCGCTATGGAAATTCCAATGGCGTATGGTAGACATTAGCGTCACAGGCCGCTGGCTTCTAGGAGCAGTGGGGAGATCCCAGGACGGAGCGGCAGCTGTCAGCTAAACTCTCTCAATATTTGCACGTCTCGAGTCTCCTTAAAGCGCAACAGACCTCTGTTTAAGACGTCTGACCAGTAACGTCACCCTTTTTGGGGTGCTCTGTTTGGGGGCCCCAAGCCATAGTCCGGAGCAGAGTGAGCCCCGGACCTCCTCGGCTGACCGGGTATGAACAGTGAATGATCATATGTCAATGAGTCCAAAGCGCCTCAAAGAGAGGGAGGGCCCAGACAGACGCTGGCGCCTTTTATCTGATTCACGGTGGAATCTGAGAACAGGCGTGCTCACACTCGCCCACCGCACTCGTGGTGAATAAAGTGTGCAGTGCACCCCTCCGTCCGTGCAGCTCCAGTACGGTGTCTCAGATGTTTACTAGTGCGCTGCCCGGCCTTGAGAGTGGGTGGGGCCGGTCCGCCGGGGCGCCGTCTCTGATCTGTCTACAGAAGGCAGTTAAAAAGTGAAAACGGATCTATTAATGGATAGCCAAGTGTGTTTGTCGCCCTGACTGAATCCCGCAGGTTTGTCGCCTACCTGTCAAGCCCAGTGGCGCTGACGTCTGTTAACACCTGGCATGTTGTAAGCTAACTTAGAGGCTGTGCTCTTTGGATGGGCTTCAGTGCAGGCAGGGCCGCTGCAATTATGAGAATGTGCGGCCAAGGCGATTTTGGCATGATTATAGATTTGCTGCATTTCCACATAATCCATTATCTGCCGCATAATCCGTAGATTTTAACAAAACGAAACTTTGTTTCTAGCTTAAACTGATCAAAAGTTTCTAAAAATGCAGCGACACGGATTGCCCTTTGTAAAGACGGACTGGTCACATTTCCGTTGCTTATTGCTATATGTGGGTGCTAAACGTGTTCTAACGAGGTGCGCCCTTTATCCAGCCAGTGCTACCAAGTTTAAAAAATGATGAACTAAAGATGTAATAACATTACAAAACGTGACACATCATGCAGCATACTTTGCCCTTTTTTGCCTCATAATTAACTCGACTCTACCGCATAATTGGGCTTTCTCCTGCCGCATAATTCCTGTTGCCTTGGATATAGGACCAGTTACAAGCCAGCACAGTTGGTCAGAGGGAATTGTCTCTTTTTGTTACAATTTCATATATGTTTGTGGTTTCGTGTTATGGTATGTTATGATATGCATATTTATATGGACTCCGCGCCTAATGCAGTTTCCAGTCTCTTGGAACACTCGGCTTCCTCTAAAGAGGGCTGATGAGGGAGCACAAGATTACGTGGAGACAGGATGGAAAAACCCAGCCAGCGGGATGTCCTCCGCTTTTCCTGTGGTTTCACTCCATGTCTGCTCAGTCTGCGCAGCCGGCCCGCTCCCCCCAGGGTTCCACAAACCTCACGGAACCAAGCGTCTCCCTGCCCTCATGTTTTCGTTTCCATTTCCCCGTGACGTCCTCTGGGGCTCTGGTTGAGAGCTCGCGCGTCCAGCACACACGGCCAGTCCTTACTGTGCTCGGCCAAGTCTAAAGTGTGCTTCGGGGAGCTTTGCACCGGAGAGGAATCGTGCAACGCGCGACTGCTTGTGTGTACACTTCTGTGATCAGAGGAACGCGTGAAAAAAGCGAGACTGTTGGTAGCGTTGTCAGCCAGTAGTGACAGTTTCATAAGGCAAGGTGACTGTCCTGCCTTGTGGCGACAAATTACAAGAAAAGACCCAAACATGTCTCTTTACTAGGTGACATGGGGGCGCTCCATCAGCAACATTCTATTTTGCCTGGGAGGTTACATAAACACCCTGGCACCACTGTTATTAATGACATCCGTGTTTAATCACCGAGAGACTGGAACAAACCAGAGGTGTGAGATGAAGACAGCACTTGAGGTTTGGCAGGTGAAGTGTCACGGAAAATCATCGTTTGGGAAAGCAAACATCGCATCGGAGGCTAAGCCATAGGATATTTGTATCACTTGAGGTCGCCTATGGATTTCCTGGGGGTTGCTGTTGAATTCTACTGTCCTATTGCTGTCCGAGTCAGTCACACAGACACGTGGTACTATGAAGCTTTAAGAATGGCGCAGGAGCCCCCCAGGAGTTTTTATCACACATGTTCGGCGAGAGGTGCAGTTTAGTGGCCAAGATGCTGACATTAGACCCTGCGGCCCTCGGTTTGACGTCAGCATTGACGCGTAGGAGTTACTCACCTGAATGTACATTGTGCAATGTCTGGCTGGGCTTTAAATGTCGCATGTTTTGTTAGATTGTGCACAATATAATTTCTTTTTTCTGTGGTCAGTTCTCTTTCCATATTACATTTTGGTTTCTGTGTACCATCTTGATTTTTTGCGGGCGTCCATTACTCCCCTTAAGCTTTCTCTGTTCATCTTCCTCTCCCTCCTCTAGCTGAGGAAGGCCATAGCTCGGACCGTTAGCCCAACTGGGGCTCGTGAGTGTCCATCGTTGGCTGTCCCCACCCCTTGGGACCCTTCTTGACCTTTTCTTCCAGCCTCCCCCACAGCATTCTGCCCTGGCGGAAGGGGTAAGGGACACTTCCTGTTTGCACCTCTTAGCGCCTGGAAGGGTTCTTAGGCCAGAAGTACCCCCCTTGTCTCCTCCTTTAGCACTGCCCCGCCTCTCTCTCTTCTGAAGACTGCACCCCGGCACTGAAGGCAGGAGGCTCCAGCCTCAACACAAGTGAGGCATTCTCACCATCAGCACTGCAGCAGCCCAAGGGTGCACCCCAGTGCGGAAGAGAGGAGGATGGCTAACCCATGTAGGTGAGGCAATCTATCCTTGTCCCTACTGTAGCAGCAGAAGAATGACTGCTGACAGTGAAGACAAGAGGCTACAGCTCCGTCCAGGGTTAAAAATCCTGCCCTCGTCGCCAATGTAACAACTTAAAGAAAGCATGTTGGTGTTTAACGCCGGAGGCTGCAGCTCTAATGTAGATTGGGTTTCCATCATCATCATCACCAGCCTGGCAGCTGAAGATTGCATGCTGGAAGCGAAGACGGGAGCTTCTGGCTTCCATGAAGCTTTGGTAATCTCCCCATGTCACTACTGTAGCTACTGAAGATTGCATGCCGACTGTGAAGACAAGTCGCTGCAGCTTCAGTCTGGGCCAGCTATCCTAGCCTCGTCGCCAATGTAAGGAGTCCCCATCACCAGTCTAGCAGTTGAAGATTGCATGCCGGTATCGAATACAGGAGGCTGGAGGATTCCATGTAGGTTTGGTAATCTCTTCTTGACACTGCTGTAGCAATTGAAAATTGTATGCCGACAGAGAAAACAAAAGGCTGCAACTACAGTCTGGATCAGGTATCCTGTCCTCGTCGCCAATGTAACGACTGAAGAATGCACGCCTGTATTGAAGTCAGGAAGCTGTTGCCTCAGTGTAGGTTAGTTATTCCATTGTTGCCACCAGTCTAGCATTTGAATAACTCAGGCTGATACTAAATACGGAGCTGTCCCTTCAATGCAGGTGGGTATTCCATCCTTGTCGCGAATGTAGCAGCTGAAGTTTGTATGCCTCAGGAAGGGAGGCTGCAGCTTCAGTGTAGGTTAGACCGAGAACGTGCCTCCACCACTCTCAGCTCTTTTTTTTCAGCTCCTCTCTCCATTTTTTTTTCTCCGTCATGCCTGGATCAAGAAAAATCTACAGAAAGCCCTTACAGTTTCTCAAGTTTCTAGTGTGAGTTATAGCGAAGCAGCTAGGAAGAATCGCAGTGACATAAACGCTCGCTGCTGACAAATGAAGTGACTCAGTGGAGAAGTGTGGCTCAATGATTAGAGCGGCAGACCCTGATGCAGAGGTCTAGCCCGGGACCAGGGTTCAATTCCCCGCCTCGGCGGGTCTTGGGCTCAATAATTCCACGGACCTGATAATTCTCGCCTCGGTGCCTATTCCAATCATGGAGTCCCACTCTGCAACTCTGGGCAATAGCTTGCTTAATCTCCACAACGGCCCCCACAACGCTAAGGATGCCTGGCCTCCACCTTGGGGGTGCCCAGGAGTGGACGCCTCACAGGGAAAAGCCAGGATGGGTTCCACAGCGGTATTCGTACAAGCGCCTTGAGACCCTTGCGGGTGAGTAGTGCGCTATACAAGTATCAATTTACAATTTACAAGTATCAATTTATTTACTTGCAGGTCACTTGTTCGAATTCTTGCAGGGCCTACCCAGCCTTCCATCCCAATGCGCTCAGTAAATTGAGTAGCTATGAAATTGGGTGACAGCAGCAGCTGTTATTTACAGCGCTTAGAAACAGCAGAAGTGTGGTATGAAATACTAGTAAAAACACGTTTTCTATTAGTCGAACATATTATAGTTGCTTACCAAAGCGGCACCCCCCTCTGTGCCAGATGTTGGAAGATGTTTGCAGGAGCTTGTTGTTAACTGGGAAATAGTTGTGTAATCACAAGATGTCGGGGAGGGGGTGGCGGCCACAATGGATGGCTCAGGCAGAAACGACACCCCTCACCAGGCACATCCTGCCAGTTTGAGACCTGAGGCTGAAATGAGTGAATGCTCCTCCCTAGCTTTGTGGGTGGTGGCAACTTTGGGCGAGAATGCACATGCCAGTCCTTTTGGAACCAGAGCCCAGTGGCCTGTGGGCGCAGGATTGCCGCTTGTGCCCTCACGAAGTTCATAGGTGCCACACTCATGATAGGCCGCCGTTGCTTCTGTGCCCCAGGCCTCGAGACCAATACAACATTCCCAGGCGTGAGCTGAGACACAGAAAGGTACTCTTAAAAATATGTACTTATAGAACTTTAAATTGGAGGTAGTCAGCCAAAGATGGGGATCTCTCAGTGTTGTCCAGCAACCACAGACGCATACATTCTGATCCTCTCGGAAAAGACAGGTGAAAATGCAAAGTGTACTTCTTGCAGAAAACATGACGATGAACCTGGAGCATAGGTTTTGCCCGAACCGACTGTCGCCTTTTTCTGCCCCAGCCCTTCCGCCCTCTTGTGAGATCTGCTTGTACAACAAGTCAGTCCCCTACGGCGCCCGACGAACGTTTATCAACACTCTTGTGCAATTCATAACTAATGTTAATGTCCTTAGATCAAACACAAGGAGATGATGGACGGAGCGCTGACACTTTTCAGACACTCGCCCCCAGTCACAGATCTGGGTTGAATCCATCATCGTTCTTTCTTAGATCTACAACTACTGCTAGAATTGTTACTACTCCAGCTCATACTCCCAGCTACTCCTGCTGGGGTGTGGTGGGGGCTCTGCCTCCTGTTCAGGGCAATGGTGTCTGCGTTTTCCGGTCTATTGTTCACAGAAAGCGCTGAGGCTGCGTTTGGCCGCGGTTCACATGCCGATTAAATGCCCTTATTAAGTACGAATTAAAGCAGCGTCCTGAAAAACCATGCTTCACCGCACACAAAACTCAGGGCAAATGGGGGTCTGAGTAGGGGCGCTGCCTGTATTCAGAGCGGCTCAGCTAACAAGCATTGACAAAGCCTCTGGTCTGCCTTGCATTATATTTTATAAGTCAGACATAGACTTATTGGCTTTGCTAATGCTTGTTCTTCCTAGATATCCCTCTTTACTCGTGAACATTTCCTTGGAGATTCTTTCACTAAGGTGTGATAGCAAAGCTGTCACTAGGTGTCCCTTTTCAGTGTGCACCAGGCCTAGGAAAGTCTTTAGGAAAGGTGCAAGCACCAAGCTGTCACTAAGTGCGCCTTTTTACTGAGGCTCAAGGCTTAGCAAAGTCTTTCATAACAGTTCAGTAGCGAAGTTATCACTAAATGTGGCTTGTTAGCACAAGATCATGGCTGCACTTTCACAAAGGTGCAGTACCACAAGCTATTACTAGATGTCACTCTTCAGCAGTGTGCAGGTGATCCAGTCTTTCACGGTGGTTCAGTACCACAAGCTGTTACTAGATGTCACTCTTCAGCAGTATGCAGGTGATCCAGTCTTTCACAAAGGTGTAGTACCACAAGCTGTTATTAGATGTCACTCTTCAGCTAAACGTGAACAGCCCAAGCAGCATGACGCGCTGAGCTCCTCTCCCAAGACTTTCCAAATATGAACTGGGAGTGACTTTAACTAAACTTATTGACAGCAAATCATTAAGCGTAATTTACACAGCTGACCCTGCCTTTCAAGTTTACACACACGTGATATTCTCACGCTCGTACCTTCAGCGAATTAATCTGGGTGAACTCGTCTACCCTCAGCTGTTTTCTGAAGCCCTCAATTGCTCTTCCTTGCGCTACGAATAATTGCATCAATTCAGCTTGCTCACCCGTTATATGTCCTGATGATGATCTCGAACAGTTGAGATCGAAACGCCGTTGACCCTTTACTACAAAACTCTTCCTATTCTATAAAGTTGCTTGAGGAGTTTTACACTATTGTTGTCAATGTGATGCCGTTATTTTAAACTTCACCATCCCATCACACTCTTCAGCAGTGTGCAGCTGATCCAGTCTTTCACAAAGGTGCAGTATCGCAAGGTGTTACTAGATGTCAGTCTTCAGCAGTATGCAGGTTCTACAGTCTTTCACAAAGGTGCAGTACCACCAGCTGTTACTAGATGTCACCCTCGGCAGTATGCAGGTTCTACAGCCTTTCACAAAGGTGCAGTACCACAAGCTGTTACTAGATGTCTGTCTTCAGCAGTGTGCAGGTGATCCAGTCTTTCACAAAGGTGCAGTATCGCAAGGTTTTACTAGATGTCAGTCTTGAGTCGGGCACTAGTGCTTGAGGATTCTTTCACCGTGGTGCAGTACCACAAACTGTTACTAGATGTCACTCTTCAGCAGTATGCAGGTTCTACAGTCTTCCACAAAGGTGCAGTACCACAAGCTGTCCCTAGATGTCACTCTTCAGCAGTATGCAGGTTCTACAGTCTTCCACAAAGGTGCAGTACCACAAAATGTTATCAGATGTCAGTCTTGAGTGGGGCACTAGTGCTTGAAGAGTCTTTCACAGTGGTGCACTACTTCAAGCTCTCCCTCTTCAGTAGTGTGTAACTGCTTGAAGTCTTTCACAAAGTTGCAGTTCACAAGGTGTTACTAGATGTCAGTCTTTGAGTCTGGCACAAGTGCTTGAAGATTCTTTCCCAGTGGTGAATTACCACAAGCTGTTACTAGATGTCACTCTTCAGCAGTGTGCAGGTGATCCAGTCTTTCACAAAGGTGCAGTACCACAAGCTGTTACTAGATGTCACTCTTCAGCAGTGTGCAGGTGCTCCAGTCTTTCACAAAGTTGCAGTACCTCAAGGTGTTACTAGATGTCAGTCTTGAGTGGGGCACTAGTGCTTGAAAATTATTTCACGGTGGTGCACTACCACAAGCTGACCTTCTTGAGTAATGTGTAACTGCTTGAAGTCTTTCACAAAGGTGCAGTACTACAGACCATGACTAGATGTCTCCCTTGATTCAGAAAGAAGTCCTTCTGGAATGTGCCTTCTGTGCTTTGAGCGGTTACTAAGAACCCCTAGGTCACTCACAGGTCTTTGCAGTATGATGCTACAGTACCCGAGGCCGTTACTGGAAGTCTCACATGGGTTGACCAGATGATGACCGACTCAACAGACCCCTTGAATGCCGCCTCTTGTCGACAATGGACCAGCTTTAACAAGCATCTGCAATGCAATAGGTCTCGCATTTACGCAAGTTTGAGCTATTGGCATTGTAAATGACAATGCCTTTTATTTATGGTTTGGTTTTTTAAAAGATAAATAAAAGGCATAGTCATTTACAGTGCCAATATCTGAAACTCTCGCAAATGCAAGACCTATTGCATTACAAATGCTTGGCCCTCCTACAGTAAGAGAAAGTCATTAAAGAAAATAGTGCTTACAGACTAAAGAAGTCGTACTGTGTATCAACCGAAGTAAAAGGGCCAGTCCTCATGGGATGTTACAAATGAAGACAAGGCGGAGGGACAAACAAGCCTAATAACGAATCACAAGCCAGCATTTATGAAGGACAATGACACAAGCCAATGACAAATATGGGCAGAGAGGGGGCGGGGCTTCAAGTACATACTCCAATACAGCATGGCTCGCAGTGCAGCACAGGCGTGCAGACTCAGGCCCGACCTAAAAAGCACATTGTAATTTCCTTTGGAGCACAGCAGCTCACAGAGAGGGTGAACCTCCAACATATAGACATACATATTTACTGTTGTAAGTGTAATGTATTCTTTTTTCTATGGGTTTAATAACTATGCCTATGACGGGTTATGATGTTGGCAGCCATTGTGAGGCTCAGGGCATCTCTCTTATATTCAGAAGAAGTAGCCGAAGGCACGTAATACCTATAGGGGTCCCCTCTTACTAGGCGTTGGACCCTGTCGCTGTGTCTGTAGAGACACCCCCAGTGTATGAAAGGTTTGTGTGTCACTGCACAGGGGCTGGTAGATACACTGCACAGGGACTGGGTGGGGGAGAGGCCTACTGCTAGAGAGAGAGGGGTGGTCTGTCTAAGGAGCCGAAGAGACAGAGCTAATACAGGGAAGCCTTGCTGCCAGGGAGACTGGGGAGGGGAAAACAATAAGCACTGCTAAAAACAAGAAAAATGCCACTGCAATGAGAGCATGTGCTTTCATTGGAAGATGTGATGCCTCTGTCTCGTAAAGGATGAAATGGGTGATGACAGAGAGTACCGTGATGACAGAGTGTACCGCCATGGCAGAGTGTACCGCCATGGCAGAGTGTACCGTGATGACAGAGAGTACTGTGATGACAGAGTGTACCTTACTGATGTAAAGGATGTGCGTGCATTCCAGTCGAGGTGGACGGCTGCATCCAAAGAGAGACCGTGAGACTAAACTATTCTTGTGGGCGGATCCAAGATGTGATTGACAATGTCTCAAGCAAATAGCTAAAGGGTCCTGAGCTATGAAAGTAAAGGCCTGAATATGTGCGTTTTATTTTATTCACACCTGGTGCTAGCCTCTTTTCTCTGACTTTACTAATATTATGTATATGGTGCACTAACTTGTGGGGTCTTTTATCCCACTCTCTTCAACCATTCTTCTGCCAGAATGCCATTCACATGTTTCCCATCCACTCCAGTATACTGCGTGGGGCAGTGGGTCTGCCCACTTCAGCCATTGGCTGCCTTCAGTGTGCATGGGGCAGTGGGTCTGCCCACTTCAGCCATTGGCTACCTTCAGTGTGCATGGGGCAGTGGGTCTGCCCACTTCAGCCATTGGCTACCTTCGGTGTGCATGGGGCGGTGGGTCTGCCCACTTCAGCCATTGGCTACCTTCAGTGTGCATGGGGCAGTGGATCTGCCCACTTCAGCCATTGGCTGCCTTCAGTGTGCATGGGGCAGTGGGTCTGCCCACTTCAGCCATTGGCTACCTTCGGTGTGCATGGGGCGGTGGGTCTGCCCACTTCAGCCATTGGCTACCTTCAGTGTGCATGGGGCAGTGGGTCTGCCCACTTCAGCCATTGGCTGTCTTGGGTGTGCATGGGGCAGTGGATCTGCCCACTTCAGCCATTGGCTACCTTCAGTGTGCATGGGGCAGTGGATCTGCCCACTTCAGCCATTGGCTACCTTCAGTGTGCATCGGGCAGTGGATCTGCCCACTTCAGCCATTGGCTACCTTCAGTGTGCATGGGGCAGTGGGTCTGCCCACTTCAGCCATTGGCTGCCTTCAGTGTGAGTGACAGCGTTCTGCTCTTTCACAAGGACACATCCTCAAACAAAGCAGGGCCCGTCAGTGTTAGGGTCGACTATGGAAAGTGGGCTTTTTGAGACCCAAGAAAATAATGTGCTTTTAGCCAATGATTTTATTTTATATTCGTGTCGTCCCAGTAGCTCCCTGAGCAACAGAATTGTGCAAAAAAATGATAAAATAAGCATTGATAAACCCAAAAGGTTTGCTTCCAATGCGACCCAATAGGCCCTGCCAATGCTTGTTCTTAAAAGAAAGCACAAGGTCTGGTCATATGCCGGAACGGAACTAAAAAGATACGCATTCTGAATGTTCAAGGTTGGGGGGGGAGGTGGCTTGGGATTTCCTTTGGGCGTCTGAAAAACCTTGTATGTATCCGGTCCTTTGATTACGTTTTAATTGAGACCTTCCAGTGTATCGCCGGTGCGCATCTTTTTGGGTGCTTTGGGCCGGGGGAGGGGCTGCGAAACCTGCAGAGGGAACAAAAGCGAGAGGAGCTGTGGCACTGGCGCCGCAGAAGAGAGGACGAGGCAGGAAGTTACATTGCGCTAAACATTTCCTGTTTCCAAAACCCTGAATCTGTGGTTGGGAATCTTGCGCCAGTGCTTGTTGGTGAAGGTGTGTTTGTGGCCGAGCCAGGTGGATTAATGGACCAATGCTTCTATTGTAGGGGCCTGTGTCACATGTTCAAATCCCCGGGGTCCACTCAGCCTTTCATCCTTCTGAGGTCGATAAAATAAGTGCCATTGAGTTGGGTAACAATAAACATCTGTTATTTGGGGCCAAGATACCCTTGTGGGTGAACCTATGCTTACACACACACACACATGTATGTTATGTTGAGTTTGGATGTCTCCAAGGTGGAAGTAGACATGGAACGCGCTGATGTCCTGAGGATGTTAATTTTGGGGGTGCACAAGAGTCAGATGAGAGGATCTGCCCTGACCTTGGGGGTCTGACCCTGTGCACCGTTTAAAGCTTTTGAATAGCAAGAGTGTTCATCTTTTCAGCAGGGGGTCTGAAGCGTGCATTGCACACTGGCCCTGTTGTATGGAAATCTATGCACACACACATACTTACCCCATACATTCACCGCCCTGCCCCACAACTTCAAACCTGCCCTCTTGTACACTTCTCCAGTCACGAAGAGAGACATTTACTAGGCTACAAGCGCTCTCTTTTCTCCCCTGTCTTCTCGTTGATTCTCTATTCTGGTCTGTGGCTGCTTTGTGCTTTTCCTCCCTTGGTGGTGCTTTTTGTGTGTTATTGTGGAGGTGAAGACACCAAAGAACCCATGACGTGCCACCGGAGAACATATGTACACAAAACGGGCTGAAGTGAGAGTGTGACAATTAGCAGGAACTTGGGCACAATATGTGGTTTTACTTGGAAGGGAAGTGAAACGCCTGGTGGGGCAGGCTGTGGCACACGGCATTATTCACCAGATAAGGGTTTTTATGATAAGGGTGTAGAGATAAAAACCTAAATACATAAACTTAAGGAATATGTCTGAGACATCCATTCACGTTCATAGGAGCGTAGCATGGTTTCATCCGTGCATCTCACGGGGTGTCAAGTCCGTACAGGCAGGGCCACTGGAATTGTGTGATTCTGCAGCCACAGTGTTTTCCATATAATTGTGGGTTTCCAGCATTTGACACTTAATTTGTCATCTGCTCTACAATCTGCAGGTTTTAATAAGAAGAAGTTTCTATCTGAAACAGATCAAAAGTTACTTAAAACTTGGCGATGCGCGTTCCCACGCCGTGGAAGCCCCTCGGCAAAAGTGGACCGGTCATCTTTCAGTTGCTTATTGCTGCGCTTAGTGGCTAAATTGACGCTAGTGAGGTGACATCTTTGCCCAGGTAGTGTTACCATGAGTCAAATTGACAAAATAATCAATATTACAAAAAGTGTTGCATTACGCCACACAATTTACCTTTTCTTGATGCATAATTTAGTCAACCTTGCCACATAATTTGATCTTCCCATGTCACATAATTCCAGTGGTCCTGCTTACGGGGCAACGGGCTCATTCATTAGAAGTGTGTGCACATCAGAGAGCAGTGCAATATCCCACTAAACTTCCCTTCAAGTGAGTGCATTACGCTCTGTGGAGGTATGCCCCACTCCAGCGCATGGTGACAGTGAGCGGAATCCAGCCAGACCCCGGATCTAGCAGCTATGATTGAGCCGGATTGCTGAACCCAGTGAAACATGCTGAATTTGCCCCATGTCATTTTCAGACACAGGGATCCATTCAGCTGCGCCCACACATTGTCTGCTTTCCATTCTGAGCAGCAGCCTGCAGTGAGTGAGGAGGTTTCTTATTTTCACTCCCAGCTGGGACCAACACAAAGGCATCACTTAAAGGGCCACAGCAGCAGTGCAAGCTTCACTAACACGAAGAACAGTTACAGGGCATGTAGGTGCAGTGTAAGCATCAGCACTCTCGCAGAAGAGGTGTGTATGCAGCAGCAGTGCAAGCTTCACTAACACAAAGACCAGTTACAGGTCATGTAGATGCAATGAACACATCAGCACTCGCAGAAGAGGTGCACCCACAGCAGCAGTGCAAGCTTCACTAACACATAGAAAAGTTACAGGGCACGCAGATGCAGTGTACGCCTCGGCCCTCTCACAGGCGCACACACAGCAGCAGTGCAAGCTTCACCAACACGAAGAACAGTTACAGGGCACGCAGATGCAGCGTAAGGCTCAGCACTCTCACAGAAGAGGGGCGCACAAACAGCAGCGCAAGCATCACTAACATGAAGAACAGTTACAGGGTATGCAGATGCAGTGTACGCCTCAGTGCTCTCGCGGAAGAGGCTCACGTGCAGCAGCAGCGCAAGCTTCACTAACAAGAAGAACAGTTACAGGTCATGCAGAAGCAGTGTATGCCTCAGCGCTCTCACAGAAGAGTCGCACACACACACACAGCAGTGTAAGCTTCACTAACATGAAGAACAGTTGTTCCAGGGCATGTAGATGCAGTGTACACCTCAGCGCTCTCTAAGGAGAGGCTCACGTGCAGCAGCAGTGCAAGCTTCACTAACATGAAGAGCAGTTGTTCCAGGGCATGTAGATGCAGTGTACACATCAGCCCTCTCACAGGAGAGGCGCACACAGGAGCAGCGCAAGACTTTCTTGGGAAGGATAGTGCATCCACTAATGCAGCCACGTGAAGTAGAGGATGTCCCACTTATTACTTAAGGTAAGGAACATGTTTTCGGTGTTGAACATCCAGGTCTGTTGGGCTTGCCAATGCTTGTTTTCTTTCAACAGCTGCTTGTCATGAATCCCAGTGTGTGGGAAGCTGCAGTGCTGTTGGTGGCTGCCGAGAGGGTTCCCAGACTCGGCAGTGACTCACTGTGTGATCTGCTGTCCTGTGGGGAGACCCCGTCCGGCTCTGTGACCCCTGAGAGGTCTGTGTGGGAGAGTGTTTTCCTGTGGAAACTAGGGGGCCCCCCCCCCCCCTCTCCCCGGCCCTCAGCCAGGGCTGGAAAGCAGGCAGGCCCACAGCAGTGACAGGTAATAACTCCTGCGAAAAGGGCGGACAAAGGCACATTCTTTGCACCCCAAGGACACCTCCGAGGAATGCCATCCCCATGGAAACCCTAGATTGTCAGCCCGGCAGTGTGTGGGGGGGGGGGGGGGGGGCTGGGGTTTTAATGAGCGGGGGGGGGGGTAACTCTTTCCTACTGTAAACACATGGGCTCGCCGTGTGTGCCTGCTGTGCTACTGCAGTAGTGTGATGTGTTCGACATATTACCCGCCTGCTCTCTGGGATAGCTGAGTGGGCTGAGCAAACGTCACGGAGAGCCGGGTGTTGTTACCGCCAGTTGGCCCCGTGTCTCGGGTTCGGAAATATGGCCTTGTGTAACGTAACTGGTGCATATGTAAAGCGCTCCAGTGCCCTTGGGTCGAGTTAGTGTTACATAAAACCTGGAGAAAAAATTGCATATCCTAGCTCACATGTTTCGATACAAGTCTTTTGCCCTTTTACGGTCGAAAAACTGAGTTACGTTGAGCATTAACATAACACCACTTATTTAAGCGCCAGGAAACGGATCTATTTGTAGTGGGCGCTTTAGAAATGGCCAGTATTCTCATTGCTCGATGCGCCTTACGCTGCTGCAGTTCAGGGGCGCTGGAGTGCCTATAAAAGCCCTTCTTGGATGCGATGGTGTGTGCCAGGGCCTGGCTTTCGGCCCAGGACAGTTCCATACTTTCATGCAGCATTTTATAAACGAAGGGAAGACGTGCCCAGTTCTGTCTGCGCGGAGGTGCCCCGGTGCACGTACAGAAGCTGGCAGGGGCCCAAGTGGCACCAGTACCACCACCGGGGGTGCACTTACTACGCATGCCTCTCTCAAACTCGCTGTAACCTGGCCTCTCAGCGGATCTTGGAGACGCACCTGGCTGAGGAGGACGCCATCTTGTCGCCAGTCTGGTCAGTGCTTCCTGGGCAGGGGTTGAGATCACTCTCTTGTGCTGGGCAGACGCTGCTTCACCGCTCAGACCTCCACCGAGAGGGAGGGGCCTCTTTCTGCCCCAGCTCACACTGCTGAGGAGGAGGTGAGCCTCTTTGCTGTCCTGCCACCCAGCACTGCTCAGATCTGCCCCCTCGCCTGGGCCCTCACTCATCCTGTTACTGGTGTGCCACTGTGGTGTGTGTGAGGTTTAGCACCACCCAGGGGCGTGGCTTTCATTAGTGCAACACTGGCAGTGGCCTAACGAAACTTGAAGGCCCCCGCCTGCAAGGTAAGTGGAGGGGTCCCCTCCGGACTCTATCAGGAGCTCTCCGGCCGAAATGCGGGGGCCCCCCTGGAGCTTGTCCCCCCCCCCCGCACCGCGGGGGCCTGTGTTGCGCCCTTGTGCAATAGGTGCTTTGGTTCCGGGGTAATGTGGGGTCACAACTCCCCAATTATGGCTGCACTTACTTCTCAACAGGGGACTGGCGAACCTGTTTTCCTTGCTTGCATTAGGTCTCTTGACACAATTAGGTTGCCACTGCCCAGGTGGGGCCATTTGGCTGCATCGGTGGCCACTGGCCGGATGTCACCTGACCTCAGCTCCACAGTAAGACCGTTTGGCTACCAAGGACCCCAGTATTCACTCTGCCCACACAGCTGACAAAGTACCCATCGCTACACGGATGCTAGAACGGGATCCCGGCTCCAGTCCTTAGTACTACTTCGCTCTGTGTAGCAGAGTGTTTTCTCTGCTCGCGCTCGCCAACGGTAAGGTGGTGAGCTCGAGCGAAAAAAATCCAGTACTAGACTGTTTCCCGGTGAGATTTCTCAATGTGGGCAGTCGCGGATGGTCGCTGCCGCTCACGTTGAGAAAACTTCTGTTCGCGTTGAAGAAGCAGCCACTCTAGTAGAACTTCTACTCGAGCGGCAGAAAGAAGCAGTGTTCGCGCTGATTGTACTGCGCAGAACAAACACCAGGTGGTAAAAATCCGCGCGAGCGGCACCCGGTAACGCACTCCGCCACTCGCAGAACTCCACAGAGTTTTTTTGTCCCGCGGAACTCCACAAACTCTGCCCGGGCCTACTTAGAATGGGTGACGCACCCTGCGCTCCTCTGCTCGGTGATCATTCCAACTCTGCTATAGAAGGACAGGAAGTGCAGTGTCCCGAGCAGGGCCGGCCTTTAGCATGGGCGAACTGGGCCCAGGCCCAGGGCGCTAATATCCTGAGGGGCGCACGGAGCTGCATGCATTAAGGTAATTAGAACAGCAGCGCCCCATGGTCTGTCCAGCCTGTCTGTGTCCTTGCCTGCTCCTTTCTGTCTGATTTGCCAGTAAATGGTGCGAATCCTTCATTATCAAACCGCGGGCAATGTTTTTAACACCTCATTGCGCCCTTCCTTGCCCTTCCTTCACCCCCCCCCCCGCTGATTCACATCAACAAAACCATCATCTGTGTGAGGCAGCTAAGCTACGGGCAATTTACGTGAGCTGGGGGTTGGGGGTTGTATGTGTTCATGGGCCAGTCCCTGCTCAGTCACGTACTGTCCTGTAAACACAAAACTGGGCCCTCTGCTGCCCAGTGCTTAATTAGTGCTGGTGGTTTCCGGGTGCTCGGACCGGCACTTAATTACCAGCACCGGCTCTAATGACAGTCCACCACATGGTGGCTCTTTCTTTTTCATTTGAGATGAGCACAACAAACCACTTTATGAAGCCAATACACATAGAAAATTAATAATATCAGCCTCTCATGCCATTATAGCTTTGTGTGTCCTGAAATACTCTGAATTGTCACAAATGTGGGAGTGCGTGGTTAGGTGTTAGGTTGTTACTGTCATTGTCAGCACCGGCAGGGGCAAAGGGTGGTGCAGGCTGCAGTGGCCTTCCGAGGAGAGCCCTGGCACTTAAGATTTTACAAATTAAGCACTGCTTCTGCCTCATTTAATTTGTTGCAAAAAGAACAAGTGATGGACAGAATGCGGAACAATGTCATACATTCACCCCAGTACAGCGATCTGGGCCTAAATCCATAATTTGTTTGCTCCCCGTGCCATTCCAGTTTGGACCCTGCCATATGCAAATCAGTCTTGACCCTGCGCCCAATGGGAACAGTCCAGCCGGAACTGTCAGGCCAGGTCCTCCCCAGACTGGAAACAAGCATCCCAGGACCGGTTTCGGGGTTTCAGCAAAAGAACAATGGATTTAACCCAGATCTGTTGACTGGGGGTCAATATATGATTTATTCAGCATTCCGTCCATCATTTGTTTGCGTCGCACTTTTCACCCTAAGTTGGACGGGTATGCCCAGACGTGGGTCCCTTGCTCACTGTGCCAATGGATTCAAGCTATCCTGGCTGATGAAGGGTAATACCCAGGAACCGGTACCAGGATGCTTACCTAGGATGCAATACCCACCCCAAACTCGAAAATTACCTTATTTGAAATATATATATATATATGTGTGTGTGTGTGTATGTGTATGTGTGTGTGTATATATGTGTGTGTAAAATATATTTGCCTTACCTATATTTACAGTGCGTGGTAAAGGCTGCGTGGTAAAAGCATCACTGTAAAGGCTCTTCCCCTATCGGCAGGCCGCTCTGCTTCTTAAGCCAGTCCCGAACCCACCAACTTTCCCCAAAAACCTGTGCGAGGCGGGGACTTGGAGGGGGTGGGGTTTGATGAGTGGCGGGATCTTGAATCCATTACCGCTACAGCCACAGAGAGCCCTAGAGGGGGGTGGGGCTTTGTGCCGATGACGTTGAGAGCCCTTTAACCCCCTAAAAACACAAACAGCAGCTCCAAAGTCTGCTGCTTTTGTCCTAGGGAGGCTGTAAACCCCGCTGTCCATCAGCTGTGCCGAGCCTCCACACCATGAGTTGGGAACGCGCTCCCTCAGGAGTTTCTAACTCGCCACCGGGTAACCGTGTGAAAGGAGCCGATACCGTGTGACACATGTAATGCCGTTTGAGCTGGCAGGTCTGCAGTCCCACATCAAAGCCGGCGTCCTAAGCTTGTCCAAGATCTTTGTTATTTCCACATTTTTGGCCTAACTTTGAACGTCTTTTGTGAATCAAAGCTGGGCGGGTGTGAAATTGTTGTGTTTTTTATGTGCGGATCAGAACAGAGACAACAATTGGAGTCAACTGGGCTTATAAACCATGTGTCCCTTCCCACCAAAGTCCATTCCACCTGGGTATGCCCAGGGAGTCCAGATCACTCCTGCCAGGAGTCCCTCGACCCTGCAGAACCAAGAGTCACCCAGAGAAAGGAGCCCTGTGGGAGGGGGAACGCACCCTCCAATGGAGACCTTTGGCAACATGCTGGGTGCACAGAAAAGCATGGACCAGTGTGTTCAAACCCTTGGTGTGACTGAGGCGCTACCTGGCTAATCGCTGGTGTAGGCGACACATTCTTCACATCTGCTTTGAGTCGTCTGAGTACTCTTAGTTCTGTATTAAAGCGCTCCTTAAATACCTTCATTCATTCATTCGTTAGTCCCGAGGTGCTCTGGACACTCGTATCTGGGTTTTATCACATTATCATACCCGTATTTCACAGTTCATGATGCTGCTTCTACACTTACCTTGACGATATTCGGGGAGTTGATATCCTGGTTGCAATACATGTGTAGGTCAAAGGTCGGAGGGTCTATAATGGGACATGTAATACATGGGTTTCTGTAATCCCGATATAAAATACAGTCTCTGATTTCTTTATAATCGGAGATTTGTGACGCACCCAGTCGCCAATTAGAAAGAAAAGTCGAGTTCTGATGTCACAGTGCCAGCAGCCGAGGGAAAAGGCAGGTACGGTCACGGAACATACCTGAAGCAGCTGTTTAAAGCAACGAAAATCGAACCTTGCTTTTTCTTTCTTGTGCTCTATTTTAATAGCATTCAATGTCAAGCAGAGAGAACATGTCTATGTTTCTGCTCCTTGGACAGAGATAAGCTAGAATCTTTCTGCGTGTTTCTACACATTACAAGCCACTGTAGCTTTTGTTAAACGGCTTGTATTGAACTGTTTGTGTTATCTGTTGGCCACAAATATCGAACAGGCTTTTGATGTATTTAATTTTGCTCTAGAGGTTTTATTTTAAATCTCCGTGCGTGCAAACATGCTCGCTCTTTCGTATGGAAGATCTACGCACCAGGTTTTAAGTGGTTTGTGGCTAAGGTGATGGTGTGAAAACAACAACAACAGTTGATGGACAGAATCCATGTATTATTTGAGATAAAGACCCCCTGTCGTACATGATAAGGATACTGCAAGTTACATGGGACTTCCATAACCTTCGGCCTCCTTCCTCTATATAGTTCTGGAACTCCTTGGTGACTTGTTAAATCCCTATAATGTACGGCAGGGGGTACTTTATCCTTTATATAATCCCAGTATGTGCTAAACAAGACGGTGTTGGTCATCTCACACTGGTTCTGATTTCTCTGGGTGTGATTGACTCCATCTTCCGTGCGCGCGGCGTGTGTAAGGGAGCAGGATGTGTTTCCAGCTAGACATGCGAGACACACCTGGCAGCAGGGGGGCGCGCTCCTTCACTGTCAGTCACACAGCCTGTGGATATAATGTGCAGCTCAGATGGTTTGTTGCAAGGCGCGCCGGTAATAAATCAGTCCTCTCACAGAAAGGAAGAGCTACCTTCCTCTAAAGCTTAAAGAGCTGAACGCAGCTTATCCCACAGACGCAGACCTGCGAACCCCAGGAGAGGTGGGCCAGACACTCGCAGCTTCCTGCGGCGAACCACGTCCGGGTCAGAGGTCCCGAGACACGTCTGGCTGACTCAGGCTTCGCGGTGGGCAGCACGGTATGTCTCGGAAGGTCTGAGGTATGTCTGGCGTGAGTCAGGTCTCCCCAAGGGTTAGAGTCTCCTGTCTGCCCAGACTCACTCGCCATGCAGAGATTAGATTAACAGGCCCGTCAAACTGAATGAATGAATTCTTTATTGTGCCAATTACTAAATATTGGTTCAAAGCCCCGATAAAAACGCCAAGTTACATGGTGTTTCAAATGTTGAAACGATTATTTATGTACTTTAACAATTGTAAAATCACTATATATATATATATATATATATATGTATATATATATATATATTTACGCTCCAATATTTCTCTCTTGCAGAGAAATGAAAAGCACTCACGGGTAACGTGTTGACGGGTCTTTATTGCCAGAACAAACGCGTTTCGGCGGTCTGCACCACACCGAAGAAGGCAGACCGCCGAAACACGTTTATTCTGGCAATAAAGACCCATCAACACGTTACCCGTGAGTGCTTTTCATTTCTTTGCAAGAGAGAAATATTGGAGCGTAAATAAATTGCGGCAGGCACCGCCGCATTAATAGCACCCGACCGCGAGTGACTCGGACATGGTGCGAGTGGAGCGGAGATATATACATATATATATATATTTGAACTTCTCGTTTCACAATTTTCTGAGGAAAGAAGACGAGTATGGACCCAAATCCGTGCTGCAATAGGTTTTATTCGTTACACACCACCAGTTAGTCCGCCATGACGCGTTTCGGCCGTCCCTCGGCCTTGATCACATGAATATATATATTCACTGAAAAAACCATAGGTTTCACACATGTTATAGTTAGCTGGACATTTCACTCGTAAAAAAACATTGAAATTCCCTGTTCTAGTTAGTTCAGCTAACTATAACTCGCGCGAACGCAATCCACTGCTGATGACGTCACGTATTACATCACTGTATTCACTAAGATACTGTTAATAAGTCAGTTATACAATTAATTTTACCAAAAAAAAATCCATTTAGACACTTGTCTACCCATTTATTCTTCCATTAACCTTTAGATATACATATATAAAAAATATTTATTTTTCAGAAAGACACATATTCACTGGATGATGTCATCAGTGATGTCATTTGAGATGTCATCAGTGATGTCACTGACATGTCATGAGTGATGTAATATGTGACGTCATGAGCAGTGGATTGCGGTCGCGCGAGTTATAGTTCACTGAACTAACTATAACGGGGGAATTTCAATGGTTTTTTACGAGTGAAATGTCCAGCTAACTATAACATGTGTGAAACCTATCGTTTTTTCAGTGAATTTGCAAGGTTTTTTAAATGCTAATTCCTAACTATAACGTGTGTGAAACCTATGGTTTTTTAAGTGAATTTGCAAGGTTTTTTAAATGCTAATTTCTAACTATAACGTGTGGGAAACCTATGTTTTTTTTTGTGAATTTGTAAGGTTTTTTAAATGCTAATTTATGTATGTATTATTATATTTTTTATATATTTATTTTACAATAAACTACCTATGTATATAGTTATAGATTGACTGTATCCTGTAATATGGAATGGCTCAGCTCTTTTTTTTTTAATTTGGATAAAGTTGAACAGCATAGTTAATATGTTCTGTAAACTTATAAACAGTTTAAAATGTTTTTTTTTTTTTGAAGCGTTTTTCACCGTGCGCGCACCCCGCGATTTTTAAAAAAATAAATAAATGTTTTTTTCACCCTTCGGAGTCCTTCAGGGACCCCCTGACAAAGGCTAGGGGGTCAGGAACTCTCTACCGTGCCCCCTTTTCACGTTCTCCACCTTTCTTTTTCACTGTCACACACAAAATGGCGTCCGACACTTCCTGATTTCGACCGATTCGAATGTTGACTGACATCTAACCACCAATCAGAATTACGCTCGCGGACATTTGGTGCGCGCACCGTGCGCGCACGGGGCGCGCATATAGATATTTATGTACTTTTAACTGCAATTTTCTCAGGAACTACTGAACAGATTGACACCATATATGCAAAAGGCACATGCCTGACCTGAGGACTACCTCTTTGCCAAATTTCAAGTAATTCTGTTCAGCCGTTCGGGCTGTACCTTCGACTAAAGGTCCTAAGGGAAAATGCATGGGGAAAACGCGTTTTGGGACCCCCCTTTTTTCTCAGCCCCCGCTTGACGAATCACCCTGAGACTTTCAGGGTAGGATCTGAGCGGAGCGCCCCATTAGTTTTGAAAATTTCACGAAGATAAGTCAACCGGCGTTAAAGTTATTCAAAATAGAATTTTCAGATTTCCTATGGGAACTCAGTCCTAACTATAACTATCTACTGGCGACCGCCAGATGATAATATATATATATATATATATTAATCCAGGTAGCCCCTTTAAACCGAACTCGAAGTTTTGTCCACTAATGCCAGCGGACTCCATAGATGTCTTTATGGACATTGTGACTAGGGAACTTCTCAAACTTCGAAATTCCAACACTAGGAGAAGAGGTGGAAGCAACGTAATGGAACTACAAAGGAAAGCAATAACGGACTTGAGAGAGGACAAGACCATTATTTGCAAGCCATCGGACAAGGGTGGTAATGTAGTTTTGATGACGAAGGATTATTACATAAAGGAGGCCCTAGTGCAACTGAATGATGAAACAAATTATATGAGGGTGACAAAGAAACTTTTCGAAGACAGCGTCCATGCTTATCGGACATTGTTAAACAAATGGTTCCATAGAGGCATGCTAAGTAAACAAGAATATGCCTTCTTAGAATGCAAGCACCCTCGTATACCGACTTTCTACCACCTGCCAAAGCTGCACAAACATGCAACTTGTCCACCAGGCCGCTCAATCGTGTCATCGTTGGGAAGCCTAACAGAGAATATGTCAAGGTTTGTGGACTATTTTCTTTTTGATTTTGTAAAAAAACTGTCATCCTACATCAGAGACACTAAGGACTTTTTGATTAAATTGGAGAATCTAATTTGGGATGAGAACTGCATAATGATCACACTTGATATATCAAGTTTATATACTAGCATTGATCATTCACAGGGAATTGAAGCAGTTAAATGGTTTCTGGGGACAAGATCAATGAATTTGGCTGAACGCAACAAAATGATATTGGAATTTGTGGAGTTCTGTTTGGGAAATAATATTTTTCTCTTTCAGGAACAGTTATTTAAACAAGTCCATGGTACTGCGATGGGCACCTGCTTCGCCCCCAGTTACGCAAACTTGTTCGTGGGCTGGTGGGAGAAGCGGGTGGCCTGGGCAGAGTGTAATTTGGCCTGGACCAGCAATGTCGTAAGCTGGAGTAGATATATAGACGATCTTTTTATCGTCTATAACAGCACAGAACAGTCAGCCAGAGAGTACATTGAAATCCTTAATACCAACAATCTTAATCTCAGATTTACAGGCGAAGTCAGTAAAGACTTAGTCAATTTTTTAGACTTGAAGGTCTTCCCTGCGGATGGAAGGCTATGCACATCTTTGCACAGGAAACCGACCGCAGGGAACTCTATTCTGCAAGCTAGCAGTTGCCATTCAGGGAAGACTATCAGCAGTATCCCGTATGGCGAACTGTTTAGGATTAAGAGGAACTGCACACGTACATGTGATTTTGAAAAAGCAGCAGAAGACAGCATGAATAGATTAAAGGCCCGGGGCTACTGCAAAGAGATCTTAGAAGAGGCAAAATCCAAAGCAGACAAGAAACCTAGAAAGGATTTGATAGTGGGTTGTGATCGCAATGCACAGAAGGGAAAACAAAAGAAAAAGCAAAAGTTGCTGTAGCTAACAATCTTAGGATGATCACTAACTACTCGGATGATGCCTCTGATATAAGAAAAATCTTTGCAAGAAATTGGCATATTTTGAGGTCAGATCCAATAATAGGGAAGGACCTGTCTAAAGCACCCCTAATGACATTCAGGAGAGCAAGATCCCTAAGAAATACTCTAGTCCAGAGCCATTGTGGCAATAAAAAAAGAGTTCAACCCTTTGGGGGAGTGGTGGGGTTCTTTCCATGCCTTAGGTGTAGGCCATGTAAGAATAGCAAGAAAGTGTTGGAATATGCAATACCAGGAGTAAAAGAACCCAAAAGAATCAAAAGCCTGATGAACTGTAACACCAGCCACACGGTGTACTGTTTGGTATGTCCGTGTGGCCTACGTTACATCGGCAGTACGATCCACCCCACCAAGATAAGGATTCTAGAACACCTTAGGGCAATACAGAACAGGTATGTCACCTATCCAGTGGCCAGACACTTTGAGATGTGTCACCAAAGCAACAGGGATCTGTTAAGCTTTTTCTGTATAGATCAAGTACCCATGAATGTAAGAGGGCGAAACAGACAATTACTATTACGCAGATTGGAGTCAAGACACATCATTGACAACCAGACTAAGAAACCAGGAGGTCTCAACAGTGGTGAGGAAATGGCAGTACATCTGTAAAGTTTAATTTGTAAATATTTGCTTTTGTGAATGTTCCTTTTTAAAAGAAGTTTTCATTGAATTAAGGACACTAATATCACATTAAGAGTTGGAATCAATCAACCAGTGTAGATACTGAGGGCGGCTGATCATTACTGGTAACATACAGATTGACTAGCATTATGAACCTAGGCCCATTCAGGGCAAAACAATTGTGAATTTGGTTCATTTGAAACTCATAGCAATGTGTACATTAAAGCCCATTCAGGGCATAATACTAACTGATTGCTGTACGAATGTTAAATACCTATGTA
Organism: Triturus cristatus; assembly: GCF_964204655.1. Classification (NCBI taxonomy): domain Eukaryota; kingdom Metazoa; phylum Chordata; class Amphibia; order Caudata; family Salamandridae; genus Triturus; species Triturus cristatus. The sequence goes on from NC_140594.1 coordinate 1,173,868,672, forward strand.
CACACATTCGCACTGATACACATTTGCTATGCTGTAACAAATAACATGTTTAGTAATGGCCAACACCGCTGACCTAAGTAAGGTTGGTGTCCTTTGTTTGTGTTTAACAATGCACACAGATTTAAGTGTGTCTCATACCGGCGCCGGCCACCATTGACAAAGGCGACAGCCGAAACGCGTCTGGTCGTGTGAAAGAACCCATAATAAATTTTGGGAAGCCCGTTCCTGTGAGTGCTTGGTCCATTCATTTGTGCCGCGAGCTGAGGATTTTGTCGATCCGTGCGGTCTCCGTCACCGCACCATTGAGCACCCGATCGTGAGTGAAGGGGAGGAAAGACGGGAATTGAGCGTTATATATATATATATTTGTATGTGTGTGTAATGTAACTTTCGAACCAGTGGAGTCTTAGCTCCCACCCCGGTTACAGTCCAGGGTCCAGTCTTTTTATGGCGGTTTGCAGGGTCCTTCCGATTGTCTGGCAGTCAGTCTTTATAAGACATGGTTCACCCCACATAGAAGCAGACATTGTCCGGTGCTCTCCTGCAACACAACCTCTCATTTCATCCTACACACGGACAACACACTTGAATGAGCCTAGGAGCCACACAGCCAAATTGATAACCCTCAGGGCCACTCAAATTATGCGATTGTGCAACTATTTTCACATAATTATAGATTTGCCGCATTTGCCACATATTCCATTATCTGCCGCATAATCTGCAACAAAAAAAATTGTTCCTATCTCAAACGGTTTATAAGTTAATAAAAATGCAGCAACGTGTTGTCGCGCAGTGGAAGGCCCTTTGCAAAGCTGGACTGGTCACTTTTCTGTGGCTTATTGCTATATTTGGGTGTTGAACTGGTACTAATGAGGTGCAACCAATTCCCAGAGAGTGTTACCAAGTTTAGAAATTATGAAAGAATGAAGTAGTACTATTACAAAATGTGACACATTATGCTAAGTAATTTCCCTTTTTTGACGCATAATTCACTGAGCTCTGCTGCATAATTTAGCCGTCTCATGCCGCCTCCAGTGGCCCTACCCTCAGGCAAATGTTTCACCAGCAAACCGCGAAGGTGAGCTTTTCGCGAGAGTGGAACCGCGTGATATTCGGAATGTTCTGGATTGCAGTTAAGCCACCCTCTTTACCCTGCCTCATGGAAAGAGCTCCTCTGGTCTTCCATCAGCAACTGTCCCTAGCCCAATTGGCCAGTGGTAGCAGGCATAAGCCAGGGCCATCCAGATACACTGTGAAATAGCCACATCGGATCCGGGGGAACAGAGAAAGGATTTTAGAAACACTCGTTTGTTGATTAGAAGGCAGTGGCGATCTTTTGGAATTGAGCGTTCAATCTCTCTTTTTCAATCAGAACCATGGTCGTGAGGTTTCTCCAGTGGACAGACTGGGGGTTCAATATACAAGGTATTTACCATAATTAAGGCTCCCAGTTTTTTCTGTTTTTACTGATTTTAGCAGAACTGACTTTGCTTAGCAAGAGCAACCGCCCATGGTGAGCAAGAACAACCGACATTGGTGCTCAAGAACAACCAACATTGCTTAGCAAGAACAACTTGACATTGGTGAGCAAAAACAACTGACATTGGTGAGCAAGAACAAGTGATATTGGTGAGCAAGAACAAGCGACATTGCTTAGCAAGAACAACCGACATTGCTTAGCAAGAACAACCGACATTGGTGAGCAAGAACAACCGATATTGGTGAGCAAGAACAACCAACATTGCTTAGCAAGAACAACCGACATTGGTGAGCAAGCACAACCGACATTGGTGAGCAAGAACAACTGATATTGGTAAGCAAGACCAACCAACATTGGTGAGCAAGAACAAGCGACATTGCTTAGCAAGAACAACTGACATTGCTTAGCAAGAACAACTGACATTGCTTAGCAAGAACAACCGATATTGGTGAGCAAGAACAACCGACATTGCTTAGCAAGAACCACCAACATTGGTGAGCAAGAGCAACCAACAATGCTTAGCAAGAACAACCAACATTGCTTAGCAAGGACAACTGACAGTACCTAGCAAAAACAATCGAGATTGGTGAACAAGAACAACAGGCATTGCTTAGCAAGAACAATCAGCATTGCTTAGCAAGAACAACCAGCATTGCTTAGCAAGAACTACCAACATTGCTTAGCAAGAACAACCAACATTGCTTAGTAAGAACAACCAACATTGCTTAGCAAGAACAACCAACATTGCTTAGCAAGAACAACCGACATTGCTTAGCAAGAACACCCGAGAGTGCATAGCAAGAACAACCAACATTGATGAGCAAGAACAACTGACATTGCTTAGCAAGAACAACCGACATTGCTTAGCAAGAACAACTGACATTGCTTAGCAAGAACAACTGATATTGCTTAGCAGGAACAACTGACATTGCTTAGCAAGAACAACTGATATTGCTTAGCAGGAACAACTGACATTGCTTAGCAAGAAAAAATGACATTGCTCAGCAAGAACAACTGACATTGCTTAGTAGAAGCAACTGGCATTGCTTAGCAAGAACAACTGACATTGCTTAGCAGGAACAACTGACATTGTTTAGCAAGAACAACTGACATTGCTTAGCAAGAACAACTGACATTGCTTAGCAAGAACAACTGACATTGCTTAGCAAGAACAACTGACATTGCTTAGCAAGAACAACTGACATTGCTTAGCAAGAACAACTGACAATGCTTAGCAAGAACAACTGGAATTGCTTAGCAAGTGCAACCTACATTGCTTTCAAAGTGCACTACTCAAAATCACATGGTTAATATCAGCTTTTTTCAACTTCACACTCTTTAGTTTGCTAACCCCCCACTGCCCTCTGCAAACATGTTCTAAGTGTTGAACGTCCTATAGGGCGTTATCATTTGATAATGGCCCTTCACTCTTGTTATATTCCTTTGCCTTCAGTGTAGGCTGCCTTGCTTTGGTGATAACACACTATTGTTCGTTATTATAATAAAGCTCTATTAGAGCGGCCAATGCTGTTGCAGCGTGTGCTTTGTGCACACAAGAGATGGGCGTGGCACACAAGGAGGCGCAGACATTAATGGACCGCTAGGGAGGTCCAAAAGCATCCTTGGACTCTGGAACTCTGAGAGTGAAAATCTGGAACAGCACGCCAGGAGGCTTCCATGCTTGTGACTGGCACGTTGCACTAGTGCACGAATAAAGCCATAGGAAGCCCCCGGGGAGGCTGAGCCAATAAACTAATTTCTATAAGATTAGTAAACAGATGTCCAGTTGTGTTCAGAGAGTAAAGTTCTTTCAACGCTTTCACAGAGCTCGGGCTGTTGTCCGCACCTTCTGGACTCTCTCCCCCGAGATCTTAAAAAACACGTATTTCCTGTTTTGTTTTTGGAAGCTGGAAAGTATTTTATTTATCCACCTGCTTTAACTGTTACTGGCGCCCTGCGTAAGCCTTCCTAGCGCCAAGAAAGGAGAAGCCCTACAGGTGAGCGAGCGCTATTCGAAGCCACATTAACATAGCAGGTGCTCACAGATTCATAAAACGCCCAATAATTCAGCAAGACTCGGGTGTAATTGAATATTTCGGACAGCTCTGGTTCCCTCTGCTATTACCACACACTTAGACCCTCTAATGCGCGTCTGTCCTGATACCAGATAAACATGTCTATGGGAGGTGATGAGCAGTCTCTTCCGCGTGGGCTGACGTCACCTGACCCATGACCTTGGCAGTGCCAGCGAGTCAAGTGCTCAAGCACACTCTCCATCCATTACCGCCCAGCCGGTGCACGCACAGACGCGACATTCACGGCGCACAGTCGGAGCCCTCCACGTGTGCCCCTCGTCATTGCCGGACAGGAACAATATATTCTGTGTTACTTGGAGGCAACATGTCCGTTTCCAAAGCAACCGCATGTATGTCAGCATATGGATCCACGCACACACAGTGGCCAAAGCCGCTCGCCCACGGAGCACGTAATCGATGGAATCCAACCCCACACACATTCTTTCCACATTCTGGCATCTTGAGGGGTGGATTACCTCAGCGTCTGTGAGAGGGCTGTGGGGGCTCGGCCTCCCCTGTAACACCATAGAGGCAGCGGCGCTCTTTTTACATAGCCTATGGTTCTTGCACAGTCCAGTCACCAGCCTCAACTGGGGTGCTTGTGGGCCTGGTGGTGCACATCTCATCATTGCTACCTAGAGGTATGCGAGCCCTGGTGTGTCAGTGACCCGTGAGACCGCACATTTACTGCTTCGGAAGGAGATGTTTTTGTAGCCAGATTGTGTTCTTAGTTCAGAATCCATTTTGGGTTACTTTACAGTAGGATGACCAGATCGGGCGACCCAAAAAGCGGGACATTTCGCAAAAATAGAGGAAGGGCTACACATTTACAACAATAAAGTGGCAAAGGATGGCAACCCTCATCGAAACACAGAAGAGGCACCAAGAAAATAAATAAAACGTCAGTTTTAAAACCAGCATCATATGTATTAATTACATTGCTTACTCATAACAGCTCCTTACTAGCCCTGCTTTGGAACACCTAGAAAGGGCCTCTCACTGTTTTTAGTGTACCCTCTCAAAAACCGCGACAAGAGCCAATTTTACCGAAATCTGCGGGGACAGCTGTTGAAAAACGGGGACGGTCCCGGCAAATCCGGGACGCCTGGTCACCCTACTTTACAGGCGAGCCCAAGGTAGTTGCCAATGACCAACCAGTTATTCGGCCCTCCCCCCGCCCCCACATTGCAGTATGACATCTGAGTCTTGTGTTCCTCCGCTGCCATTTCCGGCTTCCGCCTCCACTGTAACTCTCGCTCCAGGCAGAAATACCCCTCCCTAGTGGTGGTTCCAACTTCCAGCCACAGCCCAGTGTATTTAATGTGTCCCGAAGGAATGTGGGGGCTCCACCCAAGAGACCCCCTGGTATGACCTGTGAAGCTCCTTCTGTTTGTGGGGTTCTTCAGCTCTTGGGGATCGATCACCATTTCACGCCATACGACGAACCCAAGGACATGAAACGGAGAATCTCATATTTAACAGACCTGTCAACGAGGAACCACCGTCAGCACAGTGACTGTAAACTTTTGGCAACTTAGGAATCCCACTGACATGGATGTGTTTGCGCTGATTCTGGGGCCACAGTCCATTGTCCCTGGGGGCCCGGCAGAGATGGGTGAAGGGGTCATTATGATGCTGCTAAGACTTCTGGGTACCATCAAGCTCCTAGCAGGCTGATCACACAGAGGACAATTGGTGATCGACAAAGAAAGGGGTTCACCCTGGGGTGCTCTTGTAATTTGGCCTCTAAAGTCATGATCCAAATTTGATGTGCAGATCCATCCAGTTCAAAGTAGGGTGTCCGAGTAGCACCCCCCTGTCTCGCGAGCAGTCTCCTTCTCTGCCCTCGGATGGCCTGCTGTTCCTGTGTAGCTAGAAGGCTCTGGTGTGCTCTCCAAGCTCTCTCAGCAGCAGCCTGTCTTCTCTGGCAGCCATCTTTAAAGCGCCTTGACTTCTTCTGATGGGAAAGAGCTTGTTCAGGCAGTTTGGAAAATCCGAGCGTTTCTCTTTGTACCAAACAATAAGGTGGACGTATTGCAGATATTGGGGCCCCTCAGAAAATGGGTCTTGAACTTTCAGATGTTAACATGGTGGGTTCGGCTTGGCCACCTTCCTGTCAGCATTAATTTAATGTGCTTCAAATGGGGAAGGGGCGGGGCATATATTAAAGAAGGAAAGACAACTCTATTGCCCTTGGAAGTAAATTGATGTCTAGTGTCTTGGGGCCATATGTACAAAGGCTGTTTGTGGTTGCAAACAGCCCGATTCGCAGAATTGGCCGTTGGCAAACACAGAAAGGCCTTTTTACATGTACAAAGCTGTATTTGCAATTTGGTAACGTGTTCTCGCATTGCAAATTGTTTTTTTTAGATTGGGTGTAAAGGCAGGGGCGTTTTTAGGGCGTCCCCTCCTAATACCGAATCGCAGTAGTAAGTGTTGATGTTTTGCGACCGAAATGCTGTAGCAAAACATTCATATGTTCTCACCTACCTCAAGTAGGTAGTAACCTATTCACAAATGGGAACCGGTCCCCAAGGGACCCCTCCCCCTCTGTGAATGTTTGTAAAAATAACTTTTAAGAGCAGGAAGTGGTCCCACGGACCACTGCCTACTCTTAAAAAATGTAAATAAAATTTTTCATTTTTCTTTTTGAAACCCATTCTATTTTTCTTTGAGGAAAACAAGCTGCATTAAAAAAAAATATTGCTTTATTCTCAAGCAACCCCAGCAGGCCCCCATTCCAGTTATTTTAGCGAGTCGCAATGGGTTTCTAGTCCAGGCCTAGCTCATTAATATTGATGAGCTGGGTCTATTTGTGACCCACTGGAAATTGCAAAATGTGTACAATGGTGTCTGCAATTGCCAAATAGCGGATCACAAAAATTCGCTATTTGGTAATCTCAAACAATTACCTTTGTACAGGCTTTTAACCCCTTCAGCGCGGCGCGGATTACCGCGCTGTGCTGAAGGTTCCGTGCGCGGGCGGGGCCATGACGGAGCGGTTCCGTCATGCGCACAGCGCGAGCGACGCGCATGACGGAACCACTCCGTCATACGCATTGAAGGGGTTAAGAGCCACCGGACAGTTCCAAACATTTTACTTAGTTTTATCTGGCGAATTTAATATTTCTATGCTGAAGCCAGAGGAGAAATGTCTTGATTTCTCAACACCCGTCCGCCCCGCCTCTTTTAAGTGTTGTAAACACATATGTGTGTCAAGGGGCTCATGAGTAAGATACTAGAATGTTTACCACTGTTAGGCGTGTATTTGACTCATCGCAGCATGAAGCGCCTCTTGCTACCTGGGCGCTGTACGGCAGCAGATGTCGAAGAGTTTAGTTCCAGGGAGACATAGAGTAATGCGTTTGACATCCTCTCATCAGGGCTGGCCTCCCAACGTCCAGACGGCTCCATTCTTTCATTATAGGTATAATCCGTCAATCTGGGGGGCTTCCGACAAGGCCCCAGATGGTAAAGTTTAGCGGGATGAGCTGCTCCGTGGAGTGGTAATCTTGCCAACCGCGTAGCCTTGAGCCTGTGGGGTGGAAGGGAAATGCATTCGTAATTGGAATCCTAGAATTTGGCCTGACCACCCGTCCCAAGTGGGTTGTGTGAATGTTTTGGGCAGCCTAAGCGGTCTGCGAAGCGCTTGCGCAATGAAGTGGGCCAGTCTTGGGGGCGAGCGCTCGGAGTGGGGCTCACTGTGCTCCAAGTCTCCGGGTAACTGCAAATCAAAAAACAGAAACGCAAGAAGTCCAAGCGTGCCTCATCCCCAGTGTAGCCACTCTCCTTCTGAGAAGTCCGAAGGACATCAAGGTGCCCCAGGGTCTTGCTCTTGGGCCCCTACTGAGAAGCAGATTCCGATGCACCTATGTTTCCTGTCCCATCGGCAACGTCGCAACAAATTTATGCTGATACAAAGACCATGCTCCACATTTTCTGCACCGTACCGCTTTCCTCTGGTGTGTCTTCGGGCCCCATGGGTCAGCAGAGGCCTCTTGCAGAGTTACCACCACCAGGCCCACCCTCAGTGCAGAGTGTGCCTACTGAACACACACTTTGGGTTCAGCTCCTGCTCCGGCACCGCGATCTACGCTGGTTCCTGCTGCGACGACACTGCCACCTATGATGGAGCAGGGCGTCAAACCCATAATTCTGTAGACTGTGAACCAAATCTGTCCTGATCTCAACCTAAGCCGCACACAAGTTCAGCTCCTACGTGCCCGGCCACCACTCTTTCTGACTCAGACAAGACATATTTTCGCCTAGATAACCCTTTGTCATGCAGTTTGCATTTAGCTTTCATTATAGTTCTCGTGTTAGCAAAGCCTCATTTTCTAATGTTGTTTTGTACATGTTTTTCTATTACAAGAATGGCCCCTGCACACATTTCTTTCTGGTTGACACCCTGTGGACTGCACAGTTCGTTCCAGGGTCCAGGGTCGTACGAATTCATAACCTGAGGCTTTGTTTTATATTCTTTGCTCGCAAAGAGACACATCTTCTGCTTCAGTCTAATTAACACGCTGCCCTACGCCTTTGACACGGTTTGATTAGCTTGCTATTTTATAGGCACCGCTGTGGGAACGCCAAAGGAATCACCTGCCAGTGACTAAAAAAGTCATAATGCGGAGGGCGGGTCTCATGCAGGTTTAGCGGTGCAGCGGCAGGGCGGTCCCGCCGCCGCAGCATCGAACTCGTAATCGGCCCCAGAGTGTCTGTCCAGGATGTCTGTTAGGCTGTAACATGGGCATCAGTGCGCACGTTCACAAAGTACTATTGCCTCGATAACCAAGTCTGACAGGCAACGCATATTTGTTATTCGGTCCTGCACAACTTTTTGTTTGACTCATTCCACAGACCCCGCGTGGGGAGATACTGCTTTTGGTATCTATTCTGAACATGATCAATTTGTGATTTGAGGAATCCATCAGAAGGACAAGTAACTTAACTTCAGTTACGCTCTTTTTGCTGGATACACAATCTGACTGCAGATTCGTTACCGCCATCACACCTCCCGTTCTGTGGAATTAAATCTTTTCCCTCTGAAAGGTACAAATTTAAAGATCTGCTCATTGGCGCAGTTGATCGCTGTTGGGTTTTAGGGGCGCAGAAAAAGTTCTGAAAGAAAAACGAGCCTGGATGACGCCTATATAAGTCTCTCAGTCGGCAGTCCCAGAGCGGAGCAGAGTCCACGCGGAGCTGTATGATGCCACCTATCGCTTGCAGGGCTTTAATGAAATACCTTCCGAATGCAGTCTGGTGCCTGGGGATATTGTAAAGACGAGAATCTGAGATTAGATTAAGTATCAACCAGAAAGCGTAACCGAAGGTAAGTAACTTGCTGTTCTGTATTTTCACCTCATCTTGTCTTTGTCAGCTACCCAGTTCATTCAAAGACCTTGCTTTTTCAGTAAAACTTTCCTTGAATGACAGATGGTGTCTGCCAAGAAGTGAGACATGTTGACCGATCATAGGTGAGTGTCTCTTTTGGATTACAGATGGTAGTAACTAGGAGTAGCTGTTGGAATATTCCACATCAAGCTCAGAAGAGACCTTTTTTTGCAAATTCCTAGTACATAAAAGGACCTGGAGACCGTTTACAATAGTTGTTTACATTTGTATTGAATAATTCTGCTTTCCCTCTGTGATTTAGTGACCAGATCTATTCTTAATATGTTTAATAGACCCACAGCTGCTATTTATTGGTTTGTTTTTTCTTTAAAATATATACATATAATATACATACCTAACGGGGCTTTTTTTTATTTAGAGTTTTATGTTATTGCAAACAAGACCCTTTTCGTGTGACAGAGCGCTTTACAATAATAATAAAGTAGGACATGTTGCAAAATGGTAGACAGTGCACAAGGCACAGTAGAAATGTTGTGGACAAAAGTTACATAAGCGAACGGTGAGAAGCACACGTAGACGCACACTGGCGTGAGCAATGTCCGATGAGTCTCATACACGATGTGTAGATGGCTGAGAGACGCAGGAGGAACAACGTGGGTCTCGGGGTAAGGGAAAGCGCGGGAATGAGCAGCGATACCCAACCACGAAAGCATTGCTCATGCGGAGGGGGCGAGATGCTGCCAACGTGAGAGGAGTTGTTGGATGGTACAGCTTTAACTTCTTTCATGAGGATGGATATGGAAGGGGGGCATCTGATCTCAGGAGGCAGAAAGTACCAGATTTTGAGGGCGATTCCGGAGGAGGATCAGTGGTAGGTTTTCTTTTTGTTAAGTTTTTGTGGCTTGAGTAGTAGGGCGCTTGTGCCTTCTGGAAGGACTGTTTCCACCGGATAAGGTCTGTTTCTGGGCCAGGTTAGAGGGGGTGCAGCGCTTTGTGGGTCGTGCAAGCAGTTTTGAGGTGGATCCTGGCCGCGTTTACTTTTTGCTTACGCCCACCACAGCACACAGCAAATGGCTTTGTGGAGCAGGCCCTTGGAGGTCTGATCTATAAAAAAGTGAATATTTATTGTTCTTATTCCCTTAAAACAGATTTTTTAATCGAGTTAAGTCCAGATATGTGCGCTCTGTTAAATGCACAAGTTCAGTAACATTTGAAACTTCCCCGAGGCCAGGCATTGACTATTAACAAAACACGAGGAGCTTTACGTCTGCTTATTTCCAGAGTGAGTTCCTTGCATTAGTTTTTCCACAGAAGTGGGCCTGAGTTTACTAGAGGCACACATTGTGTACATGCACTTCTGAGCCTCTCTTAGTTTATTTATTTATTTATTTAATGCGATTTTATATAGCGTGAACATTACCCGAAGGTGGCAGAGCACTTTACAAAAGAACCAGTTGCGTTACATAAGGACTTTGGATTACATGAGTTACATAAGAGATACAACCAGAAAAAATTGCAAATGTACAAGTTGTAAAGTCACTCAAGGAAGAGATACAAACGGATAAACTCTAAAGTCACATAGGAATGGTAGTAAGTACAAAGCTCTACTACATATACTAGTGGTTAGAGATATATATATATATATATATATATATATATATATATATATATATATATATATATATATATATATATATATATATATATATATATATATATATTCACTGAAAAAACCATAGGTTTCACACACGTTATAGTTAGCTGGACATTTTACTGATAAAAAACCAATGAAATTCCCCCGTTATAGTTACTGTAGGCAACTATAACTCACGCGACCGCAATCCTCTGCTGATGCTAATACTGTATTTAGACACTTATTTGCCCATATCTTCTTCCATTAAATTTTAGCTATACATATATTACAAATATTTTTTTTTCATAAAGACACATATGTCATCAGCAGAGGATTACGGTCGCGTGAGTTATAGTTGCCTACAGTAACTATAACGGGGGAATTTCATTGGTTTTTTATCAGTAAAATGTCCAGCTAACTATAACGTGTGTGAAACCTATGGTTTTTTCAGTGAATTTGTACGGTTTTTTAAATGCTAAGTTACTTTACGCCATTTGTGGCGTGCGCGCCCACTTAACGCAGTTCGTTCCGTGCACGGTTTTTATCAACTTTAATAAGCCCTGTACATTTGGTGGCCTTCGGCCACCAAAAGCACAGGGGGTGAGGTCAATGTGGATAGTGTTTTTTTAATTTCGATTTTATAATTTCATGTTGCCAAAATTACGTTTTTTTTCTCTATTAATAAGCCCTGCACATTTGGTGGCCTGCGGCCACCAAAAGCACAGGGGGTGGGGTAAGTGTGGATAGTGTTTTTTTTATTTTTATTTTTTTACCGTAAGCGTACGGTAAGCTTACGGTAAGCGTACGGTAAGCGTACGGTAAGCGTACCCCGCGAAATTGCCGAAAAAAAAATAAAACCGTTTTTGCTCTTGGGGGATGTTTGGGGACTCCCTCAACATGACTATGTGGGAGGGAGTTGTCAAAACAGCCCCGTAACATGTTTTTGGCCATCATGTTTGATAAACAACACTCAGTGCGAGAGACAAAATGGCGGACGCCGCTTCCTGGTTTCGGCCGATTCGAATGTTTACTAAGATCTAAGAGCCAATCAGAATCGCGCTCGCGCACGCCACCGTAAGCTTACGGTAAGCGTACGGTAAGCGTACCGTAAGCGTACCGTAAGCGGGCTCAGATATATATATTGATTTAAAGGCTATTTTCTCAGAATCTACTGAACAGATTTACACCAAACCTACAAAAGGCACTTCCTTGACCTAGGGACTACCTCTCTGCCAAATTTCTAGTAATTCTGTTCAGCCGTTCGGGCTGTAGCTCGTTCTAAACGTCCTATGGAAAAATGCATGGGAAAAACGCGTTTTGGGACCCCCCTTTTATCTCAGCCCCCGCTTGACGAATCCCCCCGAGACTTTCAGGGTAGGAGCGGAGCGTAGCGCCCCACCTATTTTGAGAAATTCGCGAGGATTCGTCGACCGGCGCCAAAGTTATTCAAAATAGAATGTTGAGGTTTTCCTATGGAAACGTGGTCCTAACTATAACTACCTACTGGCGACCGCCAGTAGGTAATATATATATATATATATATATATATATATATATATATATATATATATATATATATACAAATTGCAAATTCACTCAGGGTTACATTTTAACAGCGATTAGGCTTGGACAGGTATATATTACATATTTACAGAGCCGGAAGTTCTTGCCATCGCTCAGCCAGGTGTTCAGGTGGTGTTGCACTCAAGGGGGTGGTCTTGGGTCTGGAGGGATCCCCGAGTTGGAGATGTCCATAGTGGTAGAAGGCACAAGTGTTACTGTGGGAAAGTCTGCCGGAGGAGCGCTGTAAACATTTATAGACCGCACAGTGCCAAGGAGGGCTTCTGGTGGAAGTGGCTGATAACAAAGGATTACAGGCTCTGATTGGCTGTTTGTTCTATGTGAAGATAGTCCAGTGGTCTGCTTGGACCTGTGCTTCAGTGCACATTACCCCATCCCACCCCTCCCTGAAGAGCCGTATCCTCATTTAACCCAGCTCCGGTAGTTTACTACCCTGGCATCTATGAGGTAGAGTTTGTCTTCGCCAACTGGCACAGAATCCTCAAACAATAGAAGGCTTCCATTGGCCGGCTGTGGAGTAAGCATCATCGGCGCGCCTTTGCCCGCCTCTTTCTGATGACGTCAGTACCTCTTTCACCATTGATTCCCCTGTAGAATCACTCACTGGAGACGAGAATGAAGCCAGATGGAGCCCCCCTTCACCGGAGTGGGGGCTGGAGAGCGCATGACGTCAGTGCTGGAGACACTGATGGAAACACACAGGGAAGAAAGATGGGGGGAGGATCTAAACGTTGTAAGAAACGATCAAGGGTTCCCCGGGGGTAGATCACAGCAGACACATCGAACAGATTTGGCTACCGAAGCGCCTCGGGGAGCAGGTGGGGTGGACTTTTAGCAAAGCACCTCACAGTCTCATGGAGAAGGCCAGAGCTGTGCAAGAGGGGAAGATATGGACACAAGTCCTAAAATAGAAGTGGGGGGACTGACTTAATTAATCAGTATGCAAGTGGCATCACGGCGCGTGACATCACAGTGTGTGACATCACAGAAAGTGGCATTACAAGTAGTGACATCATATCTTAAGCCCTCACATATGTTTAGCCCCATCTCGTCCCCGTTGCAGATCGAAAACAGTTAACGTGGAGACGCTGCTGAAAGTGCCCCTGTGTTTGGAAAATACACCAGAACCAATCAGCATCTTTGTCAGCGGGCCCAACTTCTTGGAAGGGTGGCGTCCCCCCTGTGAAAAAGTGGGTGGGCGCCGTCCACCTGCGTGTACCTGGGAAAGATCCGCTTCACACCCTACAAGGAACAGGAGGCACACACTACTATTTACTACCTGTTTACCTCTAAAGTTATGTCCTGCAGTACTCACCGCAAAGTGCACCGAAGCCTCGTCCGGGAGCGTAAGCGCTATATAAATACAATTTTCACATTCAGGGTACCCACGCACTAGGTATACGGGCTCCACATAGGTTAGGTTTATGCAAATTTATTCTATGAATATCTTGAACCTTTGGCCTGGATCCCACCCTCCTCCTACACAACATAACAGCTGGTACTCATTTTATCGACCTCAGATGGATGAAAGGTTGGGTGGACCCTCCGGGATTTGGACCTGTGACCATGAGGTCGAACACAGACCCCTGCAGTGGCTGCTTTAGTCCACTGAGCCACCAGAACCGACATACATTGTGTCTGCCGGCAGTAAGTAAACAGGGCGTCCTTTGTGCAATCACAATACACATAGTGTGTGGTTATCCTGATTGCAAAACTGTAAATGTAAATTGTATTTATATAGCGCGTACGGCCCCTCCCTCCCACCCGCAGCTGTTTCCAGCTGTGGGTAAATGCACACACGGGCGGTGGTCTCCGCCGCCGCTATTCCAAGCTCCCGTTGGGAGGCGCAGGCTGGAGAATGGCTTCCGAGGCGTCACTTTCTGGGACCGGAGGAGGCGCGGAGGGACCGGACCCCTCTAACACTTTCCACTGGAGCCCGGCCCCGCCACAGTCCACCCTTGAAATGGGGGGTTTCTTGTAATAACATGATGCACGCAGTCCGTTCTGTAATTTACCAGGGAAGAAAGAAAGATTCCTATGTTCTTGCGTTTTGCAGCTGCTGTGTTGGGATTTAAATTCATTTTTTTGTTCCAGCGCGCACGGCTCCAAACACTAGGATGGAAAAATACCAGATTTATTCTTGCAGGAGAACAGAACCCTCGGCCTCTGATGAAGAGGAAACTTGTTGTTGTCAGATTCGAAGAGGTTTCTTTTTAACAAAGTTACCTTTTCTGCACATACCTGAAACTGAGGTGCGAAAAAAACCCGTTGCTCGCCTGAACCCTACATTCAGTTCATGTGTGGGGATTTCACCAGAGTGCGCAGGGGCGTAGCTTCGGGGAGGTGGGGGGGGGGGGGGGGTGTTTGGGGTGTTACACCCCCCTATTAAATTGATTTTCTGATAAATAGTTGGGTACAGCTGCTTCAGTCGGGTATGATGAGGTGTCTGTCAGATTAACCAGGAATTTATACATAAATGCAGACAAAAACGCTCACAGACGCTCTCCCGCTCTTATTGTGAAGTCTTCAAAAATGTTGTTTATTTTACAAAATATTGTGTTTTTTCTTACTTAGTACCCCTACCGATCTGCATTCCCTTTCCACTGCCCCTTTGGCCCCTCTCATGCATCCTGCTTGCCCTATAATATATTTTAACGTTATATCCAGCCCCTCCTAAAGAAGCCCTCTGCGGACCCGACGGACCTCAATAATTTCAGGCCCCTCTCACTGCTGCCGTGTGCGCCAAAGTCTTCGAAAAAAGGCCGTTAACACCCAGCTAGCGCACTTCATAGAAACCCACAGCATCCTAGACGCCTCTCATTCCGGGTTCCACAGCAACGACAGCACTGAGACCGCGCTCCTCGCCATCACCGATGACATCCGCGCCTTCCTCGACCAAGGCCACACCGCAGCCCTCATCCTCCTGGACCTATCAGCAGCCTTCAACACTAAAGGAGAACAAAATTGTGTTCCCGTGCCGTCGGGTGCACCGCACCTGGCCCGCCATCTCGCAGTCTGACCGGTTCCACCATGCCCTCTATACATGTTGGTTCCCCCCATTGGATGGAGACTCTTGGAGCGTGTCATATGTAGGCGGACACATCCGACAGTAGCACTGCCAATGGTGTCCGCGCTGAAAGGCATTGTGGGACTCTGACCTTGCTGTGCTCACAATCAACCACTGGTGAATCTTCACCTGTACGCGTGCCATGTCTTTTGGTCCAGGGATGTAGCGGAAAGTGGGTAGATGCGAAGGGAGGGAAATGCCTCTGGTTAAAAAAAGAAGCGTCTCTTTAGCCGGTCAATTCACATACATTCTGCTTTTTTTCTGTCCATGCGTGTTACGACACTTGCATTGATTTCCACCATTTAGAATCCGGGCACGGGCGCCGCTGAAAGGTCGGTGTTTTTGAGAAATTGCACTTGTGCTTTTTCAGACCCAAGTTTGTAGCATAGACTGTTAGCTCGGTGGCACAGATCCCCCACCATCACCGCCACTCTTTCCTAAAAGTACTGGCCCCGCTGCACAAAGTTACCCTGCCTGCTGACCATCACCGCACCCCCTCCTTCCCTGGCCTGATCAGCTAGGACCTGCAGGAGGCCATGGCCTGCTCCGTGGCCCGGCCATCCTGCGTTCTCAGGTCCTCACCACAATGTCGCCAAGTTTGAGTGCACTTGGGAGGCCTTTTCTCTACTTCCTGGCGCAGTCGGTGGTCAGTCGTCTGCTTCAGCTGATGCTGCAAGACTTACCCTGGAGTCCACACAAACAGAACCTGCTGGCACCTGAGGGCTAGAACTTATCTGGAGCTCAGAACATTGTCAAGAAGGCACAGCCAATCACAAGATGTGACACTTTCTAAAATTGTAATGCCAGCCAACCAGGCCTTGGCACAGTCTCCTGGACTTTGCACACTGAATGGGGGGTCAGAGGGGTGGAGAAAACATTAGCTGGGATGTGTATTCGAGAGGAAAAGGTCAACCATCCTGATCAGGGCCTTTCCTAGGTCTGACCTCTTCCAGCACAACTAAAAAGGTGGCGGTCCCAGATGGCCACAGAGCTGTGAGTGGGGCGGGCTCCGGCCATCCATAGACAACCAACTCACTACAAGGACACATCATTTACATCACTAACGCGCACTGACAAAGCCAATAGGGCTACTGGCTTTGTCCGCAGCATCAGTAAAAAGCAATGCTTGGATCAGTGCTATTTAGTATCGACCAAAAAAGAAAAAAAAGGTGTAATCAAGTGGCCGCAGTTGGCGGTCACACCATAGTGCAGTGGGGAGAAGCACATGAGAGATGGCAAAACGGGTGTAAGGGATGTGGGGAGAAGTACATGGGAGCGAGAGCAAGCAGCCACAAGAACAAGAGAGAGAAATCAAGCATAGCGCAGGGAAGCAGGTATCTTTGGCAGGAAACCACATGCACTCTGATAAAGTGCTCAAAGAAAAAGAAAAAAGTAGTGCCCTAAAAGTGAAAAGATGTAAGTCAGTCAAGAGGGTGGTAAAGAGGAGAGTCTCCAGCAGATGAACAAACACAAGCTGGACAAGGAAAACCATCAAATGAGACGCATGCAAAAGAGAGTGACAATAAAGCCGACCAGTAGTAAGCAATGGGCGGGCTGTAAGCCCAAAGGAAGTTCTTGGTAAACCCACAATAGGTTTTTTGCAACCAGACCAACTTGCGCTGTCGGCAGGCTCGAACTAAAAATGCAATATGGGAATTGTTCACTATTCACAATAGTTAATACCTAATCTCCGAGCAGGATCTACTAGTTCTAGTACAGTCCTAGGATACCTCCAGCGTACACACCCAACATCCTAAAAGATAAATAATGAAGGATTTGCGAAGCTCAGCAAATCACTTGTGAGGTTCTCAAGGCGCTGAATTATTGGCACGGGGCGATTAAGTGATTTTCCCAGAATCACAGGATTTTGAGCCAACGCTGAGACTCGAACCTGGTTCCCACGGGCTCCGCCATTGGCAGCTCAGGCCGTTATGCCACATCCTCACCCTAGTTTCCCTTTAGTCGCTGGACTACCAGAATCTAGCCTGCAACCCTTCAGAATGGTTCTAAACTTGACTGTGAGACACGTCATAAGCACAAAGAGGGCACATTTCTACTGCACTGAAATCTCTAAACGGGCTTGCAGCGTAGAAGGGGTGCGTACGCCAGTCAGCTTGGTTAATTAACCATGTGTTGCTAGTTGATTTCATGCGCATTGCAAAAGTCTAAGCAATAAGTGAGGATGCCTTTAAATTCTGTATTTATCTTGTCACATGTGCTGCAGTTCAGAGGTAGAGGTCAAAGGTCAGGCTATGACCTGACAAATTGCTGCTTATTTTTTAACATCGGTGATAATGTTTACAAACTCCTCTCGCTTTAATGTTTACAAACTCCTCTCGCTTTAATGTTTACAAACTCCCCTCGCTTTACAGTCAGAGAAAGAAAAGTGAACTACAGTATGTGACAATCTTGGTTGGATACAGAAAGTGTGAAAGGAAAGGTTTTACGATGTCATTTTTGTTTCACACAACAAAATGTAAATACCTGTAAACGAACTGTACATACTCAGTACTTAGGAAGGCAAAAATGTAAACATTTTTTGTAATTCTGTAGTGTTTTGGAAATAAAGATTTTAATAGGATCAAAACAAATCAAGACACTCAACTTGGTGACACCCAAATGATGAATATTCACTGAAAGCCGATTTCCACACATTATCACTGGTGTTCAATACAGTTTCATCAGTAAAGCTGTAGTCTGTGCAAACTTGGTGGCCCTTTCAATGGAAAATGTGCTGTCTGTAAATGACGATTTCGTTGCATTAAAAAATTGCCCACCTCATGACCATTAAAGGCAGGTGGGTCTCGAAAGTTTGTCATTCTAAAAATTGGGTCGTGGTTTTAAAACGTTTGGGACGCTCTCAGGGCCAGACTGGGAACGCAAACAGGCCCTGACAATTGAGTCGGGCTAGCCCCTGGGAGGGGGGCGGGACAGGGGGATCATGTCAATTAAAACACGCAGCTGCTTTTGTTACGTGGGCCGATATTGCAGCAATGCTGCAAAAGCACTGCCCACCTTGGCGGCCCACCGGGGAAACTCCCAGTGCCCGCTATAGCCAGTCCGGCCCTGGAAGCTCTGCTATAGAGCCCTGCACTTCAACTCCCTGCCATACGTAGTGCGGAAACTAGAAGAACAGAAACTCAAAATCAAAGTAGGGTTGGTGCTTGAATCCTAAAACTGACCCAGCAGAAAACACTCAATCACTCCTTTTCTGGAAAAAAAACTAGAATCTGGAGTAATAATCCTACAAAACTAAGAGCGGCCCTCTCACAAACTGTGTTTATAGTAAGAATGAGTGAATTTCAAGCTAGCCATTAGAGTTCCGTAAGTAGACACAACAACCTCTTGCTTCTTCGCTCTAACTACGAAGATGAAATCTGATTTACGTGGTGCATCACTGAATATTTACATTTGTTATATCTATACTTTCACACTGAACTCTTGTAAATGTGTTCCATTTTTCACTCGTTAACTAAAGTGCTACGACGTCTCACTGATGCGGTCCGCACTACTGAAAATCACCAATAAATATTCCATGAAGGGGTACGGTGTGTTTTTGGCCAATCTGGAGACAGACTTTCTTGGCTGCCGCACTAATGCTGGTCGGTCCAATGTACATATCGAATCTCCAAGGCTAAGAGGATAGACTTTGAGAACGCTTCGACCCACTGGGACGGGCTTCAGCGCTTTGCAGAAAGAAGCTACTTGTAGGTTATCAAGTCCACCAGGATGGAGGAACTTAAGGGACCCTCCAGCATATAATGGCATCGCCAGGCCCTTGTATGCAACACCACACATACAGGGCATGGACTTTGAGGCATGCAAATGCTTCAATGCGTGCTTACTACATGCAGAAACCCTAGATACAGTGTGGGATGTGGGGTGAAGGAGCCCTGTTATGTTCCCATGGGTTACATTTAAGACCCGTGAACTTCCATTATGTAATGTAATGTACAGGGCACTTGTATAGCACTCTGTTACTCCAAGGAGTGTCCTTGCGCTCTGCACCTCAAATGTTGACTGACTAAAAAGACCAAACCATTAATCCTGATTAAAGAGCCATGTTTTCAATTTCTTCTGAAACTTGGTAGTGGCTGAAATGGCCTCAACTCCAGAGGTTTGAAGTCTTATCACCGTCACTCTGCCCACAGCATGGCAGACCTGGCAGAGCGACTGACCGCTTCATGCCCAGATACTAAAGGGATTCCCTTGCTCCACACAGGAGCCCCAGACTCATTTCTTGTGCTTTGTAGTATCCTCCCAGCTCTGTGGGGGGGGGGGGGGGGGGAGAATCCTTATGGAGTGCGCTGGTCTACCAGACCTCTGTACCTCACTGACGTAGCAAATCTGATCTGTGGTGCACCTCGCATGGACTTGAAGATGCTGAGTTTACTTGATGAAACAGCACAGAGCAGAAAAGCACAACGAGCTGGCGGCCGTGACTCGCCCGCAGAATTAGGACTTGCTTCGGTGTACGCTAGAATGTTCTCATCTTCACACCTACCAACAAACATGTCAACTCCAGAATATCAGCTACCTCCATGTTCCCTCTACAAGTGTCTTACTTATATATACAAAGCACTTTACCACTTTGGAAGTTGCATACAACGCCGTGCTCTTTCTGGGCAGCTTCACTCCGCGTCTTGCCTGCTTGCTCGCCAGCCTAGTTTCCAGCGTGCTAAAGCGGGGCGGGTGCACCTTTCCCTACCTCAGTCCCAATGCTTGGAGTAAGATTGGAGTAAGATTCCTCCCTCTATTCATTCTGATGGCTCCCTCGCAGGAGAAGCGTAAAACCTGTCTGTTCTAACTAGGCTTCATTTTAAACCTCCGGGAAATTCGGACCATTCTACCTTTTCGTGTGAGATGCCCATGTAATAAATACAAATGACGTAACAAGTCACTGTCATAATAACCAGATGTGAGTAAGTATAGATTCACTCTTCTTAACTCCACATACGTCAACCTAGATGATGTATGTAACTTCAAGGCACGTAGATGTGGAGAGAAGAAAAGTAAATTAATACTTATCTCTGTTTACTCTCATTGACCATATAGTGGCCTTAGATACTCTGGAGTCGATGTCATTGTAGGTTGATTTTTGTGACCTGGATATTGTGACCTGCAGCCCTTTCCTGCCTACTAGGCACCTCCTGTCTAAAATGCAGAGGTCCCACAAGCGCACTGAAACAGTCGGACAGTGGCATGCAGCACTATGCAGAACACTTTCAATAAACGCATAGATGGGTCTCGCACTGTGATCGAGCTACCTTAAATATTCAGAATGATATGGAGTGCGAGAAGGAGGCAGTGTCAGACCCTCGTCTGCTCTTTGGGGCTGCCTGCGCTAGTGCTCTCTCCCACGGATGGATTTAAACCCTAGCAGCCCCAGAGCAAGAGCAGCACAACTTGTATGAGACGTGTCTATAACCTGTTCCATACAAGTATGAATATGTACGTAAGGTGGCCTGACGTGATGGATGAACCAGACATGCAGCCCTCACACTAAAGGTGAGAAAAGCAGTCACAGTGTAGATGGGCTAAAATATATAAATTATATTAATTTACTATACTAACTTCAAAGATAGGGCCCAGCTCTGTATAAAAAAAAATGAGGGGTTAAAGAATAGTAATGGTATGCCTGAAGAAGGCCAATTAACTGAATATTGCATGATCGAAACATTTTAAGTCTTACTGGCTTGTGGAATGCTACACCTCACAATCTAGAATACTTTTAATGTGATTCAGGCCTGGCTAATTTTCCACATCCTTTTTGCATATAAATGATGTCCTTGTATGTTTTTAAGGGTGAGTACATAAGGTGGTGCAGAGGGTGTGGAAGACTACGCATTTCAGGTTTAAAGTACAAAACTAATTTCTTTTCACCCAGCACTGCTCTTGCCAGGCTGGACTAGAAGCCCCTGAAGCTTTTGGGAGCCAGATTCCTTCTGGGCCCCCAGTTCTTGTGCAGTCAGTTCTTTTTACTCCTGTTTGTTGTGGGAATCCATGTGGTGTGGGTCTATCCATGGTTTTGTCGTTGAAGCTTTGTCGAGACAAAGACGGGGGTGTGTTGGTTGCCCTATGTTTGGGTGTGTTTTAGTGGCCATGCCTTTTGAGTCTTGTGGGCTCTTGGACCCTTCATGCAGGCTTTTGGTTGGAGACCATGTTTGTTCATCTACTTGGGAGCACGTTCTGGGTCTGCTCTCCAGTGATGCCTCTTCTGCCTTTGGGTTTGTTGTTTTTAGGTCTCGCCTACGCAGTGCGCATGCGTTGCATAGGAGTCCTTTAGCTATCGTTCAGCTCTTTTTCGAAGCACACACTCGTGCTTGTGGCGGCATACACCTTGAGGGAGCACGCAGGGGCGTGCCACAAGCACGAGTGTGTGCATCGAAAATGAGCAGACTGCTCTTTCACTTTCATTCCCGGCCGCACAGGCAGGCCACTGTAAACCCGCGCTGACAGAGACATATAGTTACTGGATGCCCCGCCCTCTTCCCACCTCGTTCGCTTGTTTTAATTTAGTCTCGCTCCTGCTTTTGGAATGGGGTGTTTTTGTGCTTTTCGAGCTAAATGTGCTCAGGTAACGGCATTTTCAGTTTTCAACTAGAAGGCAGCATGTGTATTTGTGTGTAAACAAAGTTGGTTTAATTATGTTTTTTGAGGACCACAGAGCTTTTGTTTTATCAGTCTGGCACCCACTTCACTGACCCCGCGCTTCAGTTTTATCTGCATTATATATAGGGCTCCCGGTTTTATGGTATTTATTTTTTTGCCATTTCCGTCTGTATTTATTCATATTTATTTTTTGCTAACTTTATCTGTATTTATCCATATTTATTTTGGGTTTTGTGGAAAA
Source organism: Triturus cristatus (assembly GCF_964204655.1). NCBI lineage: Eukaryota > Metazoa > Chordata > Amphibia > Caudata > Salamandridae > Triturus > Triturus cristatus. The sequence continues at coordinate 1,173,890,716 of NC_140594.1, forward strand.
ATTAAGCTGAGATTAGTATATTTCCACATTTATTTAACCGATAAATATGCACTCATGCTTGGATGTCTGCCAGTTGTCAGTGCTGTGAACACCCGCAGAAGACAAATCAGTGCACTTATGTGAAAATATGCATATTTCAGTATCAACCTTGTTCCAATCTACTGCTGTTAAAGCCTCTTCACTAAAATCCCTTTCTTTTCTAACCCCCTTATCTATCAATTCACACATCTATTGGCCTGGCAGTCATAGCAGACAGTATTTAGAAGTACTAAAAAACCACCCAATTTCTGTTTTTATCCATATTTAAAAATAAATACAGACAAGAAAATGAATGTTTTCTGTCTGTATTTATCTGTAAAAATCAGTGAAAACGGGGAGCCTTAATTATATATTGTTTTTTGACGAGCTAGCATGTGTGCTTTTGGAGGCGGAGTGGATTTATTGTCTCAGCATGAAATGTGCTCAGCTGATGGCATTTTCAGTTTCCATCTGGAAGGTAGCGTATGTAAACAAACTCTGTTCAATTATATGTTTCTAGAGCCCGCGCGGCTTTTGTTTTATCAGCATGGCGCCCACTTCATGGACGCCGAACTTCATGATTGAAATTCATGTTTTTTTTTTTTATACTGGATGTAGCGTGCATTCTTTTGGAGGTGGAGCGGAGTTTATGGGATTTGATTATTTAGTGTTGAAGACCGTGCACCTTTTATTGGCTCGGCATAGTGCTCGCTTCACGGCCACCATGCTTAAGGTTTCAGCATACGAAGAAAACTGGTAATGCGTTGGAACTAATCTATATCAACTGTACACGGAAGGTCAACTTCAATTATTCCTTCGCAATGAGGTACACTCTCTAGATTTAATCATATATCGATCAATACCATTGACAGAAAACACGTTTGATTTAAACACAACATTTTTACGTATTCTCATGTAAAAGTAATAATAAAGATACTTTTTATGTTTCACTATACATATACATACAGAAAGTAATAAATCCAAAGAAATTATAAGTCACAAAACACTACAAAGGAGGAATATAACCTCTATTCCTTATATAGATTATTTCAACGCATTACCTGTTTTCTTCATATGCGTCTTCACCCAGATGCGGTTGGATTATAGGGTGACCCTCCTTCTTATATAATAAGGTTTCAGCATAGCCGCCGCGTCAGGAGGCTGTTCGCCTAACTTTTAACTACACTCCCGCTTTCACCATTGCAGACACATTATAGCTGGTGCGGGTACGTGAAGACACCGATCTTTGTAAATTAATGGAAAGGTGCCTTTTGTGTTTACTGCTTGTTGAGTATTGTCAGCGGGGCACATCATGATTCCTGGGCTCATGAGCATGTCCTGATGGTAAAGGTTCGAATGCCTCGCCTTGAGCCTGTGCTTGTGCCACCAAGGCTCACTTAACTTGGTGAAGGGCCGTAAGATGTGCCAGCTAGCATGGAACCGTACATTCAAATGGTGCTTAGGCGACAGTACTCTTCTGTTTGGCGAGGCATTTCCCCCTTCTGATGAGGGAGTTAGACGAGGCCCCTGGTAGTCGGTGAATAACCTGCAATTGTTTAAATGTGTCTGGCAGGGTGTTTTGCTGCAGTCCTCTGGCCGTATTGTTCTTCTTGGCTGTAGAGCCAGGGCTGCTTTGATGGTGAGTGGAAGGGGCATACAATATCGCCTGACAGTTTTAGGTGTAGAAACATGGTTAGTTGTGCATGTAAACTATTTCTGAAATAAGGATGCTGAACACTGCGCCACAAGAATACTTTCACGAAACATTGTCATGTGTCATTCTTCTAGTCCTGTTTACAGTGCGCTTAAAGCTGGGCCCGTGTAGACAGGGCTCAATTAACAACCTTGTTCGCTTTCCACCCCACGTCACTTCACGCTTGTTGAAATTCCTTTTTTGTTTTTACCACAAATTATCATTGTTGCCCACCTGCTGCCAGTTGTCATGGTACACCCTGGGTATTGTGTTACTGCTACCCAGGTTTGATTTTATATTTGTTTTTTAGGGATGGAACATAACCTATGTTGTCTGTTCCTCATTTACATTCTTGACGTCGGGGTATATTTTGAGATTAGGTACGGGTCATTAATATAATTATGTGGAATATTGTAACTTGTGGGTTATTGCCTAACGTAATGAAATGTCAACACTGTCGTAATTCAATTGTAATATTTTCAGTCCCTTAATACTTTATGAATGTGGAAAAACGGTCAATTTCATTCTTTCTATTTTATTACTTAAAAATAGTACACTGTTTACCTACTCTGAAGCCTCTTTGCTAAAAGTGACGGGTTTTAGTTCTGTGACGCTTCTTATGGAGACCAAATGTGTATTGCACGCTGCATCTCTGGATAAAATGCACCAGTCTAAAAGTACAGATTGACTATTAATATATGTACCACTTATGTGTCTTTAATAGTTCATACTAGCTATGCATTATCGCATATGAAAGCTCTTCCAGATATGCGAGTTCAGACTACCAGTTACACAAAATTAACACTTTAAATAAGTACTTCTTAATGCAGTGGTATAATGTGCCCATTAGTATTAAAGCTTACACGTTACAGAACAGTAGATGTTGTAGTGCCCAGGATAATGTGATGCATGGCTTAATACTTATAACGTCCCAAAGGCGCGACCTATTGACTATGCCAATGCTTGTTTCCAAATGTTATTATTTGGCGGGCTCCTTGAACCCCCTTGGAGAAAGATGGCTGCACTCTTTCATTACAGTTTTACCCCGGTATGTTTCCCTCACCACTTAAGCAACTCTGCCAAAGTGATGTGGAACCAGAAGGGAGGAGCCATGCTGATGACATCACATCCGGTCTGACCCAGCGCACAGTTCGTGTGATGCTCAGTATCAGAAAACTCTCTTGAATGGAGCTAGTCACCCGAGACTCTGGTCCCCTTCTCAAACCTCTTCAAACTAAGAGTGCTCTGGTCTGCTTCCTAGTCCCCAGGAGGCCCTATAAGTCCGAAAAACACCTTTCTGTGCCTTTGGGACCTTATAAGTATGTAGTTATGCAGCACAATATCCTTGGTGCAATAACATGAACTGTTGCATGGCTAAAAACTTAATAAGGTCCCAAAGGCGAGACCTATTGGCTATGCCAATGCTTGTTATGTCTTTGGGAGTGCTGGCAACAATTTATCAACTCCGAATGTGTGATTTGCAGACTGAACGTAGACTGGCGCAGCAGGCGCATTTCTTATCTTTCCAGTCTTTTAATGGAATTGTAACTCTTTGACTAAACTATTCCTGTCCACTCAAGAAACAATGTCTTTTATGTAGCGCTTCCTGCCAGTGTTGATGTTTCGTGGTGCTTTAAATTGTCTCTGTTTCCATTATTCAAAGTAATGGCACTCATTTCATCATCTCTGGAACAACAAAAGGCGGACTCAAGAAGAAAGGGCTCTGTGTGGCTTTGGTGTTTTCCTACAACCTGCTCTGCCCGCCCAGAAGCGGCCCGGGGCACAGGCCGAAGCTGCCAGGGCCAGAATAACTCCGTGTTTGAGTGATGCCCTCCTGTCTGGGGCAGAAGAGAGGCACAGCCCAATATAGCCGCTTCCATCCTTCATGAGTGCCGCCTTAACCACATCAAAGGGCTGAGCAGGCCTCAGCTGTTGTCTGGTCGAGGGTGCCCCTCCCAAGCAGGGATTGACTGCCCTCCTCCCCAGGAGGGAGTGACTGCCTCCCTTCCCCAAGAGGGAGTGACTGCCTCCCTCCCAACCCCACCATTTCAGCTGCTAATGACACCTGTACGTCTGCCGGCAGACTCGGGACAATCTGTGCAGACAACGGGTGCTGCTCGCAGGCTGCTGAAAGGAGGTGGAGTGGTCACGCCTTTCATCTCTGCTTCACCGTGCAGCCCGTCGTCTAACAGAGCAGCGTGTGATGCCAGCAGGCGACAAGGTGCCTGGGACTGACGGTGTACACCAACTAACGGTCACAAATAAACCTTCCTGTAACTGAAGCGTTGACACTTTTATTTCTTGCCTACAAACGTGTTGGTCTGTGTACGTGTCACAAGGATTTCCCACACATCGTCCACGTTACAAACTGCCATCCTTACTACTAATGCAACCTGCAAAGCAGCGTGCTACTTACTCGTCCATCAAAAGCGCTTCTGCCCTCGTCAGGGCGCTATGTAGTCCCCCATCGGTTCTCATGCTAGCGAAGACGTCTTGCTTTGCACTTCACATCTCTTACTTCATCTTTCATCTCCAAGAATGTTGCTTTTTCAGATGTTGTGTTTCTAGGTTTTTTTATGTAATGTATGGGTATAGCGCATACTGTGAACTGACTCGCTTCTAGGAGCCTGATTGACTTTATATTGTCAGTGGGTGTTGGTGACGGCGCACGTTTGAGAGCTCTGGCGTTGAAGCTGAAGGAAATGTGAGTTTCTCTCAGTGTCTGCCAGTGTCCAGTCTCCTTGCACATCCAATCCTTGGCCTCTCTGCAGGACGTAGAGCGATGCTCACCGATGTGCCAGTTGTAATTGTGTTTTTATGAAAAAGTGTGTGAAGGAGGTATCCAGTTGTAGAAACACTGACAGCGCCAAAAGAAAATAAAGCGCCTAGTTTACATGCGAGTGTGTGGGTGGGTTACATATGTGTTTGGGGGTTAAGAGAAAGAAACGGTGAATTCATGCTCTCAGGGTTTAAGAAAGGAGACATTTTAAATCCCAATTTTTCAAAACAGACGAATCTTGTTGCTAACTTCTCTGATTCTGCTGACATGAACTGGCAAAGCGGATGGGTCCGGCTTGTTTCAGGCACAGGTGTGTTGTTGTGTTGTATGTCCGGGACTCTGGATACAATAACAGATAGGCACGTGAACACTGGTTATGTGGCATGTTGTGTGAAGCACATGGTTAATCTACATGCTTTAAACCGCACCTTTAATTACATAGGAAAAGCCTCTTGTACCATCTGGCGTCCTTCAGTGAGCTTGAAAGACAGTCACACCGCCGATTTCCCTTCCGTTTTGAGTATCTTTTTTCATGGAAGTTTTATGGCAACTTGTTGAATGTCAGGACATGGTCAATGTGATGTTCCCATGAAAGTCCCCATGAAAGGTGATCTCTGGGTTCTTCTTACCATGGTCCACTCAGGACAAAGCTGTCACCAAGGACGGGTGGGGCCATGAAAGTGCTTCGGCCTCAGGTGGGGCAGCGTTTGGAACTTTTACAGAGAGTTGTGTCCCCCACATTCTATTCCATTCATTCTTCTCTCATCCAGCCCTTGATATCTTGAAGGAATTGGCTGAGAATTGCGAATTGTATTCCTATATATTTATTAACGATTAGTTTGTAGAGTTGTGTCCTGCGTGTGAGAATTCAGTCGTATCCTGAGATTGTGTATTCTGTTTAGTAGAATGGGGGTCACGTGAGCATTCATTCATTCATTCATTGGCAATGAGGGACTTTAGTTTACACCTAACGAAGAGGAGGCCGCGGTAGGAACATAATGATGGAGTTTTACACACGGGTAGATATTGTTTTACGAACAATGTTGCGATGAAGGGGGAAGAAGAGATGTGCGGTGTTTCAGCGCCACTCGTGGGATTCATTCAGTTGGTGGATACAAAGCGACAATGCACATATGGCGAACATGACGTCATCCATCTTAAAGGTGCTATGAATTGTATTACTGATGTAACTGGGAAGACCCAAGGATTTGGGAGCCAACTGGATTGATTGTATGGTGTGACTTCTGGTGGAAGTTATCTGCACCCACATTGTCTCACCGCACACTAGAAACAGAGAGGGTGGTAGGAATTCTCCAAGAGTCGGACATCTGGTTGCACGATAGAACCCAAGCAGTTCTTTGTTTTGATGCCCACTGTTCATGGGGTGAGAGCAGTGAGAAGGGGGTCCTCGCTAGGGGAGAGGTAGCGATCCGGAAGAAAACCAACGGATAAGCCCAGCGTTTTAGCACGAGTCGCTGCCATTCCATCGTCTGCGGCTTCCAAGCGGCAGCGAGCCCTTGGCAGGTCCAAACGGAGACCAGGCGGCCAAGACATATAATCAAAAACATGTGTTCTCAATTTTCTTTTTATATTCTTTTTTTTCCTAGAGCATATTACCGAGATAAAATTTACACCAAAAACCTGTGGAAAAGAATTTATGATATTAGATTAAGTATTTCAGATCTGGACCAAAGATGGTGCGTAAGATTTATTAAACCTTGACATTGCGTCTATCGTGATTAATACTGTGATGGGATACTGTTTGTACGCGGGCACCACATCTGAGCAGGAGTATCTGACTCCATAAAAGCAGTTGCCAGCTGGGTACATGCCACCTTAGGGCCTGATAAATATCTAAACAAATAGTGTGAAATCCTGGGGATTTAGTCAATCATGTCGAATGATGTAGTTTGAGTAACTCAAAGCGAGCGCCTGCATGCCGCCGAGGGCTCCACTGTTATTCTTGGAACCCGGTTGGCTACAATTAATACCAGGGGGAAGTGGTAGCCGCTTCCCGTGTCCATCGGCTTCATTCTGGTTGTGATTAAACTCAATCCCGTAGAATTTAGTGTAATCAAATCGCATTTGTGCCCGATTCTGGCTCCCACAAAAAAGAACCTTGTGTTCTATAGCAGTTTATGAGGTGATGAGGAATTGAAGGCGAAAGATGGCCCCAGGTTGATGGAGTTAGCAGCTGCTTGAAGTTAGTGAGAAGAACATCTAAGTGACAGATATTTTCACAGCAAAAGTCAACTTTGAGCCCGATAGTCAATACTTGGCCTCGCTTGACCTCGTATTTTGCAGTTATTCTCCAAAACAAAGAAATTGATTCAAGGTTCAGCAGGAGCGCTCTGCTACGGCTGGGTCTGGTTCTGATCTTGTGAGGCTGCGACTTGCCGGATAAAAGAGACCCCAAGCTGAATTTGAAGGGGCTTCATGCTGAGTGCGGCTACTGCTTACGTAAAGAAGACTTACTACCCTTCAGCATCACTGGTGCTCTCTGGTGAGCTCTGCAAACAGGGCGTCCTGGACTGGAGATGTGGGAAGAGACCATCATGATGTGCCCTCCACCAGTCTCAACATATGCCATCAATATGCCAAGCCTGCAGGAATGCACTTAGATACCTGTATGCAAGGATGTGATTAAGAAAGCCCTCCGGCTTTCTCTTGGTGACCAACCTGTCTCCCCTTTTCTTGCATCCCGCATACTCTCAAGTGAGGACCGGGTCCCTCAGGTCTCCAAGGTGGGATTGCTATGTTTCTGCCCTACCTGCTCCCTTTCAGAAGGGAGGGTGCATCAATGCACTATTTGTATGCCCCATCCCTGGGACCACAGGTGGCTAGGCCAACGCTGGGCATCACAGGGGTTACACTTATCCATCAAAATCTAATCTTTGCATTCCACAAGCCAGTTCCATCGGAAAATACTAATAAACATGGTCTGTAAAAAGATTTTTATCCGTTGTAGCGTTGTGGGCTGGAAGCACTTTTCCAAATACGCACCGCAGTTGGTGGAAGGAAATGTTGAAATGTATACGCAGACTTTCGTATAATATGTGCTCCTTGTGAACGATGCATATGATAAAATACTTATAAACATGGTCTGTAAAAAGATTTTATATATGTAGTATGAATTCATTTTGGGAACAGACCCAACAGCAATTGTAAGATATGTGAGAAGAAGTACAGGTCAAGTGGGAACACACTACATTTGAGTGGGCAGCTCACTGACCATCTAGAGGACTCTGTTCCCTTTGACCCCTGACATATGGGATTCTGCTCAGGGCGTGGACAGAATTCATCCTGATTGTGGCCCTGGATGAGACCAGCTCTGTGGCGGATGACGGTGCACATCACTGGTAATGCTGCCAGATCTTTGCCTCTTTCGCTGCTGTGGACCACTCGGTCCAGTGGCCAGGGCTGGAGAAGTTAGCTCAGCAGGTTCTGTGCTGAGACGAGGTATCATTTACCACTGGGCAGTTCTAGACACATCCACTCTCACACTGACATCTTACAAGTTGGCTGTTCTGTCTGGTTGGCCACGGGCTCTTCTTCCTTGCTGCTCCTTCTCTTAACATTTACGTCTGTCTCCTCCCAACACATATTCAGTCTTTTGGGTACAAAGTCCCTGCTCATGCTGAAGGTACCAGGTCATGATATGGCTGGACAGGGAGGCCCCCAAGCTCGCCCAGAGGGCAGCCTTGGTCCATGTGACATGGGGGGAGGGAGGGGATAGGGCATATATAAGGATGGTCCACCTGCGGTGTCCTAGAGACAAACTTGAATAGGACTGGACAGAACTAGAGGCAGGCATGGGAACGACAGACGCTCTCCTCTCGGCCACAGACCTTTCTAAGGATGTTCGATCACGCAGATATAATAAACTCTTTTATAGAAAAACGAAATACAGTAAGAACCTTAGGACTGGGGGTTTGTAAGAATCGGGAGGCTACAGCCTTATTAAACATCAAACAGGGGGAAGAGTCTCCAGGTGTTAGCTGGGGGGTTACAGAAGGCCAGAGGGAGGTCCCATTTTGCCCAAGTCTGGTGTCCGTCTACCCAAAGTATGTTACGTTCAGGTCCAGAGAGTAGGCAGACGTTTTACATTTTCTTTCAGGACACTTATAAGGAGGAGCTTTTCCAAGACAATGATGAGACAGAATCTAGGCTCTCTTGAATGACCAAAAGTCAATCACGAGGCAGCGAAGGTTTTGGAAAGCCCGTTTCTAGTATATGAAGACGAGGCTCGTATTAAAGGCAGAGGCAAGCAGTGGTCCCGTCCCTGGCGGACTTCTCTACCATACTGTATTGACATCATCAGAGGCCTTTATTGAAGCTACTTGGTTCCGCTTTCCAATGTGTCCTACTCCACCAAGTTGGGAGGATATTGCTATAAAGTCTTCGCCCTGTTTCTATTTCAAATATAGATGCACACGTTTAGCAGACCTATTGTTGGTCGGAAGTTAGACTAAATCAAAATACTCCCTATTTTAAGGCAAGAAACTCAAACAAGCTTTAGAACAGGTACACAGACGCAAGCTTTGAGACCAAGCACAGGCTCCTATCAGAGCCATCGATGGTAGCTGTGCTTATCTGTTACCTTTGGCAGTAATGGATACTGATGGAGCAATTGCTCGCATGCAAATGAAGCGGCCATGTTTGAGCGGTGCCTTCAGTAGATGATAAGTAGTAGGAGATAAGTTCATGCACACAATTCCAGAGCTGTATACTTGTGCCCCAACTACAATATTACACCCTTCTCATGTACTGGCTTGCAACGTGAATAGGCCTAGTTTGCCAACGGCCTCTTATTCTAAACTTCTGATCCTGTTGGCGCTCTTTCTCCATCCTAAAGATCATTCATGGAGCACACCAACAACTAGGACCGGGAGCAGTGTAGTCCCAGTGAAGACTTTGGTACTTTATATAAGTAATTTTAGGTAGGTTACAAAATAAAAATTAAGGTAGGTGAGTCGTAAAGCACATAAAATATATGTGTAAAGATCTCAGTACTACTCTAAATGAAATCCAGTATAGATTCACCTTCTGAGAGGTTATATTTCCCCTGGAAATCTATATGCTTTCATAGGATTTTAAACTAAGCAGTCATACATCCTACATGCTCCCCCGCATCCACCCATGGATTTTGGCGCATTCACAGATTTACCATTAGTGGCACACCTGGGAATGCATCAGAATGCTACGCCTTCCCAGGTGAGGCAGAACGAGGAGAAATACCTTTATTTCTCCTCATTTTTCCTCTTTCCATGTGTGCTGCATTCTGTAGCACACTTAGAAGGAGGAAAATGGCCAGGGGACTGTTTTTGTGCAAGAAGGTGTCCCTTTCCTGCACAAAACAATCCGGTCTACAATGCAGACACCCTGGCACCATGTTGCCAGGGTGCCTGCGTTGGCGCACATTGTGCACAAGCGCAATGAATAGACAGGAATGGGCCGTATAACGTTACATACGTTGCATTTCTGCTCTTTCGCTGTCATGCAGTGCAGCACAATAAGGTGGCTTGCTGAGCTGCGTGATTTAACTCTTAGTGTATGTGCCACTGAAAGTCCAGGCATTCTCACATACTTAGTTCAGAAGTCCAAAGATATGTCGTATGCACATAGCCCGGGACGGTTGTGCCGTCCTTGGAACATAGCAAATGAGGTCTCCGAGAACGCTTCCCAGTCTGTTATTGTGATTCTTGCAATTCTGTACATGAGAAAGAGTAAACAACAACAAGGGACACGTGATCTTGATGACGTTGAGACAAGATGGAGGACATTGTAAGCATAACTCGAGTTAGAATAGGCCAAACCTGCGATGCATTTAAATGAAAGGAATCCGCTCTCACAATCCCGTCCAGTCTTGTCCGGTACTCTGACAGTTAATAGTTGAAATTGGCCATCAGTCTGGTGATACAATCAATAGCAATAAGGCAAGGCTGTTCTAGCCACCAATCACCTCTTCTTTCACCACCTCTGAAATATTTAGGGATGAAACTTTCTTCTAACTTAGAAGAATTAGTCAAATTAACTCTGGGGAAAGTAACAGCAGATACAAATGGAACGTTAGGATATTGGAATGGGGCCCTTTTTTTTATTTTGATTTCAAAGTATTTTATTAATTTTTACAGACAGGTACATTAGCTTTTCCGTTACGAAGTACCAGCCAAACGTGGTTGGTGTTGCCGTAGCTACCGGTAATTGGTATACATGTTTGGCTGCACCCCTTTACATTGACTTGCTAGGAGATTAAGGACAGGGTAATAGAAAGAGAGAGAATAGAAAAGAAAGGGTGAAGATAGGTTACAAGAAGTGTTCTATAGTGATGAGCCTAGTCGGGGTTTGTGGCGTTTTGTTTTGTGGAATGGGGCCCTTAGCAACTACTGGTAGAATCAACATTACAAGGAACCTGCTCATCCAAGGGGGCACTTATGTGATCTCACTTTATTTTGAAACACCCCTCCCCCTCACACACACACCACACAAACTATTGTCTGCTGTAGTACAGTTTATCTCAGCCCATAGAGGGATTAGACTTGCATTGGAACACCTCTTAGAAAAGCCCTCTGCGTCTTCTGGTTTTACAGCCCTGCCGCCTGGGGAAACAATTCATATCAGTTTTGTCTCTTTTTTTAATAAAGGGATCATTTAATGCTACACTGTGTAGTTGAAGCAGTCGACCCACTTAGAGAAAGTCTTGGCTTTAAGTATGAATTTTCCACATACAAATTCCTCAAGAATGTTAAATATCTGATATTACATCCTGATTTGTGACTGTGGTGAGGCGCGGGTAGAAGTTGTCCACTTTCATATTACTTATCTTTTCCAACCACTTTGGGACTTTCCATGGACTCCAGTAAATTGTAGGATTGCTTAAAAACTCCTCTCCAGGAGGCTGGAATCCATGGTGTTTACGGGACCTGCTGGGCTTGTTCAAGGAACTTTCTTGCTGGAGTGGGGTCTATCAAATCTATCTCTCGGGTAGGCGGTCAAGGGACAAATGTATCCAGACCCCTTGTGGTCTGCAGCTTTGAGGTCAGAGAGGCTCTTAATACCTGTCTGGTTAGGGATAGACTTCTTAGGTCCTGCACTGAGGCTAAAGGTGAGCCAGCGTCACCTGCACGAGCTTTATCGCGATTCAAGAGCTGATGACGTCCCTCCTCGAACCTGCGGCAGGGATGCTTTCATGGCGAGAACCTGGCAGGCCATTGGCACATATCTCTGAGTTTGTGATCGCCCACTGGCCAGCCAGTCAGGTTAAACTAAACCTCTTCTGTACCATACAGGTTGGACTAAGAGGTTCAGGATGGGCAGCGAGGCCTCGATTTGAGATCCTCTTTGTAAATCCTGTGAGAAGTTGGCCTGATATGTAGTGCTCACTATTCTAGTGATCACTGTGTATCATTCCAAACGACCCTTATTGATGATTGGTTGTAAGTCAACCTTTTAGACCAGCTATCCTAGTAGCGTGGATACGAGCAGTCTTAGGCTAAACTCTAGAGGGCGTGTTAAGCCAGCTGTTTACCATCACATATACCCCTTGAACACCAAGTGAAAGGACACCACACAAGTTGTTATGAAAATAAAAGGATATTTATTTATGACAAGACTACCCTGGCTCTTTATGAGTCAGGGAGCTAAGCACACTACAAAACTCTTAGGAAAATACTTCAGTTGCACAATTTACACAAATGCCCGAGGGGCACGAGAAACCATCTACACTAACAGTGAAATGCGAATGGTTAGAGTCTGGAGATACTGATTCCGGAGTGATCCGATCAGTGGGACTAAACGAAAAAGGAACTGGACACTTGTAGAGCGAACCTGCGATGGAGCACCGAGATGCTCGAGTTACCTAGCCCGGAGGCTGCGGCGGCGTGAAGTTCGTCAAGATGTCGGGAGTCCTCGTGTAGTCTCAGGAGCCTGAAAGAAGAAGTTGCTGGCAGGCGACCAGTGACGATGTTCAGAGCGATCCAAGCCTGGATCGGTGGTGAAGGAAAACCTGAAAGCAGAGGGGACTCAGTTCTCAACCGCTAGCCAGCGATCGTGTGGGTACCAGGAGGGTACCGGCTGAAGTCACCTCGACCAGGTGAGTGGGTGACGTCGGACTCGGCTGTTCCTCGGACCAGGAGGCGCGGCGGCGACCAGGATGGAGGGCGAGCTGTCCCACAAAGGTGTCTGCTGTCGATGATGCTGGGCCCAGGAAGGGGCAGCGGATCTTGGCAGTGGCCACCCAGGCGGGGGAGTCAAGATGGCGTCGGGAGTGGACCAGGAGGGTCCGTGGTACTCCTCTGTTGAAGGGGAGCAAGAGCCAGTCTGGAGCAACCAGACTAGTGATGAAACAATCGTGGTGCGTCGTGAAGAGGGCCACAAGCCGGTCGGCAAGTGGTCGAACAACGCGGTGAACAACAAGGAGCGGAAGGGCCCCCACGCAGATCTCGGGGATGCTGGGGAGGCAGACTTCGATGCTGGAGCTGCTCAGGGTTAGGGCTTCTCAAACCCTAGGTGCACTCACTCGAGGGTCCCTCGGTGGGCGTGCTAGATAAGCGTCGTGCAGGTTCTGAAGATAGCCGGTCCCGCAGGTCTCGTCACACCTACGACTCTCAGCTGAGCTGATGAGGGAGGTAAAAGGTCAGAGATGGCAGGGAACTCGGGTCTCGTCGAGCTGGGCAGTCTTGATCCGTAGGAGAGACTTACAGCAAACCGCAAGCGCTTAGATGGTGCCTGCTGGTGCAGGGTGGCTACTCCTTAGCCACAAGGGAGAGTCTTCAGAAATAGTCAAGAGTTCCTTTCGTGGAAAGTAGTTCGTGATTCGGAGTTATCCGATTATCTGATTATCCACTTTGGGAAGGGGACTCGCTCCTACCTTTATTCTAAGAGAAAGGGGCTGGCCCGTGACTAGGTTCTACCTATGGGTGGAGCCAGGAGGGGGGTGGTTACACCCCTATCCTTTGTCCGGCTTCGCGCCAGCTCAGGGGCTGGTGTGCCCCCGAAACTGGTTTGAGCCGGGCTATGCACAGTGAGCACCGGGGTGCCACTTGCAGTCACCTTCCTTTCAGCCCTGCCTACCTGGGATACACAAACCCTGTCTGGGACGGTGCTAACACCGCCCTCGACAGGAAACCCTTTGTCCAAGCTCCCCTTGCTGGAAGGTCCCCCAGCAGCAGGAGGTCAGACTTGTGTCTGGTGGCAGCATCCATTTTGTGATGCTGAGGCTTGAGTCAACTTTAACCGGGGTTCAAGGTTACTTCCATGTCGGGTCCCTCTAAAAGGGGGGAATGCTAACCCCGTCACCAGGACTGGCGAGGGGTTCGTATTCCCATTCGTATGACACCTTACTCGACATGTATAGGTGATGCGATGCCAAAGTTAGCAAATAACCGCAAGGATTATAATGCCTTAAAAGTAGTTGGCCCGCGTCACCATGGAACGGCTATTAGGGCTTGGTTCCGCAAGCCGTCGACGGGCTCAGCTCGCGCCAGAGCACCGTCCCACATGATTCCCTGCACTCTGCCTTCAGGATTGATAAGGCCTGCTATAGGAGTGACTGATAGGAATCCATGTGTCCATTTTAGGGTTAGGTGTAGGAATACTACACCTACAGCAACGGGTGATTACACCACGTGGCCCCAGCTGTCGTGCAGCCAGTTGTGTCAGATTTGGGCGGCCATTCCAGGGGTGGCATAATACATGCTTCAGCCCCTGGTAGGCCCTGGGTACACCGATGCCCTGGATACCTGTGGTATGCTGAGACAGGGACTGACAAGGTGGCCCAGTTCCAATTAGTGGATGCACCTAACGTACATGTGTGTTAATTTCGAGAGAGAACAGCTAGGCTGTGGGTCTGATTGGCAGGCCCACAGCCGGAGAAAGTCGTAAACCAATGAAGCAAAAGCAAAAAATCTGGGTGATCATAGGATTGCAGACCCTACTCTCCTACATGACCCCCCCCCAAACTTTGGGACAATAAGCTAACCTTGACCAGGTGAGTCTTCTTGCTCTAAGTGGAAATACCTGGAGAGCCCATCTGCATTGCCATGATCAGTGCCAGGTCTATGCTCCACTGTGAAGTCCATCCCCTGTAGGGAAATGGACCACCTAAGTAGTTTGGGGTTTTCACCCTTCATTTGATTTAGCCACAAGAGGGGCTTATGGTCGGTCTGAATCTTGAAGTGAGTGCCAAACAAGTATGGCCTCAACTTCTTCAGGGCCCAAACCACAGCAAAGGCCTCCCTCTCAATAGCTGACCAATTCTTCTCTCTGGGGGTCAGCCTCCTGCTAATAAAAGCTATGGGCTGGTCATGACCATCAAAATTCAGTTGCGATAGAACAGCTCCCACACCCAGCTCCGAAGCGTCTGTTTGGACAATGAATGGTTTGGAGTAGTCTGGACTCTTTAGGATAGGTGCTGTGCACATGGCCTGCTTTAGGTCATCGAATGCCTTCTGACAGCTTGCTGTCCACTGAACTTTTTTTGGCATCTTTTTACTTGTCAGGTCGTTTAGCGGGGTCACAATGGATCCATAATTTCTGACAAATTTCCGGTAATAACCAGTCAGGCCCAAGAAAGCTCGAACCTGAGTCTGGGTGGTTGGAGGAGCCCAGTCCTGGATGGCCTGTATTTTGCTCTCCAATGGTTGAACCTGGCCTCCACCTACAAGGTGGCCCAGGTATACAACCTGTGTCTGCCCTATCTGGCACTTGGTGGCCTTGATAGTGAGGCCTGCCTTCTGCAGGGCCTCTAACACTTTCCTCAGGTGGACCAGGTGATCCTCCCAGGTGGAGCTAAAGACAGCGATATCGTCCAGATACGCCGCACAGAAGTCGTCCAACCCAGTGAGAGCTCGATTCACCAGCCTTTGGAAGGTGGCAGGTGCATTTTTCAAACCAAAGGGCATTACCACGAACTGATAATGCCCCCCCGGGGTAGAAAATGCTGTTTTGGGCTTGGCCTCCTCAGCTAACCTGATTTGCCAATACCCAGCTGTCAGGTCAAACGTACTTAAGTAGTTGGCCGAGGCCAACCGGTCGATAAGTTCGTCTGCTCTTGGTATCGGGTGGGCGTCGGTCTTAGTGACCGCATTGAGACCTCTGTAGTCCACGCAAAACCTCATCTCTTTCTTACCGCCCTGGGTGTGAGGTTTCGGCACGAGCACTACGGGACTAGCCCAGGGGCTGTCCGAGGGTTCAATGACTCCCAGCTCCAACATTTTCTGCACCTCTGTCTTGATGCAGTCTCTGACATGATCAGGTTGCCGATAGATTTTACTCTTTACGGGCAGACTGTCCCCAGTGTCGACCTCGTGGGTACACCACTTGGTCTGACTGGGTGTCAGAGAGAACATATGTCGAAAGGATTGAAGAACCTGTTTACAATCCTCTTGTTGATGCCCAGAGAGGCTGCCACAAAAGACAACACCATCTACTGATCCATCGTCAGGGTTCTGAGAGAGCAGGTCCGGGAGAGGGTCACTCTCCTCCTCCTGTCCCTCATCTGTGGCCATGAGCAAGCCCATGCCCTCCCTGTCGACATACGCCTTGAGCCTGTTTACGTGGAGCACCCTGTGGGGGCTCCGGGGAGTTCCCAGGTCTACCAGGTAGGTGACCTCTCCCTTTTGCTCAATGATCGTGTGGGGCCCAGACCATTTGTCTTTGAGTGCTGCTGGGGCCACTGGCTCCAGCACCCACACCTTCTGTCCAGGCTGATACACCGTCAGGACAGCCTTTTGGTCGTGCCAAGCTTTCTGTAATTCTTGGCTCGCCTCAAGGTTTTTAGACGCCTTTTCCATGTACTCTGCCATCCGCAAGCGGAGACCGAGCACATAGTCCACAATGTTTGATGCCGGCTTTCTGAGAGGTCTCTCCCATCCTTCCTTTACCAAACAAAGGGGTCCCCTTACAGGATGTCCGAACAGAAGCTCAAAAGGGCTGTAGCCAACCCCCTTCTGCGGGACCTCTCTGTAGGCGAACAAGAGGCAGGGTATCAGGACATCCCATCTCCGCCGAAGCTTTTCAGGTAGTCCGTGAATCATCCCTTTTAGGGTCCGGTTGAATCTCTCAACCAGCCCATTGCATTGTGGGTGATAGGGTGTGGTGAACTTGTAGTTGACACCACATTCCTTCCACATAGCAGTCAGATATCCCGACATGAAGTTTGCACCTCTGTCTGAGACGACCTCCTTAGGGAAGCCCACTCTGGAGAACACTCCAAGTAGGGCCCGTGCCACCACAGGTGCCGTAGTGGTCCTAAGGGGAATAGCTTCAGGATACCTGGTGGCGTGGTCCACCACCACCAGTATAAACTTGTGCCCTGATGCTGTCTGGGGTTCCATTGGTCCGACAATGTCGATCCCCACTCGTTCAAAGGGTACCCCCACCACTGGTAGTGGTATGAGGGGGGCCTTTGTCGTGCCACCTGACTTACCACTGGCTTGGCAAGTGACACAGGAGCGGCAAAACTCCTTCGTATCTTCGGACATGTGGGGCCAGTGAAAGTGTGGAACAATTCTGTCCCAAGTCTTATTCTGGCCTAAGTGACCTGCAAGGGGAATCTCGTGGGCCAAGGTGAGAAGGAAACCTCTCAGAGACAAGGGGATGACCAGCCTCCTGGTCGCACCAGGTTTGGGGTCTCTTGCCTCAGAGTACAGGAGTCCATCGTCCCAGTACACTTTGTGGGTACCCGTGGCGTTCCCTGCAGCCTCAGCAGCGGCCTGCTGTCTGAGGGGTTCAAGTGAGGGGCAGTCTAACTGTGCCTTCCCCAGGTCTTCCCTGGAGGGTCCCCCTGAGCCCAGAAACTCAACCTGACCAGGTTCAAGCTCTTGCGGCTCAGTTTCCCTCAGTTCTTTAAGGTCAGCCTCCTCGGAGACTTGATCCACGACCTGGGGCAAGGGGGAAGGCGAAGCCTTACCCTTACTGCTCCTTTTCTTGGAAGGTGTCTGGTCCGTTCTTCCAGGATCCAGCACCTGTTCAGTGGGGCATCTTTTGGCCTGTGACCTGGTCACAGCAAGGACATGTGCTGGCAAACCTAACATTTCCATGTGAGTCCTCTGCTCCACTTCTGACCATTGTGACGTTTCCAAATCATTGCCCAACAGACATTCTACGGGGAGGTCTGAACTAACCACAACCTTTTTCGGGCCACTTACCCCTCCCCAGGAGAAATCAACAACTGCCATACTGTGATTGGTAGTGACGTTGCTGGCATTGGTCACTAGGTAACTGGTACCTAGCATGATCTGTCCAGGGTCCACGAAGTTAGGCGTCACCATGGTGACACTGGCACACGTGTCCCTGTAGGCCTGAGCCACTCTTCCATTTATCAAAGGTGTCTGCCTGTATTTGCCCAAAGTATTGGGACTGGCATCAGGGGACATATCCATATCCCCTGTACAGACAAGGACGGCCTGAGTGAGCGTGCCGACTAAGTCGTCACTCCCCTCGGTTCCCAAGGTTAACCCAACTAATGCCTTGGGAGGCGCACTACCACTGCTGACTGTACTAGGGGGCGCAGGTGCCTTAGGGGCTGCAGTGGTAGGAGTTTGCCCTCCTTTCTTGGTGCACTCACTAAACCAGTGAGTCTTACTTTTACAGTATTGGCACCACCTTTTTGACTGGCCTTCTTGAGTCTTCTTCTTCTGTGAAGCCTGACCCCCACCCTCTTTGGTTTGTTGGGGACCTGTCGAAGACTTCTGGTCATTTTGTTCGTTCTTGTTACCCTTTTGGTCTGCTTTCTTCTGACCACCCTGGTTCTGATTCTGGTTCTGCTTGACCCTTGTTCTGACCCATCTGTCTGCCTTCTTTCCCAATTCTTGGGGAGAGGTCAGATCCGAGTCGACAAGGTGCTGATGCAACAATTGGTTCTGACAGTTGTTTAAAATCTGTTCTCGCATGATAAGATTGTACAATCCTGTGTAATCAGTAACCTTGCTACCCAGCAACCAGCCTTCCAAAGCCTTAGTGGCACAATCGACAAAGTCAGCCCAATCCTGAGACTGAATTTTCTGGGTGTCTCGGAACAGCACCCGGTACTGTTCCGTGGTTAAGCCGAACCCATCAATCAGTGTGTTCTTCAGGACTTGGTAGTTGTTAGCATCCTCAGCTCTTGTAGTGAGGAGCTTGTCCCTTCCTTTACCTTCAAAGGAAAGCCACAGTATAGCTGCCCACTGACTTGGGGGGACGCACTGGACAGTGCAGGCCCTCTCCAAGGCAGTTATCCACTTGTGGATGTCGTCCCCTTGTTTAAAGGGGGGCACTATTTTACTCAGGTGTCTAGTGTCTATACCCCTGTCTTTCTCTCTATTGAGAACGCTGCCACCAGTGGGATCTAACCCACTTAATTTCTGCTCTCGGGCTAAGGCAAGTCTTTCTTTGGCGAGGGCAAGTTCTTCCCGCTCGATCCTCAGATTGACCTCCCGCATCTTCGCTTCATGCTCCCTCCTCTGAGGGGAAGTCATTCCTCTCTGAGAAGGTGCCTGAGAGACATGTGTATGAACCGATCTGCCAGAGCCTCTGGAGAGAGACCTAGCTCGTCCGTTCCCAAGGTTAAGCCTGCTTGAGCGTGGGCCCGGGGCTCCCCCAGTTCCATTCTCATGCCTGCTTAAGTTGGTCCTTGTAAGCCTGCCGACTACCACTGGACCTTTGTCTGCCTCGTCTCCCGATAACTCGTCCTCGTCCTCCTCCTCTGTGTGGAGGTCGAGGTCTGGGTCACCGAGGGTTCCCTCTAAGGGAGGCATGTTCCCCTCTGCACTGGGGGGACCTGGGTTAGAGGACCTCCTAGCATCGTACGCCTCTAAGAGACCTATCAGTATTGCGATGGTAGGGTTAGAACCCTGGTTTAGCTTCCGGGAGGCACACAGTTGTCTCATCTCCTTGAAGCTAAGAGTTGCATATCGTGACACGACCTGTGGAGGGTCACTGACCACTAAGGGAGTCCCTGCAGACTCTCCGTGGACCGACATGCTTTTCTAGTGAGGTGTAAGTGTTGCACCTACCTACACTATGGGTTTACCTACTGATCCCTTGCTAAGAGTTGTAGTCAGGGTGTGCTAAGCCCTGTTACACTACAACAGCCGGTTCAGTAGAACTCGGAGTATTCTAAGTTAAGTTATATGTACCTGGGTACTTATGTGATCTTTCACTGCGATATTCTTAGGATACGTGTGTGGTAAAACAACAGCAAGCTCAAATCCCAACCGCTGCTCACCAATGTGAGAAGTTGGCCTGATATGTAGTGCTCACTATTCTAGTGATCACTGTGTATCATTCCAAACGACCCTTATTGATGATTGGTTGTAAGTCAACCTTTTAGACCAGCTATCCTAGTAGCGTGGATACGAGCAGTCTTAGGCTAAACTCTAGAGGGCGTGTTAAGCCAGCTGTTTACCATCACATATACCCCTTGAACACCAAGTGAAAGGACACCACACAAGTTGTTATGAAAATAAAAGGATATTTATTTATGACAAGACTACCCTGGCTCTTTATGAGTCAGGGAGCTAAGCACACTACAAAACTCTTAGGAAAATACTTCAGTTGCACAATTTACACAAATGCCCGAGGGGCACGAGAAACCATCTACACTAACAGTGAAATGCGAATGGTTAGAGTCTGGAGATACTGATTCCGGAGTGATCCGATCAGTGGGACTAAACGAAAAAGGAACTGGACACTTGTAGAGCGAACCTGCGATGGAGCACCGAGATGCTCGAGTTACCTAGCCCGGAGGCTGCGGCGGCGTGAAGTTCGTCAAGATGTCGGGAGTCCTCGTGTAGTCTCAGGAGCCTGAAAGAAGAAGTTGCTGGCAGGCGACCAGTGACGATGTTCAGAGCGATCCAAGCCTGGATCGGTGGTGAAGGAAAACCTGAAAGCAGAGGGGACTCAGTTCTCAACCGCTAGCCAGCGATCGTGTGGGTACCAGGAGGGTACCGGCTGAAGTCACCTCGACCAGGTGAGTGGGTGACGTCGGACTCGGCTGTTCCTCGGACCAGGAGGCGCGGCGGCGACCAGGATGGAGGGCGAGCTGTCCCACGAAGGTGTCTGCTGTCGATGATGCTGGGCCCAGGAAGGGGCAGCGGATCTTGGCAGTGGCCACCCAGGCGGGGGGAGTCAAGATGGCGTCGGGAGTGGACCAGGAGGGTCCGTGGTACTCCTCTGTTGAAGGGGAGCAAGAGCCAGTCTGGAGCAACCAGACTAGTGATGAAACAATCGTGGTGCGTCGTGAAGAGGGCCACAAGCCGGTCGGCAAGTGGTCGAACAACGCGGTGAACAACAAGGAGCGGAAGGGCCCCCACGCAGATCTCGGGGATGCTGGGGAGGCAGACTTCGATGCTGGAGCTGCTCAGGGTTAGGGCTTCTCAAACCCTAGGTGCACTCACTCGAGGGTCCCTCGGTGGGCGTGCTAGATAAGCGTCGTGCAGGTTCTGAAGATAGCCGGTCCCGCAGGTCTCGTCACACCTACGACTCTCAGCTGAGCTGATGAGGGAGGTAAAAGGTCAGAGATGGCAGGGAACTCGGGTCTCGTCGAGCTGGGCAGTCTTGATCCGTAGGAGAGACTTACAGCAAACCGCAAGCGCTTAGATGGTGCCTGCTGGTGCAGGGTGGCTACTCCTTAGCCACAAGGGAGAGTCTTCAGAAATAGTCAAGAGTTCCTTTCGTGGAAAGTAGTTCGTGATTCGGAGTTATCCGATTATCTGATTATCCAATTTGGGAAGGGGACTCGCTCCTACCTTTATTCTAAGAGAAAGGGGCTGGCCCGTGACTAGGTTCTACCTATGGGTGGAGCCAGGAGGGGGGTGGTTACACCCCTATCCTTTGTCCGGCTTCGCGCCAGCTCAGGGGCTGGTGTGCCCCCGAAACTGGTTTGAGCCGGGCTATGCACAGTGAGCACCGGGGTGCCACTTGCAGTCACCTTCCTTTCAGCCCTGCCTACCTGGGATACACAAACCCTGTCTGGGACGGTGCTAACACCGCCCTCGACAGGAAACCCTTTGTCCAAGCTCCCCTTGCTGGAAGGTCCCCCAGCAGCAGGAGGTCAGACTTGTGTCTGGTGGCAGCATCCATTTTGTGATGCTGAGGCTTGAGTCAACTTTAACCGGGGTTCAAGGTTACTTCCATGTCGGGTCCCTCTAAAAGGGGGGAATGCTAACCCCGTCACCAGGACTGGCGAGGGGTTCGTATTCCCATTCGTATGACACCTTACTCGACATGTATAGGTGATGCGATGCCAAAGTTAGCAAATAACCGCAAGGATTATAATGCCTTAAAAGTAGTTGGCCCGCGTCACCATGGAACGGCTATTAGGGCTTGGTTCCGCAAGCCGTCGACGGGCTCAGCTCGCGCCAGAGCACCGTCCCACATGATTCCCTGCACTCTGCCTTCAGGATTGATAAGGCCTGCTATAGGAGTGACTGATAGGAATCCATGTGTCCATTTTAGGGTTAGGTGTAGGAATACTACACCTACAGCAACGGGTGATTACACCACGTGGCCCCAGCTGTCGTGCAGCCAGTTGTGTCAGATTTGGGCGGCCATTCCAGGGGTGGCATAATACATGCTTCAGCCCCTGGTAGGCCCTGGGTACACCGATGCCCTGGATACCTGTGGTATGCTGAGACAGGGACTGACAAGGTGGCCCAGTTCCAATTAGTGGATGCACCTAACGTACATGTGTGTTAATTTCGAGAGAGAACAGCTAGGCTGTGGGTCTGATTGGCAGGCCCACAGCCGGAGAAAGTCGTAAACCAATGAAGCAAAAGCAAAAAATCTGGGTGATCATAGGATTGCAGACCCTACTCTCCTACAAATCCCTAGTAGGGAATGGAGTTAAATGTTGAGATCAAATACTGGTCGGCGGTGGATAAGACAATGCTTGATATTTGTGGCAGATACTGGTCAGCGGTGGATAAAACAATGCTTAATATTTGTGGCAGATACTTGTCAGCGGTAGATAACACGATGCTTGATATTTGTGGCGGATGCTTGGCGGGTGTTAAGACGATGCTTGATATTTGTGGTGGATACTGGTCGGCTGTGTATAAGACAATGCTTAATATTTGTGGCAGATACTGGTCCGCAGTAGATAAGGCAATGCCTGATATTTGTGACGGATGCTGGTCGGCGGTGGATAAGACAATGCTTGATATTTGTGGCAGATACTGGTCAGCGGTGGATAAAACAATGCTTAATATTTGTGGCAGATACTTGTCAGCGGTAGATAACACGATGCTTGATATTTGTGGCGGATGCTTGGCGGGTGTTAAGACGATGCTTGATATTTGTGGTGGATACTGGTCGGCTGTGTATAAGACAATGCTTAATATTTGTGGCAGATACTGGTCCGCAGTAGATAAGGCAATGCCTGATATTTGTGGCGGATACTGGTCGGTGGTGGATAAGACAATGACTGACATTCGTGGACGGATACTGGTTGGCGGTGGATAAGACAATGCTTGATATTTGTGGCGGATGCTTGGCGGTGGATAAGACAATGCTTGATATTTGTGGTGGATGCTGGTCAGCGGTAGATGAGACAATTCCTGATATTTGTGGAAGATACTGGTCGGCAGTGGAAAAGACAATGCCTGATATTTATGGCAGATGCTGGTTGGTGGCGGATAAGACAATGCCTGATATTTGTGAGGGATGGTGGTCGGGGGCGAATAAGACAATGCTTGATATTTGTGGTGGATACTGGTCAGCGCTAGATAAGACTATGTCTGATATTTGTGAAGGATGCTGGTTGGCGGCAAATAAGACAATGCCTGATATTTGTGGTGGATGCTGGTCGGCAGTGGATAAGACAATGCCTAATATTTGTGACGGATGCTGGTTGGCGGTGGATAAGACAATGCCTGATATTTGTGGTGGATACTGGTTGGCGGTGGATAAGACAATGCCTGATATTTGTGGCGGATACTGATTTGTGGTGGATAAGACAATGCTTGATATTTGTGGCGGATGCTTGGCGGTGGATAAGACAATGCTTGATATTTGTGGTGGATGCTGGCTGGCAGTGGATAAGACAATGCCTACTATTTGTGACGGATGCTGGTTGGCGGTGGATAAGACAATGCCTGATATTTGTGGTGGATACTGGTTGGCGGTGGATAAGACAATGCCTGATATTTGTGGCGGATACTGATTTGTGGTGGATAAGACAATGCTTGATATTTGTGGCTGATGCTTGGCGGTGGATAAGACAATGCTTGATATTTGTGGTGGATGCTGGCTGGCGGTGGATAAGACAATACCTGATATTTGTGGTGGATGCTGGTCGGATAAGACAATGCCTGATATTTGTGGCGGATGCTGGTTGGCGGCGGATAAGACAATGCCTGATATTTGTGGCAGATGCTGGTCGGCGGTGGATAAGACAATGCCTGCTATTTGTGGCAGATACTGGTCGGTGGTGGATAAGACAATGCTTGATATTTGTGGCGGATGCTGGTCGGCGGTGGATAAGACAATGCTTGATATATGTGGCGGATGCTGGTCGGCGGCGGATAAGACAATGCCTGATATTTGTGGTGGATGCTGGTCGTCGGTGGATAAGACAATGCCTGATATTTGTGGCAGATGCTGGTCGGCGGTGGATAAGACAATGCCTGATATTTGTGGTGGATGCTGGTCGGCGGTGGATAAGACAATGCCTGATATTTATGGCAGATGCTGGTCGGCGGTGGATAAGACAATGCTTGATATTTGTGGCAGATGCTGGTTGGCGGTGGATAAGACAATGCCTGATATTTTTGACGGATGCTGGTCGGCGGCGGATAAGACAATGCCTGATATTTGTGACGGATGCTGGTCGGCGGTGGATAAGACAATGCTTGATATTTGTGGCGGATACTGGTCGGTGGTGGATAAGAGAATGCCTGATATTTGTGGCGGATGCTGGTCGGCGGCGGATAAGACAATGCCTGATATTTGTGGCGGATGCTGGTCGGCGGTGGATAAGACAATGCTTGATATATGTGGCGGATGCTGGTCGGCGGCGGATAAGACAATGCCTGATATTTGTGGTGGATGCTGGTCGTCGGTGGATAAGACAATGCCTGATATTTGTGGCAGATGCTGGTCGGCGGTGGATAAGACAATGCCTGATATTTGTGGTGGATGCTGGTCGGCGGTGGATAAGACAATGCCTGATATTTGTGGCAGATGCTGGTCGGCGGTGGATAAGACAATGCCTGATATTTGTGACGGATGCTGGTCGGCGGTGGATAAGACAATGCTTGATATTTGTGGCAGATGCTGGTTGGCGGTGGATAAGACAATGCCTGATATTTTTGACGGATGCTGGTCGGCGGTGGATAAGACAATGCCTGATATTTGTGACGGATGCTGGTCGGCGGTGGATAAGACAATGCTTGATATTTGTGGCGGATACTGGTCGGTGGTGGATAAGACAATGCCTGATATTTGTGGCAGATGCTGGTCGGCGGTGGATAAGACAATGCCTGATATTTGTGACGGATGCTGGTCGGAGGTGGATAAGACAATGCTTGATATTTGTGGCGGATACTGGTCGGTGGTGGATAAGACAATGCCTGATATTTGTGGCAGATGCTGGTCGGCGGTGGATAAGACAATGCCTGATATTTGTGGCAGATGCTGGTCGGCGGTGGATAAGACAATGCCTGATATTTGTGACGGATGCTGGTCGGCGGTGGATAAGACAATGCCTGATATTTGTGACGGATGCTGGTCGGCGGTGGATAAGACAATGCCTGATATTTGTGACGGTTGCTGGTCGGCGGTGGATAAGACAATGCCTGATATTTGTGACGGAGAGGTGGCAGTTCACTCTTTGATGGCTGTTTGCACCTGGTCTGAACAGCCCAGTGTGGCATCCATGAACAGAGCCTGTTTTTTGCTGGGCTCATCTGCAAGGGCTCGGGCCCCATCTTGCACGGCTCGGATATGTGTGTTATGGGGAGCCCCCTTCATTTGTTTACTGGTGCTTGCACCATGGTGGTGTCCATTAGTGGTGGTCTTAGACCGCGCTGTTGTAGCTGTATTCACCTTCAAACGAATGATGGAGAAACTACAAGTTTGCGAATTTAGTTTTTTTTAAATATGAACAAATTTGGTAAATGTATATTGGATTTAGCCGAGGGGAAACCCCCGATTGTCCAACCTTATGGATTTATGCCTGGTCATACTGTAAGGTTCTCGTGCTAAGATCTATATTATTGTGGCGCCGAGGTTGTCAGAGAACATTCGTTCTGTTTCCATATTTGTAGGCAAAATGAAGACTTAAAAAATGCAACACGTTCCCCATGGGGGCAGTGACCGGAATCTGAGAGTTCACATTTTAGACCTGGTAGCGGCCTAGAAGAAGGACTTTCCAGGCGAACAGAACTGCTGGTGCATCACTTGTTTTGTGGCCAGTGCCTCGCTTTCCTTGTGGAATCCACCGTTAATGATTCACTTATTCCGCTTTAGCAACCTTGAGTTAATGAGACCAAAGTACTGAGCAGGGCCGCTTAAGGCTTTCACGACCTTCACTCCCACCAGAAAGGCGTGGATTTACGCTTTACACTCAAACCTGATGCCTGGAGCCTCCATGCTGGGGTCAGGC
This sequence comes from Triturus cristatus, assembly GCF_964204655.1. Taxonomy (NCBI): domain Eukaryota; kingdom Metazoa; phylum Chordata; class Amphibia; order Caudata; family Salamandridae; genus Triturus; species Triturus cristatus. The sequence continues at coordinate 1,173,916,789 of NC_140594.1, forward strand.
GTGCCCCCTGCAGAGCTGCTGGACCTTGCGTGCCACGAGTGCTTCCCCTACCATGCCTGGTGTGCAGCGTTCAGGTGCAGATTACATCCGTATTAATTTACATTACCTGAGTGGTCTCACATAAACCAGTCAGCCGTCTTGGAATGGGAAACCTCCTGCTGAATTGGTGAAGTGTGGCAACCACTAGCTCAAATTAAGCACCGTATTCGGCCTGTTTCACTTCACAGACTGCATAGCGGGAAGTGTCTGACCATCTGACTTTAAAAATGGGTTTAATGGACTCTGTCCCTCTCTTCATGTGACCGTGTCCATTCATCTCCTGCCCCTGTCCCTCTGTCCGTCTGTCACCTCTGCATTTCACACTGTCCTTTCGATCCCAGACCTGCCTCACTGCTAACCCTGACACGGGGTCCATTACTTTGTCCCTTCACATCGCCGTCTCTCTTCTCACACTCTTCCTATATTCATGAAAGGCGCTATCACTTTTCTCCCCCGTCCTCCAAACATCTCAGACTGTTTCTCTTCCCACGTGGCGTCTCAACTGACCACAGGCTCAGTCTCTCTTCACACCCCTCCGTTCACCACAGGCTCTGTCTTTTCTCACCTTGTCCCTCCGTTTACCACAGGTTCTGTCTCTTCTTACCCTGTCCCTTCATTCACCACAGGCTCTGTGTCGCTTCTCACTGTGTCCCTCCATTCACCACAGGGTCTGTCTCTTCTTACCCTGTCCCTCCATTCACCACAGGGTCTGTCTCTTGTCACTGTGGCCCTCCATTTACACAGGCGCTGTCTCTTCTCACCCTGTCGCTCCGTCACCACAGGTGCTGTCTCTTCTCACCCTGTCCCTCCAATCACCACAGGTGCGCTCTCTTCTGGCAGACTCTGTCTCTTCTCACGTGCCCCTCCATTCACCATAGGGTCTGCCGCTTCTCACCCTGTCCCTCCATTCACCACAGGGTCTCTCTCTTCTCACCCTGTCCCTCCATTCACTAAAGGCTCTGTATTTTCACACTGTGTCCCTCCATTCACCACAGGTGATGTCTCTTCTGACAGAATCTGTCTCTTCTCACCCTGTCCCTCCATTCACCACAGGGTCTCTCTCTTCTCACCCTGTCCCTCCATTCACTAAAGGCTCTGTATTTTCACACTCTGTCCCTCCATTCACCACAGGTGCTGTCTCTTCTGACAGAATCTGTCTCTTCTCACCGTGCCCCCCATTCACCACAGGGTCTGCCCTTCTCACCCTGTCCCTCTATTCACCATAGGCTCTGTCTCTTCTCACAGACTCTGTCTCTCTTCACATCCCTCCATTCGCCACATGGTCTGTCTAGTCTCACCTTGTCCCTCCATTCGCCAAAGATGTCTCTTCTCACCCTGTCCCTCCATTCACCACAGGCTCTGTCTTTTCACACTGTGTCCCTCCATTCACCACAGGTGCTGTCTCTTCTGACAGACTCTTAGTCTTCTCGCCGTGCCCCTCCATTCACCACAGGGTCAGCCCCTTATCACCCTGTCCCTCCATTCACCATAGGCTCGGTCTCTTCTCACAGGCTCTGTCTCTCTTTACATCCCTCCATTCGCCACAGGGTCTTTCTCTCCTTACCCTGTCTCTCCATTCACCACAAGGTCTGTCTCTTCTCGCCTTGTTCCTCTATTCACCACATGCTCTGTCTCTTCTCGCCTTGTTCCTCTATTCGCCACATGCTCTGTCTCTTCTCGCCTTGTTCCTCTATTCACCACATGCTCTGTCTCTTCGCGCCGTTTTCCTCTATTCACCACAGGCTCTGTCTCTTTTCAGCCTGTCCACGTTTTCTCCGTGAGCTCTGTCCGTCTTCTCACTCTGTCCCTCCATTCACTGGATGCTCTGTACCATAACCTGGTATTTATGCATTTGTAAAGCGCATTCTCCACCAATACCTGCCTCTTGACACAACAGGCTTTAAGGGATGGGTACCCTGCTAATGAGTGTGTGCCATTGGGCCCTCTGTGTCCCAGTGTGCCCTCTGGTCCCATGGCCCTCTTTCTACTAGTCTGCCCTCTGTTTGCAAGTGTGCCCTCTGTCTGCCAATGTGTCCTCTGTGTGCCCGTGTGCCTTCTGTCTGCTACTGTGGGCCCATGGTGCTATGTGTGCCAGTGTGACCTCTGTCTGCCAATGTTTCCTCGGTGTGCCCGTGTGCCCTCTGTCTGCCAGTGTGCCTGCTGTCTGCCAGTGTGGTCCCATGGTGCTCTGTGTGCCCTCTGTGTGCCACTGGGCCCTCTGTCTGCCAGCCTGTCCTCTGTCTGCCAGTCGGTCCCCTGTCTGCCAGTGTGGTCCCATGGTGCTCTTTGTGCCCCCGTGTGCCCGCTGTGTGCCACTGAGACCTCTGTCTGCCAGTATGTCCTCTGTCTGCCAGTGTGGTCTCCTGGTGCTCTGTCTGCCAGTGTGGTCTCATGGTGCTCTGTCTGCCAGTGTGGTCTCCTGGTGCTCTGTCTGCCAGTGTGGTCTCCTGGTGCTCTGTCTGCCAGTGTGGTCCCATGGTGCTCTGTGTGCCTGTGTGCCCTCTGTGTGCCACTGGGCCCTCTGTCTGCCAGTCGGTCCCCTGTCTGCCAGTGTGGTCCCATGGTGCTCTTTGTGCCCCCGTGTGCCCGCTGTGTGCCACTGAGACCTCTGTCTGCCAGTATGTCCTCTGTCTGCCAGTGTGGTCTCCTGGTGCTCTGTCTGCCAGTGTGCCCTCTGGCCCCATAGCGCTCTGTCTGTACACTGGTTCTGCCTGACCCAGAGGTTCTCTCGGGGGCTGCTCACCACTTTTTAAGGCACCGCAAATATTTCATCTCTGACATAACTCTGCTTGTTGCTGAGGGCTCGCAATTTTGGAAGGAACGAGGCTGGAAAAACCATATGTTTTTATTGAATGACATCACTTTGCTACCTTCCTCGTCTCCCCCGGTGCCAACCCCTGGGGAGGGAGAGGGTGGGCAGGTTCAGTAAAGGTGGGCGGGGGGAGCTCATCTTTATCCAGCCGTTGGCCCTAAACTCTGAAGGGGGCTTTCTGAACCTTCAGGAACTCTCTTTGAGAAGCAGCAGCCCCGCCCCCAGCCCCCCTTCACGGATTCCTGCAGCCGGATGCACTCATTACCTCATGCCCGAGGTATGCTGACGTCAGCGGAATCCAGGCCTTTTCCAGCCTCGCACTTCATCCATTTATTGCAGGCGCGGGGGGCCCGTCTGGCCATAAATGAACATTAATTACACGGGGTGTCCCCCGCTGGCCGCGGCGCATGCAGCCCTGGGGGGGGGGGGTCATCTACTGGGGGGCGACGGGCACAGAGGCGGGAGAAAACACACTAGCCACTGAGGGGGCCTCAAAGGGAAGTCCAGCTAAAACACATGCAAGCCCCCTGAGGGGGAGGGTTTGGCGCCCTCCGTGCCAGGAAGGATTCCTCTGACCCTCCGTGGCAGCAGAACACCCTCGCCCGGTAGGGCTGCCACCCTGCTCCTTAGTGCCACGACACCTGCGCTCTTCCCCGAGCACCTTCATTGGCCCCGCGTGCACAGCTTCATTGACCCCCAGTGCTTCCGAGCAGCATCATTGGCCCCCAGTGCTTCCGAGCAGCTTCATTGCCCCCCCCCCCTCAGTGCTTCCGAGCAGCTTCATTGGCCCCCAGTGCTAGCAGCTTCATTGGCCCCCAGTGCTTCCGAGCAGCTTCATTGGCCCCCAGTGCTAGCAGCTTCATTGGCCCCCAGTGCTTCCGAGCAGCTTCATTGGCCCCAGTGCTAGCAGCTTCATTGGCCCCCCAGTGCTTCCGAGCAGCTTCATTGGCCCCCCAGTGCTTCCGAGCAGCTTCATTGGCCCCCCAGTGCTTCCGAGCAGCTTCATTGGCCCTCAGTGCTTCCGAGCAGCTTCATTGGCCCCCAGTGCTTCCGAGCAGCTTCATTGGCCCCCAGTGCTAGCAGCTTCATTGGCCCCCAGTGCTTCTGAGCAGCTTCATTGACCCCCAGTGCTTCTGAGCAGCTTCATTGGCCCCCAGTGCTTCCGAGCAGCTTCATTGGCCCCCCAGTGCTTCCGAGCAGCTTCATTGGCCCCCAGTGCTAGCAGCTTCATTGGCCCCCAGTGCTAGCAGCTTCATGGGCCCTCAGTGCTTCCGAGCAGCTTCATTGACCCCCAGTGCTTCCGAGCAGCATCATTGGCCCCCAGTGCTTCCGAGCAGCTTCATTGCCCCCCCCCCCCCTCAGTGCTTCCAAGCAGCTTCATGGGCCCTCAGTGCTAGCAGCTTCATTGGCCCCCAGTGCTAGCAGCTTCATTGGCCCCCAGTGCTTCCGAGCAGCTTCATTGGCCCCCAGTGCTAGCAGCTTCATTGGCCCCCAGTGCTTCCGAGCAGCTTCATTGGCCCCAGTGCTAGCAGCTTCATTGGCCCCCCAGTGCTTCCGAGCAGCTTCATTGGCCCCCCAGTGCTTCCGAGCAGCTTCATTGGCCCTCAGTGCTTCCGAGCAGCTTCATTGGCCCCCAGTGCTTCCGAGCAGCTTCATTGGCCCCCAGTGCTAGCAGCTTCATTGGCCCCCAGTGCTTCTGAGCAGCTTCATTGGCCCCCAGTGCTTCTGAGCAGCTTCATTGGCCCCCAGTGCTTCCGAGCAGCTTCATTGGCCCCCCAGTGCTTCCGAGCAGCTTCATTGGCCCCCAGTGCTAGCAGCTTCATTGGCCCCCAGTGCTAGCAGCTTCATTGGCCCCCAGTGCTTCCGAGCAGCTTCATTGGCCCCCAGTGCTAGCAGCTTCATTGGCCCCCAGTGCTTCCGAGCAGCTTCATTGGCCCCAGTGCTAGCAGCTTCATTGGCCCCCCAGTGCTTCCGAGCAGCTTCATTGGCCCCCCAGTGCTTCCGAGCAGCTTCATTGGCCCCCCAGTGCTTCCGAGCAGCTTCATTGGCCCTCAGTGCTTCCGAGCAGCTTCATTGGCCCCCAGTGCTTCCGAGCAGCTTCATTGGCCCCCAGTGCTAGCAGCTTCATTGGCCCCCAGTGCTTCTGAGCAGCTTCATTGACCCCCAGTGCTTCTGAGCAGCTTCATTGGCCCCCAGTGCTTCCGAGCAGCTTCATTGGCCCACCAGTGCTTCCGAGCAGCTTCATTGGCCCCCAGTGCTAGCAGCTTCATTGGCCCCCAGTGCTAGCAGCTTCATGGGCCCTCAGTGCTTCCGAGCAGCTTCATTGACCCCCAGTGCTTCCGAGCAGCATCATTGGCCCCCAGTGCTTCCGAGCAGCTTCATTGCCCCCCCCCCCCCTCAGTGCTTCCGAGCAGCTTCATGGGCCCTCAGTGCTAGCAGCTTCATTGGCCCCCAGTGCTAGCAGCTTCATTGGCCCCCAGTGCTTCCGAGCAGCTTCATTGGCCCCCAGTGCTAGCAGCTTCATTGGCCCCCAGTGCTTCCGAGCAGCTTCATTGGCCCCAGTGCTAGCAGCTTCATTGGCCCCCCAGTGCTTCCGAGCAGCTTCATTGGCCCCCCAGTGCTTCCGAGCAGCTTCATTGGCCCTCAGTGCTTCCGAGCAGCTTCATTGGCCCCCAGTGCTTCCGAGCAGCTTCATTGGCCCCCAGTGCTAGCAGCTTCATTGGCCCCCAGTGCTTCTGAGCAGCTTCATTGACCCCCAGTGCTTCTGAGCAGCTTCATTGGCCCCCAGTGCTTCCGAGCAGCTTCATTGGCCCCCCAGTGCTTCCGAGCAGCTTCATTGGCCCCCAGTGCTAGCAGCTTCATTGGCCCCCAGTGCTAGCAGCTTCATGGGCCCTCAGTGCTTCCGAGCAGCTTCATTGACCCCCAGTGCTTCCGAGCAGCTTCATTGACCCCCAGTGCTTCCGAGCAGCTTCATTGGCCCCCAGTGCTTCCGAGCAGCTTCATTGGCCCCCAGTGCTTCCGAGCAGCTTCATTGGCCCCCAGTGCTTCCGAGCAGCTTCATTGACCCCCAGTGCTTCCGAGCAGCTTCATTGGCCCCCAGTGCTTCCGAGCAGCTTCATTGGCCCCCAGTGCTTCCGAGCAGCTTCATTGGCCCCCAGTGCTTCCGAGCAGCTTCATTGGCCCCCAGTGCTTCCGAGCAGCTTCATTGGCCCCCAGTGCTAGCAGCTTCATTGGCCCCCAGTGCTTCTGAGCAGCTTCATTGACCCCCAGTGCTTCTGAGCAGCTTCATTGGCCCCCAGTGCTTCCGAGCAGCTTCATTGGCCCCCCAGTGCTTCCGAGCAGCTTCATTGGCCCCCAGTGCTAGCAGCTTCATTGGCCCCCAGTGCTTCCGAGCAGCTTAATTGGCCCCCAGTGCTTCCGAGCAGCTTCATTGACCCCCAGTGCTTCCGAGCAGCTTCATTGGCCCCCAGTGCTTCCGAGCAGCTTCATTGGCCCCCAGTGCTTCCGAGCAGCTTCATTGGCCCCCAGTGCTTCCGAGCAGCTTCATTGGCCCCCAGTGCTTCCGAGCAGCTTCATTGACCCCCAGTGCTTCCGAGCACCTTCATTGGCCCCCAGTGCTAGCAGCTTCATTGGCCCCCAGTGCTTCCGAGCAGCTTAATTGGCCCCCAGTGCTTCCGAGCAGCTTCATTGACCCCCAGTGCTTCCGAGCAGCTTTTTTGGCCCCCAGTGCTTCCGACCAGCTTCATGGGCCCCCAGTGCTTCTGAGCAGCTTCATTGGCCCCCAGTGCTTCCGACCAGCTTCATGGGCCCTCAGTGCTTCTGAGCAGCTTCATTGGCCCCCAGTGCTAGCAGCTTCATTGGCCCCCAGTGCTTCCGAGCAGCTTCATTGACCCCCAGTGCTTCCGAGCAGCTTCATTGGCCCCAGTGCTTCCGACCAGCTTCATGGGCCCTCAGTGCTTCCGAGCAGCTTCATTGGCCCCCAGTGCTAGTAGCTTCATTGGCCCCAGTGCTTCCGAGCAGCTTCATTGGCCCCAGTGCTTCCGACCAGCTTCATCGGCCCCCAGTGCTAGCAGCTTCATTGGCCCCAGTGCTTCCGACCAGCTTCATTGGCCCCAGTGCTTCCGACCAGCTTCATTGGCCCCAGTGCTTCCGAGCAGCTTCATTGGCCCCCCAGTGCTTCTGAGCAGCTTCATTGGCCCCAGTGCTTCCGAGCAGCTTCATTGGCCCCAGTGCTTCTGAGCAGCTTCATTGGCCCCCAGTGCTAGCAGCTTCATTGGCCCCAGTGCTTCCGACCAGCTTCATTGGCCCCAGTGCTTCCGAGCAGCTTCATTGGCCCCAGTGCTTCCGAGCAGCTTCATTGGCCCCCCAGTGCTTCTGAGCAGCTTCATTGGCCCCAGTGCTTCCGAGCAGCTTCATTGGCCCCAGTGCTTCCGAGCAGCTTCATTGGCCCCAGTGCTTCCGAGCAGCTTCATTGGCCCCAGTGCTTCCGAACAGCTTCATTGGCCCCCAGTGCTTCCGAGCAGCTTCATTGGCCCCCAGTGCGTAAGCGGATAATGCCTAAAGCTCTAACCGTGACTCATCAAGCCCTCCATAACAAGGGCCCGTCGATTCTGCATTAAGAGATCCGTGCTTGCAGTCCAAGGAGAGTGTTGTGCTCTAGTCAGGCCGGACTGTTATCAGTACCCGCTTTAAAACAGAAGTGGAGAGGAGCCCCCCTCGGCCCCTCCCCCTTACAGTGCTCACTGCAGGTGTGAGGAATCCGTTGCCTGGTCAGGTGAGACTAATGTAGGAGGAAGCAAGTTTTAAACAAGCATTGAAAATGCAATAGGTCTCGCACTCGTTTAAGTTAAAGCAATTCTGTTTGTAATTAGGTGGCTTTTTAGCTTTGCTTTTATTAGTGGTTTTCAAACTTTCATGTACATACAATGCATATGTATGCGTATATGTATGCATGCATTTATATTTATACAGATATGCAGATGTATATGTATGTTTATGTATGTATATATATATATTCACTGAAAAAACCATAGGTTTCACACACGTTATAGTTAGGAATTAGCATTTAAAAAACCTTGCAAATTCACTTAAAAAACCATAGGTTTCACACATGTTATAGTTAGCTGGACATTTCACTCGTGAAAAACCATTGAAATTCCCCCGTTATAGTTAGTTCAGGCAACTATAACTCACGCGACCGCAATCCTCTGCTGATGACGTCAGATATTACATCACTGTATTTAGACACTTATTTACCCATGTCTTCTTCCATTAATTTTTAGCTATACATATATTACAAATATTTTTTTTTCAGAAAGACACATATGTCATCAGTGATGTAATATCTGACGTCATCAGCAGAGGATTGCGGTCGCGTGAGTTATAGTTGCCTGCACTAACTATAACGGGGGAATTTCAATGGTTTTTCACGAGTGAAATGTCCAGCTAACTATAACGTGTGAAACCTATGGTTTTTTAAGTGAATTTGCAAGGTTTTTTAAATGCTAATTCCTAACTATAACGTGTGTGAAACCTATGGTTTTTTCAGTGAATTTGTACGGTTTTTTAAATGCTAAGTTATGTATTTATTTTTATTTTTTTAAGGTTTTTCACCGTGCGCGCTCCGTGGGCGCACGGTGCGCTTCGCGCACCGAGCGCCCACGTTACGCAATTTGCGGAATTTTTCCGTTTACACCGTACGCGCACGCTACGCGTACTCCGCGATTTTTCGTACAAAAATTTAAAAACATTTTGGCCCTTAGGGGTCTTTCTGGGACCCCCTGACAAAGGCTAGGGGGTCAGGAACTGTCCACCCTGCCCCCTTTTCACGTTCTCCACCTTTGTTTTTTATCCCCTCACATTGCGAGAGACAAAATGGCGGCCGACACTTCGACACTTCCTGGTTTCGACCGATTCGAATGTTTACTAAGATCTAACAACCAATCAGAATCGCGCTCGCGCACGGCAATGTGCGCATACGGTAAGTTTTACCGTACGCGCACGGAGCGCGCCTATAGATATATATATGCTTTTAAATGCTATTTTCTCAGGAAATACCCAACAGATTTACACCAGACCTGCAAAAGGCACATCCCTGACCTGAGGACTACCTCTCTGCCAAATTTCAAGAAATTCTGTTCAGCCGTTCGGGCTGTAGCTTGGACTAAAGGTCCTATGGAAAAATGCATGGGGAAAACGCGTTTTGGGACCCCCCTTTTTCTCCCCCTTTTTCTCAGCCACCGCTTGTCGAATCCCCCCGAGACTTTCAGGGAAGGAGCGGAGCGCCCCACCTATTTTGAAAATTTCACGAGGTTTCGTCAATCGGCGCCAAAGTTATTCCAAATAGAATGTTGCGGATTTCCTATGGAATCACGGTCCTAACTATAACTATCTACTGGCGACCGCCAGTAGATAATATATTCATACATATATATAAATGCATATGCATATATATGCATATATATATATATATGTGCATATGTGTGCGCGTAGAGAGGTAGAGAGTACCTCTCTCTAGCTCTCTACGCGAGAGAGGTAGAGGTAGAAAGGTAGAGGTAGAGAGTAGTAGAGAGAGAGGTAGAGAGGTAGTGAGTAGTAGAGAGTGAGTAGTAGAGAGTGAATAGTAGAGAGTGAGTAGTAGAGAGTGAGTGGTAGAGCGTAATAGAGAGTGAGTAGTAGAGAGAGAGAGAGTAGCAGAGTGAGTAGTAGAGAGAGTAGTAGAGAGTAGAGAGTAGTAGAGAGTGAGTAGTAGAGCGTAATAGAGAGTGAGTAGTAGAGAGAGAGAGAGGAGCAGAGTGAGTAGTAGAGAGAGGAGTAGAGAGTAGTAGAGAGTAGTGGAGAGTGAGTAGTAGAGAGTAGTAGAGAGTGAGTAGTAGAGAGTAGTAGAGAGTGAGTAGTAGAGAGTGAGTAGTAGAGCGTAACAGAGAGTGAGTAGTAGAGAGAAAGTAGCAGAGTGAGTAGTAGAGAGAGTAGTAGAGAGTGAGTAGTAGAGAGTGAGTAGTAGAGCGTAATAGAGAGTGAGTAGTAGAGAGAGAGAGAGGAGCAGAGTGAGTAGTAGAGAGAGGAGTAGAGAGTAGTAGAGAGTAGTGGAGAGTGAGTAGTAGAGAGTAGTAGAGAGTGAGTAGTAGAGAGTGAGTAGTAAACATACCATAAACATTGAAGGACTACCATTATAAGTGCAAGTTTTCATTATTTTGCTTAATCCAAACGTTTGCGTGTTTTATAACCTGCAGAAGATTGGTTTAATTAGAACACGTCAAGCAGAGAGACATTTTCTAGTCAACCCGGTAGCTCCTGTGACTTTTCTTGGGGAGTTATACTCTTGCAGAGATATTTGCAGGATCACTGGAATGTATTTCACAAAATAAGTGTAATTTTGCAAACGTTATCCACATATCATTAAAAAAAATCGGATACGTATTTCTAAACAAACGTGATAATCATTTATGTATTTTCATTGTGTCGCATTTTAAGCTTGGTGCGAGCATTGATGTGGCAGGAATGGGCCTTCATGCATCTATTTATACATAACTTTTGCTATTGTTAGATTTTCAGTGTGAACAGAGTTCTTTCAGCTGCTCGGTGCCAAAGACAGGATGTAAATATTTGAGCAGATGACAAACAGCGGATGCATCTTTCCACAATGTGCACAATTTGCGTGTTGGAAAAGCAGTAGCTGCGAGCCCGGGCACAATACATAGCACCAGCAAAAAAGACCTTTCACTTTCCTCCATTAGCATTTGTTGATTTGGAAATTTAAAACAGAAAGTTGTAGATCAGCTCCTTGTCATCAGAAACCTCCCACTCAAGTACCGTTTTTGTTGGACAAACCAGTGTAATGTGGCACTTTCACTCAATGATGGTGAACAGGGACGACGACTTCCAGATAGGAAGTCTTTGCTCCTTGCCAATCCTTGTAAAACAAGCGCGGCCTCTTAACAGGGCGGACAGAAGATGTGAACGCGGGGACGGGCTTTACTGGTGGCGAAAAAAAAAGTCCCCAGAGTCTCACGCCGCCAGTAAAGCATCCAATTCCCGCGTGCACATCTTTTGTCTTGTTTGTCTCCCCGCATGCATGCTGGAATCGTATCGATTCCAAAAGGTCCTCTGCATGGCAGAGCAGCGCATGCGCTGCTTTTCACCAGGCCGAGACCTTAAAAAGCATTAAAAACCTACCTCGTCAGCCTTTATGGGTTTGGTTTACTATCTGAGGTCTGCTAGTCTGTTTTTGCCATTGATGCGGAGTGCCGGGACACTTTGGAGTGGCCGAGCGCTATATAAATAATTTTAATTCATTCATTTCGTTCAGTTCTACCTGGTACCCCATCTATACAACCCTAGACGTGAGCACAAAGGAATAAACCAGAATGGACAATATATATGAGTCCCTGCTTCTCCTCTTAAGTAACATATGGATCAATTATATACCATAGACCACAAACGGAAATTGCCTCTTAGGGCATAAATGTCGGCTTGCGGTGTTTATTCCTAAGAGCACGTACCCGGACACTGAGCGAGCCTTGCCAGTTTCCGTTTAAGTTGTGAGACCGAATGTTTTGAGTTTATCACTTTTACGGAATTTGATTCTACTGGATTTCGCAGGCAAAAGACCTCACATTCTTGGATGTGTGTTTAAGCAAGACTTGTATCGACATTATCTCGCACATCGGGAAATGTTGTGCCTGAATATCAGAAGAGAATGTTTATATACTCTGCACAAGACTCTTTCTGTAAAGTCTCAACCTTTGATTTGCCCTGAGGATAGCAAGGTTACTTGGATTGTGGTTTGTCTTCATGCAATTAAAATAGTATTTGTGATCAACGGAGAAGTTTGCTAACACTTACTATGAGATCTTTGGATTTGTCCTGAGGATAGCAGTTCTGTCTCCGATTATCAGTATTTCCGAGGTCTTTTCTTCTTGCCCAGACTTGATATACATCATACCTTATCTCCAACTTTGAAAGCACCATTTTTGCAGTTGATTGTGACCCACACCATGTTTTGCCCTGATGATGGTCCTGGAGAATTGCTGTAGAAGGATCGAAACGTCACCTTGTCCACAAAGGGGCCTTTCTATGGAAAACAAAAATGTGTGTTCCTTGCTGGACTGTACTTTGAGGAACACAATTTAAGCTTCTCGTAGTTCGATTTTATGTTTGGTCTTGAATATTTGTGTTTGTAAATGCTGAAACGTGTTACATGTTGATCACAAGTAGATGAGGTCTCAGGTGCTTGTATTTTATTCACGAACAGTGTTTTTGAGATAATACAAATTAATAAACACATTATGCCCCTCCTGAAGTGGTTTTGGTGGAATTTGTCCCTCTTGACACTTTTCTTCTTGAGACCTTTACTGGTGGCAAGCCGCTGAACGCTCCAGCCAAGCTCAAACAAGATGCACGGCTCTGGTTCAGCTCGAGGTCCTCCTGGCCGCTCGAGCCCAGTATGAGCCCGAGCTTATCAGTGGCTTCTGCCTGCCACGTATGATCTACCCTCATGCACACAGAATTAAAGATGAAGTATTAATCTTTGATGTACAACAGGAGAGACAAAGAGATACCCACCTACTGACTGAAATGGACAATTAAAAGCCACGAAAACTGTTCTCAGTCCCGGCTTGCCTGCGTCACCAAAACCTGAACCTCATATGGCACTCATCCCCCCCCCCCACACATACACACCACATTCAAAAACACTTACTTGAAGTAAGTGGGTGCCACAAGAATCGAGCAAAATACATATATGGTTTTAATTTTCATTTATAAACAGTTATGAAAAAATATTATTCTTTTGTACTCAGCATCCAAATATCACAATTTGTTTAAAAACACATGTACATCAAGATGAAGAACATAATAACCAAAAACCAAAAACAACTGAAAAAAACTTTTCACAAACAAAAACAACGACAAAAAAGAGAAAAGTTAAGACCCATCAATTGGTCAATTAAAAAATCTGCAATGTGCATCAACCGGGATCCATGTTCGTATCCCGGTCTCATACGAGGCCTCCCAGGGCCCAGCGGATATTGCTTTCCGAGTCCGTCGAAGTGGTAGTTTTGTGGCATCCCGTCCCCCCTGTGTGAGGAGTCCCTCTATATGTTTTTCTCTAGAATAGTGCCACAAAGCAGGCCAGGGAAGGAGAGGGTGCTGTAATTGGTAGTAGGCAAGGTAACTTTGTGAGGCAGGCCCAGTACTTTTAAGGAAAAGTGGCGGTGGTGGTCGGGGGTCTGTTCCTTCGAGCTAACAGTCTAAGCTACAGGCTTGGGTCTGCAAAAGTACACAGTGCCATATCTAAAAAATAAAATTAAAAAACTTTCAGCTGCGCCCGTGCCTGGATTCTAATTGGAGGAAATCATGTGAGCAACGCAAGTGTCGTAAATACGCATGGACAGAAAAAAATGGAATATACGTGAATGGACCGGCAAAAGAGATGTTTCTTTTGAATGATTTGTTTCAACCCTAAACTTATTCGTCAACAGGGACAAATGGTTTGAGCTTTATTGACCAGAGGCGTTTCCCTCTCTTCTACCCACCTTCCGCGACATTCCTGGACCAAAAGGCATGGCACGCTTATAGGTGGAGATTCACCAGTGGGTGACTGTGAGTGAGTACCGCAGGGCCAGAGTCCCACAATGCCTTTCAGCGTGTGCACCATTCCCAGCGCTACTGTCGGATGTCTCCTCCTGCGTATGACATGGCCTACGGCTCTCCATCCAATGAGGAGAGCCGACATGCATGGATGTATGGCGCGACTGAGCAGACTGCAAGATGGCGGCTCAGGTGGGATGCACCTGTCAGCACGGGGAACAGTATTTTGTTCTTCAGTGCTCGCCAGTATCTCCTGGAGCTGGTGGGGTCCAGATGGGTGAACCATGCTGGCATGTGGGGGGTGAGTTCATGGTTGGCGGGGTACATCCGGTTTCTTATGCATCGCACAGGAATTCTACCCATAGGACACCAGTGTCATGGGGACCTCAAAGGGGAGCTTGGGTTGTAGGTGACTTGATGACTAGAGTACTGAGTTAAAAAAAAAGTGGCCTTGTGTGACAATCGTGTAAATAGGATTGATGCGGGGGGGGCGTTTAGTTCAAAAGTTTGGAGTCTTCAATAAATAAGGCCCGGGTTTGTGATATCTCTGCCCAAACAAGGGACTTCTCGGCATGTCAGTTGTAGTTTAACGGGAGCACTGCCTCTTCCCAAAATGTACTCATGCACACCCCCCTCTAGGGAGTAAATCTGCATTTGAAAATCATGTCAAACAAGCATTTACACATGCAACTTGATTCATATTCAGAGAAGAGTCTATTCCCTCTGGAGCAACCTCTTTTCTGATGGTGAAAAACGGAATATACAATGGCACACGTGGCACGTGCATACTCTGTGGTGAAAGCACCACGCATGCCCACGTGAAACAAAATGCAGAGTTCAGGAGGGCAATGGTTTTTTTCTCACCTAAGTTACAGTAAGTTACAGGTAGGTGCAGAAAGGCTCTGAAACGGAAACTTTGTTAGAAAGGAACATCTTCAAACCCGAAGCCAATAAGTTCTCCACTTCATAAGAGGTTCTGTTCTCCTGCAAGAATATATCTTGTATTTTTCCATCCTGCTATTTGGAGCAGTGCGCGATGGAACAAAAAACTAAATTAAAAAGGCTGTAAAACGCAAGAACATAGGACATTTTCTTTCAACCCCTGTAAATTACAGAACGGACTGCATGCATCATGTTATTACAAGAAACCCCACCATTTCAAGGGTGGATTGTGGCGGGGCCGGGCTCCAGTGGAAAGTGTTACACGGAGGGGTCCGGTTCCTGAATTACGCGCCTCCTCCGGTCCCAGAAAGTGATGGCTCGGAAGCCATTCTTCAGCCTGCGCCTCCCAACAGGAGCTTGGAATACCGGCGGCGGAGACCACAGCCCGTGTGTGCATTTACCCACAGCTGGAACCAGCTGCGGGTGGGAGGCAGGGAGGGGCCTGAGCGCACAATATGGATTCAGTGTTCACATACAAAGGGCCAGTGATGCAAAGGAACCAATGACAGACAATGAGACAGGCCACCACCAAACACGTCATAGGTACGTATTCAGTGTTCACAGGCAAAGGGCCAGTGATGCCCCGCGACCAGTGACAGACAATGAGACAGGCCATCGCCAAACACGTCATAGGTGCGGATTCAGTGTTCACACAAAGGGCCAGTGATGCACCGGGACCAGTGACAGACACTGAGACAGGCCTTCACCAAACACGTCATAGGTACGGATTCAGTGTTTACACACAAAGGGCCAGTGATGCACCGGGACCAGTGACAGACAAAGAGACAGGCCATCGCCAAACACGTCATAGGTGCGGATTCAGTGTTCACACAAAATGGATCAGTGATGCCCCGTGACCAGTGACAGACACTGAGACAGGCCTTCACCAAACACGTCATAGGTACGGATTCAGTGTTTACACACAGGGCCAGTGATGCACCGCGACCAATGACAGGCAATGGGACAGGCCATCGCCAAACACGTCATAGGTGCGGATTCAGTGTTCACACAAAATGGACCAGTGATGCCCCGTGACCAGTGACAGACACTGAGACAAGCCTTCACCAAACACGTCATAGGTACGGATTCAGTGTTCACACACAGGGCCAGTGATGCACCGCGACCAATGACAGGCAATGAGACAGGCCACCGCCAAGCACGTCATAGGTACGGATTCAGTGTTCACACACAGGGCCAGTGATGCAAAGGGACCAATGACAGGCAATGAGAGCTTTCATGTAGCTTCTGCCTCCCTCTTTCTCTCCTCCTAGGATCTGGTATTATGGTCAGAGCTACCGATTGTGGAACTAGGGATACAGGTTTGAGTCTCTGCATTGGCTCAACATTTTGTGATTCTTGGCAAATCAGGTAATCTCCTGATGCCCATAGACAATGCACGTGACCGTATGCAATGTAACCGGTGCTCATGTAAAGCGCTCGGACATCGGGACAAGTTCACTGTGTATTTAAAAACTCCAGAAAAATGAACTAAGAGGTAAAAACAAAGCCTTAACATAAGAAAAGACATATAGATACGCATTTCCCACTGAGTTGTACAACTGGAAAGCAGAAAACCTGGCTAAATCGCAGCTTCCCCACTTAAATTGTGTGATCTTAGGCAAATATTTAATTTCACCAAAACTCTTTTTTCTTCATTATCGTGCCTAAAAGCACGTTCAAATATGTGAGTTCAGACGACAAGTTGTACTAAACTGTCCCTTTTAATAAGTACTTCTCAGCGCAGTGCTATAATGTGCCTTATGAATGTCAAAGTTTCCACATGTTAAAGAAATGTACTTTTTTGGAACTTTGAAGAGCCTGTATCAGTCAAAAAAGTCTTTATTACGATTGTTCATCTTAAAAGACATATATATACAATAAAACAATGTGAAATACTGCGACCATAGATTGGATATCACAGGGTATATTATTTATACACAACATACAATTCATTTAAATTAAAAATGTCCATAAAATTCCATCTAAAAAGATAAAATTGGCAAAGTTTACTGTAGTCCACCATATCTTTCGCGAATAGCCCAAGACCAGCTTAGGAATTTGGCTACCCCTATGATAATAGTTCCATTGTCTCCAATTTACAGAAGCCTTTTAGCAGTCATAGCGGAGGTTGTGCAAAGAGATCTACTCAAGGGTTTGAGCCACGTGCTCCTAGCTAAATGATAGGCTGGACAGACATAGAGAAGGTGGCTTACATTTTCAATACAGTCAGGGCAGAAAGGACACCTGTCTCCCATACCAGTTTTCCATTTACTGGTAAATTTACTGAGTGGGAGCGTTTCTACCCTGAACTGGTGGTACAGCCTGCGATCTCTGGGTTTGGTAATCAGATCCCAGTAAATTTCAAGGGATGGTTCGTCCTTGAAATCCCCAAAAACTCTAGTCAGTGGGGATCCTACCAGAGTAGAATGTCTCCTAGATTTTACTAAGCTCCAGTATGCTGCTCTTAAATTGGTCTTAGATGGGGGGACAACCATTTCCGGGGATACCCAGAAATCCCTCATTCCCATATCAATAAGGAGGTTTTTGACAGTTTTTAGCCATAGAATCTTATTAGAGTGGTCCAACCCCCTTACTTCAAGTAAGGCCTTTGCGAAGTGATGTAATTCTGGGGTAGACCACAACCTTCTCCAAAAGAGGACCATTCTAAGCTGTGCAATGTCCTCAATAGGGTTACAACCAAGGTCAAACAATAGGGGGATTCGAGGAGTCGATTTTGTAAGGCCCACAATTGATCTTAAAAATTTATTTTGGGCCAGAGCTAAATTGGACAAGTTACAACAACCCCAGATCTCAGCACCATATAAAATAGCAGGGACTATTTTCAGGGAATACAGCTTTATTGCTGGAGCCACTGGCTTAGTTAGAGATAGCCTATACTCCCTTAAAAGGGCTCCTGCTAGCTGAGAATGTTTCAGGGCTAGAAGCTTCACCTGTGGGGTCCAGCTCAATTTTTCACTGAGGGTAATGCCCAAATAAGTAAAAACTTTGGTCTGCTCCGGGGGCTTCCCACCCATGAAGACTTTTGCCGAAACGTCTCCTGCCCCGTGGAGCACCATAAATTTAGTTTTCTCTACACTAACCTCAAGCTCATGTTCGCTGCAAAAGGCCTCAAAGCGGGATAAAGCCCGCTGCAGACCCTGCCGTGTTTTGGATAAAATCAAGGTGTCATCAGCGAACATGAGCAAGGGCACCCTTTGGCCATCCAGCTTTGGAGCATCAGTGGGGTGGTCTTCGAAAAACTGAACGACCCCATTTATAAACAATGAAAACAATGTTGGGGCTAGAACACACCCCTGGCGGACTCCTTTCTCTACCTTGAATCTTTCGGTGACCTCTCCTGGGTTCCCCCAGCGGACCTGGGCATAATTAGAGCTGTGAAGCTTGAACACAAAGTCAGCTAATTCCTTGGGCATCCCTAACCTTAACAGCACGTCCCAGAGTTTAGATCTTGGGACAAGGTCGAATGCGGACTTTAAGTCCACGAACGCTGCAAAAATGAGCCCCTTACCCAAAAGGACCTCCTTCCAGTAAAGTAAAACAAACTTAAAAACCTGGTCCAGTGTTCCCATGTGTGCCCGAAACCCTACTTGGAGGTTAGATAATATATCATTTTCGTCCATCCAACTATGGATTCTTCCAAGTATGACACGGGCAGTGATTTTTTGCAGCGCATCGATGAGACTGATTGGCCTGTAATTGTCCGGTGCAGAACGATCTCCCTTTTTGAAAATCGGGATTATTTCTGCACCGGACCAAGAATTGGGGAATGGAGTCCCCCCTGCCAGTGAGTTCATCAGATTCGTTATGTAAGGGACCCAGAGATCGCGATCCTGCCTGAATAAATCCGCTGGGATACAATCAGGACCAGGTGCTTTACCACTCGGGATGTTCTTCAGGACCACCTCAACCTCCTTAGTACTAAACCTTAAGGGAACATCTATCGATATAGGTGGAACGAATGAAACCCGCTCCGAGTCCTGCTGGTATTGGGCTTCGAAGTGGGCAACCCAATGGTGTGGGTCCACGTTATTATTAGGAACTGCCGACCTATGTCCATTCCCCCACTTTATTAAATCCCAAAAATGGAACATATTTCTGCCTTTGCATGCTTCCAGCAAGTCCTTCCAACGTCCCTCATCCCACTCTCTTTTAGCCTGCTTTAAGGTGGATTTATACAAAGTCCGGGCCTGTTTAATTGTAGGGTAAATTCTGGATTTAATAGCGGACAGAAGGGCTTTATGTGTGGACCTGCAAAGCTCGTTATACCAGGAAATAGGATCGGGTTTTTGGTTAGGCCTCCTAGGCTTTGAATTAATAAAATAGGTCTTCAGCCTACTAGTGAGCTCCTTGTGGATAAATGGCACTTTAACATTAAGGATTTCCTGTGAGCTGCATTCGTTTATTTCTCCTATAGCTCTTGCAACCAGGGCCCTAATTTCTAACACTTTTGTCTCATCAAGTGCCACCATGGCCCATTTGACCCGCCTAAAGTCATTACTCAATGTTAATGGGACACCACAGCTTACTGTGTTCCCAACGGCCAAGGGGTTGAAACCTTGGATATCCAAAGTGAGAACCAGAGAGTTATGGTCGCTTTCGGTGCGGGTTTGAACTACCATATCTAGCACGGTGTGCCAGATTTCCAAATTTACCAAAATGTAATCGATCCTACTTTTCGTACGACCGTTATCAAAAGTCGCTACACCCAGGACATCGGATTTGGTCCTACCATTTGCTGCTCTGAGGCCCCATTCCAAGCACAGCCCTTTTACCTGGAGCGCTACCTCAGTCCATTTCTTTATGGATGGTAAATTCAGCTGGGGCACGGCCCAATAGGCGTCCTCCTCCTCACTCAATCCACCATCCTCACTGTCCAAAGGTTCAAAGCAAGTATTAAAGTCCCCCATAATAATTAAGTTATTATTAAAGGGGCCTTCCGCTAGAAAGGTCTCGAGTACAGTTATAACCTGTGAACTCCTGCCACCCACTTGGCCCCTGTATTATATGTTAAGTAAAAATAAACTGGGGCCACTCTGAAATCTGACTTTAATTGCCAAGATATCCGGGTTTTCAAGGGGAATCATATCAACTGTGACCCCCTTGGTTTGCCTAACCCAGAAGGTCAGACCCCCCGCCGGTCTCCCCTATGTCCCCTGATTGCAGGTTTTGAGAAGTTTAAATAACCTGCATGAAAGATATTCTCCACTGCCCATGTTTCTTGGAATGCCCAGATGTCAACTTCATTGATTAATAATAACCAATCTGCTAGGCCAGTCTTAGATTCCAGCCCAGCGATGTTCCAAGAAGCAATAACCATAGGTTTCCTAGGTCCTGAGTTAGTCGGACACCCCTCGGGGGTTGATGACTCTACAAGAGGGCTACCTAAATTCGTTATGGACGGAGAGGAGATCCTAGTTAGGGCGTCGGGCTCTAGAGAATTGACTTGTTGGGCTGCGGCGGATTCGACTGTAATTCCAGTACTACCTTCCACAGGATACCCTGAGCCACCCGACCTCTGTCAATCAATATCTTCTAAGGAAGATAGGACCTCAAAACGATTATTAAGCTCGATTCGAGGGCCTGGTCTATGGTCAGCACCCTTATGAATTTGGACACCTCTGTGTCGCAATGCCCCGTCCTGTTTGTAAAAGTAACCTAGCGGTAGAATGCTAATGGACAGCCAGTCGATGGAAGCATTGGCAGTAATCTCAAGTATATGGTTAACCAGTCCTGGCGACCTAAAACTTAAGATCACGCAATCCCCAGCTAAGATTTTATCAGAGTGGCCAACCCAGTCAATCCGTCTAACCATTTTGAAGTCCATATACAGCCTATCCCCAATGCCAGTCTTTTTGTTCAAATAATGTAGGGCCTTATTTCTGAGAGACGACCAATGCTCTTGTGAGTCCACTGGTAAGGGGGGAACGTTTGCCAGGACAATGGTGTAGGGTGTCGCTTGAGGGGGCAGATGAAGAAAGGGATACCTCGAATGAACACCAGGATTATTAGCAATTTGCCCACAAAGGCTCCTAGGAGCCAAAGATGTTTGGTTGGGAAATGCCTCTGCGTTAGGTCTTTCTGTTGGCACAATAGTTCTTACTTCCCCCACTTTCCTTGCCTCGTCCACCAATTTTTTGGGACATGTCGTGGCACCAGTCTGATTGCTACAATTGTTATCTACCGTGGACAGAACAGCCCCTACTGAGACTTGCATAGGGGGCTGTAACGTGGATACTAGGGATGTTCGATCCAAGGCCTCCTCCATCTTAGCTAACCTTTGGTCAACCAAATCCAAACGTTTATAGAGCGGCTCAAGAATGGTTGCTAGATTTTCCTCTAATAGTTTAATAAAATCCCTTTTAGTTAGAGAGCAGTTTATGATAGGGGGATCACTAGGGTTGTTGTCTGTGGTTGGGGGGTTAGGACCACCAAGAACAGGAGCCTCAGTCGGGACTTTGGCAGGCGTGGATTTGTTTTTAATAGTACTGCGTCCCTTCTTTGTTTTATTCTGGGGATCCTTAGTAGTTCTTCCTACTGTTTTCATCCCCCTAGTCTTAACCCTGACTGGACTGACCAGATTAATCTGTGTGGCCGAGGTGGAGGGATGCTCAGGGGAAATAGGATCTAGGCTATGGGTAGATGTCCTGGGCTTGTCGATGGAATCAATAACTTTAGATGACGGGCTGGGGGCATATAAAGGGGCGGCAGGTGTAACCCCCCGCCCCCTAGCAGCCTAGGGTCTAGAGAGAGTCTCTGCTCTGTAGCCTCGATTTCATGTACCAACAGGGATTCGGCTCTTACAAGAAAAGCATCCAAAGTGCCCACCACCTTATCCCCAGATTTCCATTTGGACATTTTGGATATTAGTACAAGAATATAGCCAACGAGCTTGACTACAACTCAGGAATCAGGCCCAACTCACCAACCCAGTGTCAAATGCCAAAAATGAACAGCACCTGGCCCAGCCCAGCCTCCTTCGGCCTCTGACGGCCGTAGACGGTCCGCCCTTTGCCCGGGCTTAGCCCGCGACTCAGGGAGTATGTCCAGATTTAAAGCGCCTCCGGGCGCAAGAGGTGATAACGCTGCTTCCGGGGTGGTGACTGCCGGGGAGCCTGGGAAGTGTAGTCTCTCCCTCCCTCCTCACTGCGGCCAGAGATTGCAAACACGGCGGCGGGAGGGAGGAGGTGGCAGGGACTGCAGCGATGGCACCACACGAGGGGGACCCGGGGGTAAGCGCAAGACCCAGCAGAGCAAGTCAGGTAACCAGCAGAAGTACACCCGCTCCACCGGGAGTATGTCCAGATTTAAAGCGCCTCCGGGCGCAAGAGGTGATAACGCTGCTTCCGGGGTGGTGACTGCCGGGGAGCCTGGGAAGTGTAGTCTCTCCCTCCCTCCTCACTGCGGCCAGAGATTGCAAACACGGCGGCGGGAGGGAGGAGGTGGCAGGGACTGCAGCGATGGCACCACACGAGGGGGACCAGGGGGTAAGCGCAAGACCCAGCAGAGCAAGTCAGGTAACCAGCAGAAGTACACCTGTATCATATTCTACTTGATGTTTGTTGATTGGCTTACGTACCAAATACTTTCAGGGTTCGACCCTTGCTCAGCTTGAATCTCCACGTTCATATATTGACTCGCCGATCCCTACTGTCTCGAGCATTATTTGATCTAAGCTTGAGTGCCACATAGTTTACATTTTGGTACCATAATGTCCAGACCATGGGGTGGTAAGGGCAGTGCTTAATTTGTAGAAATAGAAGTGCCAGGGCCCTCATCAGGAACCCACTGCAACTTGCACCACCCATTGCCCCGGACAGCGCTGCCAATGATGGTAACAACACGAGTACACGGCATCCCTCCTACAAGTGTGACATTGAGACTGCCCCTGGCCCCAAAGCTATAAGAAGGGGTTGGGCAGCAGGTATTATTACCCTGTTGTAATATATATTGAATGAATATACAACTGTTGTTGTGTTCATCTGTAAATTAGACGTACAGTGCTACCATGTGGCAGACTGTCACAAGCACCGGTGTTGACAATTAAATGCCGGTGCTGAGCACTGGAAACCACCGGCTCAAATTAGGCTCTGGCAAGGGTTTCCTAGTACTGATCACTGGGCGCCCTACTTCCATCCCAGAGTGCACTTCGTTTATTTGCACAATGTATCCCCGGTTGCTTAGAGATCTTCTAACCCAGTTCACCCCACATCAGTGATTGTGGAAAGGTCACCCCGTTTACTTACCGCCGGCATGCACAATGTAGGTGTAGGAGGAGGGCGGCATCCAGGCCAAATGTTCAAGATATTCATAGAATAAATTTGCATACAACTATCTTAAGTGGAACACGTATACATCATGTGTGGTCATCCTGAATATACAATTGTAATTGTAAGTGTAAATTGTATTTATATAGCGCTTACGATCCCGGACGAGGCTTTGGTGCACTTTGCGGTGACTACTGTGGGGCATAACTTTAGGAGTAAACAGGTAGTAGATCAGCAGTAAGTGCCTCCTGTTCCTTGTAGGATGAGAGACGGATCTTCCCCTCTTGCAGAGCTCTGGCCTTCTCCACGAGACTGTGAGTCGCTTTGTTAAAGGTGCACCCCACCTCCTCCCCAAGGCGCTGCGGTAGCCAAACCGATCTGCTGAGATCGACCCTTTGAGAACCCTTGATCGTTTCTTGCAACGTTAGATCCTCCCCCCATCTTTCTTCCCTGTGTTTTTCCATCAGTGTCTCCGGTACTGACGTCATGCACTCTCCAGCCCCCACTCCGGTGAAGGGGGGCTCCATCTGGCTTCATTCTCGTCTCCAGTGTGTGATTTACGGGGAATCAACGGTGAAAGAGGCAATTACGTCACCTGAACGGGTGAAGGCGCGTTGAAGACCGCTTACTCCACAGCAGGCCAATGGAAGCCTTTTCCCAGCGTTTGAGGCCTCTGTGCTAGTTGGCGAAGGCCAAACGCTGCCTCTAGAGGCCAACATAGCAACAGCCAATCACAGCCTGTAATCCTTTGTCATCAGCCACTTCCAACAGGAGCGCTCTTTGGCCCAGTGCGGTCTATAAATGTCCACAGCGCCCCTCAGGCAAACTTTCCCACAGTAACACCATGTGCACGAACTAAGAGAGGCTCAGAAGTACATGTGCGCAGTGTCTGTCTCTAAACGCGAGCCCACTTATGTGGAAAAACTGATGCAAGGAACTCCCTCTGCAAATAAGTAGACGTAAAGCGTTAGGTTATTGGTTGACAGTCAAATCCTGTCCTCGGGGAAGTTTCAAATGCTACTGAACTTGTGCATTATAAAAAGGCGCGTAACTGGACTTACTCGATCAGAAACTCTGTTTTAAGGAAATTGTAACATTGACTATTTATCGATCAAACCTACAAGGCTGATTCACAAAGCCATTTGCTGCATGCTGTGGTGGGCGGATGCAGAAAGTGAATGACAGTTTAACACACCAATGGATGAAGCACTCTGACATGTATATGATAGGTAGTCGTCTCACCAGAATTTTTTTTTATTTTGCAGATTTATACAGCGCAAACTCGACCCGAGGGTATCGGAGCGCTTTACATGAGCACCAGTTACTCACACAAGGACACATTCATTTTTTTAGGTCTCGGGACCATCCGGTCTGCCGAAGGCAGAACCGGAAGTCGAGAGATTTAATGTTTTGGAGAAGAGGGGCTTGAACCCGCCCCTCTTCTCCCCTGTTCTCCATTGGCTGGCCTCTTCAATGCTGGCCAGCCATTGGAGAAGAGGTCCCGTCACTCCGATCAGGCCCCGTCCTTTTCGGATCGGGGGGCGTGTTTTTTGCAGAAAGTCTAATTATCTCCTCCAGCCAATGGCTGGAGGAGATAACAGCAAAACACGCCCCCGATTCCGAAAACGACGCTGCGTTTCTCCGAGGCATTTCTGCTCTGCCTCGGAGAAAGGCAGTGGTGTCCCATCTTTCTCGCACATGCTCCTCGCCCTCGTCACTCCTGCCTGATCACCTCTCTCCACCATTCGCTCTTTCTTCCCCAAGACAAGTGTATAGACTTCAATGGAATCGTTCATCCCGAAAACCTTCGCCATTACTCCATACATATTTCATCGGCATTGACTTCAATATACTCAAGTTCCAAAACCACTCGAATCTCACAGACCATGGAGACTCAAAAGATTCATAGATATGCAGTTAAGTATGGAATTAACGCCATTATTTTTCTAACTTGTTTTCACACTCGTTCCTTGTAATTCTGATGCCCAGCTCAGAGAACCTCCTCTCACGTAACTTCATCATACATGTCAAAAGTGTGGAAGAAGCGGAAGTGAACTGCTTGGAAACGGAAGTGACGACTCCCGCGTTGGTGGGCGGGGCCAGATAGTGTCCCAGTGCTGGACTGTCAGCTTGCGACCGGGTGTTCAGCGGTCGTGCCCGGGAGCCGCGCTGCCCACGGAGTCCTTGCACCCCTAGAGGATCGCACAGGCCCCGGCAGCCGGGAGTATGAACAAGCAGGAGATGGCGGACGAGGCGCTCTTCCTGCTGCTGCATAACGAGATCGTAACCTGTGTCTACAAGTCTGCCGAGCAGGGGGAAGTGGTAAGGAAGGGGTACTCCCTGAAGCAGGGTATGTGAGGTGGCGGGCACGGGAGAGGGAAAAAGAGGGGCAGCAGGATGAGATGCTGGTCACTGCAGGAGCGAGAGGCGGTGCTTTGTGAATAAGAATGTTTAGAGAGGAAGCCGTCATTATGTGTAGTGGAGAGACTGTACCGATTCATTGAAAGAGTTTGTAGTGCGATTCAGCTCGGTCCCTGGCAACTGCTGCCTAAAACTGTCCAAAGGTTGGTTAGATCGTCGGAAAAAGCAATGAATGATAGTTGGGGAGCATGACGCGCATTGTTTGGCAGACTGTAAGGTGAACAATACGGATCAGCACGAGGGTAAAATGCAGTGAACCGAGGGGGCAGAAGTGGCAACACTGAAAAAGAGGTGGTGAGCATGGCATAGCCTAGGCTAGCACACGGATGGTAGCCCAAAACCACCTGGAACTGGGGCATAAAAACGGTAACGCGAACAATGGTTCCGAACGGGCCATGAATGTAAATCGCAAACATAAACAAATGAATATAGCACAAATGAAACAACAGCAATGACAATAATCCGCTGGAGAAACCTGGTCGACTTCCAGAAATAATTGTATATAAACTCAAATCATTTGACAGTATCAAAAGAATGGTGCTCTGTGCTGTACTGATCACAGGTTAGTGGCAAGTTTTTCAAAAGATTCAATAATTAAGTCTTTAAGAAATCAGGAACATGTCAACAAAAGGGTAGTTTTCTAAGTTTTTTACTGAATGCATATTTTTCTTTTACTGTTGCTTCCAAACCCTGCATTTTGTTAGCGCTCTCCGTATTTCTTATATTTTCATTGAGCACAGGAGAGCCGACTTGACAGTCGGGAGCTCCTCGCGCGCATCATGATCTTTCCAGACATGCTTTGACGCTGGTGCTGCTGTCATCCAGCTCACCTTGCTGACTTTCTTGCAGCTCTGCAAGTATCCATTCGCTATTTCAAGCGTTTCATGATGTTAATCCTCATCCAGATTCAACAAGCATTTACAATGCAACGGTCTCGGCATTGGTAAAGTTAGAGCTATTGGCATTGCTTATGGCATTATTTTTGTTTATGTTTTTGTTTTCAAAACATTTAAATAAACGGCATTGTTAAAAACAAAAACAAACAAAAATAATGTCATGAGCAATACCAATAGCTCTAACTTTAACAATGCCGAGACCGTTGCATTGTAAATGCTTGTTTTTGATAGGCACGGGGAGATTTAGTGATGTGCCCAGAATCACAGGATGTTGAGCCGACGCCGAGGCTCGAACTTTGTTCCCCAGCGCTAGCTGTAAGGATACATCCCCCCCCCAATGACAGATGACTGTCCCAGCAGTGGAGTGAGCTTCTAGGGGGCCGGGGAGGTGTTTTAGTTGGTTTCCTTTTTATACAGGGTGTAATTTCTTTTGGTAACAGTTTTTAAGGCAGTTCTTCCAGGCCATGGGAATTAAAGGTAAATCATTGTTTGCCGCTAGGCGCAACCCTCGCCAATATGTTCCCGGTACCATGGTACGTTTTCTGCCAGAACGGATTGAACCGATTCCATGTACTTACCTGTAACTTTTGTGACCTCTATGACAAGGTGTGCTGATTTTACTTGAAAAAAGAGAATAAAAGGCATTTAAAACAAGCATTGGCATAGCCAATAGGTCTCACCTTTGGGACCTTATAAGTGTTTAGCCATGAAACAGTTGCATAACTAAATACTTATAAGGTCCCAAAAGTGAGACCTATTGGCTATGCAAAGCGGCCGTGCGGCCGCGAAAGTAAAAGTGATCGCGATCACGATCAAACATCAAAGCGGCCGTGCGGCCGCTAAAGTGAAAGTAATCGCGGTAAAGCGCGGCGCGCGCGCCCGCGCACATGCAATGTAGCTCTAGGCTGGCCTGGTAGCACTTTTTGGAGCCCTCTCAATAAGTCTCGCCAGACCAGCGCATGCGCTGGGTCAGGCGAGACCTAAAAAGCATAGATAGATGGATTCTTTTTGGGGGGGGGAGTAGACACAATAGCCTGGTGAGACAGCTGTCTGAAAGGCCCCCGGGGCACACACAGGCAGTCCAGAGAGACCCAAACCTGCACAGAGGATTCCTACAATTCTGAAGGCTGGCACCCCACTCCCAGAGGCAGGCGCAGCCCCTCACAGGACTATATGGTTTTTGTTTTACCTTTGTTGGAGGTGTCTGACTTTTATCATTTAAATGTTGAATTGATCTGTGGTCATTAAGTAATAGAAGCCTTTATCAGCAGAATTATCAATGTTATATGAGCGACCCTCCCAGAAATCAATATACATTTTGAAATGTAGCAAAATCTCGCACATTACAGAGGATAATATTAAAACACCCCACTGTACTTGAAGTGGTACGCTCCTGGAGAGCCTGACCCTAAAATGGGTGACATTCCAGCCACGCAGCAGCAACATTGACTGCCTTGAACGCTGTGGCCCTCATTACGATGGCGGACGGACCGCCACAGACAGGTTGTCAGTGGCAGTCCGCCCGCCATCTAGGACAACGGTCCAACAGCTGCATTACAATGCAGCTGGTCAGACCTCAGCAGTCGGGGTAGGACCGCCACCTCCGACAAGATCAAAGATCCCTTTGGGACGGCGGTCGGATTCCTAATCCCTACAGTGGGGTGGTGTCTGCGCAGGCACTGCCATAGGTATTCGGATCTCCCTTTCGGACTGTCTGTTTATGGTGGTCCCACTGCCATGAACAGGCAGCCAAAATGGGACTTTGGGGGCCCCAAGCAGGAATCCCGTCACCCGTGGGCTACTGCTCAGTGGCCACACGTGGTCCCCCCCCCCAAATATCTTTCCACCGTGGCACACGCTGCCTGGATGTTTAAAAACATGCCTTTTATACTGCAGCTTGAGCTGCTACCGCTTCCTGGGCCGCGCCACAAGCCGCAATAGAAAAAGGCATGCTTCTAACTGCCTACACGTCGGTCGTATGAAAATATGGCGGTCCCAATACCACTGCAATGCGTAATGGGGTCCAGTGTTTTATTGTAAATTTATAGACAAATTTATTTCTGATGTTTACATTCAGACTGCATTCCAATGTACATTTTGACTGTTTGGGAGGAGCTGGCTATTTGATGTCAGTCAGTGTGTCTTCTGACTACATGACGGATGTGTGGTAGTACCCGTTCATTATCATCACACTGTGTCAGGTAATGCCAGATGTGAGTGGACAGTTACTGCGCACGAGCGGAACATGTTGTATGCTCTGTCCTGTGGTGCTGGTGTTGCACATTGTACCACATTGCCGTCGTTGCTGATGTCCTGTGCACAGTCTCATTGGTTGTGTCCGTGGGAGTCAATCTGTTTTAGCGCGGGACACGCTTTGAGCGTAACCAAGCGCTTTATAAAATTCCCTTATTATTATTATTATTATAGTGAGTGTATTTTTTTTTTCTTTTTTACAATTAGGTTGGCAACGTCAAGTGTGATGAATGTGCACTTATTCAAATCAAGGAACCACATTTGTGTTATTTGTTTGACAGCTCCTGGGATGCCATCACTGACATTTAAGAGTGTAGTTTCCTATGTCAATTTGTTTTTAAACCGAAAATAAATAAAATAATTTAAAAAATAATAAAGTGCGTAATCATAAGGTCCAGGACAAGAGCCACTCCTGGTCAGTCCTCAGTAAGGTCACCAGGTGACTCTAGGTCACCGAGGGCACAGTGCCCCGCTCCTGGATATTTGTGTCATTCTCTGATGCATTCTGGGATTTGAAGTTTTGGATCTCCCCCATTGATCTAATGGAAATAGCTCTCTAAGAAGTAAATGTTTGTAAAAGAGAAGCTCACGGCAGGACCATTGCACCCCTGGTGACATGGAGACGCCTGGGGACCTCTCGGAGAGGGGGAGATAAAAATCACCGGGGACCCAGATGGAACTCTGCTGATTACAAGATACCACGTAAAGCTTAAAGGTAAAGCGAGAGCCCGGCTGCACCTCCAGCCAGATTCAAACCCTACTGTCTGCCCTCATTCAAGGAGGACATCTCGAGGTGAAACAGCACAAGTAGGGGTTCCATAATATTGGGGGTGGGGGGGGGGGGGCACTGCACTTCATGTCGTCACTGAAATCCTCTTTCTGGGTTTGGGATTTTCATTAATAAATCCTTGCTCACAGATCTGTGTGTGTGTAAGTGTCTAAGTTCATATTTAAAAAAAAATATCACTTTTAATATTTGCCTTTCTTTACAATGCTATAATCTAATATATTTTATTAGAATCCACTTTTCTGAATAGACTTTTATATTTATACATGATGTTTGTTGCACGATTTACACACCACACATATATGAACATGGGACATCCCGTGGGCGGTTCTTACAGCCAAGCCAGGCCTTGGCTCGGCACATACTGGCAATTTGCTGGCGCGCCCACCTCTCGTTGCCCTGTTATATCCATTCCCACCATTGCGCTGCAGCAGGAGTGTGAACCCACTGAGCTAGCTTCTCTGCCTAGACTTGCTTAGGGTGGCGGTCGCCTGCTCCAATCACAAGGGCGCTCTCACTCCTTCCTCTCACAGCGATTGGATGTCTTGGGTTTTGGTAAGGGTCCAACAGTTCTGAAATCGGGTCTGCCTTTCAGCTAGATGGAATGCTGACCCCCATGGTCTCCACAACATTCAAACCGTGTGTACACACAATACTCCCTGCCTGCTGATCTACGAGGACAGGCCTCCCCTCGAGGGTGACGAGGCAGCCTTCTCAAACCAACGACCACACTGTAAGCTGGGGCGCACCACAGTTTATTGCAACGGTAAACAACAAAACCACGCAGCCGTGCTCATGTGTGGAAACTCCCAGAATGCTCTGCTGCTCCCACCACATGAATTGTAATTGTAATTGCATTTCTATTGGTACACGTGGGGCTTCGGAGCTAAAGAGGCCTGGGTTGCAGACAATTAAGTAAAGTGGTAAAATAAATCTGGAAATGTGTGAAGATGGAGAAAAGCAAGATGGCCACCCTCTGCCCCGCCTCTTTCCTACCTTAAACAGCCTCCGATTCCAGAAGCGTCCGGTTTGAGACTTTATGGGGTCAGGTCAGAGGTCACAGGTTTGCCTGGAAATCGTGGACAGATGCCTTAATTCAGACCCCCAACAATCACTCTGGTTAAAATACATTATATGAGAATCTGGGCTTGAGGGATTTCATATATCCTGAAGGCCAGTGGGAGAGAGATCCGAACCCTAGTAGAAAAGGGTTGTTTTAAGGTTTCTTTTCTTCGGGCATTTCCATTAGACGTGTGGAGCTCTGGAGATAACGTTGGCACCTGAGACAATCAGTTTCTGGGATAGATATTTCTGAGTCCCAGGGTGGAGGGCCTTCCGCGTGATGCACTCCAAGGTCCAAGATCCTCCTGGCCTCTCTTACAGGCCACTTCAGTGAGATAAGGATTGGTGAGATGTGCTGGAGCCTTCCCTGTCCGTTCTCCGCCTGGCTTCTTGGAGAGTGGCCATGTGCATTGTACAAAGCCCTATGGGTAGCCGGGTTCCATCGTTCAATCTCGACTCCACAATGGATTAAACTAGTTGGTTGAAATCCCAGACTGGGCTTAAAAGGATTCGCTCCTTTGTGAAGTTTGATGTGAAACTGTGCCCCATTGGCCAATGAGTTCATATGTGGTTGCACTGGTTGGAGGCTGAGATTCTTGTCCTCAAACAATTCAAGAGACGCGGCACTCTCCGCAATGAAGGGACCACAGCGAAGCACTACAAGAGTGTCGAGCCATAAGTTAGGAGGTAGACCAAGAGGAACTCTGCTTGGTGAGAGTTCACTCGAGAAGATTCAGCATCGTTTGCAAGAACTTGCGTCATGGATTGTAGATCTTTAGGGGTGGATGCTCTCTGACGGAGTCGAGTGCTATCACCGTAGAAGTGTTAGGAGGTAGCATAGTAATTTAGAATGGTGGCAAGAGGTTCCATGTAGAATTTGGATTGTGTAAGGAAGCGGACTGATCCTTGTGGCATCCCTTGATCTGACCTTATAAGGTTGAAAAAAGAGTTGGCTGTTCTTATGTGTCAGCAGGGGTTTTCCAGGCTTGACGAGAACCAGTGGAGTACTACACCATTGAGCACTATTGCTGTTTTTAGCATCTTCGGAAGTGTAGAGTGATTTATTGTGTCGAAGGTCACTGATAGGTCAAGGAGGATCAACATTTGAGTCCGTTATTAACAGTTTTTAGAGTTGCCATCTCCGTGCTGCAGCCCTCCTTAAAGCCTGATTGGAGCTTAGCATTTCCTCTACAAATAAGACTTTGCGTTGGGTGTCGACACATCTTCATTAGACTCTAGCCACAAATGGTAGATTTTAGACGCTGCAGAATTTGTTAATCCTCAGGACTTGCCCTGTACTTTTTAGCAATGACATGAGGAGTTATTGTTTTCAGCAGTGGTTAGATTCACACTATATCTTTATTAAAATAAACATTTTTTCATAAGATATCAAAAATGGAAAGCATACATGTCAACACTGGACAAAACACTAAGGCTTCTCGTAAACGTGCTGGGGTCAAGAGCATAATTGTAGCCTCTTCGAGGACATTAGAAATACATGACAGAAGGTGAATACCAGTAAATGAACTAAATACACTGTAAAACAAATACTAGCAAGTGGGGGGGAAAGTTATAGAAAGTATATGTCCATTATTGTCTCATTGGTTGTGCTGAGACCAGCAAACTTGTATCCTTCTGAGATCACATGTCAGAGGACCAAGATGCCCTTCAGCGAGCTGATCTCGCTGTTTATTCTCCTGGTCAGGCGTCTGCCCCTTCCTGTCCAACCTTGCAGAGGACTTCTTCCAGAATCTAGGCCTGAAGTGACTTAGAAGTGAGCAAGGCTCCTAATAGATTTTTCTCTGAGCTAGTGCTCACAGACTCTTCAGAGCCCAGATGAATTGCTACTACTTGTTCGAAGGCAGTGGCGGCTGGTACCCTAATTACTTAGTTGGGCAACCAACCACTGACCAGCATGCCTTTAAGGTCAACACCAAAGCTGTCCGTCATGGCTCACTTTAAACTGTGTTTATAATGAACCGGTGACTAAGAGCTTTGGCGTTGAGGCTGAAAACCAGGGCTGGACTGGCCGCAGCGGCCACCAGGCGTTTCCCTGGTGGGCCGCCAGGGTGGGGGGCGGTTTTGGGCCCCTGGGGGGCTGTTTTTGTTACCGGGGCCGGCAATATCGTCCCCCTGTAACAAAATCGGCCAAAACCAGGCCTAGCAAACAGCTCGGATGCACCCCCCATCCCCCTCAAACGAGCAGTTTGCCTGGGCTGGTTTCGGTGCCCAGTCCGGCCCTGCGTGAAGGCAGTGCTCATCAGTGGGAAATAAATAAAAAACAAAAAGTAAAATAAAAATGTACTTACCCACGCCGCTATGTCGCCTCCTCCGATCCCCGCGCTTCAGTCCCTTAGCGCTGCTCTCTGCCACAATTGAATTCTCCCCACCAATCCAGACGCTGCTCTCATAATGCTGATAATGTTAAGTGACATTAGCACATGTATTACGGTTTTACTGCATTTGCTACATCATTTGTTGTATAATTTTCAACATTTGCAGATTTCACAAAATCATTTCTAGCTAAAATGGATGAAAAAATATTGCCAAGTAATATGCAGCACATTGTTGCTGCCTAATTAAGAAAAGTTTGCCTCAAAATGTGTCCCTCCATGCTACATAATCCTAGAAGCCCAGGCAATGTTAACTCTGCAGAATGATTTGGGGCCTGACGTTGTGATGACGGGGGGCCTGATTACGACTTTGACGGTGCTGCGCTGCTTTTGCACCGGCACAGCACGGCCGAAGCCGTGCATGGTCTGCCAGCCAGATTACGAGTTCAACTTGTGTCTGGGGGGCTTTTCTTTTGCCACTCCCACGGCGGTGTCCTGAAAAAGGGCACTACAATGGGAACGCAAAGGCAGTTCCAGCACGGCATGCACTGTGAAGTCCATGCTGTGCTGGAACTTGGGGGTGCATGCAAACATGGGGGCACATGTTGTGCTCCCGTGAGTGCATCACCATGGCGGTGGGGGCAGGAGTTCCCTGTAGGGCCCCCTTTGTTTCCCCACTGCCAGCCTTTTCATGGCGGTCTCACCACCATAAATAGGCGGGTGGCAGGGAAACTCGTAATATGCGCAGCGGACCACGGTGGTCCCGCCTTGCATATTGTATACCCCTGTCCGCAGCAGTGTCAGTCTGAATGGCTGCCTCAGAATACGGCGGCCGCAGGACTGCCACCACTGCGCCGCCGCAAGTCTGGCTGTTAAAGACCAGCAGACTCGTAATTTGCACGAAATCTTCATTTCATAGGGAACTGTGAAATATTTCCCATATTTCATGGTTCACTGAGAAATATGTTTTTTTATATCTCAGCATTTTGTACAATAAAAGCACCAAGACATATAGGGGAGAGGAGTACAGGCCTCTTCATCCCAGATGAAAAGGCTCCTGCGACTGGATTCAGCCACCGCCACCCATCCTTCGGCCTCGTATGAAAAGCCACTAGCCACCCTGTGGGTGGGGATACACCGCAGTGCACCCCTTGCACACGTATCAGACATCTTCCTAAAATATGGGCCAGCTCCAGTGGACTGAGAGATTGTAGAGAGCAGGGCAGTGGGGCTCAGAGTGGCTCAACAACCACCGCCACACAAGGAATGTTGCCCCACAGATGAGGTGAGTTGTAACAAATCCACAGCAGAGCCCTAAATCCTTTCATCTTTGGCTTTAATGAGATTGTGGTTTTCAGCTTAAAAATATTGTACATTTGCCAGTTCTGAGTACAGAGGTAGACGGTCTCGTGGAGTGCCCACGCTGCTCTGGGCACCCAGCCAGGGTGTTTTAATGGCCCACTCACCTCCAGGTTGTTTGTTTCAATATGAAACAGATTTATTTAAACGCCTCCTTTCACGAGCCCATATGGATATGCGTCGAGCTCACCATTCTAAGGTCACTTTAAAGGAGCGTCTGGGTCTTTTTGAGAGATATTTTAAATAAAAGCACATGTGTGTACAATGCTTGCAGGGCCCATTGGTAGTGTATGGCTTCGCGCTGCCGTGTGCCCCCCAACACTTACTGTTCTTGGGGGGGAGGGGGTCTGTCTTCGTGTTCCCTAGTGAGCAGTGCTGCTCAGCCAGGCATAAATAAGGCTTCTGCTTTCAAAAGCCTCTTTCCTTCATGGTCAATAAAACCTAGCGTTGGGCAGCATCAATTAACGCTTACATGTATGGGGATGGAGCCCTACATGTAATATGTCCCAGGAATATTTGATAGGATGCTTTTAACAAGATTTAGATTGGGAGTCGTACATAGATTACTGTCAATACCAACTATGAAGGACTGGTCACGAACTCTGACACCCTGCCCGTGTGACATCCACTCTGAACAGTCTACGATCCACCTAGTCCTATTCTGTAAATTTCACGTAGAGTTGAGGAAAGTCTACTTACTTCCACTTTTAAAACATCTGGGCGTAAAGCAATGTCGCCCAGCTTTTATTTGGCTGCAGCTTCTGGTAGATGAACACACTGCGTGGAGGGTGGCCATGTTTTTAAAAAAGGCGATCCAGCGGAGAAAAAGTATGGTATTAGAGGTGTAAATTGTGGGCACTACCTCCCCTGATGGTGCTGGATCAATTTTTAATGTGTAATTATATCAAAATCTGTTAAGTTTATAATGATATTTGTATCTGTTTTTATTGTATGTGCTTTTATGATTTGTATATTAACAATCGAATAAAGCTTTCCTTGACTGACATAGTCAATAATATTGTGTTGTAACCATGGCCCCCAGTCTATTTGTCTTGTTGCAGCTGCACAAGAGTTCACAGACTGCTACTGTGTCTTGAAATAGCACGACACGCGACATGGTTTAAGTCCTTTAAGTAGGTGCGGCAGCCAGAAGCGGTCGGTCTCCCAGGGGGGCCCACACGCCACTGACCTGGAGTAACACCAGACCCACGTGACCTCGGGATGTTCTAACGTGAATGCTGAAGCTGTGGTGTTTAGCACAGCAACCCCACGTAAGAGACCCCACACTGCAACCCCCCCAGCTCACACCATGGGTAGGTCCAGCTCCCACCATGTCTAGGAGGGTGCCAGAGAACCAGCCATGGTACCACTCTGTTGAAGAAGTAGGTGGCAGTGGTTGCCAAGGGCTATCTTCGGCTTGTTCTGCTGATGGGACAGGGTGGCACTGGGAAAGGACTATGGCGATGTCCTATGGTAAAGAAAGCGTAGGATAAAAATTTGGGGTGGATTTTTAATCAATTTCATCCTGGTGGGATAGGCCAGATCCGGTGCTTCCTCGAGTCTGTCCTTCGAGAGCTCAGCGCGTGCGCCCAGAACGGACAGAAAGTGCTTTTCTGCGTACGGTGTCACACTTCCGGCTTGAGTGATGTTTACTAATACATGTCCAGAAGTTAGACATACTTCCACAATGGGAAAGAGATGCGTCAATTATCTCTGAGTAAATATGTCTTACTCCTGTAAATGCAGGCCTGGGTGAAGACACAACTACTCACAAAAACAAACATTAGCAAAGTCAATGGAGCTGGCTTTGACAAGCCAGTGTGTTTTTGTGCAAGTATATGGAAATGAAATGAATTTTTTTTTAAAGTAAAGCTACCCATTGGGAAGGGACTTTAACAGAGTAGTGGTTTGGGATGGGGACCATTCTGGGAGGAATGGAACTCCCACAGCGGGCTACTCCGCTGGCAAGGTTCATGGTAGCGGTGGGGCTCATAGACCCACGACGGGCACAACATCCAAAGGAGAGGGGATCTACCTTGTATTCAGGAGCTTATAAACTTTATCTCAATTGGGTTATTTCCTCATGTCGAGCTTGGATATCCATCGGCTGGCGGAAGCCCAGATCCTAGACGGTGGGCTCTCCGATCACTCACGCATAGAACTTCAATAGAGAAAAGACCGCGACAAAACAAGTAGGGTGACGCTTGGATCCAGGGATGCTAGCAAACCCTGACCATAGACATCATTTTATTATGTCTATAGATGCTTTCTTCCGAAGCCCCATACTAGCTCCGTGACCTCCCCTCCCATCCTATAGGAGGTGTTTAAGGACCCCCTGCCAGGTGATCTCATTAGCTGTCGAACTGAGTGGGGAGAAGGAGGCGTCACATGGACGTCGTCTGTGGACAACAACTTCATTTCCATCACTGACCTCCTGGGGCACCATAATTCATTTCAGCTGTTCCAAAAGAGTCTACCTCGTTGCCGTGGTTGTATCCTAGCTAGATTGTGCTAGCAGGGTGTGCCATGGCCTTCCCAATACAACGTTCGACATCTAGAACTCTTGCAGGATTCTGCAGCGAGAAGGGAAGAGAGAAAGTGTCCCCTACCCTTGAAGCTCGGCACTGCTTCCCAGTCACACAACTCACTCCATTCTGGACTCTTTGACTCAAACACAAGATCGCCCATGGCCATGGCCAAGGCTACTTGGGGGGAAATAAGACTTAGTGAATCCATGCCAGCCCCTTAACTTTGGCATCTGCTCCACTTTTTAGAATCAAAAGGAAGCATCTAGAGTTTTGTTTTCTCTTTGGCGCGCTAGCTCCGGAGCACCCGACCTCTTAGACTGAGAAACATTTTGACAAGACAAACATCAAGAAAACTATGAAAACCTTGCTGAAGCCCTGGTCTAATCTTTGTTGTCATTTTTGCTTGAGTCTATATTTAAGGGCCCATCGGTGATTGCGTGCACTATCTGAGCGTGCTGCATAACATACCATCTCTAGGCAGTGGGCACTTAAAACAACATCGACAAAGGTACTGGGACATCATGCATAGTACACCCTGACCACTATCGTCCGTGCACTCCGACAGCTTTCTATTCGGATAACTCCCAAATGCTGCTCCTGAGTCCACTGGCATGTAAACTTGTGACACATAGGGCCCATCTCTTAGTGGCCAGGAGGAGGCTGATATGCCTGTCCCCAGGCCTATGTCGGAACTAGAAGCACCGCCAGCGTTTCACAAATGAGGCTCAGGTAAGGCGATTTTACAATATCAGCAGAATAGAAATAAAATTGTTCTTCCAGACGGTGTGGAAACGGAGGATAGACCGAAACATTCTTTCTCACAGTATCATCAATCTTATCTCTTCAGACAGACATGTGTTCAGCCTTACACAGGCAGCTGACAGGAGCTGCTTCACTGGCGCCTGAGAGGAATTTACAATGTTTCTTATAAGCGATAATGTTCACCATAACATTCAGTTAATAATTAGTTGTTAAATTCCTTCTTTCAGCCAAACAAGATCTTAGCTCATATGATTACCCCTACACTTTGAAGGAACCGTCAGCGCAGCAATAAATTCCATATGTACAGCATCTCTGAGGGCGTGGAGGCCGCACCCAGCTCTTCTGATCTGACTTCTTATGACATTTTCTACAAGATTTGACATATACACCCAACAACAAACATAAAGTGCTGAAAGCTAATTTTTTTTTTTCTTCAAAAAGTGTGGCGGAGCGGAAGACATGCCAGTTGCACACAACATTGGGGAGATTGTGTTTCAGGGCTAGTGGGTGTTGCAAAGACATGATTAGGTCCTCTAGTCTGGGTAAAGTGTAGGGGGTCTTTGTAGTTATTGCCTAATGGCATCACACTGTCAGGTCATTGTCTCACACACGTGTGAGGTTGTGCTTTAGGTATATATACTGTTTGTACAATTGTGGTCAGCTTTTATGTGTGTTGGCTAGATGAGCGAGCAGCGGGTTTTCCTTTGTATTCTGGTTGTAATTGGGAGTGCATGTGTCTGTGTGTGCGGACGTACTAAGCTTTTGTGTGTGTGTTTTTTACAACTGTATGCTCGTGTGTTGTCAGTGTTTAACACACTGATGGAATGTTGCACACCCGTGGAAATTTTCGTTTACCCTCCACAAATGATTTCTGATGGAGCCAGCTGTTCCTGGGTGAGTTTTGGCCATACAAGAGCGGCTACAGGGAGAATTCCAGTTGACTCCAGTTACATATTGGAACTGATTTTGATTACTTCGAATTTCTGTGGTTTTGTCTACTGGGCACACATGAACATCAAAATGCCGTGCCTGATCAGTGAAATGCTGCACCCCGTGGATGTGTGCACAAGGGTGTGAGTGTGTGTGTCTGTGTGTACACGTGTGTGGGTGTGCACAAATGTGTTAGAGTGTGTCTGCGTGTGTACAAGTGTGTGAGTGTGTTTGTGTGTCTGTACAAGAGACTGTGCATGTGAATAAGTGTGCATGGGTAAGTGTGTCTGTGTGTACAAGTAAGTGTGCATTTTAATGTTTTGCAAGTGATTAAATTTGCGTGTGTCAGTGGATACAAGTGCGTGTGGTCTTGGGTTGTGACTATTTAAGAGTGCTCGTTTGTCCATGCTAGTAAACACAGTAAGTGATGTTAAAAGCAAATAAGTGTTGTGCCCACCACTAGACCGCCTAAGGGGCAAGAGCTCTTGTTGCCCCTTGACCTTTTACCTCGCTTGACCTCTGCCCCTTATGCTTTACCTTCAGAACTGTTAAGGAACATAAACTTGTCTTGACAGAGAGCGCGGAGGAAAGACGATTATACCTGCTCCTAGAAGGAGGAAGCCAGCCAGCTCTCTCTCTGTTGGGTGTGGTGTTTTCCTTTTGTGTCCCGCATTAGTGCTCCATATTCGACTGCAATAAACTTTTATCAGCAAAGCACTGAATTCGAAGCTTCTAAAATGCACTTTAGTGTCAGAGCACAAAGCGCTGTCTTCACACCCAGTTAGAATTGTTTGGGAACACAAAATCACAAAATATCACGTTGACAAACTCTTGACAAATGAAAAGGTCAACTCCTATATATCCCTTTAATTAATATTATTTATTGTTCTTCTTTCACACTGTAATGCAGTCTGGCGACCTCCCAGGACCCTTTAAGGGGCTGCGATGGATCTGGGGATTGCGAGGTAGTGTGTTGGGGGGGGGGGGGGGGGGCACCTCAGTATCAAGGCGCTGTCTGGGGTGTGATCCTCTGTCTTTGCTCAGGGTCCAAGAGGAACTCATGGACAGAAACGCTGGTCTTTGCCGCTGAAGGAGGCCAGAATTAGTGTTATGGAGTAGAAGATGGTGGAGCCGTGGAGAAAGATTCTTGTACAGCACGGACAGCTGGTGGTGGAAGGTGGCTGAACCGTTGAGGTGGATTATTGTGCAGCACGGATAGCGTGTGTTGGGAAATGGAGGCAGATTGTGGTGTTGCGGGTATAGCTGATGGTGGGAGATGGCCAAACCACTTATGTGGATTGTTGTGTAGCGTGGATAGCTGATGGAGGTGGCTGAACCGTTGAGACGCATTGTTGTGTAGCACTGCTAGCTGGTGGAGGTGGCTGAACCATTGAGACGCATTGTTGTGTAGCACTGCTAGCTGGTGGAGGTGCCTGAACCATTGAGACGCATTGTTGTGTGGCACGGGTAGCTGGTGGAGTTGTTTGAACCATTGGGACGCATTATTGTGTAGCACGGATAGCTGGTGGAGGTGGCTGAACCATTGGGACGCATTGTTGTGTAGCGTGGATAGCTGGTGGAGGGGGCTGAACCATTGAGACGCATTGTTGTGTAGCACGGGTAGCTGGTGGAGTTGTTTGAACCATTGGGACGCATTATTGTGTAGCGTGGATAGCTGGTGGAGGTAGCTGAACCATTGGGACGCATTGTTGTGTAGCACTGCTAGCTGGTGGAGGTAGCTGAACCATTGGGACGCATTGTTGTGTAGCGTGGATAGCTGGTGGAGGGGGCTGAACCATTGAGACGCATTATTGTGTAGCACGGATAGCTGGTGGAGTTGGCTGAACCATAGAGACACATTGTTGTGTAGCGTGGATAGCTGGTGGAGGTGGCTGAACCATTGAGACGCATTATTGTGTAGCACGGATAGCTGGTGGAGGTGGCTGAACCATTGGGACGCATTATTGTGTAGCACGGATAGCTGGTGGAGGTGGCTGAACCATTGAGACGCATTATTGTGTAGCACGGATAGCTGGTGGAGGTGGCTGAACCATTGAGACGCATTATTGTGTAGCACGGATAGCTGATGGAGGTGGCTGAACCATT
Organism: Triturus cristatus; assembly: GCF_964204655.1. NCBI lineage: Eukaryota > Metazoa > Chordata > Amphibia > Caudata > Salamandridae > Triturus > Triturus cristatus. Next base: position 1,173,956,894 of record NC_140594.1, read on the forward strand.
GAGACACATTATTGTGTAGCGTGGATAGCTGGTGGAGGTGGCTGAACCATTGAGACACATTATTGTCTAGCATGGATAGCTGGTGGAAGTGGCTGAACCATTGAGATGCATTATTGTGTGGCACAGATAGCTGATGGTGGGAGATGGGGGCACATGGACGTGGATTGTTGTGACACACAGATAGCTTATAGGGGACTGCTTACACAGAGTAGATTAAATATTCCTACGATAGGTCTTTTGCCTCTGTGGTGCGATTGTAGCTGCAAGGTTGATGTTTTGACTGTTGGTGTATTCATCACACCTGTAGTACATTTCCAATAGTACAAGAACACACGCTTCCTACACTGAATGTATTCGCACCCTCTGGAAGGTGCTGGAGAACATGGGACACGTCGGGGGAGTAACTAATAAGGACAAAAACAATCACACGACGAGCCCACCCCTCTGACATATTTCAAGGTCACCCCAGGAGATTGGAGTGCAGCTGAGGTCGATACACAGTCTTAACACCACACAGCCTCTACCTCCTCGCATGGACGGAGACCACCCATAAACTGACAAGAAGGTAAAGTTGTGAATAGGGCAGTCCGCTTCAGTGGGCAACGCCCCCTGTGCACGTTCACAGCTATAGTCCTAAGTGACATCTAATGATTAATGATCTAACAGAGGTGAGCCGCCGACGCAGACTTATGTAAATAATGTACACATCACGTGGTAAAGTAACAACAGGGTTAATTCAGTCGTTCATCATTCTGAGGTCGGTAAACCGAGTCTCATTGAACTGGAATGTATCGCCTCACACATATCCAAACCTGGCAGTCCTTGTCATGTCCATAAAGAGTGGTTATTACATGTGCCCCCTCTGCCCACCTCTCATACTGAAATGGTATTATGGGGGCCAACTCAGCGTGGAGGGGTGTATTTACTCAGGGAAACAATTTGAGTGGAAGGGATTTGCCTAAATTTAGAAAATAATTTATTTAATTTCAAACTTGTGTTTTTTTAAGACTTGCTTTTCAGTAGAAAAAGCTGTGATGGCAAAAATATATATATATTTTTACAAGTTAAGTGTTCTTGAACCGATAATAAAACCCACAACAAACAGGTCCCTGAGCTGGGACACGCCTGGAATGTATTACTATTATGTGTTATTGTGTATTAATAATGCAGTGTGTTGCCTGCCCAGCTGGGTTAACTTTGTCCAAACTTTGAGCAAGGCATCCCAGGGGTGGGGGCGAGCACCTCACCGCGGAAATGTGGGCTTTAGGCTGGAGGTGATAAATCGCTGAGCTGGAGAGAGGCAGCAGGACTGGCCTCTGCTATACTGTCTCTGCTTGTTGTGAACCGTGACCTCTGACCCCAGCCGTCAGGCAGCATGTGTCAGAACAAGTACCTGAGGACCCGGGGTTAGAGGTGAAGGGGGTGCCATTTATAAATGCGTGCAGCCTGCAGATTGAGCGGCGTCGGCCCTGCTCTGCTCCCAGTTAGCATAAAAGAGATAAGCCATGCACGTGACCTGCACGGTCTTCTGTCCATCCGTCTGTCCACTCTGCCCTTGCACTAACTCCCAATCAGTGACCTGCCACAAGGGGGTGCCCTGCTTCAGTGCTGCCAGTTCTGAACGTATTTAAGGTTCAAAATGTATTTGTTCACCTAGGTGAATGTTCGGCTACCTACCGGCAGGGCCGCTGGAATTATGCGGCAGGGGAGGGCCAAATTATGTGGCGGGGTTGAGTAAATTATGCGGCAAGAAAAAAAAATATGCGGCACAATTTGTGATAGTATTGCTTCATTATTTTGTCATTTTACACTTCTTAACACTGTCTGGGCATTGGTTGCACCTCATTAGTACCAGTTTAACACACCAAAATAGCAATAAGTAACAGAAATGTGACAGGTCCAGCTTTGCGAAGGGCCTTCCACTGTGCGGCAACACAAGTTGCTGAGTTTTTACTAACTTTTGAACCGTTTGAGCTAGAAACAACATTGTTTTGGTTAAAATCTGAAGATTTTGCAGCAAATGATGGATTATGCGGCAAATGCAGCAGAGGTGCAAATATTCTAAAAACACCGCAGCCGCACAATCGCATAATTCCAGTGGCCCTGCTCACCGGTGATCTTCAATACTCCGAGTTCTTCTCTTTCCTGTCATAGTCCAACTTTCTGCTCCCTCCCATCTCTTAAGGGGCTATTTTTCGGCTTCCCCTGGCTTGGTATTACTGGATGTGAGGCTGGTCGCCTTGCCTTTTCCTGTCATGTGACAGGAAATATAACGAAGGCCATGTTGGAGGGATGGGAAACAAGTAGATAAAAGCTTGGTGACTATACCGGTGGGAGGAGCTGTCGCTCACTGGGTAAGGACGGTGACGAGGTGGTAATTTCCACATCCAAAGGACCAAGGTTTACTTTAAGTACGTGCCCATCATTTCAACTATCACCAGTTAAATTGAACTCCCAACAGGGGTGAACATTACTTGTTAAATCTCTAAGAAATGACTTTAATCCCCACCACCTGGAGGCCTGGTTAAGAGTGAGGGTGGCGGGGGAGTGGGGGGGGGAAACAGGCACATTATGGGGCATTGAAACAGTATTTAAATCCCTCCTTCATATTGTTTTGACAAAAGAGTAAATGTTTCTCGGGATTGTAATAAAACATCAGATTCGTTGTCACAGGTTGATGGCGGTGAGATTAAATGTGATACTACTCTGACCAGCTCTGAGACGCGCCTCTGGTCAAGAACCGCTGGACTCCAACGGGAGGTATGTTCAGTCACCAGGGGGACAACCAATCCAATGAGCTGGTTATGGTTTGCCTTGACAGCGCAGCTGTCCCCAGACAATTATGGGAGTATCACTAGAGAGGGGCTTTGGCTCCGCCCACATGTTGGGAGCCAAGAGTACTTGTTTTGATTGAGCTGTTGTATGCTTCCACAAAAAAGTGCTTACCTTCCACACAGCTGTGAACATTTTGTTTATTTATCCAGCTGCCTGAGCCTGAACTTTCAGGTGCGCACACATGGCACTGTAAAGCTATGAATGGGTCTTAGATAACTGTATAATTTAAGGTGTTTTTCTCTAGCAGAAGCACAAATGGAGGGCAGTCAATAACCTACCTGTATTTGTAGGTCTGGCTTGGCAGTGCACCTGTCACCCATCTTTTAACCCAAAGCCAAAAATATTCTGCAGTTATTTGCTTCCACACGAATACATATCAATTCCCCTGCTATTTACTTGTTTTGCTTCACAATACCATACAACATTCCTTTGAAGCCAGATCTGGTGGCATTGCCAATGCTTGTTTTCTTTGTGTACCACATCCACTGTAGTCAGGGGTTGGTGGTGCCTCAGTTATTCTTTACAAGAGATGAACCGTGCCTTAAGAAAGCTTCTGGCCCACTTGGGCCTGACCAAAGGGGATAACTAGAAGGGTCCTGACCACTGTCCTAGTTCACCTCCAACCACCTCCGTGTCTCCTCTGGTCAGGCCCATGGGGGCTGGCATTCCCAAGACTCCTCTGTGATTGTATGTGTCGAGTACATCAGTAGTGAGTCATAAGGATGCAAGGACTCATTCTCTACATGGGCCATGCCCCCGTCTACATCTAGGTTTTGGTGCTGCCGAGCACTGGAGTTGTTATTTGGTGCTGCCGAGCACTGGAGTTGTTGTTTGGTGCTGCCGAACACTGGAGTTGTTGTTTGGTGCTGCTGAGAACTGTTGTCTGAGTTGTTGTTTGGTGTTTATGAGTGATGTTTGCTGAGTCATTGCTAAGGTGCTGCTGGGGGTCGCTGTTGGTGGAGTTTTTGTTTGGTGAGGTTGGTGAAGCTGGTTCTGTTGTGGTTTGAAGCTGCTGAGTACTGTTGGCTGGGTTATTGCTTGCTGCTGCTGATGAGTGCATTTGCCTGAGGTATTGTTTGCTGTAGTTAAGTGCTGTTGGTTGAGTTGTCCTGTGGTGCTGCTGGGCGTTGCTAGTTGAATTGTAGTTTGGTGCTGCGGGGCACTGTGGGCTGAGTTGTAGTTTGGTGCTGCTGGGCGCTGTTGGTTGAGTTGTCCTTTGGCGTTGCTGGGCGCTGTTGGTTGAGTTTCCCTTTGGTGCTGCTGGGCGCTGTTGGTTGAGTTGTCCTTTGGCGTTGCTGGGCGCTGTTGGTTGAGTTTCCCTTTGGTGCTGCTGGGCGCTGTTGGTTGAGTTGTCCTTTGGTGCTGCTGGGTGCTGTTGGTTGAGTTGTCCTTTGGTGTTGCTGGGCGCTGTTGGTTGAGTTGTCCTTTGGTGCTGCTGGGCGCTGTTGGTTGAGTTGTCCTTTGGTGCTTCTGGGCGCTGTTGGTTGAGTTGTCCTTTAGTGCTGCTGGCCGCTGTTGGTTGAGTTGTCCTTTGGTGCTGCTAGGGACTGTGGGTTGAGCTGTCCTTTGTTGCTGCTGGGCACCGTTGGCCAAGATGTTCTTTGGCTTGTTCCTGGAAGAAGTAGAGGTTCTTCAAGACTGCTTTGCAGCAATGCAGGAACCGTCAGGCTTAGGAGAAGGTACTTGCACAGTCTAGGGTTGGTAGGACCTTCGGCAGTGCTGGAGTGTGGTTTGGGAGTGCTGAGCACTACTGGGGTGACTGCACCCCGAGTCTTGATTGCCTCCCTTCTTTGGAAGCGGGAAGAGGAACATGAGTGGTAGGCAGAGTCACCAGGAGAACGAACAGGGGTGAGAAGAAGGGACAGAGGCCAGGAGAAGGAAGGGGAGGTTGCCAGGAAAAGAGGGGTGGCCAGGAGAAGGCAGAGCAGTCTGGTGAAGGTACAGTGGTGAGAAGAAAGGACAGAGGTCAGGAGAGGGGGGGGCAGGAGAAGGCAGAGTCGTGGCCAGGAGAAAGGGGGCTAAAGAAGAGGGGGGGCCAGGAGAAGGCGGAGCAGCCTGGTGAAGGTACAGAGGTGAGAAGAAGGGACAGAGGCCGGGAGAAGGGGGAGCGGCCAGGAGAAGGGGGGTTGCCCAGAAGAAGGGGGGGGGCTTGGGGAAGGGGGAGTGGCCAGGCGAAGGCGGAGTGGTCTGGGGAAAGTACAGAAGCCGTCAGTAAATGGATTTCCAGAAACGGCTACACCTATTTACAAACGTACATTAACATGGTATTTTCGTACATTTGGGGGGGGGGTTGGGTCGGGGGGAGAGTTTTTATATTTTTTTAGCTTGAGAATGTTTGCCTCTTTTCCTAAACTTCAGCAATGTTGGACCAGTCGAAATCACATGACATCAGATGCGCATCCGGAACCCGGTGCAGTTGTGACCTTTCATGAAATCTGGTGCTCGTTTGGAAAGATTCGACACAACCCAAGAAGTGTATTTAACAATAAAGGTGGCGTTTTATTGCGATAAACTAAGTGGCTCGTTGAGAGCCATGTAACCATATGGAAAGTGCCATAGCCACGCATGTTATTCCATCTCGGGGCTTCTGCGAAAGCTGTCAAGAGGCCCAGATGAGGGGCTGTCGAGGGGTTTCTGAGACGCCGGTTCTCTTTTTAGAACATCTCTACTTCCTCTCTGTTTCTTCCCCACCTCTGAGATTAAACCCCACGTCTCTCAGGTAACTAAATAAATTAACGAAAACGATGCGTCACTTCCTGTAAACTCGAGTTGTACTTTTAGGTCTCGCCTGACCCAGCGCATGCGCTGGTCTGGCGAGACATTTTGTGAGGGCTTCAAAAAGTGCTGCCAGACCAGCCTAGACATACAGTGCATGTGCGCGGGCGCGCGCGTCGCGCTTTACCGCTATTACTTTCACTTTTGCAGCCGCATGGCTGCTTTGATGTTTGATCGCGATCACTTTCGCGGCCGCACAGCCTCTTTAATGTTCTCCGTGAGGCTTCAATAGATTGCAGCAGTTAAAACAAGCATTGGCATAGCCAATAGGTCTCGCTTTTGGGACCTTATAAGTGTTTAGTTATGCAGCTGTTGCATGGCTAAACACTTATAAGGTCCCAAAGGCGAGACCTATTGGCTATGCCAATGCTTGTTGTATTTAAATTCAGTTGGCCTTCTCTGGCTGTCCATACAAAGGCTAAGCCTAGAAGTAGGGACTCGTTTTTGATTCCCTCAAATTAGCACATTTTGCAAATGTTAGTGACAGCCTCTGGAACATACTTAGCATCAGGGTCACAAATTCAATTCTGTGACTGGAAATGTAGGCCCACCCCTCTGCGTCAGGCCGTCGCTGGTACTCTGCTGAGCGCGCGCCGTAGTAGGGCCCTCGCGAGCCCCACACGAGAGGTGACTGATGGGTCGAGGCATCGGTACCTGTGGTCACATTCCTGCCGAGTATCCCAGCATCCTCCTGGTCTCCATTACATCTGCACGTTCAGCAGCGCGCGCCGCTAAATGGTTATCCGAGTAAACCCGAAGCCACCAGAGGAAGACCAACTGGGTCTGCCTTTGGTTACAAAATTCCAGATTTTACTCTGAAAAGATAAATTAACTTTTTAAACATGTATTCGTGAAACTGATCTGTTTCTGCGGGGCAGACTGATAGATGGCAAATGCACATTTTAGGAAATAGTCTTAATTCCAAGAGAAACTGGTCACCTGTCCTCTTTTTAAAATATTTTTAATGCTGCCATTTAAAAAAAATGTTTTGCCAGTGTGTGAAAATAATGCTCCATTTCAATATTAACAATAAAATGACATCTAACCCTGATGGCATCACAGTTCGCCGGTTCTTCTCTCCCCGTCTTACAACACTCAGGGCCTTATCCGCGGTTTGGACGGTGGGATTCAGCGTCACCCATATGGGGGATGACCCTTCACTATTCCTGGATCTGGGCGAGCCATCCGCCATTTATTGAACAACAAAGGGAATAAAGCTAAGGCTACTGGACCCCTATCACCAGAGGTGCCCAAAGGTGAGGCTGGCATGTGAGCCTTCTTTTTCGCCCCCAGGCCACTATGGTGTTAAAGAAGGGGCCACAGACCCTTTCCCGAAACCTCTTGTAAATTACAGATTGCGCTGGCGCACATGTACACCATCGTAATCCTAAGGGGTGTTCCCTCATTTGCATAAAGGCATGACCCCACCCTAACAGACAAGTGCAGAGCCAAACGGGCTGGCAGGACGTACATCAACTGTTCTCCTCAAAGAGGGGGCGAACGGTCAGTGCGCTCCCCTAGGCCGCGCCTCGGGAGGGGTAAAGGGAGTCCTATAGATAACCCCCACCCGCAGATGGGTGCAGTAACTCACTGCACTTGCTTGCAAGGGGCATCTCTGTCCTCCTTGGAAGTGCCGCCAGCACAGTCAAAGGAGGACTTCAAACAGCCCGTCCACCTTTCACTAATGCACTGTCCCTAGGGCACGCACATGTCTGTGGTGTTGCATGCGCGTACATATATATGAACATTCTAGGCCACCACAGTGTCATGACATATATGCACAGGCTCCTGTACACGTTAATGTGGTACTTTTTACATTATATTTTGCATTACATCAGCTTAAACGATTGACAATAAGTCAAACATTCGAAATTCTAAAGATGGCGACTCTATATTGTTGCAAATAGAGAAGGGATTTGGGCTCCGGAGTAGCGTGCTACTCACTGAAAAGAGCTTTGACGCCTCGTCAGGGGTAGTATGCGCTATATAAATACAAAGTAATACCAGTTATTGCTGTCAGAATTTCAACTGAGCCAGGAGATTTTGTTTTCAACCTTTTTACAAAGTCTTCTTCAGATGCCGTTTCACTCTAGCGAGCTTCTTGGTTTGTTCACAAGATTCTAGAGCTGCATGGTTTCTCCCAAGCTATTCTTTCTGTGCAAATATCCCCAACTCCGAGCGGCGGGCTTCTATCCTGGTGGCGGGCTTCTATGCGGGCATCACCAGCTGGGCTGCCTTCAGTGGCATAAGGCAAAATGATGGGACCACCCTGAGTCAGAATGTGATGAGGGGTCCCTGAGTCTCTCATACCTCACAGATATTCATTGGGCTTGGGCTGAATGGTTGCCCAACTAAAGCTTTAGGGGGCCCCTGAAGGGCTTGGGGAGCCCCTGAAGGGCTTGGGGCCCCACTGTAGAGCAGGGGCTGCAGAGGCCTGTGTTACGCTCCTGACTGCCTGATGAAGTACTGAATGCTGTGGACTGTACTCCTGGGAATTTCTGTGGTGTTTTAGTGTCACATTCTGTCTGACGGGCAGCTGCATGGACTCTGCACGCCTCTAACAACAAAGCTCATTGGATGTCAGCCCCAGGGCAGGGGCTGTGTTTGGCCAGGTCCTGCTGATGAACATTTTTGGACTAGAGCATCGCTGTCACCCGCCAGTGTGGCTCAGCGCAGGAAATTCAAAGCCTGCGACTCTACCATCCATGCCGGGGAGGAGTAGATTCAATGCCTGCGAATCTACTGTCCGTGCCAGGGAGGAGCAGATTCAATGGCTGCGAATCTACCATCCATGCCAGGAGGGAACAGATTAAATGCCTGCAAATCTACCATCCATGCCAGGGAGGAGCAGATTTAATGCCTGCGAATCTACCATCCATGCCGGGTAGGAGCAGATTTAATGCCTGCGAATCTACCACCCATGCTGGAGAGCAGCAGATTCAATGCCTGCGAATCTATCGTCCTTGCTGGGGAGAAGCAGATTCAATGCCTGCGAATCTACCATCCATGCCAGGGAGGAGCAGATTCAATGCCTGCAAATCTACCATCCATGCCGGGGAGGAACAGATTCAATGCCTGCACATCTACCATCCATGCCGGGGGGGAACAGATTCAATGCCTGCAAATTTATCATCCATGCCTGGAAGAGCAGATTCAATGCCTGTGAATCTACCATCTGTGCCGGGGAAGAGCAGATTCAATGCCTGCAAATTTATTATCCATGCCTGGAAGAGCAGATTCAATGCCTGTGAATCTACCATCTGTGCCGGGGAAGAGCAGATTCAATGCCTGCAAATTTATCATCCATGCCTGGAAGAGCAGATTCAATGCCTGTGAATCTACCATCTGTGCCGGGGAAGAGCAGATTCAATGCCTGCGAATTTACCATCCACGAGGAGGAGTAGATTCAATGCCTGTGACTCTACCACCCATAGTGGGGAGGAGCAGATTCACTGCCTGTGAATCTACCGCCCTTGCTGGGGAGGAGCAAATTCAATGCCTGCAAATCTACCATCTGTGCCGGGGAGGAGCAGATTCAATGCCCGTGAATCTACCATCCGTGCCGGGGAGGAGCAGATTCATTGTCTGTGAATCTACCACCCTTAGTGGGGAGGAGCAGATTCAATGCCTGTGAATCTACTGCCTTTGCTGGGGTGGAGCAGATTCAATGCATGTGAATCTACCACACGTGCTAGGGAGGAGCAGATTCAATGCCTTGGAATCTACCACCCTTGCCGGGGAGGAGCAGATTCAATGTCTGCAAATTTATCTTCCGTGCCGGGGAGGAGCAGCTCAGGTGTTAGAGTCCAGTACAAATTACCTATCGGGCGGGATGGCGCACAAGACCATGGAGTACCAGTAGAGAGCAAAGGCTGCTTCATTAGGACAGGTCTGCAGGTAGATTCCAAATGTTACAATCAAATTAAACCACACCTGACTAATACCTTAACAAACCTATCCACTCACCTTTAATCCTCCCCCAAATATGAACTCATCCAATCAAACCACCCCAAAACCCAATGCCATCCAATATGCTTCGCAACTGCGCTTCTTTCACCGTGACCCAAATGTTGCCTTCCATGTGTCACTTCCTCAAGCCCCTCCCCTGCCTTCCTACCCCTTCTGTCCTATGCCTCAGACCTGTGTTTCATTGCTACCTGTCCTTATTGCTGCAACATCCCTCGCCCCACACCTGCTAACCCCAACAAAGCGACCGTGTACTATAATTACAAACGCTGACTCTTTCCAAGAATGAGTAAAGACCAGGAAATGGAGGGAAGGGGAGGGGCAAATAAATGCCCCATCCAGGACCACAGCCTTGGGGGGACGAGGCTGGGATGCCCCTGACCTCAAGACCTTATAGACTTTTAAACTCCGCCCCCTCCTAAAACACCTATCACCAAGCAGTCCATCCTGGAATACACGGTAATATTGTCAGTAATCACCCGAGGCACGTGTGGTTATTTACCGCTATCTTTATTTAGTGTACATATGTAGTTATTCCGAGGAGCGCCGGCCGGCACTCTGCTTCCTCTCGGATCTCGGCGCGCTAATGCCTGCGCGCGCACCCCGGCGCCAACATGGCCGCCTACGTCACGTCAACGTGACGCGACAACAACTAGACCGCTACATATCTCCCCCTTTTTACCAAACCAAAGATCAGTCACTTACAGTTCGCAGTCTAGTTCAAAGTCTTGGAACCTGGAAGGCCTTATAACTTGTCTTCCGCTCCTAGTCACCTTACCAATGTTCCCTCGAGCCCCTTGGCTCTGCGTCTCCTCGATTTCTGTTCCTCCATTCATCGCTCCTTCGCTGTTCATATTGCCTCTCGGCCTGTCCATCTCTACCACTGGGGTCTCACCCCCTAACTCCCCTTCTTGCTCCTCTCCTGCACCTGCTTCTTCCATTTTTCCACTTCCGCCCACCTTATTCTCTTCATCCACGTCTTCCATGTCTTCACCTTCCGGACGCCACTGTTCCCATCTCAATATCTTGTTGCACCGGGCCATGCGGTCCTGCGACCACACGTTCCCATCACTGAGCAGGGCCGCTCGATCATAAACTTCCTTAACCTGCATCGGCTTGCTGTACTTGCTGTCTCCTTTTCTTTGTAGGGTAGCCAGCTTTACTCTCACCCATTCTCCTCTCTCTAAATGAGTGTCCTTCACATTCCTCCTCTTATTGTAGTTATTGGTGTAGATGGCTTGTGCTCTCTCCAGATTTGCTCTTACTACCGCCGGAGACCATTCACTGGTCACCACCTTCTCCTTCCAGATTCTGTTGTCGTGCGTGAAGGGTTCTCGTCCTCTCAATATTTGAAACGGGCTGTACCCCGTGCTTGTGGGCGTTATTCTGTAGGCCCATACCATGTTCTCCAACGCTTTCTTCCAGTCTTTATTACAGGTGATGGCCGCTTGTATGGCCCCCATCACCACTCTGTTAAATCGTTCCACCAGACCGTTACCTGCCGGATGGTATATGGCCGTGTGCTTTACAGAGATGCCATTTCTCCCCATGAATTGTTTCCATCTTTCTGATGTGAACTGCGGTCCATTGTCACTTAAGATGGACTTGGGAATTCCTTCTCGGGTGAATGTCTCCGATAGAAACTCCAGGATGTTCTCCGTGTCCATGGACTCGCTCACTTTTATTTCTGGCCATTTGGAATAACGGTCGATGAGGACACACACATATTTCTGTATGCTCTGGTCATCCAGCACCGGTCCTAGAATGTCTATTGACAACTCTTCCCACGGGTTTGAGGGAGTGTCGAATTTTCCAAGTGCTGGACGTAATGGTCTCAATGTTTTGTCGGCCCCTTGACATTGGGGACACTCTCTGACATGCCTCTCTGCTCTCATGTCCATACCTGGCCACCAGTAGTTCTGTTTCGATCTGGCCTTGAGTTTCCCTATGCCAAGGTGGCCTTCGTGTAATAAGTCCAGCAGCTTGTTGATGAGGCTCGTGGGGGGGATTACTCTGTCTCCCCGGTAGATGAATATGCCCTTTTCTCCTACAGTCAGCTCTTCTTTCACGTCATAAAATGGTTTGAGGTTGGCTTTCACCTTTTTCTTATCCGGCCACCCTTGTGTGATGTGCGTTTTTACTTCCATAAGGTCAGAATCTTCTTCATAGGCTTCGGTCCACTCTTGTATGCTGATTATCTTTTCTTGGTCCTCTATGAGAGCTACCATCTCTCCTCTGTCCGCTGGGTCTTCTTCTCCCGGCTCCATGGCCGCCGCTCGACTCAAGTAGTCCGCCACTCGGTTCTTGTTTCCAGGGATGTACTCCACATCATATCTGAATTCCAACAGTTTTAAGGACATCTTCGATATCCGGGGTGTGGCGCTGGCGTGCCCGCACGATGTTAATACCTTCACTAACGGCTTGTGGTCCGTCTTGAGCAGAAATCGGGTACCCCATAGGAACTGCCGGAACCTCGTCATGGCCCACACTACCGCTAACATCTCCTTCTCGATGACGCTGTACTTGCCTTCTGTCTCCGTCAATGCTCTGGAGGCGAAGCTGATCGTCTCCGTGTCCCCTCTTCCTCGGTCTTGCATGAGTACAGCGCCTAACCCCTTGTCGCTGGCGTCGGTGATGAGTATGGTGGCGCCTTGTGGGTCGTACCCCTTGAGTGGTATGGCCTCCATGATTCCCTTTTTGATGACTTCAAATTCCGCTTGGGCTTCCGGTGTCCACTGGAACACCGTGCTCTCTCTGGTCAGTCTCCTCATGTTGTAGGTCCTGGATGCGAAATGTACCACGAACTTGCTATAGTACTCCGCCATCCCCAGGAACGATCTGACTTCCTCCTTGTTCTTGGGGGGCGGTGCTTCAACAATGGCTTTCACGTTCTCCGTCTTGGGTGTGATCCCCTGTCGCCCTATTTCATGGCCTAAATAGGTTACCGATTGCAGTCCCAACCGACATTTCGACCATTCTGCCGTGAGACCTTTGGCTTCCAGTGTTCGTAGTACTTCCTCTAGTTTCCGGTCATGATCTCTCCTATCTCTCCCCATCACTAAGATATCATCCTGGAAGTACTGTACACCTTTGCAGTCTCTGAACAATTGGTGCATCATCTTCTGAAATACGGCTGCCGCCGAGGCTAGCCCGAACGGCATGCGACAAAATCTGTAGCACCCAAACGGGGTGATGAACGATGTGAGGCTTTTGCTGTCCGGGTGTAGAGCTACCTGGTGGTAAGCTGATGTAAGGTCAATGGTGGAGTACCACTGAACTCCTCTGGTTTTTGCCAACATCTCCTCTATCTTGGGAAGGGGAAATTTCTCCACCACTGTGTTCTTATTGAGTTCTCTCAGGTCCACACAGAGCCTGACCTTCCCGTTGGGTTTCATCACGACCACCAATGGCGCCAGCCATTCGGCGCAGGTGATGGGTTCTATGATGCCCTTCTTCTCCAGATCTTGGAGTTCTGTCTGGACGGCTTCCCTCACCGCAATGGGCACATTCCTCACTTTATGTGCTATTGGTGTGGCTCCTTCCTTAAGCACTATTTTATGTTGAAATTTCTCCATTTTCCCTACAGTGCCCCCAAACACCTTTGGGTAGTTCTTCTTCCATCTGTTCATGTCCGGCCATTCCTCCTGTTCTGTGAGCAGAATTTGTTCCTTCCCTCCTGGGTCGAGTTTTATGCCTAGGTCGCCCTGGTCTAACCATCCTAGGACAGAGGGTCCTTTCTCGGCCACATACAGTTTGCACCACGCTGATCGGCCTCTGAACTCGAACAGCAGACGTCGGAAGCCTAGCATGGGAATGCGATCCCCATTATAGGTTACTGGTCGTATGTCTAGTTTCTCCAGATCAGGGCCCAACTTGGTTTGGAAATGTTCTTCCCACACTGCTCTCTGTATAATGGTAAATGGGGATCCGGTGTCTGCCACTACTGAAATGGTGATGCCACCCATGGACATCTCTAGGACTGGGTTGGTTGACCTCTTGTCGTCTACGCTCAATACCTGATCGTATATTCACAAGACGGTGACCACCTCTTCCTCCGTGGCTTCTTCCAGGTCTTCCGCGCTTTGGTCAACATATTTCACCACTCCTTTCTGTTGTTTCTTCCGACACACCTTCTCGTAGTGACCCATAATACCGCAGTGCAGGCATTTGGCTCGGAATGCCGGGCAACGTCTGTCGTGGGCTTCGTGGGACCAACTTCCGCACCTGTAGCACGTTTTCTTGTTCTCACTGTCCGTTTGTTTCCCTTGCCATCTGCTGGTCCCTTTGGCTATGGGTAGTTTGTTTTTCTGGTCCCTGCGGTGATCTCCCTCCTGTATCCTGTTCACCATGGTTGGGGTGACCGTCTCTTTTCTGGCAGCATCGGCGCACCTCTTCAAGAGTTCTGCCCTCTTCACTATGACCATTACTTCTTTGAGTGTGGTGTCCCCACTCGCCCACAACTTGTCTTGCACATTTGCACTAGTGGTGTGCATGATCACCTGGTCTTTTATGAATTCATCTTCCCACAGTGCGTACTTACACGGGGCTGCTAGCTTCCTCAGCGCCGCTACGTACTCTTCGATGGATTCCCCCACCTTTTGTTTCCTTTGCTGGAAGTTATATCTATCCACTGAAACACAGATGGTGGGGCGGTATCGCTCATCTAAGTCCTCCACTGCACGCGCATACACATCGTCGTCTGTGTCTTCTCTCTTCGTTGGTACTAGACTCTTGTATATTCTCAGTCCTTCTGGCCCCAGATTTAGTAGCAGGATGCGTTTTTTCCTCTGAGGGGTGAATTTCTCTTCATTTTCGTCCTCCAAGACCCCTATGAAATTGTCTATATATTCCTTCCAGTCCTCCCATTTCATCAGTGGGTCTCCGGGTTTCGTTAGGAATTGCACGGGTGCGATCGCATACCCTGCCGGGGTACTCATCTTCACTTCCTTGGTGCTCGTTCCGTCGGTGGCTTTGCTCGGGGGGCTGCCTGGGGTGTTGTCGTTGTTCCCTGTGTGCTTGATTCTCTGGGGGCTCTTGTCACTGGACCCCACTTCCTCCTCTTTGGTAGCCAGCGCAGCGCTCTCTGCACGTGGTTACGTGTGAAGGTGGCGCGTGTGCTCTTGGCGTTTGTGGATAGCGTCGTCCCTGTGGCCTATATGCAGCTCGTGTGCTGTTCTGTGGCACTGCCACGCTCCTCGGTTGCTCCGTACCTTGGGTCGTCCAACGTGGTTGACTAGGACGTTTCCCGTGACTCCACCGCTCCAGGCAGGCCTGTCCGGTGTTCCGTTTTGGGCCTGCTGGCCTGCTTGCGTGTCTTCCTTCGCCTCGTGGGGGCCACGTGGAGTGTTGCCCTCTCCTGTGCTCCCGCGTCGGTCTGGTCTCCGTCCCGACCTCGTCGCCACTGTAATATTGTCAGTAATCACCCGAGGCACGTGTGGTTATTTACCGCTATCTTTATTTAGTGTACATATGTAGTTATTCCGAGGAGCGCCGGCCGGCACTCTGCTTCCTCTCGGATCTCGGCGCGCTAATGCCTGCACGCACACCCCGGCGCCAACATGGCCGCCTACGTCACGTCAACGTGACGCGACAACAACTAGACCGCTACATACACCACCGGCCGAATAACCCCGGCGGTGTGTGGGGCTAAAAAGTAGTGGTCTCCCCTCTCACTACCCCCCCAACCCCACACCCCATTGGAAGCTGAAGGGAAACCATACAAGTAAAAGAAGCGGGTTGCAGGTCCGAGAGAAAGAGTCACTACTTTTTTTCAGGAGTTGAATAAAATAGAGCTCCTACGTGGATGTGATTGACAAGCGCTGGGGTCCTTATGTATCAACACATTTCTCCACAGACACAGAGTGGGTAAAACCCTTCGATACACCAGCCGCCAGGAGTCGAACCTGCACTATTCATTTCAGAAGTGTCAAAAAGCAGACACTGTTTTGCTCCAGACATTGAAGAGATTAGAATGCGCGCTCTTCATTAAGGAACAGAAAGGAATGTGTGTGGTTTTATTCATTAATACACAAGACAAAAATGTATTTGATTAAGTCATGAAAATGAACAAGCCTTGTGTGCTGAAGTGGAAAGAATGTAGGCCGTGTCATGTAAAAGGAATGTCTTCTCTGTTTCTGGCCTGTAATCGGGCACAGTTTCTTCCAGAGGTGGAAAGGGATGAGCAATGAGGGACCCGCGCCAGAGGATGCCTTGTCCTAATAGTGTGAACATTGCTGGGGGAGGGTAGCGCAGTCATTTTAGATGTCCCCCTTTCCTTAGTTCCAACCTTCTATCAACCTGTGCTTGTCTTTGGAATACAGGTGCATTGTCCAGGATCACACAAGGCGGTCCATCGGAGAAGCCGGTATTAGGGGCCCTACTTCCGCAGGGAATAACTTTGCCTCGAGTGAATGTTTCATTCTTCAATAATGTGGGATGCACGTTGTTTCAATAGATGGAATGAGTGCGCATGAACTCTTTGTAAATACTTGGTACACGTGTGATGATGTTATCATCTAGTGAAGATGATTGGAGGGCTCGAGGGTGTAGACTCACCTCAACATGCTACGCAATCATGGTCAAGAAGATCAGTGTTTTAGGCTACCTTACCATCTGTGGTAATACGTGGGAGGATATGACGTCTGCCTCCAGGGGAGCCCTCCAGCCAGCCCTTGCAACTCTTGGAAAGGGCTGTTCGTGCTGAGGAATGCGCAGTGCCGGCTCCTGAGCTAAGGCGGAGGAGCGTCGCCCCACAGGAAAAATAAAACGATAATAACACCATTCATCATTTTATTTTTCGCTTCTGACTCTGCTGGAGCGGGGCTGGGTTGCCCACAGAGCAGGAGTGGGAGTGGTGGGCACTTTCTAAGTGTGCATGATAGCTTGGCTGGCCGTCTTGGGACGGCCAACCTGTCATGCGCACTTAGCATTTCTGCCCCTGTCTGTACTGCACAACCTGGGTGGAGAACATGCACAGGCTCCCACTCCCTGTCTGAGCGCCTCACCACGGCACTCAGACCAATCACGATGCAGCTGTAATGCTGTAGCGTAATGATTGGCTAGAGGAGTCTGGGAGCAGCTGTCCATGAAAGTGACTCCTACCCAAGTTAGTTCAACTCATCCCCGGAAAAATAAGAACCCCGAGAGTCTATGAGTTTATGAATATCCGGCTGTAGAACTCCGGAAGTCCACCTTGGCTGTGCACCTTGCAGCTCTTGGTCATGTCCAATCATTTACTCCCATGATGCTCTCCTCTCTTCAAAGGGATCTGTGTCTGGTATGCAGATGACTGGTGTCCTGTTCACTCAGTCTGAACTAGATCGGTCGGGCGGACACAGGGAATTCTTTTTTAGTGAGAATTAAGGAGGGCGGAGCTCGGTCAGTAAGATAAGGGGGGATGAGTTTAAGATTTCCCAACAGTCAGGCTGGCATATATTGTTTCAATACATTAGACAAGCAGGACACATGAGAGGGGCCTATGGGGCAGCGGAACGGGAGAGGAATGCAGATCAGTAGGAGTATTAAGAGGGAAAACACAATATTGGGTAAAATAACCAATATTTTGAGGACTTTCAAAACGGAGAGGGAGAGAGTGTGTGTTCTTTTATGTCTGTGTGTATGTAAACATCCCTGGTGAGATCCGTCAGACACCTCACCGTGCCCGACTGAAAGCGCCTGCAGCCAACTATTTATCAGAAAATACATTTATTAGTGGGGTGTAACACCCCAAACAACCCCCCGGGAGCTACGCCAGTGCATTTAAGAATCTATGGGGCTGAAGCTGTCAGCAGACTGGGCGGTGGTCCTGGTAAACTGACCACTTCTAGTTCCTTACGTTCTCTCCAAGTTTCCTCACCAGTTTTTTCCGAACTATGAACTAATAGCACAGTTCTTAAACTTCTGAATCACGGGGGTTCGCAATGCGACCGCCCTCATGAATATTAATGAGGCAGGTCGCACATTGTGACTCACTATGGTTGGCGGCCATCACAGGAATGGTGGTCTGCTGGGCTCACAAGACCACCATGTCTGCCAAGGTTGGCTTTCAATAAAGTAAACTTCTTTTTAAGTGCAGACCACTTTTTTCAAAGGAAACCAGGCTGCATTTAAAAAGAAGGTTTTTTGTTTGGTTGTTTGAGAGTTGGCAGTGCTCGCCTCGACCACAGCCTGCGGCCAAACAAACTTTATTTTTTAACATCCCCAAAGGTGAAGGGACTCTAAAGGGGCCCCTTACCTTTTACACATTGGTTTCCACTTTCAGGTCGGTAACATTTCAAGCATTATAGCCGCGATTCCTTGATACATATGGACAGGAATCGCTATTGGGAAGGGGCACCTGCAACACGCCCCTTCCAAGCACCAATTCCTTATCCATTTCTAAACCCATTTTAGTAGTTGGTAAAAGTTACAGTCGCCTAAAATTAGTTTAGTACATTGCTAAAAGACGTTTTTCGGCCGCAAACTCAGAATCGTGGCATTTGCGACTGAAAAACTGCTTTGTATGTCTGGCCCTATGTTCTGCATTACATGTTAGACCCTGAGGCGACGGCAGACAGATCCTGTCAGAGCCCCTCCTTCCACCAGCTGCCCCCCCTTCCCAGCTTCCACTCCATCCACACATCAACATCCTACATATAGGGGCACTCGGGATAATAAACGCCTCCCTTTCTTACAAACCACAAATCACAGAACAGCTGTTCCCCTGCATATAAAGGGACAATCATTTCCTATCACTCAGTCTCAAACATGTCTAGCTTACACATTCATCCACCCACAGCCTTTTAAACATTCCATACCCAGGCGCACTTACAAAGCCAGGAAATAGTAGTCACAAAAACTCCGGGACGGGTCAAGACATGAGGCTTCCCACACCTCATATCAAACACAGAAACAAGTCGAAAACTAGGTTGTGACTATCCTTGCATAAAAGTCCAAGACATGCAGGTCTCGCAGCCTCCTCGGACAGGGCTGCACACTCACAGTGACGCCATACAATATTTAGGCATGCAATACAGGCTCCCTCTGATCCAGGGAGCTACAGCTGCCTGTCTCTGCCTCCTGGAGCCCTGATTTACCTCCCTCTGCTCCTGAGAGATTCACCTTTCTGTCTCTGCCTCCTGGGGCCCTGATTTACCTCCCTCTGCTCCTGAGAGATTCACCTTTCTGTCTCTGCCTCCTGGGGCCCTGATTTACCTCCCTCTGCTCCTGAGAGATTCACCTTTCTGTCTCTGCCTCCTGGAACCCTGATTTACCTCCCTCTGCTCCTGAGAGATTCACCTTTCTGTCTCTGCCTCCTGGAACCCTGAT
Organism: Triturus cristatus; assembly: GCF_964204655.1. Lineage (NCBI taxonomy): Eukaryota > Metazoa > Chordata > Amphibia > Caudata > Salamandridae > Triturus > Triturus cristatus. The sequence goes on from NC_140594.1 coordinate 1,173,975,776, forward strand.
TTACCTCCCTCTGCTCCTGAGAGATTCACCTTTCTATCTCTGCCTCCTGGAACCCTGATTTACCTCCCTCTGCTCCTGAGAGATTCACCTTTCTGTCTCTGCCTCCTAGAACCCTGATTTACCTCCCTCTGCTCCTGAGAGATTCACCTTTCTGTCTCTGCCTCCTGGAACCCTGATTTACCTCCCTCTGCTCCTGAGAGATTCACCTTTCTATCTCTGCCTCCTGGAACCCTGATTTACCTCCCTCTGCTCCTGAGAGATTCACCTTTCTGTCTCTGCCTCCTGGAACCCTGATTTACCTCCCTCTGCTCCTGAGAGATTCACCTTTCTGTCTCTGCCTCCTGGAACCCTGATTTACCTCCCTCTGCTCCTGAGAGATTCACCTTTCTATCTCTGCCTCCTGGAACCCTGATTTACCTCCCTCTGCTCCTGAGAGATTCACCTTTCTGTCTCTGCCTCCTGGAACCCTGATTTACCTCCCTCTGCTCCTGAGAGATTCACCTTTCTGTCTCTGCCTCCTGGAACCCTGATTTACCTCCCTCTGCTCCTGAGAGATTCACCTTTCTGTCTCTGCCTCCTGGAACCCTGATTTACCTCCCTCTGCTCCTGAGAGATTCACCTTTCTATCTCTGCCTCCTGGAACCCTGATTTACCTCCCTCTGCTCCTGAGAGATTCACCTTTCTGTCTCTGCCTCCTGGAACCCTGATTTACCTCCCTCTGCTCCTGAGAGATTCACCTTTCTGTCTCTGCCTCCTGGAACCCTGATTTACCTCCCTCTGCTCCTGAGAGATTCACCTTTCTGTCTCAGCCTCCTGGGGCCATGATTTACCTCCCTCTGCTCCAGGGAGCTGCAGCTGCCTGTCTCTGCCTCCTTGGACCCTGATTTACCTCCCTCCTGGAGATGGAACTACCTGTCTCTGCCTCCTGGGGGCCGTGCATTGCCTCGCTCTTCTCCTGGGAGCTGCAGCAGCCTGTCTCTGCCTCCTGGGACCCTGATGTAATTACCTATGCTCCTGGGAGGTCCAGTTGCCTGTCTCTGCCTTCTGGAGATGCTGATTTACCTCCCTCTGCCTGCTGCTGATTGAGGCAGCTGCCTGTCTCTGTCTCCTGGCACCCTGATGTACCCCCTCCCTCTGCTCCTGGGAGCTTTCTGTCTTCGCCTCATGATACCCATTAGTATCTCCTCCTGGGAGCTGCAGCTGCCTGTCCCTGCCTCCTGGGGCCCTACATTGCCTCCCTTCTGCTCCAGGGAGCTGCCTGTCCCTGCCTCCTGGGGCCCTACATTGCCTCCCTTCTGCTCCAGGGAGCTGCAGTTGCCTCCTGTGGGCCTTATTTACCTCCCTCTGCTGCTGGGAGCTGCAGCTGCCATCTCTGCCTTCCGGTGGGGCCTGATTTAAACCCGCCCTGCTGCTTGGAGCTGCTGTCTCTGCCCTGCCCATCACAGATCGTTCCTTTCAGTGCCTCAGAGTGTGGCCCTTTGTAACACAAGGGATCATTTTATACAGAGCTGGTGCGGGGAGCGCGCCCCCTCAAACACTTCCTATTTTAGGGCCCTCTCGGAAATGATGATAAATCGCCGTCTCTGTGGGAATGTGAGGGCATCGGGCAGTGTGGGGAGAGAGAGAGCCTGAGAGGGGGTCGGGCAGTGTGGGGAGAGAGAGAGCCTGAGAGGGGGTCGGGCAGTGTGGAAAGAGCCTGGCGGAATGTTCCGGAGAGATGGAAAAAGTACAGGGCAGTTCACGGACCCGGAGGAATTCGTGTTTTCTTTTTAAGGCCGCAGCTGTGGGGGCTGTTCCATCGCGCCGTACAGTGGGGCACTTTGTTATTCACAGTCTCTCACAGCAGCCTGGCTGTCCTCAACCATGAGCCATCCCTGCCCTGGCTACACCGGGGGTCACTTGGGCACTGCCAGTCTGAGAGGGCAGCAGTTCTTACCCAGGCTAACCTGCTGTTAAAGGGACTGCCCCGGCATGTCTGCAGGTCTGTCCGTGCCATGGGGCAGTAACAACACTGCCCCACTGAGCTGCTGTACTGGGCCTGTACCAGCACTTCATGGCAGGACTGTCGTGCTTCTATTGGGACAGCACAGCCCTGCTGTACTTCCATTGGGACAGCACAATCCCAGGACCTCTGCGCTACCCCTGGGTCTACACCAGCACTGCCCTCGAGGACTGTCCTTTTGACTGGACGGACAGTGCATGCACCCTTTCAGCAAGGGTGGTATTCCTCCCGTGTCAAAGTCTCAGCCCAGCTGCTCTACTTTTAAATAGGACAGTGCCAGCACCTCTCAGCAGACTGCTGTGCTTTGAATAGGACAGTGCCAGCACCTCTCAGCAGATAGCTGTGCTTTAAATAGGACAGTGACAGCACCTCTCACAGACTGCTGTGCTTTAACTAGGACAGTGCCAGCACCTCTCAGCAGATAGCTGTACTTTAACTAGGACAGTGCCAGCACCTCTCAGCAGATAGCTGTACTTTAACTAGGACAGTGCCAGCACCTCTCAGCAGATAGCTGTACTTTAACTAGGACAGTGCCAGCACCTCTCAGCAGACAGCTGTACTTTAACTAGGACAATGCCAGCACCTCTCAGCAGACAGCTGTACTTTAACTAGGACAGTGCCAGCACCTCTCAGAAGATAGCTGTACTTTAACTAGGACAGTGCCAGCACCTCTCAGCAGATAGCTGTACTTTAACTAGGACAGTGCCAGCACCTCTCAGCAGATAGCTGTACTTTAACTAGGACAGTGCCAGCACCTCTCAGCAGACAGCTGTACTTTAACTATGACAGTGCCAGCACCTCTCACAGACCGCTGTGCTTTAAATAGGACAGTGCCAGCACCTCTCACAGACTGCTGTGCTTTATATAGGACAGTGCCAGCACCTCTCAGCAGACTGCTGTGCTTTGAATAGGACAGTGCCAGCACCTCTCACAGACTGCTGTGCTTTAAATAGGACAGTGCCAGCACCTCTCACAGACTGCTGTGCTTTAAATAGGACAGTGCCAGCACTTCTCACAGACCGCTGTGCTTTAAATAGGACAGTGCCAGCACCTCTCACAGACCGCTGTGCTTTAAATAGGACAGTGCCAGCACCTCTCACAGACTGCTGTGCTTTAAATAGGACAGTGCCAGCACCTCTCACAGACCGCTGTGCTTTAAATAGGACAGTGCCAGCACCTCTCACAGACCGCTGTGCTTTAAATAGGACAGTGCCAGCACCTCTCACAGACTGCTGTGCTTTAAATAGGACAGTGCCAGCACCTCTCAGCAGACTGCTGTGCTTTGAATAGGACAGTGCCAGCACCTCTCAGCAGATAGCTGTACTTTAACTAGAACAGTGCCAGCACCTCTCAGCAGACTGCTGTGCTTTAACTAGGACAGTGGCAGCACCTCTCACAGACTGCTGTGCTTTAAATAGAACAGTGGCAGCACCTCTCAGCAGACTGCTGTGCTTTGAATAGGACAGTGCCTGCACCTCTCAGCAGACAGCTGTACTTTAACTAGGACAGTGCCAGCACCTCTCACAGACTGCTGTGCTTTAAATAGGACAGTGCCAGCACCTCTCAGCAGACTGCTGTGCTTTGAATAGGACAGTGCCAGCACCTCTCACAGACTGCTGTGCTTTGAATAGGACAGTGCCAGCACCTCTCAGCAGACTGCTGTGCTTTGAATAGGACAGTGCCAGCACCTCTCAGCAGATAGCTGTACTTTAACTAGAACAGTGCCAGCACCTCTCAGCAGACTGCTGTGCTTTAACTAGGACAGTGGCAGCACCTCTCACAGACTGCTGTGCTTTAAATAGAACAGTGGCAGCACCTCTCAGCAGACTGCTGTGCTTTGAATAGGACAGTGCCTGCACCTCTCAGCAGACAGCTGTACTTTAACTAGGACAGTGCCAGCACCTCTCACAGACTGCTGTGCTTTAAATAGGACAGTGCCAGCACCTCTCAGCAGACTGCTGTGCTTTGAATAGGACAGTGCCAGCACCTCTCACAGACTGCTGTGCTTTGAATAGGACAGTGCCAGCACCTCTCACAGACCGCTGTGCTTTAACTAGGACAGTGCCAGCACCTCTCAGCAGATAGCTGTACTTTAACTAGGACAGTGCCAGCACCTCTCACAGGCCGCTGTGCTTTAAATAGGACAGTGGCAGCACCTCTCAGCAAGCTGCTGTATTTTCATGGGGCAGTGACAGCACCTTTCAGCAGGCCTCTGATATTTTCAGTCAACCAATAGCAGAGTACTGCAATGTTTTAATGGGACAGTGTCAGCAGTTCTCAGCATGACCACTATACTTGTAGTGTACATGGATATTACCAGGGCTTGTTTGCAGCGGTGTTATTCTTCTAATGCATCAGCCAATAACACGACGAGCCAGCAGACAAGCTACGCCTTTACCAGGACTCCAGGGACCTCTGGCCTTGCGGGACACTACATTTTCCATTTAGGGACTTTGCTTTTACATATCAGTGCATTCTGGGAGTTGTAGTCTTGATTCATTTTAATTCTCAGCAGGGCTACTATTCTTTAATGGGACAGTACCTGCATCATTTTGCAGAGCTGCTGTTCTTTCAGTGGGACAGTACCCGCTGCATAATCTGCAGATTTCAGTAAAAAAATTGTTTCTACCTTAAACGGATCAAAAGTTACTAAAAACACAGCAGCATATATTGCAGCACTGAAGGAGGCCCTTCCGAAAGGTTGACTGCACAACTTTTTATTGCTCACATCTGTATTTGGGTGTGAAGTCATACAAATAGGTGAAGCCTTTTCCCAGAAAGTGTGAAAATAACAAGGCAATACTACCACAAAATGTGTCACACTACGCCGCATAATTAGCCTTTTCTTGCCACATAATTTAGTCAACCCTGCCACATTATTTGACCCCCTCACACCCCTTAATCCATCACACAGTCATGCAAAAGAACTCTTTTACATGACTCATACACATGCGCACACACACAACCAAAATCGGTGGCCATTGTTCAGAGGGGTGCAGGGAGCCTCCAAAGGTGAGGAGAGTCCCTTTGTGGACTAATGTGTCCACTGTAGGGGCCTGCGTTCGACCTCATGGTCACAGGTTAAATTCCCAGTGGGTCCACTCAGCCTTTCATCTTTCTGAGGTTGATAAAAAGGAGTACCATTGAGTTGAGTAACAATAACCATCTGTTATTCAGTGCCAAGATACCCTTCTGGGTGAGCATGAGCTTTACAAATATACGTTATGTTAGTTTAATTAGAAGGAAAATGAATGGCAAAAAGCAAATGTGTCAGTATTGAAGAATAGAGACAGAAGGGATTTTGAAGATTAACGCAAAGGCTGATTCGTTACTTATCCCGCCTCTTCCAACATCCTAACATCCAGAGAGGATTCAACGTGGCGTCAGGCATAAACCACCCAGGGCAGACGGGTGTTAAGAGAAAACACAACCCCCACCTCCAGCACAGGCGCTTGGAGAAAACGCACCGACATTACTGTTTGTGTCTTATAAAGAAAACAACAGGGAATCCACCCGCTGTGGATTTGCAGATGTTCACCAAGGCGTGCCCACTTTCTGCCTACAGAGATGCCCTGGACAAGCTCAGAAGTCAGAGGTAAAGTGCAGTTCAGAAGATACAGCAGCTGGGCTCTTATGACTCCAGACGCAGAAGACACCCAGGGCGCGTGGACATGCGCATGTTTGAAGCTAGGCCAAGCAGCCACTATTTAGTCTGTGCTGAAACACGTGCCTCGTTTAACTCCCAGGACATGGTGTTAGGTGCTTCTGATCTGGATGACTGCCGTCTCCAAGAGAGTAGACAGAACAAGCATTTGCAATGCAATAGGTCCTGCATTACTGAAAGTTTGAGCTATTGGCGTTGCTAATAATAATGCAACGCAAATAGCTCAAAGTTTCAGTAATGCAAGAGCTATTGCATTGCAAAGAAATTGCGGCATTCACGCTGTAGGTTTGAACATTTTAAGTTAAAGCGTGGGTGCCGCAATTTCTTCAGGAGTAAAGGAATAGAATTTTTTTTTTTAAATAAGTAAATAAACCGAAAAAAAGGCACGTGGCTGCGTTCTGCACAGCAAATAACAAAAGAAAGGCGCGGCCGTCATTATTCCAGCCGAGGCATGCCGCGCTGGGTACATTAAAAAACATGTTGCGGGGGAGCAACAGCAGGCAGGAGAAAGCCATTTAAGAAAATAGTGCTTGGAGGCCGTAATCAAAACGTACCGAGTAACAACCCATGTAACAGGGGTTGTCCTCAGGAGGTTACAATAAGAGAAAAGGCGGTACTAAGGAGGGACTATTAAGCCGATTGACCAATGAAAAGCCACCATTTACAAAGGACAGTGACAGGAGCCAGTTAAAAAGATGGTCGGAAAGTGGGTGTAGCTTCATGCCCATATCCTGAATACAGCATGTCTCGAAGAGACAGTGCAAGCGCTCCCTAGGCGAGACCTAAAAATAAAATACAGGCTGCTATGAACCTTCTGGCACTGCATGAGTGAAATAAACCTGTGACCAGAGCACTTTAAGGAATAATTCATCTTTCTTATGAAGAAAGTGGCCCGATTAGGGTCACTCAGGTCACTCACGACAACCTCTCTGCCTTCCCAATAAATGAAGAGTCGGTCAGACAGTAGAGAATACAAATCAATTAGTTTATTACTAATGCGCTGCAGCGGAGCCCTGTCTGACCAGTCTCCTGAGATGACTGCTGAGGGACTGACCCCTGTCTACACGGCAACACAAAATATACATTTCCAACACCTCTAGAGTCCCGCCCAAACTGGAATTTTCCAGTTCAGGCCATGGTGAGCAAAGAAGGCAAACAAGGATGAGCCATGGTACAGGGCTGGTTACATGCTATCTCGACCCCAACGCCGCTCGGCCGGTGTCTACCATTCTAAGATGTGGGAACAGGTCTATGTAACAGCAAAGGTATGCAACAATAGATCGTACATTCATTAGTGCAGCGAAGTCTCAACCTAGAGAAGTACGAGCTGGAGGCGCAGGGGCAGCCTTTCTGCTGAGGCAAGCATTATGAGACAGAAGCTCGATCTTGGTTACAGAACAAGATGGCGTCAATAAAGATGGCGCCACATATGCTAACTTAACACGGAATAGAGTTTGAACATAGCAAAGGGAGCTTTTCGATTCTGTGCATCACGGAAATAACATTTCAAATCTAACACATATCTTTTCCCTTTTCCACCTCTTTTTCCTTATTTGCAAATATCTTTCCTAATTTCGCACTCTAGTTCCATTTTCTAGTACCACACTTTGGCCCCAACCCCACAACTATGTCAGAATATATTTTTTCTTGCAGTGTTACTTGTTAGATTCTGCTTTTGTCTTCTGGCCTTTGAGTCACAGATCTCAGTTAGGAAGAGTCATTAAGAAGTATCTGTCCACTGGCAGCCCCTGCTAAAGCTGCGATAGCGGGGGTTTCACAACACCCTTGGCTGCCTCTTCCCTTCAGTAAGCAGCTCAGCTGGGCAGAGATACATGTTGGATTCTCATACCAGCGAGGCGGCCGGTGCTTTGTTTTGTTATAAAACACTATTTTCCCACCCCTGAGGCAGGCCCAGCCAGGAGGTACAGTAGCCCTCTGGGATATTCTGTACCTGTGGTTTCTTTACAAATCTTCTGTGTCTTTTCATTACTAGAAGAATGCCCAAAGCATTGAGTTTCCCTCTTGCTGGCTCAGTCTGCACAGCTCCTTACAAGTTCAACATCCGCCTCCACAAAGCGTGCAGAAGCCCTTTGTAGTAGAGGAAAACATGAGTAAACCCGCGTTGACACGACGGGCTTCAAGGGAGTCGAACAAAAGTGCCCTTTCACCGAGTACCACTTATACAGGGGTGGGTTTCAACGGACATTGTTTGCCTCACCACAAAAGTGGCACGTCCCTAAGATAAGGCCTCCCAGTAGGTGGACTGCCCTGTTTGGGCGGGAAAAGTCAGTCTCACGTCAGACCCCCGGACAAGCGCCTGACTGAGCCTTCCACACTTGCTTTTCGGGTGCAGCAACGTGTCAAGAAATCCTGAGGGCTGTCTGACTTAGTCCAAACCTAACCCGTTAGCTGTGCTTGCAGTGCTCGCCACAAAATGCAGTGTTTTGGTACCCATTTTATCACTCTGGGGAGAATAAAGGTCTGAGTCGGCTTGGGGACTGAGGCATGGGAGGTGTAGGTTACACAGACAGAACCCCACAACAGATAGTTAACCCACTCAGCTGTCTTGATGTATATACATGATCCGATTCTATATAGCTTTACTCCATCTTCTTGTACCGTCATCTTGTAAATAAGAGCGAGGCGTCTTCAGTAGGGGCGGGCGAAGAATTCTGCTCTTCCGGCGGAGTTCGCGGAGTTCTGCCTACTCCGCTCAGAGCATGGAGTCCTGATAAACTCTGAGAAGTGACATAAACCAGCATTTTTTCTCTTGAGCGGCTGCCAACATGAAGTTGTTGAGCTCTTGCATGAATAAAATCGCACGCTAGACCTCTTCCCGGCGAAATTTCTCAATGCGGGCGTTCATGGCTGGTTAGATTGAATATAGCTGGTGAGTTGAAGATTCACAATTTCTTTTCTGTGATCTTGGCAAAAAAGGGTAAAAGGGAGATAGGTCTTAAGTTTTCCGGAGGCAGAGGGTCCAGTTTAGATTTCTTTAATAGTGCCAACACAATGGCATGCCTCCAGGTCTGAGGAACCCGTCTCAAGTGAAGGGACAGGGTGATGAGGCCATGCAGATAAGGCAGGATAGCTGACATACCCTTCCTTAATATTCTGGGAGGGGCTTTGTCCAGTGGGGATCCAGACTTACAGTCACAAAGCCTTGTAACTCTTCTAATGAAGGTACACTAACGCTAGAGAGGCCACCTCGGTGGTACTCGCTTCCCTCGAAATGTCTGCCCCACTACGATGTGAGACCTATTGCATTGCTTCCTGTGGCAGCGTAAGAGAGGGAGTGAACGCGGAGGAGGAGGAGTTAGCTGCAGAGAGCTGCACCGATTAAAAGAAAGACGCGGCTCACTAAAGTCTATTTTATCAGTATTGTAAGATAAACAGAGCAGCACGCCGCCTGTGGCGCGCTGCTTACTAAAATCTTACAATATCGAAAAATAGACTTGGGTGAGCCGCAACATTTTTTCTTCGTGGCGGCTCACCAAAGTCTATTTTTTCAAAATTGTAAGATTCTGGTAAGCAGCGCAGCTCGCCGCCTGTGTTGTGCTTTAGGAGAAAATCATTAAAGAAAATAGTGCTGACAAACTGTAAAGAAAGCATATGTGTAACTACACAAGGAAAAGGACCAGTCCTTATGGGAGGTTACAAATGTAGACAAGGTGGTACTAAGGAGGGACTAGCAAGGCTATTAACGAATCAGAAGCCAACATTTACAAAGGACAATGACACAAGCCAATGAAAAATATGGGTGGAGAGTGGGCGGAGCTTCAAGTCCATACCTGAATACAGCATGCCTCGCAGAGCAGCACATATACTGCCCAGGCTCGACTTAAAACCACACCCTAGCACAGATGACTGGGGTATCTAATGATTGCAACGTGTGCAAGGCCTCTTCACAGCTTCAATGCCCCAAGGATTTTAAAAGATGTTTCAAAACGAGTCTCCAGGCGTAACTTAAATAATTACAGAAAAGGATGTAATGCATTAGTGATTGTGAGGAAACCCCCGCACAGGGACAAGCCCTAGAGGAGCCTCCAAGGTGTTAGACGGCATCAGTGACGTAGCAAGGGAGAGGGTGGCAAACGAAGTGGAGATCTCTCCAGCAATCCCAGCCCCCCCGCTCTTCCCTCTGGCTGCCACGGGGCAGCAGGGATAGCTATGCCACTATTTGGCATTCTAAAACTCATAAGTTGCCTTACCGAGCCAAGTCTGAAACGAAAAAGAAGGGACCTTTGCCATTGCTTTAATTCTAGAGAAAGATGAAGAGCGGGCTCTGGACTGGCAAGGATACGGTTGTAAGTCGAGGCGGAGCTCTTGGCCAGCTCCTTCTGCATTCTTACCTCAGCACAACATTCCAAAAAGAGACGTTTTATCCGAGATTTGCCTCCTTTCTGTAGCCTAATAGGAGACAGGCACATCGGAGAAAGGTTGTGTCGATGTATTTCAACCACGGTATAGAACCCCAATCATCCAGACAATCTGAAATGATCTCTCTACAGAATGTGGCTTTGGAATGTGTCCATAGACTGACCCAAAGAGGTACAGGTGCCATTCGGACACTATCCTCAATAAAACATTGCTTGATCTCTGTGTGTAAAATAAAACGAGAGGCTGAGGGTGCGAGCGGTAAAAACCTCCTACATATGCGATCTTCCTCACCCTGAAGAAAACAGCTCTTGCAAGAGCCCTATATCCCTGCCCGTACGTTGCCGCAAGGACACATTGAGCGTTATTGATTTTTAATATTTCTATTTTTGGTATTTGTTAAGCACATATATCACCCATAGGTCTCATAGTGCTAGCGCTAATAGAGGTAAAATCGTCCCCTTTCCCTTTGTCCTAGAGAGAGTAAAATTGTCTCCCGCTGACCTACTAAGTTTAAGACTAGAGCTGGCCAACTGTAGCTGTCAAGAGCTTGGTGAACTAAAAGTAACACTCGGGTAAGTAAAATCCTTCACACTAGATTGGACCTTCCCCTTTATAGGTAACCTGCGTGTTTCGATTCTTCCTGCGCAGTCCATAATATGGGATTTATCATAATTGGTAACTAGATCTAACCTGTCCATGAACTGAATAAAGTGGTCCACAATAAACGCAAGACCTTAGGGGTGCGTGCCAACAGGACCGCATCATCCTTGGTCATTGGATTGGGTGAAAGAGCAGAGACGGAGCTGCAGACTCCATGGGATGCGCCATGTCGAGTTGGGTCTCGTAAGGAACTGGACAGACTGGATGGGGCTGGCGGCCCCTAACCCAGCTTGGACAACATGGCTTCAGGACACAACTGCCCCATCTGAATGACTCCTAGAGGTTCATTGAAGACATGCTGATCAGTACACAGGAGCCACAGTTCAGCTGAAATGGCAGTGAGTGCAAGATACAAGCCCTTTAATGGCGGCCATGAGCGCCCTCCCTCCCAAGAGGCGTGAATGAGCCGCAAAGACGCATGCCAGAATCTGTGTGGACTTGGAAGCCGGCTCATTGCTCCTGATACGTTCAAGAATTGGCCATATTAACTGTGTTGATGATGGCGCCGGCAGTGTTTACTTTGTAGTAGAGGGAATCACGGCGCTACATTCTGCTCATTGAGGTCAAAACAGGGTTTCCTGGCCTAATTAGTTGCAGAGTTTCGGAAACTGGAATGTTTGTCTGATAAGCTGCCGGCGCCACTAACGGGAGAAAGAGCCAAGAATGGACTACCCGCACCCCAATGACTTGCACTGGAGATAGGAGTGTGGCACTGGGGAAATTAAAATTGCCCAAATGCTTGAAATGAGAGGAGGCTGGGGTGAGTTTGCTGCTATCTGTGACTGAGTGAAAGTTTGTGAGAAGTGGAAAGTGTCCCCAGAATAAGCAAGCACTGGCAAAGCCAATACGTTTGAGGGAGACTGCCAGACTTTACGTCTTTTCAATGCTTGTTTTGTCATGGTTTTGGTAAAACTTTGTTTTTAGGGAGCTTTCAAGCCCTCGCCAATATATAAAAAACAAACATTGGCTAAAACCAAAAATAGTTTTGGACGTCACAAATCACACAGTTCCAAATTATTTATAGCCTGGCACTGAAGGGAACTAAATTCTGTGGACGTGCTCTCTGTGAGCGAATAGAGTGCCGTCACTCACAGTGAAGTTGGCCCATGACTAAAGTGGGCTGACCCTTTGACCCCTGTAGTATGCTGTAGTGAGCAGAAGAAAAAAGTGAATGCCGCAACAAGAGGCCAATGGATGAAGCGGGCTGGATGAAAACCCCTATAAGTAATTATATTGCACATTATATGTTAGTAAAATCTGGAGGTCTTGGCTAACAGCAGAACTAACGAGCATTTGCAATGCAATAGGTCTCGCATTACTGATGGGCTGAAGTATTGGCGTTGTAAATAATAATGCAACGTCAATAGCTCATACTTTCACAGCCTCCAACGCACCATCCCACAGCCTCCAACTCACCATCCCACAGCCTCTAACTCACCATCCCACCGCCTCCAACTCACCATCCCACAGCCTCCAACTCACCATCCCACCGCCTCCAACTCACCATCCCACAGCCTCCAACTCACCATCCCACAGCCTCCAACTTACCATCCCAGAGCCTCCAACTTACCATCCCACAGCCTCTAACTCACCATCCCACAGCCTCCAACTCACCATCCCAGAGCCTCCAACTTACCATCCCAGAGCCTCTAACTCACCATCCCACAGCCTCCAACTTACCATCCCACAGCCTCCAACTCACCATCCCACAGCCTCTAACTCACCATCCCACCGCCTCCAACTCACCATCCCACAGCCTCCAACTCACCATCCCACCGCCTCCAACTCACCATCCCACAGCCTCCAACTCACCATCCCACAGCCTCCAACTTACCATCCCAGAGCCTCCAACTTACCATCCCACAGCCTCTAACTCACCATCCCACAGCCTCCAACTCACCATCCCAGAGCCTCCAACTTACCATCCCAGAGCCTCTAACTCACCATCCCACAGCCTCCAACTCACCATCCCATAGCCTTGAACTCACCATTCTATACCCTCCAACTCACCATCCCATAGCCTTAAACTCACCATTCTACAGCCTCCAACTCACCATCCCATAGCCTCCAACTCACCATCCCATAGCCTCCAACTCACCATCCCACAGCCTCTAACTCACCATCCCATAGGCTTGAACTCACCATTCTATACCCTCCAACTCACCAGCTCACAGCCTCCAACTTACCATCCCACCGCCTCCAACTTACCATCCCACAGCCTCCAACTCACCATCCCACAGCCTCCAACTTACCATCCCAGAGCCTCCAACTTACCATCCCACAGCCTCTAACTCACCATCCCACAGCCTCCAACTCACCATCCCAGAGCCTCCAACTTACCATCCCAGAGCCTCTAACTCACCATCCCACAGCCTCCAACTCACCATCCCATAGCCTTGAACTCACCATTCTATACCCTCCAACTCACCATCCCATAGCCTTAAACTCACCATTCTACAGCCTCCAACTCACCATCCCATAGCCTCCAACTCACCATCCCATAGCCTCCAACTCACCATCCCACAGCCTCTAACTCACCATCCCATAGGCTTGAACTCACCATTCTATACCCTCCAACTCACCAGCTCACAGCCTCCAACTTACCATCCCACCGCCTTAAACTCACCATCCCACAGCCTCCAACTCACCATCCCACAGCCTCCAACTCACCATCCCAGAGCCTCCAACTTACCATCCCAGAGCCTCTAACTCACCATCCCACAGCCTCCAACTTACCATCCCACAGCCTCCAACTCACCATCCCACAGCCTCTAACTCACCATCCCACCGCCTCCAACTCACCATCCCACAGCCTCCAACTCACCATCCCACCGCCTCCAACTCACCATCCCACAGCCTCCAACTCACCATCCCACAGCCTCCAACTTACCATCCCAGAGCCTCCAACTTACCATCCCACAGCCTCTAACTCACCATCCCACAGCCTCCAACTCACCATCCCAGAGCCTCCAACTTACCATCCCAGAGCCTCTAACTCACCATCCCACAGCCTCCAACTCACCATCCCATAGCCTTGAACTCACCATTCTATACCCTCCAACTCACCATCCCATAGCCTTAAACTCACCATTCTACAGCCTCCAACTCACCATCCCATAGCCTCCAACTCACCATCCCATAGCCTCCAACTCACCATCCCACAGCCTCTAACTCACCATCCCATAGGCTTGAACTCACCATTCTATACCCTCCAACTCACCAGCTCACAGCCTCCAACTTACCATCCCACCGCCTCCAACTTACCATCCCACAGCCTCCAACTCACCATCCCACAGCCTCCAACTTACCATCCCAGAGCCTCCAACTTACCATCCCACAGCCTCTAACTCACCATCCCACAGCCTCCAACTCACCATCCCAGAGCCTCCAACTTACCATCCCAGAGCCTCTAACTCACCATCCCACAGCCTCCAACTCACCATCCCATAGCCTTGAACTCACCATTCTATACCCTCCAACTCACCATCCCATAGCCTTAAACTCACCATTCTACAGCCTCCAACTCACCATCCCATAGCCTCCAACTCACCATCCCATAGCCTCCAACTCACCATCCCACAGCCTCTAACTCACCATCCCATAGGCTTGAACTCACCATTCTATACCCTCCAACTCACCAGCTCACAGCCTCCAACTTACCATCCCACCGCCTTAAACTCACCATCCCACAGCCTCCAACTCACCATCCCACAGCCTCCAACTCACCATCCCAAAGCCTCCAACTCACCATCATATAGCCTCCAATTGACCATCCCATAGCCTCCAACTAACTTTCCAATAGTACTACTACTCACATCACATAGACCCCCAACTAACCATCCAATCATTTCCAACTCACCACCCCAAAGCTCAAGTACTTACCAGCATATAGCCTCCTACTCACCATCACATAGCCTCCAACTAACTACTCAAGAGCATCACTGCTCACCATCACATTACCCCTCACACTAACCAATAGCATTACAACTCACCATCACATATTCCCCACACTATCCAGTAGCACTACTACTTGCCATCACATAGCCCCCAACTCACATCACATATTCCCCAACTCACCATCACATAAACCCACTATTCACCATCACATAGCCCCACTATTCACCATGAACATAGCCCCTCACACTATCCAATAGTTTCCAACTCACGACCTCAAAGCTCAGGAACGCACCATCACATAGCCTCCTACTCAGCATCACATAGCCCCCAACTCACCATCCAATAGCACTACTAGTCACCATCACATATGCCCCAATTCACCATCACATAAACCTACAATTCACCATCACATAAACCCACTATTCACCATCACATAGACCCACTATTCACCATCAAATAAACCCACTATTCGCCATCACATAGACTCTCACACTATCCAATAGTCTCCAACTCACCACCCCAAAGCTCCAGTACCCACCATCACATAGCCTCCTACTCAACATCACACAGGCCCAACTCACCACCCTACAATGGCAGCTTACCATCACATGGCCCCCAAACTCCCCATCCAGTAGCCCCTACTAACCATTCCACAGCAACCAATTCACCTTCATTCACCCCCACATCTCCAGCCAGTGACTCCGAACTAGCACCACGCTGCCCCTGGCTGACCCCCATAGTCCCTGGTCTTCCTTTCGTAGACCCAGCACACGCTTGAATATCCAGAGTTCACCGTCTCATTGCCCTGAAATCACTATTCCATTGCTCCCCATGTAACCTTCCGTAGCCCAGCACACTCATCCCACAGCGCCTCTACTCTACACCTTACCCGGTTCGCTGTCCAGTAACCCCTGAACCTGCCTACCCATAGAAAGGCTGAGTTAGGCTTGCAGGCCACAGCAGATGTCAGCAGCTAGTGCTTAACTCACTGAGCTATCTTGCTGCCGTAAGTAGACAGATGCGGTGGTGGTGGTAAGAGTTCCATGTGAAACTTTGACCACAAAAATATCTACTGCATTGATCCCAACTGCGAAAGTACCGAAATAAAATGTTATCTCCCTACAAAAATATCTGTATGTAAACAATTCTGAGTCATTTATTGGTCAAGCCAGTTGTAAGTTATGTTACTTGTGAGCAACCGCTTGCCAATGCGATTGGTCACCTATAGGGATTTTTTTGGGGTGTTTTGTTGTACGGCTGCTGTGTGTTTTTTAGTCCATATTATTAATAGTCGTATTTTTGCGATCACTATTTTCACCCGCCTCGGCCCTTAGATTTATATTCCTGTTTCTCTCTTCGAAGGGGCCCACAATAGAGAAAACTCCCTAGTGCTTGGCAGATTTGCCCTGGTACTGGACAATGTTTTGCCATTCTTGAAAGAACATTTGTATTCTGAAAATACAATTTTTGTCCTGGTCATTTGGTGCAAATGCCATTTTGCACGGCACGTCAGTGCAAATGCGACATCGAAATTCTCCAAATATTGCCCTTTTTCTGCTTCTTGAACACTATGCGCCGTTGGCCGGCAAGGAGGGATGTTTGTTAACCAAGAAGTCACTTACAAGCCTAGTGAGACGTCCTGATTTCCTAGTGTGGTTGCAGAAGTGACCGATGTAAAAGGGTTACAAGTCTTGGGCCTGTATTCGGGAACTTGTGCCTGTATTATTAATAATCTTTAAAAATTGCTTGCCCCGTCAGGTAATACATGTCAAGTGCGTGACTCTGTTAACACAATGATGTGACCTTAATATATATTTTCCCCTTATTTCCTGATCTGCAGTAATGACAGGTGGCGCGCTCCAAACCTGAGACCCTGGCATGGCACTTCGTGTGTCTAATTAAAGTTGTTTTTTATGGACTTGTCCCACCACAAGTGTGGCCAGGAGAATCCGTAGTTGTTTTTCCTTTTGATTGACTTTGGAATATTTGTGTAATGTTTGGCTTCTCATTTTCAAAGGCGAATGTTCCGCGGCCCATCAAGGGTCGCCTTCTTCGGCAGCAGGCGCTATGAAAGGACTCTTGTACAACCAGCTCCCTCCTTGATCCATTTACATTTAAAAAACAGTACAGTAGGCCCTTTTAACACCCCAACCCGAGGCTCTGAAGAAGCCAATCAGAGGCCTGGCTTGTCAAAATGGCCGCCGCGGACGGATCATCAATACGTGCACTGCGCATGTGCGGGAGATTCTGCCTCTTGATTGGTCGACTCTCTTCACCTCATTGGGCGGGGCCTCCCGGCCTGCATGAGGCCGCTCTCTGTACCCGGCGCCCACGCGTGCCACCAGACACTGTTATTTCTAATGAAAACATTTGCTGGAATTCAGAAGCATCTCCAAGCATCACAGAATCCGCGCGCAGGCTGCATTTTTAGACTATTTTTGCCTGAGTTGTACACAGAGGGGAAAAATGAATGTTGTGTGAGGTGTAACTTCCAGCAAGTTGACTCAAGCGACTTTCTTGTTGAGATGTTTGCTCTTCTTGTCCAAGCCCTGTTTGCGGGTTCCCTTGGCATCAAGAGGGCCAGGAAAGATGTACCACCTCTCGGCCCTGGTGTGCCTTTATTCAGTCAGGGAACATCAGAGAAAGCGTGTGCGGGAGGGATAAAATACAATTTTAGGCATTATTATCACCTCTATCAGTGTTGTGTTAAATGTTTGTTAGGTGCACACTGACACTCAGATTCTTGGCGCTCAGTGTACAGAGATCATTGTATTGCACTTGTATTTATGTAGCGCTTACTACCACTGATGAGGCATCGAAGTGCTTTATGGCAGGCAGCACACTGCTCCGTAACCCAAGGTTACTGGTTAGCCGAGTAGGTATTACTTTTTTTGTACATTGTTGGTTATTGCTTTGAACTTGTGCTCTTAGGGAACTGTATGAAGCCTTTCCTCGAGTTTCTTGTGGTACATTAAGTTAGTAGGAGTGGATATTAGCGTGTGTTTATGTAAGTGATAAAATGGCATAAGTAGGTTAAAGGAAGATGAGGTGGTGTTAGATGCAAGGAGAGCTTTGACACTTGGAGAGTTTGTGATTGCAAAAGTGGGACGAGTAGCAGGGCCAGAAGAGACTGTATTAGAAGCAAGGAATGGTTACATAGAAAGATACTTTGTGGGTTGTAAGCAGGGGGCTGCTTAGTTTGCTGAGAGTGAGGCAGACAGGAATGTCCCGGAGGAGGCGACACTCAGAGGCATTAAAGACTTGTAGAGGGTGGAGCATAATGAAAGGAAGGAGAGAGAAAACTCTCAAGCTATCAATCGAGGTCAATTTCCATACACGCAGGTTTTAGTACTATGGGGGTTGGTTTTTGAGGGCGGTCTGCGTATGTAGAAAGTGCAGAAAAGAAAGGTTGGTGGTTGTCACCTCTGAGCATGAGATATATGTCGTTGCGCCGTTGGTTGTTCCTTTGCCTGTGGTTGGTGTTGGTATAGAGTAGACGGTCTATTTTTAGGTTACATAGCTATCACAGATTATTTCGATTCTCCTGACTTCGTACTTGAGTTTTTGATAGGAGGTACCGAGTCATGCGCCATGTCCAGACAGCTGGTCCTTTCAGTTTGTCTGTTACATTTTGGGGAGTGGACCATCTCTGGGATTTGGATGGATCATTCCATTAGATGTGTGTTTGAGGCAGATTTACAGTATGTTTCTTGGGTGATTTGCTTCTGGTACTAACAAGGAGTGGTTGTGACGGATTCTGCTGATCCGGCACTTCCCTGATCTTAGCAGGTCCCTAAGAGTGTCTGTCCGCAGGAAGAAAGGGAGGACATATGGACACTACTTCATTGGAAATAACCAGCTCTTAACTCTTCTTCTGAACGGGAAGTGATTTTCAGTGGCTCCAATCGTTGCACGTGGGGAATTCTTTAGTTTTTCATCTTGAACCAAGAAAGTGGTTCCACCAACCTTTTTTCCCCTGTAATCCAGGATTATTACGCGTAGTGCCGAGCCGCAATGTACATTTGTCAGCTGGGAGTATGTGCTGATTTTGTTTGAATGAATTGTGGTCCCCTGCCCTTTATTTCTCTGTGTTTGCTGCACAGTAGCTTGCTCCAAGGAGGCTTCTTGCACTCGGGAGCCACTGTTGAGCCCTCAGGATGGTAGAGGGGAAGGTTCAAATATTTACATTTAGAAGGAGTGTTGCTGATGAGTTTTGGATTCTTGGCAGACAGTTCGAGTTGTGGACAGAATGTTGCGGTGTAGCCCGTTAGCATCATTGAGGTTGGAGAGGACGAGTGATGTTCTTGCTTGTTGCTTTGGAGGAATCCAAGCTGTGGGAGGATGTGTCTAAGTGTTTTCATTGTGTAGAAAGTTGATTAAAACAACCTCCGCTCTTGAGTATTCATGCAAAGTGTAGAGTTTAAGACACTTCTGTAGCTTTTTCTGGCAAACTTCCCAGATCATTTAGCCAGAAAGGTGCGGCTCATAACTTTCCCATTCACCCCAGGTCCGTACTTAAGTTTTGGAGGCATCTACCTTGAGGTGATTCCATGTCATCCATTGGTCCACGGCTGCGAGGCATGTGTTGGTTTTTAAAGATTCTCTGTCCTCAGGGTTTTCCAGTTTGAGAACGGATCTGTGTATCTTCTCCGTAGTTGTAGCGCTTGAGTCCAAGCCCCTTGATAAGTTTTAGCAGAGGTTTCCTGTGTATGTTGTAAAGTAGAGGTGAGATGACAGATCCTTGTAGACTCTATTTTAAGCAGTAAGGATGTGACGAGAGCGAGGCTGTGTTCATCAGGCGTGGCCTGTGGTTAAGCCAAGATGAACCTTAGTGAGATGCTGCTAACTCTACTGACATCGCTCAGTCTGTGATGTATCGTATCATGGTTAGGTTTCGTTACATATATTTAATATAGTGCAGCGCATCTTCCCCGAAGGTGTATCTCAGCACTGGCGCGCAGACCAAGTTACGAGAGGGAAAGGTGGTTAGTAGAAATCAGAAAAGCCGGGTTTAAAGGAGTTTTTCGAGGCAGTGTACTGTGTCACACCTGCGGAAAGTTACATGGGAGGTAATGCAGCTACACCACCTTTGTTGACGGTGTTCCCAAATCGGGATTAGGGCTGATTCAGTCCCTCTCCCTCTGTTGAATCCGGTTTGCTAGTCTGAATGTCGTTTTGTCCAAGATTTCTGAGCTTTGGTGAAGGTGGCTTTCTCAATAACTTTTCTCAGGAGGGTACTTTGGAGATTGATCTGTATTTGTTTCTTTTTATCAAAATTAGAAGAATGATAAACTATGTTGCCATTTCCTGGGATTGTAACCTTTGACCTATGACCTGGATGTGATGGGTGGGAAACATCCATTACAACGCAGTCATTACAACGACCCACCTTTACAACGCAACTGTTACAAAGCGACTGCCTTTACATCGCATGCCATTACAACGCATGTCACTGCAACTCATGCCATTACAACGCATACCATTACAATGCATGCCATTACAACGCAATATAATGTAAGTAATGGAGATTTTTTTAGTATTAGGGTAGGTATGGGTTTTGGGGTACATGGGACTAGTCTTTTTTACTCCTACACTATTTAACACTTTCCCTACTGTTGCACTCACTGGATTGGGAATAGTAATTTTTACCTCTACAATATCCAACACTTACCCTACTGTTTCCCTAAAAGTATTATGCGTTGTAATGGTATGCGTTGTAATGGAAGGCGTTGTACTGTTAGTTTTTAAAAATGCGTTGTAATGGCGTGTTGTAAAATCATGAAATGTAATGGTAGTTGCGATGTAAAGACTGCGTTGTAAAAGTATGCGTTGTAATTGCATGCGTTGTATCGTCATATATTTGTGATGGGCAGATCCCGATGTTGCTGTGTAACCTAACTTTCCTTCCATGAGCAACAAAAACCCTAAAGCGGCCCCTAACTACGGGACCCATTTAGGATCCAAAACAATCAATACAACATTTTTAAATTCCCCTACTTTAAAATTCCCACGGAAGTGTTAACTTGATTAATATAACAAGATTCTCCATTCGCAGCCCGACAAACTGACCCTAAACTGCTCGCCTGTTCTTATTTTCTCCGCCTTTGAGGGATGAAAGGCCAGGTTGGCCCAACGGGCATTAAAAATGATCTGGCTGGTAGATTTCCAGTGTTTACGTCAGGCTCGGAGGGAGCTGCGCTTGCGAAACACCGACGACCTAATGCAATAACTATTTATTTACAAATGAATGCCATTTGGAAACGAGAGAGGCCGTATGAGCCCAGACATCATGCAACAATTTAAAAGTGTGAAATCCCTCCCCCGAGGAGCTCCTGCGGAAATCAGATCTGGGAACAATTAAGGAGAAGTGCCTGCGCGCCGCGCTCCTGCGGCCCCGGTGAAGGGAAGCCAGGGCTCTATATGCGAGGGTGGTATTGTAGTATTTATATATCTCTTATTGCCCGTTGTGGGGCGCCGAAGCGCATAATCAGATAATCCAACATCAAGTGTTCCAGGGGGTGAGGTGTTCAGTGCCCGTGCCACGCTATCAGGGCAGATATATACTCTGTGAATCATTTCACATAGATTCGTTTATGCAAATGTATTTTCGGTGGGTACCCTGGTTATTGAACATGGATAAATGTAGTTTAATTGCATGTATAAGTGCTTCCTGTGAATATCCTGAAAACTTAGAGGCATATTCAGTGGTTAATTTGAGCCGGTGGTTTCCGGTGCTCGGCACCGGCACTTATTTGTCAGCACCGGCACTCATGACAGCAGCCACATGGTGGCGCTGTTTGTGTAATGTAGATATGAACAGAACAAGAGTTCATTTAATATGCATTAAAATCAACTAATACCTGCCTCCCAAGCCATTCTCGCGTCTTTGGGGGCCTCGAACAGTCTGTATTGTCACACTTGTCGCAGTGTGATGGTTAGCAGTTGTGCGGGCAGTGTCATTGGCAGCCCTGGCAGGGGCAATGTGTGGTAGAAGCGGCTGTGGCCCTGCCACTTATGATTTTTACAAATTTAGCACTGGACATATTTATGAAAATAGGGGCGTAGGGCAGCGCAGCAAGTCACCTTGCTGTGCTGCGTCACTGGGAAAGAGCAGGGAAGCCCTGTATTTAAGCACTACAGCACAGTCCTTTCCTTTCTCCCTGCGTTGGTGCCCTTTTGAGTAGCTAGTACCAACACAGGCACCCTGGCACCATGGTGCAAGAGGCCTGTGTTGCGGGCAGGATTGTTTTTGCGCATGAAGGGGCACCACCCTGCACAAAAACAATCCTGAGAGGCGGTTTCCTGAATGCAGCACACAGAAAAAGGACAAAACGAGGAGAAATAGAGATATTTCTCCTCGTTACACCTCACCTGGGGAGGCGTATCTTTTTGGGGCATTTCAAAGTTTACCAAGTAAATCTGGGAATGCTTAGAAAATGATGGGATTTGCGGTGGAACACCCACCGCAACATTAAAAGAATGCTTCGCTTGTGCAGAGTAATACAACGCAGCGATTTGCGCTGCGTTGCTGTACTCCAGATTTGTGAAGCCATTCAAAGCTACACAAAGTGGCTTAGCGTTGCTTTATAAATCTGACTTAGAGGTTTGCGTCACGAATGTACCACTTTGTGTGGTGCGAACGTGATCCAAGCCTCTCATAATTATGCGCCATAGTATGGCTCCCACCCACCTGGACCGACGCTGGGCACCCCTTGTGTAGATCACCCAGGGCAAGGCGCTAACACCTCGTTTAGGCCGCAGATGATAGGAAGTGTGACTTATGAGGTCTTGGTAGCATATAGCGCCTTGTCGTTTGGCAGGTATTAAGGAACTTTACAGAGGATTAAACAGTTCCATGAGTAAGTCGAAGAACCCAAAAGACTAGAGGTGGGAGGGGTGAAAAGACTGCGGGGTGGAGTAAGGTGTGGTTAAAAACATTAACTGCTGAAAATTACGTTGTGGGCTCTCTTGACATATGCTAGTAGGAAAATGCGTGAGGGTGGCGCTGAAGGTGGGGTGAGGGCGTTGTTCTCTGTGGACCAATAGGCTGTCGTGGCTGTGCCGTAGGTCAATACGTAATGAGTTCCAAAAACTGACTGTCGCTCCAGAGAACTCTTGCTTCCATGCTAACGCAGACTTGAATGTAGGTGTTTCTAAAGTCGGGGATGCCTTGCGACTAGGGAGTCTTACTCTGCTGGACAGTGGTAGGTGGCTGGCAAGGTAGGTCGGGGTGTTGTAGCGCAAGGCCTTTGTGGTGATGCAGCCTAACTTGAACTTGATTTGCTGCTCGCGTGGCAACCAATGGGGGTCTCGCACATTTTCGCCTGTCTGCAGTGCTTGAAATGGAAGCATAGAAGTGCAGGCACTCTGTGGCAGAGTGCCTGCTTGTTTCCGAGAAGTGCGGGCACTTTCCAAGTAAAAGAACAGCATTTCTCTTGAGAAGTGCCAGTACTCTCCTCCTCAAAATAAAAAAGTGCTGGTACTCCATACTGGACAGCACCGGCCCATTTAAAGCTCTGCCTCTGGGTGTAAGAGAGCGCCGGATGAACTGTTCCCAGTAGAGTTTTAATACCAAGTGTGCGCGTGATTGCAGACTTCCAGCTTCTTCCAACCAGCCCGCCCAGAAGGCCAGTCTAGCTTTATCGCCAGCTACATTTTGCAGGCTGGTAATTCCAGGTCCTTACTTAGTTGAAGATGGTTTCAGCTCCACAGCCCTGTGTGCTGGGGCTGTTGGTTGGAAAGCCAGGCCTGGATGAATCTCCTCTTGTGACATGGGGCTGGGTAGCTGCTGTGCAGTGCATGTGTTCTGTGTGCGCCGGGGCTGTTGGTTAGAAAGCCAGGCCTGGATGGAGCTGCTCTCGTGACATGGGGCTGGGTATCTGCTGTGCAGTGCACTTGTTCTGTGTGTGCCGGGGCTGTTGGTTGGAAAGCCAGGCCTGGATGAATCTCCTCTTGTGACCTGGGGCTGGGTATCTGCTGTGTAGTGCATTTGTTGTGTGTGCTGGGGCTGTTGGTTGGAAAGCCAGGCCTGGATGGAGCTGCTCTCGTGACCTGGGGCTGGGTATCTGCTGTGCAGTGCATTTGTTCTGTGTGTGCTGGGGCTGTTGGTTGGAAAGCCAGGCCTGGATGGAGCTGCTCTCGTGACATGGGGCTGGGTATCTGCTGTGCAGTGCATTTGCTGTGTGTGCTGGGGCTGTTGGTTGGAAAGCCAGGCCTGGATGGAGCTGCTCTTGTGACCTGGGGCTGGGTATCTGCTGTGCAGTGCATTTGTTGTGTGTGCTGGGGCTGTTGGTTGGAAAGCCAGGCCTGGATGAATCTCCTCTTGTGACCTGGGGCTGGGTATCTGCTGTGCAGTGCATGTCTTCTGTGTGTGCTGGGGCTGTTGGTTGGAAAGCCAGGCCTGGATGGATCTCCTCTCGTGACCTGGGGCTGGGTATCTGCTGTGCAGTGCACTTGTTCTGTGTGCCCCGGGGCTGTTGGTTGGAAAGCCAGGCCTGGATGGATCTCCTCTCGTGACCTGGGGCTGGGTATCTGCTTTGCAATGCATTTATTATGTGTGCGCCGGGGCTGTTGGTTGGAAAGCCAGGCCTGGATGAATCTCCTCTTGTGACATGGGCTGGGTATCTGCTGAGCAGTGCATTTATTCTGTGTGCTGGGGCTGTTGGTTGGAAAGCCAGGCCTGGATGGAGCTGCTCT
This sequence comes from Triturus cristatus, assembly GCF_964204655.1. NCBI lineage: Eukaryota > Metazoa > Chordata > Amphibia > Caudata > Salamandridae > Triturus > Triturus cristatus. The sequence goes on from NC_140594.1 coordinate 1,174,000,075, forward strand.
CGTGACCTGGGGCTGGGTATCTGCTGTGCAGTGCATTTGTCCTGTTCTGTAGATTTACTCAGACCTCAGTCCAAGTTACAGCGGTTTTGTTATTTCGTCAGTCTCCAGGCTTTCCCTCTCACCTGATCGCTCAGAAGAAGAGATGATCTAAAAACAGTGCATTGGTCTGGGCCCAAATGAAACCCTGGGCCGTATTGTGCATAGTGTCCTACCGCACTCTGCAGCACGACGCACTCTTAGCTCTGTGCATCGGGTGCAGTGTGCCATGTTACGTGATTTGATTCTCAGGTTTTGTAGAGTGCTCCTATGCTGAGGGCATAACCCGACCCAGTGCAGCCACGAACATGTGCCCGCCCTGGGGGCAGCACAGTGACGAATGGCAGAGAATCTGTTTGAAGTCGTTTTTGCACCTTTCACTGCACAGGCCGCAGCCTCCTGCCTATGCAAGGGTGGCAGAGGTCCCCCCACAGGCGGATGCAGTGAGTGACTGCGCTTGCCCTTCAGAGGAATGCCGCGGGGTTTCCTGCGTCCCCTTTTCCGCCTTCACGGGGTGCCTTTGGATGTGAACTGCACACCCACCTCTATGTGGTGCAGTCCGTGCACATCCCGAGGGCCTCTTTCCCTCTGCGCCCGTGTCTGTAATACAGGACCGCATAGACGCAACGTATGTCCCAAAATGGGACTATGACTGCATGCAAGTGAGGGAATGCCCCGTGTCATAGAACCGGCACAAAACGTGCGCCAGCACACTCCATAATATAGAAGGGGCCGGACAAGCACCTGCAGCCGCTTCTATACTCAGGTACCCCCGAGACGCAAGAAGCGGGGGCAGATACCTGTTGCGTCCCCTGAGCCCGTACTGTGATATGGAACCAGGAGCGCAGCTGAAACCAGGCGCTTGCCCTCATCACTTGTGTGCCCTCTACGTGAGTTGCCCTTGAGCGTCACATGTGGCTATGCCCTCGCGTGGGGCCCGGGGTGCCCTGCATAAGAATCTCCTTGATCCTCTCAGAGGCCCAGCAAGGTATAACCAGGCATGGGGTCGTGTGTTTGTGGCGGTCCCAATACTAATCTGCACCTGTAAAACAGACGAGCTAAAAACAAGGTGGTGATGGATCGAGGGCAGAGGAATTACCCACAATTCCTGCTGATCGCCTCCATTCATCGCTCTGGTGTTGCTCCACTCTTAGAACAGTTCGTAATTGCACGTCCTTGCCCTCCCACCCGGAAGTAATCATTTTCTGTGCCCACGAAGAACGTCCCCCTTTCATACAGTCCTGCACTTTCACTTCTAATTGAGTGTTAAACCCTCACAACCGACAGACACTGGTGACGTGCACTGAATCTGCAAGTTGTTTAAATCCTCCGGTGTCATTCAAGTGACGGCCAGAGAGACAATGGCATCGTGTTTCTAGGTTAGATGACGTAAGATGGATGGTGCAGGGGGTACCCTTTGAGATGGAGCATGTATTGATCCCAGCCCCCTATGTCCTAAATGGGATCATCTCCTTTATGATACGCGATTTTCATAAATGCGGCGCATTCCTGCTCTGTCCCTGTGACGTAGGGCAGCGCAGCAAGATGACCTGCTGCGCTGCGCCACAACTCCGGTAAATATGCCCCCCCCCCCCCTTTACAGTGCGTCACTGCGCACAGGGGTGTTGGTGTTCCTCCCACAGTTATAAATATAATCTGTAATTGCGCCATACTTCAGTAACATACCCGTGTGTGGCGCACTCCGTAAACCCCTTAAAATAGACCCCGTCATGGTCTCACTGGATGCCCGGCTCGGGGTGTTGTTCAGCCCTTTCCCGATCCATGTGTCTAGCTGCCTGGGTGGCCACAGGGTGGAGAAGTGATGCCAGCTTCACCGCCCCCTCGTTAACGCACGTGGCCACCTGAACTGTTCAAAGAGCAGCTCTTTTATAGCGCCTCTTGACTCTGTGTCTGCCCTCACCCCAGGCGCTGTGCAGGTGTCTGCTCTGTGGTTGTGGAACAGCTGCTGCCCTGGGAAGGGCACCCCTCTGGGTCAGGAGCAGGTATATTTCCAGGCCCAGGTGGGCTGTTAATATGCAGCCTCCTGGATGCCCAGGGGCCACCAGTGGGCACTCGCAGGTGCAAAATGCCCCCCCCCCGCTAGTGCCCCCCAATAAGTGCCTGGCCGAACATTTGACAAGTGTTGACCTCAGGCTTGGAGGTCAGAGTTTGGCCACTTTTGGCACCTCCTGATAGGGCCACTGGACTGATGAGGCAATAAAGGTCCAAATTATGCGGCAAATAGGGCTTCAACATCTTGCAAGAAGAGCAAAATGTGGCGTCCTAACGTGGCAGACACTTTGCCAGTATTTTTTATTTAGGTTGTGACTGTCACATACATTAAAGCGGTCTGGGTGAAGGTTTCCCTCGTGGCTACCTGTTTAAATCGAACTCGACAGTCAGCCACTGAAAGGTGGGCAGTTAACCTCTGGAAGGATTCCGCCACTGTGAGGCCTCGCGTGAACCTCTGGAAGGATTCTGCCACTGTGCGGCCTCGCGTGAACCTCTGGAAGGAGCCACTGTGCGGCATCGCGTGAACCTCTGGTAGGATTCCGCCACTGTGAGGCCTGAACCTCTGGAAGGATTCCGCCACTGTGCGTAATCACGTGAACCACTGGAAGGATTCCGCCACTGTGAGGCCTCGCGTGAACCACTGGAAGGATTCCGCCACTGTGAGGCCTCGCGTGAACCTCTGGAAGGATTCCGCCACTGTGAGGCCTTGCGTGAACCTCTGGAAGGATTCCGCCACTGTGTGTAATCGCGTGAACCACTGGAAGGATTCTGCCACTGTGCGACCTCGCGTGAACCTCTGGAAGGAGCCACTGTGCGGCATCGCGTGAACCTCTGGAAGGATTCCGCCACTGTGAGGCCTGAACCTCTGGAAGGATTCCGCCACTGTGCGGCCTCGCGTGTACCTCTGGAAGGATTCCGCCACTGTGAGGCCTGAACCTCTGGAAGAATTCCGCCACTGTGAGGCCTCGCGTGAACCTCTGGAAGGATTCCGCCACTGTGCGGCCTCGCGTGAACCTCTGGAAGGATTCTGCCACTGTGCGACCTCGCGTGAACCTCTGGAAGGAGCCACTGTGCGGCATCGCGTGAACCTCTGGAAGGATTCCGCCACTGTGAGGCCTGAACCTCTGGAAGGATTCCGCCACTGTGCGGCCTCGCGTGTACCTCTGGAAGGATTCCGCCACTGTGAGGCCTGAACCTCTGGAAGAATTTCGCCACTGTGAGGCCTCGCGTGAACCTCTGGAAGGATTCCGCCACTGTGCGGCCTCGCGTGAACCTTTGGAAGGATTCTGCCACTGTGAGGCCTCGCGTGAACCTCTGGAAGGATTCTGCCACTGTGAGGCCTCGCGTGAACCTCTGGAAGGATTCTGCCACTGTGAGGCCTCGCGTGAACCTCTGGAAGGATTCTGCCACTGTGAGGCCTCGCGTGAACCTCTGGAAGGATTCTGCCACTGTGAGGCCTCGCGTGAACCTCTGGAAGGATTCTGCTACTGTGCGGCATCGCATGTGCTTCCTTTCCAGTAACGTTTGATCCTTTTGAACTTTTTTTGCTGAAATCTGCACATTATGCAGCAGCAGGTGGATGGTGTGGAATGTCAGGTAAATCTGTAAAATTTGGCGATAAATGTTGCCACAGAATCGCAAGGGTAAAAACAACAATTGATGGACAGAATGCAGAACAATGTCATACATTCACCCCAGTACAGAGATCTGGGCTTAAATCCATAATTTCTTTGCTCACCATGCCGTTCCAGTTTGAACCCAGCCATATGCAAATCAGTCTTGACCCTGTGCCTAATGGGAACAGTCCAGCCCGAACTGCCAAGCCAGGTCCTCCCTGGACTGGAAACAAGCTTCCTAGGACCGGTTTCTGGCATTTCAGCCGTCTTCAGCCAGGATAGCTTGACTCCAGTGGCATGGAGAATCGCAAGGAGCAATGTTTCCCAGGATGCAACTGTGAGCGGAATATGTAGATTGAGGACAGCTTCAGGATGGCCGTTAAATGATGAAACCTGAGCAGAAGTGATTACATCAGAGCGTCTCACGGCACGAAGGTGCCCGTGGGCGGGTGAAAATGGCCCTGGAGCTGGCCCCGCCCCGCCCTGGGCCGCGAGCTGCGGTATGGCCTTTGAATCACTAATCCCGTCGCTGTTGTTGTTGCACAAAGCTCGGTTTGTCGGCTTTGGAATCGTCTGCAGTAATTCCCCACTGCTCTGCAGAGGCTGGGCCTCTGGGGGGATTCGCCGGGGGCTTCCATCAAAGCGCTGCGGAGTGAGGATGTAAACTGGGGGGGGGCTGGGGGCTGTGACGCACCTACTCACGTTTGCAATCGGTGTCCCACTTCATGGCCCCACCTTAAAAGAAGATTTGCTGGTTTCCTCGAGTGAGTGAAATTAACAAGGAATGTGCAAAATTCACGCAATATGATTTAGCGTAACCACGCGAAATTCCGACAGAATTAGGCAATAATTTCGCGTGATGATACAAAATACAAATTCAGCATTTTGTGCCCTACATTCTTCTTTACCCTCCCCCAGCGCCTTGAGACCCTCACGGGTGAGTAGCACGCTTTCAATTACCTGATTGATTGATTAGCTCGAAATCTCATTTAATCAAAAGCACACTGAACAGCTGCCCCTGTTCTGTCCCTGCATTTACAGTTATTTTTTACCATGAATGGAGTGTAATTATGTAAAGTGGCGTAACGGTGTAATTTCATGAATTTCACATAACAAGCGTAAACGCACCATTTGGAAATTACGCTGGAGTAATTTAAATGCCACCTGGGCCTAATATTAACCCCTTGGGGACAGCACTCCCTCGCTTCTTGCGTGTTTGTGCAGACTTCTGCAAACATTGAGGGGGGATTTCCTGCAAAATGTTTGTCTTGTGCCCAAGACATGTGTATACAGTTTACACATGGCTCCTGGAATTCTACAATCCTGCGGCTGCAGCATTTTTTGCACAATTATGTATTTGCCACATTTATCACTTGATCCGTCATCTGCTGGATAATCTGCAAATTTCTACAAAAGAAACATTTTGTTTCTAGGTCAAGCAGATCAAAAGTTACTAAATCTGCGGCCACCTGTGTTGCCGCACAGTGGACGGCCCTGTGCAGAGGATGACTGCTCGTCTTTCTGTTGCGTATGACTGCATTTGCATATTAAACTAGTACTAAGGGGTTGAAACATTTGCCCCGAAATTCTTAACATGTGACATAATGACAAAATTATAAAGTAATACTATATGTGCCACATTATATCGCACAATTTTCCTTCCCTTAGAAAACCAAACTCCTTCATTATAAATGGGGAAAAAATTCCAACATCAAAAACTTTCTCATACCTCGGGGTCCTCCTTGATGATCAATTATCTTGGGGCCCTGCAGTCCTTAAAAAGAAGGGCGAAGTGACTCGCGCTAATGCAGCCATACTTGGATTTGCGAAAAAAATGGGCAACAGCCCTGTGGCTGCTTTGCTTAAATTATATCAAGCAAAGAGCGTTGCCGTTTGTTGCTACGGTAGCGAGCTCTGTGGCTACAGCCAGACGCGAGACCTAGAGGTTACAGAAAATAATTTTTTAAAGAAAATCTTGAGGCTGCCAAGGGGAACTGGAAACTTTTTGGTTCACGAGGAGTTAGGTGTGCCCTTTCTTAGCGATAGATTAGCAGCAAACCCCATACTTTGTTGGATGAACTCTTGGCTAAATGATGCTATACCTCTTACCCACGACATATTAAAAGAAGCCCTAACTTGGGATGGCAGGCTCAAGGTCCCATGGCTGAAATATATAAAAGACCGCCTCACTGAATTGGGACGGCCGGATCTGTTTTTCACCCCAACTACTATAACCAAAACTGATGTTACATTTGTGAAAAAAGCATTTATAACAACTAGGTACTTTGCCCGGGAGGAGGGTGAGTTTTTGAAAGACAGTGTCAGGAAACATGCTTTACTTAAAACATGTTCACACTTGGAACCGTATTTATCATGGCCTATGTCTGGCTATGATCGCTTTTTGTTGACAAGGTTCCGTTTTGACCTGTTTCACCTCCTACTGGCAGTACCAAGAGGGACCCATCGTGGCCAAGTGCTGCCTGCTTGCGGCTGCGACGGAAAGTCTCCGCAAGATTTGGCGCACTTTTTATTTATTTGTCCTTATTACTCAGTACCTCGGAGGTTATATTTAAAGCCTTGCCTAAAGAAACTAAAATTTACACAGATTAAACCTGCACTTTATTTTCTTCAACTCTTGAATTGTGACTGCACTTTATATGTATGCAGCTTTCTGAAATTAGCTATTACTTTTAGGAAAAGCATGGAGGGATAATTATGCTGTTATTATTGTGGTACCCCTTAATGATTTTTAATTCTGTACAATTATTTATATTCTTAACCTGTCTATCCTGCCTGATGCTTTTGTTCATGACGTTTATATATTGTGCCTGTCTTACAAAGGAACTGGTTAGCTCTGTTTAAATTATTTATGAAATTTAATTATGAATGTATGTTTATGCACTCTGCTTTTATGATTGTAAAGACTACAATCGAATAAAGTTATTATTACTTACTTACCTTCCCTTAGTCAAACCTGCCACATAATTTGGTCCTACTCTGCCACATAATTCCAGGGGCATTGAGTACACATCATAAGAGCGTCCTGGTTGCACCATTTTAGGTCTTGCGCCTAGCGTTGCAGTGCACAGCACTGTATTTAGTAGGTGAAAAACGGGGTTTTGAAAGCTGACCACACGCTCGTGCGTGTGGTCTTGCTTTTGCCGGCAGCCATTGGGTTTTGCATTTTTTTTTTTTTAAAGACACGCAAATGGGCAAAGGTGGGCGCATGTCCCGCCTTTGCTCCGTCCATTCCCGTCCGTGTCTAGCATGCACAGCAGCGCGCGTTCACCTCGCTGCCGCGCTCCCTCGCCCCCGCTCCTCTGTGGTGCGCGTGCACCACTGGTTTCATTTTCCGCCCCCGCTCAATGCTAGTCTCCGAACGTTCAAACTGCAAACAAAGGCTTTATGGAGTGATAATGCGCTCCAAGCCTTAATTAGACGAGCACGGCAATCTTATACAAGGCGGAGTACGTCGCCCTCTCAAAATAACAGGTAAGCGCGACCACATGTAAAAGTTTCATAACGTTGATTACACAATCAGAGGACGAGGGGTGGGCAGGGGAGTTGAAGTTGTCATGGAGTGCCCTGGCATCCTCGATACACCGCTGGCTGACACTTGCATCTGTAACAAAGGTGACACTTTAAGCCTGTCCTGGACTTTTAGCCAGGAACATATTACATCCTGACTTTTAATCTCACTTTTCCTGTACTAGGTCAGGCCGTATGTTTCCAAAAATGCACAAGGCCTGTGGCCAACACAATAGCATTGGCTGAAGGTGTCACACGTGACAACCACAGATTTCCTCAAATTTCAAGTTCAGCACTCTGCAGATCTAAACTTGCCATCCCTTAGGGTGGGAGAGATGGACATCTGCGCCCCAAACGGCCACATTAGAACGTTTTGGAAACTTTCTTGGGATGTGTGACCACGTGAAACAAATATTTTACACTTTGACAAAATGATGAGGCCTATGCGGGCGGTTGGTTCCACTCTGTACCTTGTGATTTTTATTCTACCCACTCCTGTGTGGTTGTCTAGGGAGGGGGATGCGCCAATCCTGATAACCTATATACTGTGGAGAGAGATATAAGTAATAACGTGTGTAGTGATCTTCCGGGGATAGGCACCGTCCCAAACAACCTATGTACTGCAGAGAGTCCTATTCGCACAGGAGTGGTAGCCAGCACACTCACTCCCCAGCTCCACCTGTCCAGCTGAGGACAGCTCTTTGACTAGGATTGGCTTCCCTAAGGATGTGAACTGCAGATCACAGAACCTTAGATCAAAGTTCAGCCTAACTACTGCATACGGCGACCAATGGCAGATCCTGTGGGAGCGATGGTGACGGGAGCCCAAACCTATGCCAAAGAGACTTACATCTCACTTATTAGACACTGCATACCTGGCCTCCTAAAGCACCAGTGAGAATCCGTGATATCAACCTTTAATATTTTCAGTACATGCAATAGGTCTCGCATTATTAAAATTTGAGCTATTGGTGTTGCATTATTTAGCAATGCCAATAGCTCAAACTTTAATAATGCGAGACCTATTGCATTGCAAATGCTTGTTTATAAAGTATATAACGTCATTAGGTCACTCGTGAACTGAAGTCCTGGGAGAGACCCACCCCCACAGCATTGGGGATGTGCAGAGCTGCTGTTCGTCCATGTTCGGAACACTAGAAGATGGCAGGATGCGCCCTTTGACCCCTCCCTTCCCTTCGCATGCTTGATGATGTCACAGGCTTGGAAGCGCACCACTCTTCCAGTGATGTGCCCTGGGGGTCCCTCGCCTGCTTCTCGTAGGACCCCAGCGACCTTCCTGGTCAGAGCTTTACCACTGTTTTACACCAACCTTTACAGTATTTCCTCACAAAACCTCAAAACCAGCGACCATGGGCTGTGGTTTGGCCGTGAGGTGTGTGTGTGCGCGGTGAGCACATCCGGTGCTCGTGGACAACACTGACACAAATACCATGTCTGCCATATGGAGAAACTTTCAAGCCTGACCCTACCCCAGCCCTATTGTTCTTCTAGGGACAGTAGTGTATCAGGGGGCTCTCTCTCTCTCCTTATACGCCACTGGCCAGGTACCCTGTCCTTCGAAGGGTGGGAGCTCAGCCCCCCCCCCCCCCCCCCCCCCCCGCAGAGAACTATCCAGGCCCCCCCAGAGGGCAGTAGCCTCCATGGTTTGTGCCCTCCCCTGACCCCAAATGCCCCACCGTGCCACGCGCATTTCTGCATTACTCTAAACCCTAATCCTGCATATCCATGCATTACACCGAGCAGTCTTGTGCGTTGTTTGGCTGGACTCTTTGAGCCTGGTGTGTGTCTGCCAACCTCTTAACCTGTAGCCGGGGGCCAATGTACCATCTGCAGCGCCTGGCAGCACCTAGGTCTGAAGAACGCTGCCTGGCACCGCGGGTGCGTATCAGGGCGTTCCGGGAGTAGTCCGGGCATGTCACAGACGCGAGCCTCGGGCGGAAAAAACAGAAGGTTATGGCCGCTCTCACATTCAAACCATCAGTTTGTGTCGTGTTTGAGACCAGAGCGCCATATTAGTGAAGCGCCCAGAGGCCCTGCGAATGGTACAGCGCTCAGCACAACGTTGGTACCAATAGAAGGAGGGCGCCCCTGCTCCTGATCTCGGAGACCTCTTTCATGGGCCCTCATTGGCTGATACCTGTCTGCGCATGAACACTGGTACTAGTGTGCCCTCCAGGCTTGGAAATAATGTGAGCCACGGGCTGACGCCAGAAGGGCAGGTTGGGGAATCTACGACTGTTATTGAAACGCAATGAGGAGCGGAGAGGTGAGGGCTGGTGATAGTACCAGCCACCGAACGCTAGCGTGGCTGGTTGCGCGCCTGCTGCAGAGATCTGTGTCTATATTTCACGTCTGCAGTTAGAGTTTTCAAGGGGCCTACCCGGGCTTTCATCTTTTGACGGTTGATACATCTTGTACTGTTTAAGGAAGTGGTAGCAGTCGAGATGAATTGATAATTCCAGCGCAGCCTTCAGGAGGGCACATTGACACATTACAAATGTACAAATGCATCACTGAGGCGCCAAGAGACACTCCCGTGACAGTTCTATTCACTTGCACACTCCTGTGAACTCTAGGGGGTAAATGAATGCGAGCACAAGAGACTGGAGAAACTTTGGGAATATAGGTGAAGACACCACACAAAGTGGGTGTTGACTCCCTCTCCAGTCACCACTCCTGCCCTCGCCCCACCCCTAACTCCAGAGCTCCCGACTTTGGAGCTGAGGAACCGGGTTCGTGATTCTTGGCAAATCACGTAATCTCCCCATTCCTAACAAAAATGAATGTGTCCTGGTGTAATGTAACTGGTGCTATGTAAAGCGCTCTGATACCTTCGGGTCGAGTTCGTGCTATATAAGAATACAAACAAACAAAAAAAAAAAATCTTGCAAATGCATCACCGGGTGCAGGCCTCTCTGCACACATCGCTTGAGTATCTGCACACGTCACTTGAGTGTAGGCCTCTCTGCACAAGTCACTTGAGTCCAGGCCTCTCTGCACAAGTCACTTGAGTCTAGGTCTCTCTGCACAAGTCACTTGAGTCTAGGCTGCTCTGCACAAGTCACTTGAGTCCAGGCCTCGCTGCACAAGTCACTTGAGTCCAGGCCTCTCTGCACAAGTCACTTGAGTCTAGGCTACTCTGAACACGTCACTTGACTCCAGGCCTCGCTGCACAAGTCACTTGACTCCAGGCCTCGCTGCACAAGTCACTTGAGTCCAGGCCTCTCTGCAAAAGTCACTTGAGTCTAGGCCTCTCTGCACAAGTCACTTGAGTCCAGGCCGCTCTGCACAAGTCACTTGAGTCCAGGCCTCGCTGCACAAGTCACTTGAGTCTAGGCCTCGCTGCACAAGTCACTTGACTCCAGGCCTCTCTGCACACGTCACTTGAGTCCAGGCCTCTCCGCACACGTCACTTGACTCCAGTTCACTCTGCACACGTCACTTGAGTCCAGGCCTCTCCGCACACGTCACTTGAGTCCAGGCCTCTCTGCACAAGTCACTTGAGTCCAGGCCTCTCTGCACAAGTCACTTGACTCCAGGCCTCGCTGTACAAGTCACTTGAGTCCAGGCCTCTCTGCAAAAGTCACTTGAGTCTAGGCCTCTCTGCACAAGTCACTTGAGTCCAGGCCGCTCTGCACAAGTCACTTGAGTCCAGGCCTCGCTGCACAAGTCACTTGAGTCCAGGCCTCGCCGCACACGTCACTTGACTCCAGTTCACTCTGCACACGTCACTTGAGTCCAGGCCTCTCCGCACACGTCACTTGACTCCAGTTCACTCTGCACACGTCACTTGCACACGTCACTTGAGTCCAGGCCTCTCTGCACACGTCACTGGAGTCCAGGCCTCTCTGCACACGTCACTAGCGTCCAGGCCTCTCTGCACACGTCACTGGAGTCCAGGCCTCTCTGCACACGTCACTTGAGTCCAGGCCTCTCTGCACACGTCACTTGAGTCTAGGCCTCTCTGCACAAGTCACTTGAGTCTAGGCCTCTCTGCACACGTCACTTGTGTCCAAGCCTCTCTGCACACGTCACTTGTGTCCAGGCCTCTCTGCACAAGTCACTTGAGTCCAGGCCTCTCTGCACATGTCACTTGAGTCTAGGCCTTTCTGCACAAGGCACTTGAGTCCAGGCCTCTCTGCACACGCCACTTGAGTCTAGGCCGCTCTGCACAAGTCACTTGAGTCTAGGCCTCTCTGCACAAGTCACTTGAGTCCAGGCCTCGCTGCACAAGTCACTTGAGTCCAGGCCTCTCTGCACAAGTCACTTGAGTCTAGGCCGCTCTGCACAAGTCACTTGAGTCTAGGCCGCTCTGCACAAGTCACTTGAGTCCAGGCCTCGCTGCACAAGTCACTTGAGTCCAGGCCTCTCTGCACAAGTCACTTGAGTCTAGGCCTCTCTGCACAAGTCACTTGAGTCCAGGCCTCTCTGCACAAGTCACTTGAGTCTAGGCTGCTCTGCACAAGTCACTTGAGTCCAGGCCTCTCTGCACAAGTCACTTGAGTCTAGGCCTCTCTGCACAAGTCACTTGAGTCCAGGCCTCTCTGCACACGTCACTTGAGTCTAGGCCTTTCTGCACAAGTCACTTGAGTCCAGGCCTCTCTGCACAAGTCACTTGAGTCCAGGCCTCTCTGCACAAGTCACTTGAGTCCAGGCCTCTCTGCACAAGTCACTTGAGTCCAGGCCTCTCTGCACAAGTCACTTGAGTCCAGGCCTCTCTGCACAAGTCACTTGAGTCCAGGCCTCTCTGCACAAGTCACTTGACTCCAGGCCTCTCTGCACACGTCACTTGAGTCCAGGCCTCTCCGCACACTTCACTTGACTCCAGTTCACGCTGCACACGTCACTTGCACACGTCACTTGAGTCCAGGCCTCTCTGCACACGTCACTGGAGTCCAGGCCTCTCTGCACACGTCACTTGAGTCCAGGCCTCTCTGCACACGTCACTGGAGTCCAGGCCTCTCTGCACACGTCACTGGAGTCCAGGCCTCTCTGCACACGTCACTTGAGTCCAGGCCTCTCTGCACACGTCACTAGCGTCCAGGCCTCTCTGCACACGTCACTGGAGTCCAGGCCTCTCTGCACACGTCACTTGAGTCCAGGCCTCTCTGCACACGTCACTTGTGTCCAGGCCTCTCTGCACACGTGACTTGTGTCCAGGCCTCTCTGCACAAGTCACTTGAGTCCAGGCCTCTCTGCACACGTCACTTGAGTCTAGGCCTTTCTGCACAAGGCACTTGAGTCCAGGCCTCTCTGCACACGCCACTTGGTGCAATGCAGGGATGGGGAATACATTCACTAGAGGGATGAGGGATACGTTTTAATTACCCGTCAGAAAGCGCTTCCGCGTCTCAAATGAGACCCGTCTGTGATTGAGAACTTCAACCCATTTGGAAACGTCAGCCCCAGAGTATTACAAATGTTGCAAGACCACACACTAGGAGATAAGATAGTGCACTGTACAAATCACAAGGGCCAGAGGTCACAATATAGCACTAGGAAGCGGGAGGGGGTGTTAGAACACATTTGTTATGGGAATGTAATGGGTATGTGTAAAGATCTCCAGAGTGCAGTCATACAGATACATAGAGCACATTCATTGAGAAAAGCCAGGATGCCGGCGGGAAGGCACTAGTGCAGAGAAACTAATGGTAGCTCAGGTGTAGATCTCGATGTATGGGGTAAGCATGTGTAGGCCTGATCCAGAGAGTACAATGCACACTTTTAGTTGTATACCTAAATTTTTGATGCCGTTCAATCTATTTTTAAGCGGAAGAATTTTCCTTTTTTTTTCTGCTTGCCACCCATAGTTACACGTTTAGGGGACTTCTTGCACATTTTGCATTGTAGATTCCTGCGTAAACACACATTAATGTACTCCAAACTAAAGGTTTCTGTAGGTGTCTTTTCAGACCGGTGAAGGGGAGTAAGAGGATGAGATGCCTAGATTTCCCAAAGGCCCCACAATTCAGAAATCTTCTTTAATAATAGAAGTACATTTTAAAGTTTGGTGAATTGTCCCTTTTAGGGCGGAGTGGTTGAGGAGAAGCATGGAGTCTGCTTGGGTCTGGTGGTCTTTGTCTCATTTTATGTTCCCAGTTCTTTGATTTGTGAGCCGTTGTGTAGCTGTGATGCACCATTCACTGATGCTCTAGCCCGCCACTGTGCCCGCCTCTTTACCTCTAACCCGTTGTCTTCTTGTTTTCTAGTTGAACCAACCAGACAAGGCCGCGGAAGCTGCACACACCTTCTTCATGGCGAACCCCGAGCACCAGGAAATGGAACAGAACCTCGCGGATTACAAGAACATGTCCTGGGAAGAGATCGGTCGGCTTATGGATAGGGAGCGCCTTCCACACATGGTGAGCACTACATGTCCCCTGCTGCTTGTACGTACCATCATGAGTCTGAGCTGTTCCTGTTAGCGGTTACCCCTCATGGAAAAAATACAATGTATCTCTCTGCTCCTGAGCAAGCACCCCAGGAAACAGCAGGGTGGTTGGGGAGCAGATGCGCTCTCTGAGGGCGCGTTGTAGATGCCCGTCCCTACTTATCTCTGACATCACAGGAAGCTGTCATGTGGAATAAAGTCAATCAGGATGAAAGATAAACCCACCCTAACCCCATAGGCATTGATTCACCAAAATTTAATTTGTAGCAGAAATTACATTATACATCCTTTGACCTCAAAGTTTTCACCTGAAGTGCTATCATTTGACCTTTGACCTTGAATCTTTTCAGCAAGTTGTAAGTGACCCTGATCATTTCACAATAACTGGCATGGTTGAAGTTTACACCCTAAATAAGTTCACTTACTATAGCAACACAGCAGTTACTAACACAAATAAATGCCTATTTTAGATGCTAACTAGATCTGTAAAAGACTAGGCCAGCACAAATCAAGAATTCGATGTAAAACACTTACAGCCCCCCTTATCTTATATATTAAAGAAAAAAGGGCCATATGTATAAGGCCATTTCGCAGTCACCAAGTCTGCGATTTGCAAATTTACGGGCTTTGCAAAATGGTTTTTGTTATGCACTAAACCGAATTTTGTGATTGTGCAAATGGTTGCCAAATCACAAAATGACTTTAGAAATGCTAGACGAATTACTATTTAGAAGGAGGGCATTTAGGGCGTCTCTTCGGCTTGTGATTCATGATGCAATGTACTAGTGGTTTACGACCATAATCCGGTTGCAAAATATTGAAAACGCAACGACTCCAGACTTCAGCAGCAACCAAGTCGCAAAAAGGAAGGGTTCCCATTGTGACCTTTTCCCTTTTTGTGAATGTTAAAAAAATACTTTGTTGGGGAGTGTACCACTGGCTACTATCACACACATATTTCATAAAATAATTTGTTTTAATCTCAGCCTTCTTTCCCGTAAGGACAATGGAAAGTATGAATAAAATAGACATAAAAAGCAATCACAGATAAGGTGGTTTATTGACCCCACGGGGCCACCATCCCAGTGACGGCCACCAATCACAGTGAATTGCAATTTGCGGCCTGCCTCTTGATTAGTAATGAGGTAGGGCGCGTTACATCCCACTCCAGATGGGAATTTCACAACCTGATCTATTAGTACATAGGTCGATTCCCACAATTCTGTTCGATTTACAAAAAGTCAGTGCGCAATTTGCAATCACTTTTTGTGAACGGAGTTTTCATACATCTGACCCAAAGTGCCCCAGAAGAACAATTTAAATGGACAATTTTGGACACTATTATGCAGCACCCCAGAGAGGGTGGTGTTGAGAAAATCCTATTCAAGGGAGCAGCACCTCATCTCAGATGACAGAGGTCTCAAAGAAGCATCTGAACCCCTCAATATCTAAACCTGCCGGACCAGAACCCGGACTCCAACCACCCAATGATCCCTGTTGACTTTGTGTCGCTCATTGTGATGGACCACGTGCTTAGCAGTTCAGGCTGGACTGTTCCCATGAGGCACAGGGTCGAGACTGATTTGCATATGGCCAGGTCTAAACTGGGGTGGCATGGTGAGCAAAAGAATGATGGATTTAACCCAGATCTCTTGACTGGGGGTCATTGTTCTGATTTGTTCTGCATTCCGTCTATCAATTGTGTGTCTTTTGCTTCCTGCATGAGAGCCTGTCTCTGCTCATCAACTTTGTAAATGTATAATCCCGCAGTTCGCAGAATTCCCAAAATATACTGAAACTTTAGCCCACAATCTGTGTAAGAAGTTGCTGCTTCTCATTGTGTGCTCCATAAAATAAGAACACAATACATCACGATAGGACTCAAAATCAAAAAGTGAACTATGACGTTCAGTTCACATTCGATCTTGTCGCCGTCCCACCCAGACCACTACCGGAGGATCAACATTGCAGCATCCCCAGAAGTGTTCAACGTGGCACTATATTAAAATCACGGATGGCGATGAAACAGAAAAAGGTGCCACGAATGTGAGCGTGATCTTTTATACTAGCCACCATATCCATTTAACTCTCTTGTCCCAAAGTCACCGATTCATTTCCAAGCCCTCTTTTCTAGCTGGCGATAAAGGCGTTCAGCTGTTCAAACCCCACCTCAATTTAAATATAGGTATGAACCAAGGAATCTCTTCTGTTCATACAAACTTCAAGCAACTAGTTATTCGGTCCTCTTGCCTCTCTCTGATACGAAAACCCCGTCATGGACGTCACTCTGAAGGTTTTAGCGCCTCATTGAAGTATTCCTCATATCAAAGGGTAGCCCTTTCAAGCGCCACCTGCCCTGTCCCACAGGTTATCTTATACATTCTTTTCCATACACAGATCTAACCAGCTCCTAGTACGGAGGAGAATCTCAAGCCGTCTTTTGGTCGAAACATGTCGACAACTATTCCTATAGAAAAACTGAAACACTAGAATAAATGTAAAGAACACTTGGAAAATCTATAATCCAATGCTCCAAACATATTTCGTCTGCCTTCCATTAGACACATTTCAACGATTCATTAAGCAATTGAAAAGCAGAAATGTGTCCAAATAAATATTATGGCTTTCATGATTAATTTGATTTATTCCTTTCTTCTTCGACATATCATTTTAGCACAATACCTTGTGGTGGTGGTGTCCTTTTCTACATTTTACAGGTCTGTTTTTCAAATGATGCAAGGCAGTAATTCACGTTTTAGAATATTTTTTGGTAAATCAGTGCTGCAGTGGTACAGTATTTCGCCTCTCAGCGCAAGCTCCGAATAATAAATGTCCTTGTACTTAGCACAGCTGAGATTTCTAAAAAAGAAAAAATGCTGCTGTATCCTTAACTGAAGTCTTCAGCATCCACAAGTCTTTTATGTGTACTTACACCATTAGGTATTGCATAATGCTCCACTTCCATAACTTTTTAGAACCACATTCTAATCTTTAGAAGGACAACCTTTCGTGACCCGCCTAGCCTTAAAGGACATGAGGCATTTATGGAACTAAATCATCGTGCGATAGAGCATTGTCATTTACTGGCAGCACATTTGCAATTGAAATGGCTACTAAATTGCACTAAATTTTACTGATAAAATTATATTGCACACAAATGATAATCTGTGGAAATCGGCTTTTTGTGAATATTTATCATTTGTGCATCACCAAAGAAAAGGAACGTGATTTGTTTGAATCCTTTTGAAATCTTTGTTTCTATAACACTTCAGAATTTCAAAAATGTGCTTCAGTTTTGCTTTCCTAAAGGCTGAGTTTGTAGAGTTCATTTACAGGTACTTACATTTTGTTGTGTGTTACAAAAAGGACACCCTGCAGTCTTTCCTTTCACACTTCCTGTACCCCAGCAAGATTGTCACATTATTTCACTTTACTTTTTTCTCTGACTACAAAGTGAGAGGAGTTTGTAAACACCAATCCCCATGTTGAAACAATAAGCAGCAATGTGCCAGAAGACATAGTCTGACATTTAACCTCTGCCTTTGAAGCACAGAAAATGTGGCAAGAAAAATACAGAATTTAAAGGAATCTTTATTTATTACTTAGACTTTCACAACCCATGAAAAATCAGCTCCTGGCCTGACCCACCGTTTGGGAAACGCTGGCATGGTGCATTGGCTTCGAAGGGTATTCTTTTCTCTCACTTTTTTCTGTCTCATAATATCCCTGTATCAGCCTTCCTTTGTCAGTGTTGGTGCCTGAATTTCATGGTCCGAGTGTCAGTCTCACTGTCAGCAACGGTGGGACATTAGCCCTGTGTCAGTGTCCCTGTGATGTTGTCGGTTCCCCTGTATCGCTGCTGTTGTGCCAATGTCTTGCTGGTGTCATGATCGTGTCCTGGGACCTTTGCACCAATCCTTGCACCTGTGTCAGTGACTTGGTGTCAGAATCCCAGCCTAGTGCACCGTGCCCTGTCAATGTGTTTACGTCCGTTGGGCTTTCCCTAGGTGTAGGAAGGTGGAATCTGACTGCAGGGTTACCCCCACTTTTTGCCTGGTGTTTTGCTGGTTTTCAACTTAGTTTGACTGGGATCCTGCTAATCAGGACCCCAGTCTATCTGCTTTCTCCCTAAATTGGTTGCATGTACCTTAGGTACACCACAGATTGGATTCTGGGGTACCCTTATAAGTCCCTAGTATATGGAATCCTATATACCCAGGGCATAGGTACCCTAGAGGCCTCTCAGGGGCTGCAGCATGTATTATGCCACCCCTGGTATACCATTCAAAATGACACAACAGGGCCGCTACAGCAGCCTGTGTAAGGTGGTGTATGCACCCCTTACGTAGATATAGGTTACCTATATCTCTCCATTTCATTGCACATAAAACCTATCAGTCACCCCTATGGCAGGCCTTATCAATCCTGAAGGCAGGGTGCTGGGTTTTATGTGAGAGGGTGCCCATGCATGAGCAGACCCTCTGCAGCTTTCGGAACCTTAATTCCGGGGTTGTTTGTGATGCAGCCAGACCATATACTCTTAAGTGCATTATAACCTCGGGGTAAATGCTAACTTTGGAATGGCTGCATGAAAACATGTCGTGTTTGGTGTCAAACACCTTGGAATCATACCTCCCCGCCAGTAACTGGGGTGGGAGGTATGATTCCACCCTTCTAGAGGGAGAACAATGACAGCACCGGTACCAGCTTTGTAAGCCCTGGCATCACAAAATGGATGTTGCCAGCCACAGACACGAGTCTGTCCTCCTGCGGCTGGACAAAACTCCGGCAGGGGAGGCTGGACAATAGGTTTCCTGTCACAGGGAGGTGTGACCTCCTCCCAGACAGGCTTTAGTGTATTGGGGCTGGGTGGGTGCACTCTGAGAGTGCTTTGAAGTCTGCACTGGAGGCACATTTGGTGTCCCTGTGCATAGTCCAGCTCAAACCGATTGCACGGGCTACCAGCCCCTGCTCTGGCACGAAACTGGACAAAGGATATGGGTGTAGCCACCCCTCTGTCCTGACCCTCCCATAGGTGGGTCCCCAGAGTTTGTCCCACCCCTTCCTTGGTTATAAAGTAGGAACCCCTGGCTACAGGACTTTAGATTTACCTGGACGAAACTCTGCTACAGAATCCCAGAACTTCTACTATCTATACGACGTTGGATGACCGAAGAATCTCCCTTGGAGTAAAGGAGTCACTCCCCTGCAAGGCAGGCACCAAAGACGCATCTGTCCGGTTTGCAACTCCGCAGCTCCTGAAGGACTCCGAAGACTTTGCAACACAGGAGGTGGGTTTCCAAGCTTCCCCGAGGCCGATCCGTGCTCTCAGCAATCATGAGATCCAAAGCCCTCGTGGGGATCGTGCAACCCGAACCCCTGGACACCGTGCACATTTTCAGCAGCATATGCTTCTTGGCAATCCCGGAGGCTGTGCTTTGGGCTACTTATAGTCCAGACCTCGAGCAGTGATTTCACTGAAGATTACTGGCCTACACTCCACGAGTGTCCCTTGGGCTGGTATTTAGTCATTGCTCTCGAGGTCCCTTCGCGATCCCTTGTCCGTCGACTTGTGGGTCCCTGAGAAGGGTACTTTGACTTTCAGCTGGCTTTCCTGGTTGCTCCAGATGTGCCCTGACTCTCCATAGCGTGGGGAGTCCACAGGACCTTGCTGGTCCACACCAAAGCTGTTTAACTCTCACCTCGTGGGTTGCAGTTGCCAAGGTTTGTTGATCTCCAATCCGGACACCGACCCCCCAGCACTCGACATCCTTCATGGGACAGCTCACCTGCGGACTGTGGTCATCGTCGACATCTCCTGGTCCCTGTGGCAGCGGAGTCAAGCTTCACCTCTTCTCACCTGAAACACCGGACATCGGTGGGCATTCATCTATCGTGCCCCTGGTCACTTGCAAGTGACCCAGACTCTGTCCCCTCTGCTTTCAGGTTCTTCACATCTCCGATCCAGGCTTGGATCACACCGGACACTTTTCCTCTTCACGCAGCAGCACTTTGCAGCATCACGCCATTGAAAACAGAGAAGATCCCCAACACCATTTGACACCTCAGCACGCGGCTTCCCTGGGATAGGTAACACGAGTACTCCGGTGCTCCCGTGGGTGCGGGCCTTAGAACCTTCTAAGTCTGAAAGGGTTTGCTCAAAGTCCTCTCCTAAGTGTCCTTAATCTTTAAAAATCCAACCGTGACTTTCCCATAGGATTGTACGGGGCTTGCGGCTGTGTTCTCACACTGCACACGTCCCCTGTGGGTCCCCTGTGTCACTACCTTGGGTGGTTCCATGGGGTCCCAGTGATTCTACGTGCTCTAGGCACTATGTCTAGTCAAGTAATGGTTCTTATAACACTTTCTTAATATATGGTTTGGTCTCCCCCTGGGGCCCACTGTGTATTGTGCTATTTACTGTTGTTCTAGTGCTTTAATATTGTGTATCTTGTCTTCTAATCTCATAAAGAGGTTATCAGAGAGTGTTTAGTAATAAATACATATATTTTATATATATACCTTGTGTGGTTCTCCTTTCATTTGGTCATTCAAGAGGTTATAATCTGGTAAACCAAGCTGCTTTACATTCTTTCGAGACTTAGCCTGAAGGCTGCTCTCCATAGCTACCACTAAGATAGCTTCCAATAAAGGTTGTCTTTAACCTAATCATCAATAAGGGGTTGTCTGGACTGGTGCAAGGTGCCCACTATAACTAGTGGACAGCATATACCAGGCCAACTTCTCACACTAGTTAGTTGCCCTGCTGTCACTGCCTAGGGCAGGGGGTTGTCCTTTTCACACGAAGTGTATCTGACATCAGAAGACACGCGGGAGGATATTTCATTAATAGACACACAATGGGAACTCCAGGACATACTGATTTAAAGCAGTCGCTTTCGTGAAGGAAAGGCTGATCTTGCCTTAGGCCCGACACAGGCGAGAGAGTAGAAAACGGAAAAGAAGAGAATTGCTGTGCTTGCCCTAGCCCCAACAAATCTAGAGACTAGATAATGAACAAGCATTGGCAAAGCCATTAGGTTTCGCCTATTAAAGAGTTATTGGTTTTGCTCATGTGTTTTAGCCATGTTGTACACAAGTGTAGCTGCTGTTCAGCATGACAAAAGGTTAGTGGCATAGAAAAGAGTGGTGTACAGTGGAGTGGAGTGGAGTATAGTGTCCTGAGTGGAGCATTGTAGAGTGGAGTGGGGTAGCAGGTCGTGGAGTGTGGTGGAGTGTTGTGGAGTGGCGTAGAGTAAAGTGTTGTAGAGTGGAGTGGTATAGAGTGGAGTGTCGTGTCGTGTCAGAGTGGTGTCGTGTCAGAGTGGAGTAGAGTAGAGTAGAATAGAGTGGAGTGGAGTGTCATGGAGTAGAAGGGAGTGGACTGGAGTGTCTTGGAATAGAGTGAAGTACAGTGAAGTGTCACAGAGCGGAGTGGAGTAGAGTGGAGTAGAGTAGAGTAGAGTAGAGTAGAGTAGAGTAGAGTAGAGTAGAGTAGAGTAGAGTAGAGTAGAGTGTCTTGGAATAGAGTGAAGTACAGTGAAGTGTCACAGAGCGGAGTGGAGTAGAGTAGAGTAGAGTAGAGTAGAGTAGAGTAGAGTGTCTTGGAATAGAGTGAAGTACAGTGAAGTGTCACAGAGCGGAGCAGAGTAGAGTAGAGTAGAGTAGAGTAGAGTAGAGTGGAGTGTCTTGGAATAGAGTGAAGTACAGTGAAGTGTCACAGAGCGGAGCAGAGTAGAGCAGAGTAGAGTAGAGTAGAGTAGAGTAGAGTAGAGTAGAGTGGAGTGTCTTGGAATAGAGTGAAGTACAGTGAAGTGTCACAGAGCGGAGCAGAGTAGAGTAGAGTAGAGTAGAGTAGAGTAGAGTAGAGCAGAGCAGAGCAGAGTAGAGTAGAGTAGAGTAGAGTAGAGTGGAGTGTCTTGGAATAGAGTGAAGTACAGTGAAGTGTCACAGAGCGGAGCAGAGTAGAGTAGAGTAGAGTAGAGTAGAGCAGAGCAGAGCAGAGCAGAGCAGAGTAGAGTAGAGTAGAGTAGAGTGGAGTGTCTTGGAATAGAGTGAAGTACAGTGAAGTGTCACAGAGCGGAGCAGAGTAGAGTAGAGTAGAGTAGAGTAGAGTAGAGTAGAGTGGAGTGTCTTGGAATAGAGTGAAGTACAGTGAAGTGTCACAGAGCGGAGCAGAGTAGAGCAGAGTAGAGTAGAGTAGAGTAGAGTAGAGTAGAGTAGAGTGGAGTGTCTTGGAATAGAGTGAAGTACAGTGAAGTGTCACAGAGCGGAGCAGAGTAGAGTAGAGTAGAGTAGAGTAGAGTAGAGTAGAGCAGAGCAGAGCAGAGTAGAGTAGAGTAGAGTAGAGTAGAGTGGAGTGTCTTGGAATAGAGTGAAGTACAGTGAAGTGTCACAGAGCGGAGCAGAGTAGAGTAGAGTAGAGTAGAGTAGAGCAGAGCAGAGCAGAGCAGAGCAGAGTAGAGTAGAGTAGAGTAGAGTGGAGTGTCTTGGAATAGAGTGAAGTACAGTGAAGTGTCACAGAGCGGAGCAGAGTAGAGTAGAGTAGAGTAGAGCAGAGCAGAGTAGAGTAGAGTAGAGTAGAGTAGAGTAGAAGGGAGTGTCTTGGAATAGAGTGAAGTACAGTGAAGTGTCACAGAGCGGAGCGGAGTGGAGTGGAGTGGAGTAGAGTGACGTAGAATGAAGAATGCATAGCGTGGCAGTGCACTGCCATTACAGACCACATATTTTCGATTGAAATGGCCATTACATTGGCACAGACATACACATTTACTGATAGAATTATACAGGGCACAAACGATAATGGAAAAGGCATCACATAGTGTATTGATTTTTTTGAGCATAATAAAATATTTGTTTCCACCACACTTCAGAAGTACAAACAATTTGCTTAATTTGTGGTTTCCTAATTCTTACATATTCTGAAATATTTGCATGCTTCATTTACAGACATTTACATTTGTTGTGTGCTAGAAAACAAGTATTTTCTTTCACAGATTGTCACATAAATCCTCTCACTTTGAAGTCAGAGAAAGAAAAAGTAAACACCAAGCTCCCTGGGAAGACAGTGCCGGGCATTTGACCTCTGTCTGTGAATGCGCAGCAAAGGTGGCAAAACAAGAACAAAATATACAGCGCTGTTACAGAAATCGAGCACTTGTGGAGGAATACATGGCGCGAGCGAGAGAGGTGGTAAACAGGCTATGCTCCATGGGAGGGACAAAGGCATGTTGGGCAGCATAATACAAATAAAGCCAGCAAATAGAAAGCAAGCAAATGTGAGTTACAAGCCACAAACCAATGGTGAGCAGTGGGGGGAATGAATTCCCAAGGAAGCTTTCTGAATGCTCCCAAGAAGTCTGTAGGAACCAAACATCTGCGCTGTCTGTTACACTTTGATCTAAAAGGGAAGGAATGATTGTTCTTGCCCAAACCCTGATTAAATCTACATCATGGGTTTAAAATATAAATATTGTTTAGTATACCACTGTTTTAATGGGGGTGGGAGGGGCTGTCACTCCAGCCAGAAGACCAGAAAGGCTTGCAGTGAACCAGCAGGTGAAGCCTTCTGGTCTGTCAGCCTGAGTCCGTCTTGACCCTCACACCCACTGTAATCCTATATGCTTAGGATGTGTGCAGACCCCCTGCACTGGGGTCCAATAAGGGACCAGGCGGAAGCTCTTGAGAGCCCCAACCTGATGGTGTCACCGCTTCTCTTGCAGGAGGACTACCGCGCCGGGGTGAGGTACTACGACGCCGAGCAGTACCACCAGGCCATCGACTACTTTGAGGGTGCCCTGGTGGGCTACTACCGGGCAGACGAGGAGTGCCGCCTCCTGTGCCAAGGGCCACAGCGGTTTGAGGAGTACGACTACCTGGGCTACAACGCTAACCTCTACGAAGCAATATCCGGTACTGTCTATTGGTTTCTAATCAATAATTGTGTAAAGTTCTCGATTCATTGTTCCAATTCACAATACCCAGGGCCACTGGTGCCATGTAGCAAAGATGGGCCAAATTATACTGCAGAGTTGGCTAAATTATGCGGTAAGAATTGGCAAATTATGCAGCATTACGTGGCCCATTCCCCTGCAGTTAGTTCACTCATTTTTCATTTTAATACATATAAATATTTCTAACAGCAAAAAGTTTTACCTCATTAGTACCGGGCTGGTTTCATTCATTCACTGACTAAATGTTGAGCAGTTATCCTTTGTGGAGGGGTTACCGCTGCAACAAGTGTGGCTGTGCTGTTGGTAAGGTTTACTCTATTGCAGCTAGAAAATACGTGTTTTGTTTAAATCTACAAATTATGCGGCAGCTGTTGGATTATGTGTTGAGTGCTGTAAATCCATAACTCTGCAGAAGACGTCACAGCTGCAGAGGCACTTCTATTAGTGGTCCTGGCTATGCCACAAGGCACTGTGCACACAAGCGGAGGTAGAATGAATCAACAGCTGAAAGCAATCCACATTTCAACCAACCATAACCAAGAGCTTTGAGGGAACGTTCTCAGACTTGTTAGGGAGAACTTCAAAGGTAACCTTAGAAGATAACTGCGTGCCCCTGTGTTACAGCTAGACACCCAGAGGGGAGTTGTAATGTGAAAAAAGACCAAGTCGGAGAAAGATGAAAAGCTGAGATGGCCATATCCATAAATCAAACCTGTGACCTGCAGACTAGGCATAGCTGTCTGCAGGGGGCGCTCGACCTACAGTACTGACCTGTTTACCTACTCGTCTAACTTGAGATGCCATCTGTCAGTCGACAGTCTGCTCCTCTGTACCCAGCTTGCTAGCTCAGTGGACTAATGCGCCCACTGGGCGTTAGACCTCATGGCCCCAGGTTCGATTCCCGGCAGCGCCACAGAGACCTTCATCCCTCTAAGGTCAATAACAGGAGTATCATTGTGCTGGGTAATAATAATCGCCTGTTAGTACAGACATAAGGGTGAAAATGTGCTTTACATATACACATTACACGCCCTCTGTTGTGTTTTTTTTGTTTTGGGTTCAAACAATAAACATCATTTGTTATTCTATTCATATAAGTAACATTTACCAGCTATAGTAAACGTTATCTTTTGAGCAACACTGATCTCTGTAGCAGTATGTTTTATTCATCTCATGTCTGAGATTGAAAAACCCAGAAGGCCCGTTAGAAATGTACAGTGCAGTGTGGCAAATGCCACATCATTGGGACCTTTACCTTATGACCCATCACCTGGCACTTAATCAGCTGATTTTAGTAAAAACAGATTAATTTGCCGGCTCAGATGCATTCACAGTTACAGAAAATACTGCAAGCATACCCAAAATTGTATAAAAACGAATCTGCCCATGTATTGTCTTATGCACGGTTTCAAAGTTTTCCTTTTTTAAGAAAACCATATGTTCATAGTGGTCAAAGTTTTGGGGTTGTATTGGCCTTTGTGTGTTAGAAAAGGTTTCAGGATATAGAAACACAGGAGGCCTACAAAAACAAGTAACAAACGACCAGCCCCTAGGAGTGACTGCACGGCAGGTACTTAGGAGATCACCGGCTCCACTTGTGGTCGATGCCAAAAACTTTGGACATGTAAACAAGGTGTTTTTCCGCACCCAGCCACTAGATGGCGGGATTATGCAGCGCATGTGTGTTTAGAATCAGTCGAATTTGTGGGTGGGGGGAGGGTGGTCAACAGGTGCGTGGGGGGTGAATCTGAGGTTTTTCAGGTAGGTGACCGCTGGGAGATTTGGGGGATGGGCCGCTGTTGGGGAGACAGGTGTTCGGCACATGCTTAGAGAGACAGGACGAGGCACCTCTGATCTATCCGAGCCGGTCTTGTATAAAAAGCTTCCGCGGTCTCCAAATAAACAGGGAGGCTGAGCACATGCAACAGAAACCGTGCCACCCGGAGGTTACAGGCTCCAGTCAAAAGGAGATCGCTTAATAGGTTGAGTGTGAGTTGCATTATTTTGTGGGGGTCAGACCACCTGTTTTCTAGGCACTGAGTCATTGTTTAACACGGCTCTGCCAAAGCAGCCTTGTCTAATAAACGATCTCTATTCCAACTCACTTTTTGACCATATCCTTACCCATTACATAAGCGGTCCAAGGTCATCAAAGTTGTCTATTCTCTTAAGGCCATGCCAAAATAAATTGGTAAGACAAGGGTACTTTGAGGCAGGTTAATGAAGGATCTAACACAGTAGCTTTCCCTGCAGGTATGCACATTGACATTGACCAAGCACCAGGTTTCGGCCCCATACAGAGCTTTACACATAAACACACAAATATTCATACACACAGGCATGCACACACCCATTCAAAGCATGCACACACAAACATTCATACATGTACACATGAATGCACGCACCCAACATTACCCCAAAAAAACAAAACGTGCTGAGCCGCATCTTGGGTGGCAGGAGCGAAGCCTGTCGTTCCTGGAGTATCAGGACTGCCGACTCTTCCCATTGGCTGACCTGCAGCCTATGAGAGGAGGCGGCAGTCCCTTACTCGTCACTGAGTGGAATGCGGTCAGTGAGTTTTGCTGACCCCACCATACTCAGTGACGGGGTCACTGATGGACACTCGGCCCAGGGCTTAAAACTGAAGCGCCCAGATCGGAGTCTGTCAGTGACGCTCCCCTCGTCATGAGGAGGAGGCTCACAGAAGACTTTGTCGGGCTGAGGAGGCCTCGCCCACTGGGCTGTGCAATCTTCAGCCTGGCAAATTTCAGCCAGGTAGCCAGGCACCTGCGCAGTCAGTGGATGTACAGCCCCTGGACGCCTGATCCGAACCTAAAGAGTGTCTTTCAAGCTGTCCTTTGCTCAGCCTGACAGGCAGTCTTGGTGCCCCTCCGCCATTAGCAACGGGCAACGCCTGGGTGGAGCAGTCAGCTGTTCCACAGATGTGCTCTCCAGAAACAGAAAAAGGTGTCTTACATATATATATATATATATATATATATATATTACCTACTGGCGGTCGCCAGTAGGTAGTTATAGTTAGGACCCCTTTTCCATAGGAAAACCTCAACATTCTATTTTGAATAACTTTGGCGCCGGTCGATGAATCCTCGCGAATTTCTCAAAATAGGTGGGGCGCTACGCTCCGCTCCTACCCTGAAAGTCTCGGGGGGATTCGTCAAGCGGGGGCTGAGATAAAAGGGGGGTCCCAAAACGCGTTTTTCCCATGCATTTTTCCATAGGACCTTTAGAACGAGCTACAGCCCGAACGGCTGAACAGAATTACTAGAAATTTGGTAGAGAGGTAGTCCCTAGGTCAAGGAAGTGCCTTTTGTAGGTTTGGTGTAAATCTGTTCAGTAGATTCTGAGAAAATAGCCTTTAAATCAATATATATATCTGAGCCCGCTTACGGTACGCTTACCGTACGCTTACCGTAAGCGTACGGTGGCGTGCGCGAGCGCGATTCTGATTGGCTCTTAGATCTTAGTAAACATTCGAATCGGCCGAAACCAGGAAGCGGCGTCCGCCATTTTGTCTCTCGCACTGAGTGTTGTTTATCAAACATGATGGCCAAAAACATGTTACTGGGCTGTTATGACAACTCCCTCCCACATAGTCATGTTGAGGGAGTCCCCAAACATCCCCCAAGAGCAAAAACGGTTTTATTTTTTTTTCGGCAATTTCGCCGAGTACGCTTACCGTACGCTTACCGTAAGCGTACGGTAAAAAAAATAAAATAAAAAAAACACTATCCACACTTACCCCACCCCCTGTGCTTTTGGTGGCCGTAGGCCACCAAATGTACAGGGCTTATTAATAGGTAAAAAAAACTAAATTTTGACAACATGAAATTATAAAATCGAAATAAAAAAAACACTATCCACATTGACCCCACCCCCTGTGCTTTTGGTGGCCGAAGGCCACCAAATGTACAGGGCTTATTAAAGTTGATAAAAACCGTGCACGGAACAAACTGCGTTAAGTGGGCGCGCACGCCTCGAATGGCGTAAAGTAACTTAGCATTTAAAAAACCGTACAAATTCACTGAAAAAACCATAGGTTTCACACATGTTATAGTTAGCGGAAATTTTACTGATAAAAAACCAGTGAAATTGCCCCGTTATAGTTAGTGCTGGCAACTATAACTCACGCGACCGCAATCTTCTGCTGATGACATATGTGTCTTTATGAAAAAAAAATATTTGTAATATATGTATAGCTAAAAATGTATGGAAGAAGACATGGGCAAATAAGTGTCTAAATACAGTATTAGCATCAGCAGAGGATTGCGGTCGCGTGAGTTATAGTTGCCAGCACTAACTATAACGGGGCAATTTCACTGGTTTTTTATCAGTAAAATTTCCGCTAACTATAACATGTGTGAAACCTATGGTTTTTTCAGTGAATATATATATATATATGTATGTTGGAGGGCTAGAATACCTATTGAAAGGCAGTTGGGGAGTATGAACTGGTGTATAGAAGCTCGAGGGGTGTGTGTGTGTGTGTGTGTGTTTGTTCCAAGTGCACACTTCCATCACTGAGGGGAACAATCATCTTTGCTGCAGAAGGATTCTGATGCCAGTGGAAACAACACAAGTCTTCCTTGCTATCATGGCTCAGATATTAAGGTATGAGGATATTCCCTCCTCGATATTCAGGGCCCGCACCTCCCGGGATGCAGGGGGGATGCTAACGAGACCTCTGAATAAAATGATGTCAGGGATTTAAGTAGAACCCAATAAAGCAGCATTTACCGACTACCACAGGTTTGCATATTATGTGTCACACAAATAGTGCCTTACTGGTTAGCTTCGAGGCACTCAACAATACCTATTCAACAAAAGTAAAACCCGCCCCGGCCAAAACAAGAGCAGCCTTTATGTAATGCATAAGAATGCAGTTCACACAGCAATCAAAGTCCTTAAAAGTAAAGAGTGAACATAAAATCCAATAAAAGTGCAGGAAAGATTAGTACTAATAGTGATAAAGTGCAGAGTCGAAGAACGGTCAGGCATCTGAACATTCATTTCATTCAAAGAGCAGCATCATTTCCCAACTGTGTGTCGCATAAGTCCTCATCCCTTGCACAGGTTTCGGGAGGCTCCATAGTTTCAGAAGCCCTGACGGCTGGATTTCTGCCCCAGGCATGCAAGCATTGGGGTGCGTTGTTAATAGAAGTTGAAGCCTGCAACTGAAATGCGTTGTACCCCAATATAATGCTTCGTATTGCGGAATCATTTCTCACTCTGGTTTACTCGTCACATCTCGTGCAATCACATGTCTGACCCTTACATACGAGCGGTCATAAGAGCCTCTGGCTTGCATTGTGACCCCACTCCCAAGGTTAATTTTTGGGGCAAACTCTTTCAACTAAGAGCTTTTAGCTGCAGCAATTATAAAAAACGCTGTTGGAGCTGGAATTACCCCGGCTGCTGGCACCAGACTTACCCTCTAATGGATCCTCGTTAAAGGATTTAAAGCTTTATGTGATGTTATGTTAATGTTAATGTTAGTGTTATTGGGTTTTTATAAAGCCCGTGGCTACCCTTAGGCATCCCGGTGCTAGCTCCTGGTTTATCCTGATCTCCAGAGGTAATTCTGTGGTCCATAATAACTCCTACATTTCTTACTTTTGTGGCTGGGATAGGGAGTGAACCCAGGTCTGTGGGCCACCAGGTGGGCCAGAAGGAGGGATTGTTCCCAAACAGAACAGCCTCTGTTTTGTCTGAGTTCCATTTCAAACAGTTCTGGCCCATCCAGGCGCTGACCGCAAGCATGCAGGTCTGTGAGATTTTATGCAATAAGGTCAGGGATCAACTTATAAATAAGGACATGGATCCAGAGGGGATCCGGACTTAGTTGAATTGGAGAAAATCCAGGACTTGATCAAAGGAAAGGGATCAAAGCAGGAGAAAGAGGGCAGAACTGAACAGTCAAGAGAGGGAGATTCCAGAGGCTTTTGATACGAAGCTTGTGTAGACTGAACTGGTAAGCCACAACAGTTGTGGAAGACCTGCTGAACTTTATTCTGAAAGTGGTGGCAATTTTATTGCACATCTCCTGCCTGCTGATGTCTTGGGTAAGATACATTCCTGACTATTTTAAAGAGTTCTTTGGGCACATGTTTTGTTTGGGATATTTGGCTAGTGTAGAAGGCCGATATTTCCTGCGTCAATAGTGTTATATAGTGAGCTTGGCATGTTTTGCATTTGCTTTATTCCCCGGGGTCATAGTCTTTGCGCCATCGACGTTCTTGCTGTTTACAAATTCGTTTTTGAGCCCTGAGTGTTTCTGATTACAAGGGGGCAGAGGGGCCGGCTCGACAAGGGAGCTTAAGAATTTCTGGAGCTAGTGATGAGCCTGCTGCTAGCAGCCAGCGAATGAATTAAGCTGTCTCGCCTTTTGCAGCATCTTGGTAGACAGGCTGAGACGAAGCAAGATGTTCCTGAAACAACAATGGATCCATCTTGTGCCAGGCGCGAAACTTGATGGGTCTAACCTTGGAGCTACTGGTCGTGTTATGTGTATTTGCAAAGCGCACTACCACCCGCGAGGATATCCTGGTGCTAAGCCGGTGTGTGTGCCTCGCCCCGCCTATGATACGTTGGTTACTTGAAATGCCAGGTCTTCTGTTTCTAAAGGAAGTCAAGAAGAGAGGATGAGGCTCTGATGTGGAGTGCGAGGCTGTTCCTTACGTGAGTATACTCGTTCCAATTATAGTTTCTCAAAAAGAATCCTGTTTCGTTATTTTTTGTCACTACCTCTCGGGATCAGTAATTAGCATGCCTGCTGCCTTCCTTGAATGTGGTAGCCGTTTTGCAGGCTTACTCTACGGAATTGAAGCCTGTTACCCATTAGCCGTGGTCACCATGGAAGGCACAGAAAGTACCATTTAAAGTTGATATGAAGCAGACATATGAATGTATTGTTCCCGTCACAGGACATGGCTATTGGCCTGAGGTTATCTAGAGTCACCAAAGAGGCCAGGGAAGCCCGAATTGGTCTTGGTCTGCTAAATTCACGCATCCCGGGAGGTCAGCGCTTGTCAGCATGTATTAGTCAGTTATTTAAGTACGAGAAGGAGCGATCAAATGAACCATAACTGGTTTAATGAGTCATTCGCAGTTTCCCTGTCCAGCCTGCATAATGCAGGGCATATTCTTTCAGACAAGCATATGCTACCTGCAATATCAACCAGGTTTAAAACTGATGCCGGGGCATTTCCAGGATGCAGTGTCTGCCACTCTTCGACTTGTGGGGGATACGGCTCTTGAAATAAAACACATTTTTTGAAGTCTGAAATTACTTTTGGCCCATGGAAAGCAGCTTTGTCTCCAGCCTTCCATTCATAAGCAGAGTTGTTGATTTTGGCTGTGGAGCCGGAGCAGTGAGAGGTCAGGCAGTGGCTCGGTAGTGCCTGGCTCACGAGCTGCAAGTAGTTCATGGGAACTTGATAGGAAATGCAGCCCTCTGTGAGCCAGTAAATGTTTTACAGGGTCTGTGTTTCATATCACCCAGTTTCGACAAGGTGTAAAACAGTGCAGTGCTAACCAGTGTATTTATTTACACAAGTTACTTATGAAAAAATCCAATTTATGAGGG
The DNA here is from genome assembly GCF_964204655.1 of Triturus cristatus. Lineage (NCBI taxonomy): Eukaryota > Metazoa > Chordata > Amphibia > Caudata > Salamandridae > Triturus > Triturus cristatus. Next base: position 1,174,031,239 of record NC_140594.1, read on the forward strand.
CAAGTAGAGAGCCAGCTGGCTGGAGCTGGGAGTTCAGTGCCAGCTGGGATCATGGCTGTGACTTAAGACCTAAAGGCCGACATCAGTAAGGGCTAACTCCGACACTTCTATAGGGGCTTCTGGGAGCTACTTTCATTAGTCGACATCGTAATGGGGCAGTGGTGTAGAAGAAAGTCCAGTTTATTCAAGCGCTTCTGGTTCGCAGCCAGCCAAGGAGCTATAAATTGCCATTACCCCCTCCGTGGGAAGGCTTGTAATGCTGCTGGTTAAGTTAGACGCAACAGCATGCACTGTTGTGTTGCAACCAGACTTGCTGCTTAGTGTCTCCCCTCCAGCTGCTGATGGATCCGTTCACATCCAATCCATGCCTTTAGTCCAGTTTCTACATGGTAGATAAAATTGATAATAGTAGGCGTGATCTTTAGAGGGTGGGCCATTTCATGCACATAATTGGTGGTATTAATGGATGAGCAACAGAATTTTTTTCATGTTTATGTTGCAGGGAATGTGTTTTAGAGGATAGTTTGTAAAATGCAGTGCGGCAGTTTGGAGAAAAACAAAACTAGGGTTTAAGGTAAAAATGCATATGTCTTAGAGTGGGCTGTAATCGGAGAGAGGAGGCATGCAGGGGATGGAAAGAAAGGAGAGGTTAACTTGAAAGAAAAGGACAGGTAACAATTGTAAGTTTTAATTCAAGGTCAAATTTCATGGGAATACAGAAGGGGTTTTGAGATTGCGAGCAATTTGAGGATGCAACTAGGTCGACAACTGTAGATAATTTGCATGTGTGGGATACTTAAGATAAGGACTAGCATCAGGCGAACAGTCCATCCCCTGAAAGGCTACCGCTAGACCACCGCTTCAGCGAGAACAGCTGATCAGGTCTCTTCTGGAAGCGTAAAGCAAAGGCTGAGCACATGCGTCGGGAAACAGCGAGAGGTCTAGGCTGCACTCAGAGGCAGATTTAACCTCATGATCATTGCGATGTGAGAGAGGACTCAGAGTAAATGATGTAAACACTGACGAGGAGGTTCTGCAGGTGCGGGAGCGGACGTCTGAAGTTCACCCTCAGTGTTTGCTGAGAGTACTAATTACAAAAGTAAAGTGTGATCCATTTTTGGATGTCCCTTGTAGTGTGGCACAAGATGGGGGCAAGCATTGGGGAAGTGTGCTGCCTGTTTTCATTTGGATGAAGGGGGGAGGCCCAGCTGATGAAGTGAGGCGGATGCAAATAAGGCTTCTTGTAGCAGTTCCCTGAGCCTTGTTCGCAGGGTCTGTGCTTCCAGAGCTCTGCTGGTTGGTCGATGGTCAGGCGAGGATGGCAGAGATGTGCCTTCACCAGGGTGTCCCCATCCACCACCTGACTAGCCTCGTTGATGGAGAAGCAATTGGGAGAACAGCCAGGAAGGCGCAGTCAATGCTGACAGAAATTCTACCCACAAACGTGGACCCTACAAATATCCCCTAAGTTAGAGTAAACATACAAAAATGGGGCAGAGGGGAATGTCAACATATTACCTGTTATCCAACACCACCCTTGGCTTCTCCTGCCTTTCTCAGAGTTATATTGTGGCAGATAAGTCACCCATGATTGGACGACTGGTCCATCATGATGTCTGGCAGAGTCAAATCTGGAACCTGTCGGAGTTGATGGCACAACGAGAGGTGACTCCGCAGTGGCATGTCTCTCATCTAGGGTACAGGTACACAGTCTTGGGTGACTGTACTGCTAGAGGTGTGGACTCTGTAAGCTGTCGGAGCTGAAGGCACTGCGAGCGGTGGCTCTGCAGTGGCATGTTTCTCGTCTAGGTTACAGGTACAGGATCTGGGAGTATTATGCTGCTAGAGGTGTGGATGGACACTTGTGTTCCGCCATCTGTCTTGGAGAGGGTATGGCCTAGTGTAAAGCTATTGACCTAACACACAGAGAGGCTAGAGTTCTGATCTTCCCGCCTGCTTTCCTAAATGTGTGATCATGGGCAAATGAGTGCACTGCCGTGTGTTTCAGCCCCACTTTTAGGTCTCAGCTAGACAGCTCATGTGCTGTCTCGAAGAGACTGTTGTATTCAATATGTGGGCTTCAGCCTGCCCATAGACTTCCCATTTGCTGGCTCCATCGTCGCTCTCATATTCTTTCTCCCCCTTTGTCCATGGCATGCGTCCTGCCTCTTCTTGTGTTTAGCCCTCCCCACGAGCGTGGACCAAGTACTAATATCCATCCACTTCTCCCATTTTATGACCATTTTAGGACCTACTTTGTTCTTTGTTATTGAGCACTTCACACGAGTGCTCGTTTTCACTCTCTCCATTCTCCGTTTGCTGTTGCCTCTTTCAGTATTCTTCCAAGAGCTCCGTTGCTGTAAATCTTGTTCTTATCTCGTCAGATTTTTTGAGCATTCAAAGACCGAGGTCAAATGTCAGACGCTGTTTTCCGAGGGCGCCTCTTTACTTTTCTTTCTCTGACTTCAAAGTGAGAGGATATTTTTTTGTTAATATCCCGGTGTTGCTTGGACCTGTAAATGATGCTGTGGCATGAATGTATATTACCCAGCTAGCAATAATTAGCATGTTAAACAAGTGGCAGCGTAACCTACAGGCCAGCAGGGTTTAAAACAAATCGTCTCATTCGTGTATTCATTGAATGTGGCACCGACTTTTTTTTTTTTAGGATGTCGAGCGCAATAAGGCTGATGTTTAGTGTGTGTTCTTTCTGGCAAAATGCTGTAGTTCTTGTGCCTTCTTTTGTCATTTTTGGAAGTCAGCACTGCATATGAGGGAATACACCCTTACACGCTGTTGGTAGAGCCAGGCGGCTGCTCTCAGTCCCCTCAAGAGGAAAGGCTTCGGCTGTGTTTGAACTATCAGCGTAAAGAATTGGAAGCCAGACAGTTGTTTACATGTCAGAGCTGTGTGTTTGAAACATTAGGAATACATAAGAGTGAGGGATCACAAAAGAAACATGGCAACCAGCCCGGGCCGTCTTAACAGCATTATAGACCCCCGGCCAAAGCAGTGCACCCCACACCTAGAGCAGTCTAAAAGCAATTTGATTCAATTAATGAACATGCTAATTGCCAGCCTGTGGAAGGTGCGGAGGAATATTCTGTTTACGCAGGAGAAGCCTGCTTCAGTGATAAGTAAATGGGTGGAAAAGAGCTCGGAGCGTGTGGTTTGCGGTCATATTCTCATAGTACATACGGTGGTTGTTATCACAATCAGTGCTCCCTCTCTGTGGCTTTAACATGGAATCATGAGTCTTTACGTGTATTAAGGGCGATAGGTGGTGTTTTTAGGTCTTGGCTAGACAGCGCATGCACTGTCTCGGAGAGACTGTTGAATCCAATGTGTTGAGTTCCTCTCAATCTACACTGCATACAGTATTGTTCTGTAAATTTTACCATGACTTGAGAAAACAGTGGCTAATCCCGATTCTGAAAATTTGGGGTTTACGTAGATGTCGTCCTGCTTTCCTTGTTATGCAACTATTGGACACTGAGCTGTTTGCTAAACAGATAGTTACTTACTTGAAATTGGTAGTGAGACATAGGCAGAATCTGTGACATGTCAATTTAATTATTTTTCTCTTATTAAATTGTATAATAACATTTGTATGCCATTGCATTGGCGGGGTACCTTTTATATATATTCTCTTGTTTTAGTATTTTTGCTTTCTTCATGCTGAAAATTTTGAAGATGTCATTGTCAATTGTATTTTCATGTACTTTTATGGTTGCCTCTTTGGCTTCCGAATAAAGATTGATTCACATTCACAATGTGTTGTGTTTCTTGACCCCCTCCTGCCAGACAAAGAGCGCTATGACATGGCCAGCACTGGCGGCATCATAGCGCTTTTTTCCTATGACTTTCAGCCATGCTGAACAGCAGCCGTGCTCCAACACCACATGGATAAAAGACATTGACAATGCCAATAGTTCTCGCCTCCCCGAGACATGTTGGCTTTGCCGTTGGTTGTTGTTAAAAATGGCAGAGCTTAGAAACAAATGTGGGAGGCTTTGTGGTGAATGGATTTATTGGCACATCCTGCAGCAATGTTTGGCTGCGAATTGTGTCTTCGGAGTGTGTTAGTGATAGTAAATCACTTTTAAAATGACTACTGAGGTAACACCTGCTGCATTCTGTGTATTCTTACAGACAAGTAAACACATCCAGAGACGTTTTAAGGCATGGGCAAGGTGGGCGCTGGCCCCGGGCCCCAACCTTTCAGGGGCCACTGAAAGAGCCAGCTCTGTTCGTCAGAGTCTTGTCCTGATGACCTTGAATAATTCTTAAACAGATTATTTTAAATACTGTTTTCCATTAATTTATTTATTTAATGTGGGTGATGTGTGAGTCTATTACAGACATTTTGCAGAGAAATGTTGTGTTTATGTTTCATGCATCATCCATAAAAAAGTTATTTTAGATCAAAACAAGACCTCACATATGAGAAATGGGGAGGGGGGGAGGGGGGTTCAGAGAGATTATTTTCAGTAATATCAATGAGCTGCTGATGCTGTGTTACAGTAGTGAAAACACAGTCACCATCCCTGAACATTAGATGGAAACTCATTTCGAATTTGTACCAGCGTGCCTGTCAGTGACGTGTCCAAAGAGGGCATGAAAGAGCTGACACTGGGTCAGAGGCTGTAAGTTGTTCCGAACAGGGGCCCCCACACTCCTTAAGATGTCCCCATCACTCTCAGACACATGAGGTAAGTGCCGAAGCTAGAGCTGGCGCCGCTCGTGCACCTGGTTTCCTCAGTAAGCAACGGGTTGGGGGGGGGGGTCCTGCCCCTCAGGAATCCCGGGTGGTGCAATTATGATGAATAAATAATGACCAGTGGGGCAGCCCCCTCCCCTTAGAGGACTGCATCCGGAGCCGAGGTCCAGCCGTGACCTCCGCCGTGGTACTCAGTGTAGGGTGACCAGACGTCCCCGTTTTCCCAGGACGGTCCCCGTTTTTGGAGAAGTGTCCCGACACTTTTCTCCAAGTGACCCAAATGTCCCTGTTTTCAAACAGTGTCCAGGTTAAACACAGAAATGTCCCTGTTTTTCATTGTTCCGGTTGAGCATGCTCTTTGCACTGTTTACGGCATGTGTCGTCACTGAGGTGAGCGCTGTCGCAAGAAGGGAAATCCTTTGAAGAGAGACATTTTACACGCAGCGCCACCTACGTCATCGTGCTAGCCAAAGTTTCTACAATAAAACAATATTTCTTCGTCCTGTAGCTTGTTTTCATAGCCATACAAACTTTTCAGTAGCCCTTATGCATACCGTGCAAGGATTAATGCATTGCTCATTGCATGTTTTATTCATAACCAATTGATGCATGCTCTGTGTTCTCCATATCAAAGCTATGACTTGACCTTTTGACTGACCTTTCAGATCATGGCAAACTGTTTAGCTGGAAAGGACTTAAAGGAGCAGTATTAACGCCTGTGGGAGAGGCGAGCAGCGCTGCTGGAACTTTTTGCTCAGGTCTTCACACTATTGCGCTATGAGATGATACCAATGGCTAGAGTGCACTATACATACCCCAGTAAGGTAACATGACATCTCAGCAGTAACTACGCAAATGTGGGAGGACTTTGTGGTTGGCCAGCCTTTGCGACCCTTAAGACCCAAGGCAGTAATACCTGGAGAGCAGTGTTTTTTTTTTTTACATTGGTCCATGGCTGCCATTTGGCAATTTAGCATTCCGCAGTTTACCTCCCATGCTTTTCTGTCATGAGCAACTAAGCAACATTGGTGCGTTGTACTTTACGTGGTGCTGGCGCGCAGATATAGAAACGAGCATTGATAAAGCTAGTAAATCTGGCGTTTTCTAGCCTGTGATGTTTTATTGATTTTTGGCAAATATATGCTATATGGGAGCCGCTCGCAGCTGTGTGCAGAGTTCGTGACTTTGACCTTAACACCCTGTTCGTTTGCCTACAGAAGTGGTGGAGTGGAGCTTTGGTCATTTTACCGTGGCCGAGGAGAGTGTGAGGCGCTTTCAACAGGGGCCGGGACTGCGAGACCCAGGGTTCCGCGCAGGATCAACGCAGCGCACCTGGAGTCTCTTCCCGCCCCCTGCTCCTCCTATAAAATCGTGCCCCTGACGCATAGCGGGACGCGTGTGCGGGACGCCGGACGAAGCCCGGACAAAGGGCGGACAGTCTTAGACAGTCCGAGACAGGCTGAGACTGGACTGGACACGCTACTCAGCCCTTACTGTCTTCGTTTTGCGTGGTTTGCAGTAAGACTATTCATACTTGTTTCTACTTCTTGGATATACCGTCATCTATTATAACACTGTTGTCATTTGGTTATTATTACTAGTTCAAGAAGAATGCCTAAAAAGAATTTAGCGGCGGGAGGTAACTCAATAGAAAACTATATGATACAAGTAGTCTCTAAGATTAACAACGAGAGGCGCGAATCCTTAGGTCTTAGCCTGTCCCCTAACTTATCTCCCCTAAGCCCTTCACCTGATTCACCCTGGATTGATAAACCTTCTCAGGTCGAGGGAAGTGCAGTTTTAGACTCTGATACCTTAGAACATGGCATTTCAAACCTGAGTACTCGTACAACACAGGGTCAAGACATAGCTCGGGCTAATGACTCGGAATGTCAGGTAGTTGACACTGATCAAGACCAAGATCAAATTGTGCAGGAGAGTGAGCAGCCAAATAATGAAGCTGATCCCCCAGTTCTAGATCATGCGCCACGTGCCATCAGAAAATGTAGAAAAACTCAATTATACCGTGGTGGAGTTCTTTTAGGGAAGAAGAGGGTTGCGTCACCCGTGAGAAGTAGGGACAAAAGCAGGGGGAAAGTAGAAGAACCCGAGAAGTATAATGTGGATGAGGAGTTATTATCAAGATTAGCTGATTTAATTGACACTAAACTTAAAATCTTAATTAAACCAGTAGTGACCAAATTGGACAAGCTAACTGCTGATATAAAGAAACTAGGTGCAGATCAAAAAAAGTTAGTAGAAGCTGTGTCTAATATATCAGACACAGTTACCAGCCTAGCTCTACCCGTAAAAGAGGCTCTTTTTCCTTCATCTGAGGGAGGCACTACCTCAAACACTATACACGCAAATCTACAGGAACAGTCCTCAACTACAGCGACACATCATTTACTGCCAGGAGATACATTACCCCCAATTCCGCCTGTAATACCTGCACCTACTACAGAAGAAGTTATGGTACAGTTTCTGGAAGATGCGGCTCCATTAGTACTGGTATTGGCTAACGTCCCCCCACTAGCCCCAGACCAATCAGAATCCCCCCCGGCAGTAACAAGTAAGGCCCTGCACTGGTTATCAGGCAATATGCAGCTGGCCCCGTGGGGGAAACAACAGCTAGTTGGTGACATTAAGTCAGCCAGAAGGGTCCCATGGATAGGTCAAAACCCTAAAAAATTCAAGGGTGACTGCATTATTATAAATTTTGCCAATTCTGCAGTTTTACCAAACATCCTGCCAAATATTTTGCCGCCGCAGCGCAGAAGAGGTACCATCATTCCTCTCACCCTAGAATTTTTCGGCAAAAAACAGCGGAGCATGTCCTATCCTAAGCCTACCCATAATTTCACCAGGCCTATATGGCCAGCGACATCTAATGGCTGGGGTTTTGAGGTACCAACTAATAACTGGGGGTATAGTCAGGATAGAAGGGAACGTCCAATACGACCACCCCCTCCAGATCAATATTACTCTACTCATTTTAATAATCACTTTAACATCCCCATCTCCAATAGGTATGGCATCTTCTCAGATGAGGGGGGACTGGATGGGGTGGAATGACTACCTGACACATCTTCTAACCTCCTCCCCACCGACCGATTGCCAGAAGTTACAGACTTTGGAGATATTCTACAAGGGTTAGAACCGCAAGGCAGTAAGGATGGGGGTTTGGTTGGCTGGAATCAAATAGATATACCAGGTTTACCCACTGATATAAACCCAGCCTGTCCTCAAGCTTGTTCTTCGGCTAATCCCGGGACAGATGGGGTACGCTGCTGTACAGGCTTAACACCTATCACTCAAATTGTATGTGGAAATGTGGCTATAATACAACATGAACCAATTAAATATAAGGAGGGGCTATTATCCTGGAATATAGCTGGACTGCAGGATAAATTGTTTAATATAGATTGGTTATCCTTTGTTAAAAATTACCCCGTTATATGCCTCCAAGAAACCTGGGCAGTGGGGAAAAATATACACATTGACGGTTATGAGAGTTTTATAACTTCGGCAGTTCCTTCACCTAGTGGTAGAGCTAAAGGGGGTTTGGCAATCTTTGTTAACTTATCACTAATATGCCTTAAAACTGTTCATCACTCTGGCAATAATAATATTCAGGTTGTCGAATTTAAGAGGGGCAGTACAAGTTTTGCTCTGATCAACTTTTATAACGCAGTGAGTCAGTCTGGCGATTGCAATATGGAGTCATTGCGTGAATTCCTAAGGGCCAAAGATGATTCCCTTCCCCGCCTTAAGATAATAGCGGGTGATTTCAACACTCATTTATGTGGGAATCCTAGCCTGAGTCCTGTTGGTCATTTGGGTTGTAACAATCTGGAAGGAATACACTTTGATCACTCGCGAAGGGGTTCATGTTTAAATGACTTAATGAATGAATATAACCTTTTCACTGCTATGTCAATAGTTGAGGAACAAACTGTATTTTCAACCCCTACTTTTAAAGGTCACGCAACAGGGTCATATATAGACCATATTCTATTATCGGCAGAATTTGTTAATTTTGTTGGGGATTTTTCGATTATTTCAAGCATTTTTAGCGATCACAATCCTTTATGTATTACTTTGGGTGTGAATTTACTCGAAAAACATAACCCTCGAGAGGACTGTGGTACCACTAAATGTATTAATGGCAAGCGACGCTTAAAGTGGTCAATGGTGGACTGTAAGCAATTTTATTTTTCTATCAACAATGTATGCCATCATGATCTGATAACATGTACATCTACTGCTTCAGCACCATTACAAATTCTGACGTCTTTTAATGAGATTGCTAAAAAGGTGGAGTCACTTTTAACGTTACCTGCTAAGAGGATAGCTAACTCATCCAATAATCCAAAATGGTTTGACAGCAACTGTTCGAAGGCCAGTCGCGAGCTCAAGAAAGCATTAAAAACAAACCAGAGAGATCCTTCAACCATCAGGGTGTTGCGGGCTGAGTACAAAAAGTCTCTTGCCATTCGCAAACGTGCTATTAAGAAAAGCGTTTGGGAGTCCTTGTTAGATCCAGAGATACTAAAAAATAGCTCTAAGTTCTGGGAGATCATTAACAAGCCCTTATTTGATCATCCCAGTATTTCAAGTACAGGCACCAAAATCCCAGAAGAAGTTTGGATTAACCACTTCAGTTCCATTTTTAAAGGTAATGGTTCCCAGGTACAATGCAGTCTAAAAGAAATTAGTGAAAAATCCCTGTTCTTCACAACTGATGAGGTAATAAAGGGCATAGAAGGCCTATCAAACAACAAGGCCCCAGGACCTGACGGTCTCCCTCCTGATCTTTTTAAATCTTGTATAACACTCTGGGCACCGGTCCTTACAGCTGTACTTAATGCTGCTGTGCTTTGTGGATGCCCAAAATCATGGGGGGTATCCACTATTGTGCCTATTTTTAAAAAAGGAGACCGCAGTAGCCCTGCCTGCTATCGACCAATATCTTTAATAAACTCCGTGGTTAAAGTTGTGGGAGGAGTAATTTTGAACAGATTGGTCAGATGGTCAGAAGAAAATAATATAATATCTTCAATCCAGTATGGATTCAGGCCTGGTCATTCTACGATTTCACAATGTTTAAACTTATACCTCATCATCGCGAAGTATACTAAGGCTCGAAGAGGAACGATCCATATGGCGTTCATGGATCTTTCCTCGGCTTTCGATTGTGTGAGCCGGGGGAAGCTCTGGGACGCCATGCTAAAAATGGGTGTGGATCCAAACTTAGTTGATTTGTTAGATGATATGCACTCGGACACCAATGCAAATGTCAGATTCACCCAAGACCTGAATGTGACCAAAGACTTTGGGGTGCATCGTGGTGTCCGACAAGGCTGCATCCTGGCCCCATTCCTTTTTAACTTATACATAAATGATCTGGAAGAGCATCTTTTAAGCACCAATACGGATTATCCGTACATAGGCCGTAGGGGGCTGCCAGTCCTTTTATATGCGGATGACGCAGTTCTCCTATCAAGAACAGCAAACGGACTACAAATCTTACTAGACTCCTTCCATTCTTTCATGACCTCAAGAGAGTTAAGCATTAATAACTCTAAATCATACATAATGAAGGTCGGACAGGGAAATAAAAAAGTAAACTGCCTAAATGTAAATGGTGTACGTATTCCTACTACACATACATTTTCCTATCTCGGGGTCCTCTTTGACAGTCATTTAAATTGGGGACCCGTGATTGAAAAAAAGAAGGGAGAAGTCACTAGGGTAAACGCGGCAATAATGGACTTTTCTAAGAAAGTGGGCAATAGTCCAGTTGCCGCCTTGCTCCAACTTTACCAAGCAAAAAGTGTCTCCACAGCGTGCTATGGAAGTGAAATTTGGGGTTATGTTCCTCCGGATCCCTTACAGACTGTTGAAAATAACTTCTTGAAATTAGTATTAAGGGTTCCCAGGGGCACGGCCAACTTCTCCGTGCACGAGGAACTGGGGGTTTCCTTCGTAAGTGACAAGATCGCTGTTAATCCCATGTTATGCTGGATGAATTGTTGGTTAAATGATAACATTCCACTAACCCAGCTTATTTTAAGAGAGTCACTCACATGGGACAACAGGATGAAGGTTCCCTGGTTAAAGTATCTTTTTAAGTGCTTTGCTGATCTAGGTCGCCCTGAACTCTTTTTATCCCCTGAATCGATCACTAAACAGGATGTTATAACGGTCAAGAAAGCTTTTATTGATCTTAGAATCCAAGATAGGGAATCACGTGAGCTAAAAAAAGAAAGTGTTCGTAATCATGTATTAGTAAAAAGCACCTTGCTCATGGAACCCTATTTATCCTGGCAATTGTCCAGTTATGACCGTTTCTTACTGATCAGGTTCAGGTTTAATCTGTTTCATTTTCTGCTGGCTGTACCTAGGGGATCTCATCGTGGACAAGTGTTGCCGGCTTGCGGTTGTGACGATATGTCTCCGCAAGACCTGGCACACTTTCTTTTCTTTTGTCCCTTTTATACTGTACCGAGGAATCTATATTTAAAACCCTGTCTGAAAAAACTAAATTTTATACAATATCGTCCTGCACTGCACTTTCTACAGCTATTAAGTTGTGAATATACCTTGTATCTATGTAGTTTTTTAAAATTGGCAGTAAAATTTAGAAATAGTATGGAAGGATAAAAATAATATATGAATTGCTATTACCTCTTTTTTATAATGGACTCCACAAAATACTCTGAATGCTTGTTGTATATTTGTCTTCACCTGCTTATCTTACAACTGTATTTTATCTTTATGTATTAATGTGTTCTTTTTAAATGTAGTGTAAATGCTTTTATGGTTGTCAATTCGCACAACCGAATAAAGTTTATTGACTTGACTTGACTTGATATGCTATAGTCCTTATAAGTGTAAATGTAATAAAAAGTACTAATGCTGCTGTGTAAAGGAGAGGGGTGCCAATAAAAGACCGCAGATTTGTTGTCTGTAATGCTTCATCTGGTCTGTGGAGGGAGCTGTCATTGTAGTCCCTTTTCTATGTCTGTGACAACTGTCAAATAGTCCTACTTTTATGTCGATGGTTACTGCAAACCGTAGTCCTACTTCTATGTCTATGACCTGTCCCCGTTTTTTAGGTCTCGGCTAGCGATGGCTGCGCTTGCGCAGTCTCGCTCGCGAGATTTAATGACATTGAGAAGAGGGGCTTGCACCCGCCCCTCTTCTCTCCTGTTCTCCATTGGCTGGCCTCTTAAATGCTGGCCAGCCACTGGAGAAGAGGTCCAGTCACTCCGATTATGCCCCGTCCTTTTCGGATCGGGGGGCGTGTTTTTTACAGAAAGTCTCATTGTCTCCTCCAGCCAATGGCTGGAGGAGAGAAAAGACAAACACGCCCCCGAATCCGAAAATGGCGCTGCCTTTCTCCGAGGCATTTCTTCTTGGCCTCGGAGAAAGGCGGTGGTGTCTTCCAGTGCCCTCTTTACTTGTTTTAAACAGGATGATAGATTTCTAATAAAACCTTCCTGGCTAGAAGCACACATTAAAATGAGTTGGTAAAAAAACATCGATTGCAGGATTTCACTTGTTCCCAGGCACTCACACTTAAACTAACTCCAGTTTACCACACGAATACCACTCCGGAAAACTCGGGAAAGAGGTCTTCTCACCAGGTGAAGAAAATTCGCTCTTTTCAAGAACAAACAAGGAAAGATATTGTGGAACTCTGTGTTCACTCTCTCGCCATGCTGAGACTTGGAACGCAGAGTTAAACCACTGTTAGAATCACACCAGCCTTCAAATACGGCTGTGATGTTTGGTAGACGACAAATAGAGCGTCCATCTTTAAAGTTCCGAAGTCTCGTGCTTAAATGCAATATCTATATCGTATATTAGAAAATAAAATTACATTATGCTTCAAAATTAAAAAAAAAACAAGTGTTTCTCGGAACCCATTTTATTGTATAAGTAAACAAATTAAGGGAATGAGGTAATGAAACCTACATTTCATCCCGTGTATGTAAATTATTAGTTGTTACTGTCGTTTAAATAACTAATAGTTCGGATCCGTTTTCGAGTAGCAAGAGTCTATAAAATCCATTGTTGACAAGGCTGTTTGTCATGCTTATTGTGCAGAAAGATAGTGGAAAATGAAAGCTGTTATCATGGAGTACATCATTGAGGCGTGATCTTTAGCCTGATCTTAATATGGCCAGCGCTGGGACAGTGCTCTGCCCATGCGCATTGTAGACTAGGAAATATTTCTGTGTGGCGCTTCCTCGAATACGACCATAGAGAACTGAGACAGTTCTGTTCCATCCCATCCCTTCCCTTCCCTCTATCGTTTCGAAGTTCTGACGTCACACAGTCAGGCAGAGCCGCGGTCTGTCCCAGCCCGGTAAGGTTTTCTTCCGAGTTGTGACGTCACGCAGGGACACCAATCTTAGGTGGTCGGCTCGCAGGAGGGAGAACATGGCGGAGGCGGCTGCAGCGGCTGGGGTGACGGTGTCTCAGCACCGCTTTTTCTGCCATTGTTGCAAGGGAGAGGTCAGCCCAAAGCTGCCGGTAAGATTGCATGGAAATGGGATACTTGTATGATATTCTTAGAATGCTCTACGTTTTGGGATACACACTCATCGGATTTAGAACCCTTCACCCTCAATCTATTCAGAGCATACGGTTTACCACATTAAGAGTTTCTAATACAGAACTCCATACTCTCATGGTCCTTCACCCCTATTTAGCAATTTACATGGTAAATCGTTCGGTGACAAAGCCTGCGTTGCACTATGATCTTATCCAAGAGGTATTTTGGCCACCTATCTACCTACTTCTGTCGATGGCATTCGTCCATTGTACTCCTTAATTGTTCTCCTTACTCTTTGCACAGTAGGTTGACCAACTGGCGTTGGTGCAAATTCAGGACGGTGAGTGTTAAAATTCAGGACAAAGGGTCAAAATTCAGGACACAAATTCAGGACAAGAGGTCAAAATTCAGGACAAAACTTCAGGACAATAGGTACGTTTTACAGACACATCAGAGGAGGTCACGCAATAGTATATAAGTAAGCCCAGCCATATCCAAACATATTCAAACATTTGCAAACCTATCCATCATGTATCCTTCCATCTATCATTTCACTCACCCATCCCTTTATCCATCCTTTCACTCATCCATCATCCATCCTTCCTTTCATCCTATCCATCTGTACACTCATCCATCCACTCTTCTACCCATCCATTCACTCATCCATCCAGCCATTTACCCTTTCACCCATCCTTTCACTTACTCATCCATCCACCCAGTCACTCATCCTTCCACCCATCCACCCTTTCAGTCATCCATCCTCCCTTTCTCTCTCCATCGACCCTTTCACTTAGCCATCCTTTCTTCCACCCACCCACCCATCCATCTACGTTTCTTTAAATGTTTTAAAAACAAAAACATAAACAAAAATAATGTCATGAGCAATGCCAATAGCTCTAACTTTACCAATGCCGAGACCATTGCATTGTAAATGCTTGTTGTTTTGAGAATCTGGTCACCCTAACTCAGTGCTGTGGTACCCAGTGCTGTGGGGCGGTGCAATATGGAGTCGCGCGCTGGTCCCCGGTGGTTTGCAGCTCAGTGCTGCGGCTGCCCCCACGCCCCCTGCATTAATTAATCATCTTATTCCAGTCCAGTTAGGAAATGTCCTCATCCGGAAGAAGGCCTTGGGGGAGATATCCTGGCCCTGTATCCCCCTCCTCCCCCCACACAGCCCCCACTACTATGGGAACTCTCACGGTGACTTTGAAACAAGGCTCGCTCTGCCAAACTCGAGTCAATTCCGCAGAGCGAGGAACTTCCCAGAGCTCGGAAGCGCCTTCAAAGGAACGAGGCGCCACGGACGTACTTGATTCATCATATCAAGACCAGCGCGTTGCGTCAGAGCAGAAATATCCGCGGGGCAGTCTGTGGGAGACGTCAGGGGTTAAGAAGCTGAATAGAGATGATTTGCTATCACGACCCCCTCAAGCTAGGGCCCCTTTTATTTATCACGTGGCCCGTAACCAGGCCGGCAGAATGTTCCAGTGGGGCCCTAGGGCCGGTACCTCTGCAGGTCTGGGTCCCTGGACCCTGCCCTCTACGGGATGCATTGTGACTGTACATCATGTGCCAGTACTCGGGGAGAGTGCCAGTCACAGAGGCCTTGAGAGGTCTGGGAGGGTGCTGGCAAGTGGCAGGATGGGGCGGAGGGCGCTGTGCTTAATTTGTAAGAACATAAGTTCCGGGGCTCTCGTCAGGAGAGCACCGCAGTTGGCACCACATATTTCCCCCGCCAGCTCTGCCAGTGATAGTCACAACACAACTACTCACCATCAAACTCCTGCAAGTGCGACAGTTCGGACTATTTCAGGCCCCAAAGCAATGAGTGGCGTGAGTTGCTGTGCAACATATCTCAAGCGTTTTTAAAAGGTTAAGCCATGTTGGACTGCAGCTCGTGCTGCTACGCAACAGGTGTAAAAATACATTGACATAACCAATAGATTTGGCAGAGGCAAAACAAATTGGCTTTGCCAATGCTTGTTATTATTTCTCTCTCTTCCTTTCACGCTGTCTTTCTGTACTCCACCCCCACTCACTATCGCTTTCTGACCCTCCTCTCGGGGTCTCTCTCTTTTTACTGTCACGCTCTTTCTCTCTATCCACCTCTCATTTACTTCTCTCTCCTCCTCTCACTCTTTCTCTCTCTCTTTTTCTCTCTCGCTCTCTCACACCCTCTCTCGTTCTCTCTTTCTCACTCTCTCACCCTCTCTCTCTTTTTCTCCTCCTCTCTCTTTCTTTTTTTCGCTCTCTCTTTCTCGCTCTGTCTCTCACTCTCTTTCTCTCTCTTTCTCTCTCTCTCCTCCCTCTTTCTCTCTTTCTCTCTCTATTTCACTCTCTCCCCCTCTCTCTCTCTCTCCCCCTCCCTCTCTCCCTCTCTCTTCGTGATGATGGGTAGAGACAATCTCTCTCGCTTTCTGCTCCTCATTCTCTTTCCTTTTTTTGGTCGAAGTCTACTCTGCGCCCCTCCACCCTACAACATTCCACTCCATACCGTGCCACTGCACTCTACTCTGCACCATTCCACTCTACGCCACTTAACTTTACACCTCTCTAATCTTCAGCACTCTACTCTAAGCCAATGCACTCTACCCCACACAACGCTACTATGCATCACTGCACTCTTTGCCATTGCACTTTATACCACTCCACTCTATACCACTCTGCAACACTGCACTCTACGCCATTGCACTTTATACCACTCCACTCTATACCACTCTGCAACACTGCACTCTACGCCATTGCACTCTGCACCACTCCACTCTATACCACTCTGCAACACTGCACTCTACGCCATTGCACTCTGCACCACTCCACACCACTCTGCAACACTGCACTCTACGCCATTGCACTCTGCACCACTCCACCCTATACCACTCTGCAACACTGCACTCTACGCCATTGCACTCTGCACCACTCCACTCTATACCACTCTGCAACACTGCACTCTACGCCATTGCACTCTGCACCACTCCACTCCACTCTGCAACACTGCACTCTACGCCATTGCACTCTGCACCACTCCACACCACTCTGCAACACTGCACTCTACGCCATTGCACTCTGCACGACTCCACCCTATACCACTCTGCAACACTGCACTCTACGCCATTGCACTCTGCACCACTCCACTCTATACCACTCTGCAACACTGCACTCTACGCCATTGCACTCTGCACCGCTCCACTCTATACCACTCTGCACCACTGCACTCTACGCCATTGCACTCTGCACTACTGCACCTTAAACCACTCTGCAACACTGCACTCTACGCCATTGCACTCTGCACCACTCCACTCTATACCACTCTGCAACACTGCACTCTATGCCATTGCACTATGCACCGCTCCACTCTATACCACTCTGCACCACTGCACTCTACGCCATTGCACTCTGCACTACTGCACCTTAAACCACTCTGCAACACTGCACTCTACGCCACTGCACTCTGCACCACTCCACTCTATACCACTCTGCAACACTGCACTCTATGCCACTGCACTCTGCACCACTCCACTCTATACCACTCTGCAACGCTGCACTCTACGCCATTGCACTCTGCACCACTCCACACCACTCTGCAACACTGCACTCTACGCCATTGCACTCTGCACCACTCCACCCTATACCACTCTGCAACACTGCACTCTACGCCATTGCACTCTGCACCACTCCACTCTATACCACTCTGCAACACTGCACTCTACGCCATTGCACTCTGCACCACTCCACCCTATACCACTCTGCACTCTATGCCATTGCACTCTGCACCACTCCACTCTATACCACTCTGCAACACTGCACTCTACGCCATTGCACTTTGCACCACTCCACTCTATACCACTCTGCACCATTGCACTCTACGCCATTGCACTCTGCACCACTCCACTCTATACCACTCTGCAACACTGCACTCTACGCCATTGCACTCTGCACCACTCCACTCTATAACACTGCACTCTACGCCATTGCACTCTGCACCACTCCACTCTATACCACTCTGCAACACTGCACTCTACGCCATTGCACTCTGCACCACTCCACCCTATACCACTCTGCAACACTGCACTCTATGCCATTGCACTCTGCACCACTCCACTCTATACCACGCTGCAACACTGCACTCTACGCCATTGCACTCTGCACCACTCCACTCTATACCACTCTGCACCATTGCACTCTACGCCATTGCACTCTGCACCACTCCACTCTATACCACTCTGCAACACTGCACTCTACGCCATTGCACTCTGCACCACTCCACCCTATACCACTCTGCAACACTGCACTCTACGCCATTGCACTCTGCACCACTCCACCCTATACCACTCTGCAATACTGCACTCTATGCCATTGCACTCTGCACCACTCCACTCTATACCACTCTGCAACACTACACTCTACGCCATTGCACTCTGCACCACTCCACCCTATACCACTCTGCAACACTGCACTCTACGCCATTGCACTCTGCACCACTCCACTCTATACCACTCTGCAACACTGCACTCTACGCCATTGCACTCTGCACCACTCCACTCTATACCACTCTGCACCATTGCACTCTGCTATTGCACTCTGCACCACTCCACTCTATACCACTCTGCAACACTGCACTCTACGCCATTGCACACTGCACCACTCCACCCTATACCACTCTGTAACACTGCACTCTACGCCATTGCACTCTGCACCACTCCACTTTATACCACTCTGCAACACTGCACTCTACGCCATTGCACTCTGCACCGCTCCACTCTATACCACTCTGCACCACTCCACTCTACGCCATTGCACTCTGCACTACTGCACCTTAAACCACTCTGCACCACTCCACCCTATACCACTCTGCAACACTGCACTCTACGCCATTGCACTCAGCACCACTCCACCCTATACCACTCTGCAACACTGCACTCTACGCCATTGCACTCTGCACCACTCCACTCTATACCACTCTGCGCCATTGCACTCTACGCCATTGCACTCTGCACCACTCCACTCTATACCACTCTGCACCACTGCACTGTACGCCATTCCACTCTGCACCACTTCACTCTATACCACTCTACGCCATTGCACTCTGCACCACTCCACTCTGCGCCATTGCACTCTACGCCATTGCACTCTGCACCACTCCACTCTATACCACTCTGCAACACTGCACTCTACGCCATTCCACTCTGCACCACTTCACTCTATACCACTCTACGCCATTCCACTCTGCACCACTCCACCCTATACCACTCTGCAACACTGCACTCTACTCCATTGTATTCTGCACCTCTCCACTCTATACCACTCTGCAACACTGCAGTCTACGCCATTGCACTCTTCTCCACTCTATACCACTCTGCAACACTGCACTCTACACCATTGCAGTCTGCACCACACGTCCCTATACCACTCTGCAAGACTGCACTCTACGCCATTGCACACTGCACCACTCCACCCTATACCACTCTGCAACACTGCACTCTACGCCATTCCACTCTGCACCACTCCACCCTATACCACTCTGCAACACTGCACTCTATGCCATTGCACACTGCACCACTCCACTCTATACCACTCTGCAACACTGCACTCTACGCCATTGCACACTGCACCACTCCACTCTATACCACTCTGCAACACTGCACTCTACGCCATTGCACTCTTCTCCACTCCACCCTATACCACTCTGCAACACTGCACTCTACGCCATTGCACTCTTCTCCACTCTTTTCCACTCTGCAACACTGCACTCTACACCATTGCACACTGCACCACTCCACTCTATACCACTCTGCAAGACTGCACTCTACGCCATTGCACCACTCTACTCTATACCACTCTGCAACACTGCACTCTACACCATTGCACCACTCCACTCTATACCACTCTGCAACACTGCACTCTACGCCATTGCACTCTGCACCACTCCACACCTCTCTGCAACACTGCACTCTACGCCATTGCACCACTCTACTCTATACCACTCTGCAACACTGCACTCTACACCATTGCACTCTACACCACTCCACCCTATACCACTCTGCAAAACAGCACTCTACGCCAGTGCACTCCTCTCTGTACCTCTCTACTCTATGCTCATCCACTCTACGCTACTCTAATCTACTCTGCACTCTCTATCCACCTCTCATTTACTTCTCTCTCCTCCTCTCACTCTTTCTCTCTCTCTTTTTCTCTCTCGCTCTCTCACACCCTCTCTCGTTCTCTCTTTCTCACTCTCTCACCCTCTCTCTCTTTTTCTCCTCCTCTCTCTTTCTTTTTTTCGCTCTCTCTTTCTCGCTCTGTCTCTCACTCTCTTTCTCTCTCTCTCCTCCCTCTTTCTCTCTTTCTCTCTCTATTTCACTCTCTCCCCCTCTCTCTCTCTCTCCCCCTCCCTCTCTCCCTCTCTCTACGCCATTGCACTCTGCACCACTCCACCCTATACCACTCTGCAACACTGCACTCTACGCCATTGCACTCTGCACCACTCCACTCTATACCACTCTGCAACACTGCACTCTACGCCATTGCACTCTGCACCACTCCACCCTATACCACTCTGCACTCTATGCCATTGCACTCTGCACCACTCCACTCTATACCACTCTGCAACACTGCACTCTACGCCATTGCACTTTGCACCACTCCACTCTATACCACTCTGCACCATTGCACTCTACGCCATTGCACTCTGCACCACTCCACTCTATACCACTCTGCAACACTGCACTCTACGCCATTGCACTCTGCACCACTCCACTCTATAACACTGCACTCTACGCCATTGCACTCTGCACCACTCCACTCTATACCACTCTGCAACACTGCACTCTACGCCATTGCACTCTGCACCACTCCACCCTATACCACTCTGCAACACTGCACTCTATGCCATTGCACTCTGCACCACTCCACTCTATACCACGCTGCAACACTGCACTCTACGCCATTGCACTCTGCACCACTCCACTCTATACCACTCTGCACCATTGCACTCTACGCCATTGCACTCTGCACCACTCCACTCTATACCACTCTGCAACACTGCACTCTACGCCATTGCACTCTGCACCACTCCACCCTATACCACTCTGCAACACTGCACTCTACGCCATTGCACTCTGCACCACTCCACCCTATACCACTCTGCAATACTGCACTCTATGCAATTGCACTCTGCACCACTCCACTCTATACCACTCTGCAACACTGCACTCTACGCCATTGCACTCTGCACCACTCCACTCTATACCACTCTGCACCATTGCACTCTATGCCATTGCACTCTGCACCACTCCACTCTATACCACTCTGCAACACTACACTCTACGCCATTGCACTCTGCACCACTCCACCCTATACCACTCTGCAACACTGCACTCTACGCCATTGCACTCTGCACCACTCCACTCTATACCACTCTGCAACACTGCACTCTACGCCATTGCACTCTGCACCACTCCACTCTATACCACTCTGCACCATTGCACTCTGCTATTGCACTCTGCACCACTCCACTCTATACCACTCTGCAACACTGCACTCTACGCCATTGCACACTGCACCACTCCACCCTATACCACTCTGTAACACTGCACTCTACGCCATTGCACTCTGCACCACTCCACTTTATACCACTGTGCAACACTGCACTCTACGCCATTGCACTCTGCACCGCTCCACTCTATACCACTCTGCACCACTCCACTCTACGCCATTGCACTCTGCACTACTGCACCTTAAACCACTCTGCACCACTCCACCCTATACCACTCTGCAACACTGCACTCTACGCCATTGCACTCAGC
Source organism: Triturus cristatus (assembly GCF_964204655.1). Taxonomy (NCBI): domain Eukaryota; kingdom Metazoa; phylum Chordata; class Amphibia; order Caudata; family Salamandridae; genus Triturus; species Triturus cristatus. Next base: position 1,174,052,327 of record NC_140594.1, read on the forward strand.
ACCACTCCACCCTATACCACTCTGCAACACTGCACTCTACGCCATTGCACTCTGCACCACTCCACTCTATACCACTCTGCGCCATTGCACTCTACGCCATTGCACTCTGCACCACTCCACTCTATACCACTCTGCACCACTGCACTGTACGCCATTCCACTCTGCACCACTTCACTCTATACCACTCTACGCCATTGCACTCTGCACCACTCCACTCTGCGCCATTGCACTCTACGCCATTGCACTCTGCACCACTCCACTCTATACCACTCTGCAACACTGCACTCTACGCCATTCCACTCTGCACCACTTCACTCTATACCACTCTACGCCATTCCACTCTGCACCACTCCACCCTATACCACTCTGCAACACTGCACTCTACTCCATTGTATTCTGCACCTCTCCACTCTATACCACTCTGCAACACTGCAGTCTACGCCATTGCACTCTTCTCCACTCTATACCACTCTGCAACACTGCACTCTACACCATTGCAGTCTGCACCACACGTCCCTATACCACTCTGCAAGACTGCACTCTACGCCATTGCACACTGCACAACTCCACCCTATACCACTCTGCAACACTGCACTCTACGCCATTCCACTCTGCACCACTCCACCCTATACCACTCTGCAACACTGCACTCTATGCCATTGCACACTGCACCACTCCACTCTATACCACTCTGCAACACTGCACTCTACGCCATTGCACACTGCACCACTCCACTCTATACCACTCTGCAACACTGCACTCTACGCCATTGCACTCTTCTCCACTCCACCCTATACCACTCTGCAACACTGCACTCTACGCCATTGCACACTGCACCACTCCACCCTATACCACTCTGCAACACTGCACTCTACGCCATTGCACTCTTCTCCACTCTTTTCCACTCTGCAACACTGCACTCTACACCATTGCACACTGCACCACTCCACTCTATACCACTCTGCAAGACTGCACTCTACGCCATTGCACCACTCTACTCTATACCACTCTGCAACACTGCACTCTACACCATTGCACCACTCCACTCTATACCACTCTGCAACACTGCACTCTACGCCATTGCACTCTGCACCACTCCACACCTCTCTGCAACACTGCACTCTACGCCATTGCACCACTCTACTCTATACCACTCTGCAACACTGCACTCTACACCATTGCACTCTACACCACTCCACCCTATACCACTCTGCAAAACAGCACTCTACGCCAGTGCACTCCTCTCTGTACCTCTCTACTCTATGCTCATCCACTCTACGCTACTCTAATCTACTCTGCACTCTACGCCACTGTATTCGACTCTGTGCCATTCCACCCTATGCCACTCTATTCTATGCCAGTGCACTCTACCCTGAGCCACGGAACTCCACCCCACTCTATTCTTCACCCTTCTACTCTACACCACTGTACTCTACCATCCACCACTCCACTCTACTCTGAAACACTTTACTCTACGCCATTATACTCCGCATTCCACTCTGTGCCACTCCATTCGGTGCCAGTCTGCTCTGCTCCACTCTACACGCTGCACTCTACTCTACATCAGTGCGCTCTATGCCAGTGCACTCTACACCACTTTACTCAAAACCAATGCACTCTACGCCACTGCACTCCACACCCATCTACTCTGCACCACTGTATTTTACACCACTTCACTATAGTCCACTCCATAACACTACACTCTACAATACTCCACTCTGACGTTCTACTACATTAAACTCAACTAGTGAATGGACCCACTCAAGAGAAAGGCCACACACTTGACTTGGTCTGGGCATCCCTTCCCTTCACCAGTCCCATAACCATTAGCCCCTGCCCCTGGTCTGACCACTATGTACTTAGTGGCCAGTTCCCACTCTCAAAGCAAGCAGCCAGGCCACCTTTAGAATGGAAAGTGTTGCGGAGCTGGAACAAAATTAGTGCCGACGACCTGGTCACTATACTACATAAATCAGCTAGTTCCGCTCCTACACAGGGAAATCTTGATGTAGGAAGTGCTGCCCTGTCGGCAAGGCTGAAGAACGCCATTGATAGGGTAGCCCCAACACGTAGGGAAAGAATTATGGATAAAGGTAAGGGGGCCCCTTGGTTTAACGATGTTTTAAGAAACTTAAAACAAGCTCTCCGCCAGTCAGAGCGAGCCTGGCGGAAAGCTTACGAGCCAGACGCCCGGTATGAATATAATGCTACGTTTGCAATCTATAAAAAGGAAATTCTCACAAGAAAAGCAGAATTCTACGAAGCCAAAATTACAGCCACTGACAACACACAAAAAGAGACCTTTCGGATCTTGAAAGAGCTGAGACAAGACAGGGAACAGAAGCCTTCCTTCTGTTTGGAAGACTGTAACAACTTCCAGTCTTTCTTTGCAACAAAAGTGAAGGACCTATTAATGGAAATCCACTCCACCCCCAAGTTCCCGTGTACCTTGGCGCCACCACCACCACCCCCACTTTTGACAAACCACTCACCACTTTCCCTATTCTTTTTTTTTTTTTTTTTTTTTTTTTTTTATGTTTTGAAAACCTTTATTGAGCTTTTACGATACACAGCAAAGAGCCAACAACCCATCGGGCCGGCCGCGAAAAACACATTTGGATGAATATCTGATCACACAGCCCTATGCCGTCAACCCGGAGGTACGGCGGCGTTACGGAATGCACAGGTACCGTGAGGTAAGAAAGAGTGTTATTCGTCTCATACTTAGCAAACAATCACGGCAGAAGGCAGATTGCCAGGAGGTATACAGTGCAGGGATTTACCGACTCCCCCCCCCCCCCCCCCGAAACGTCGATCAGCACTGCGTTTTTATATGCGCCCTTGGCGAGCCAGCGCTCTCCATCCCCTCTCCAGCTCCATAAGTTGCGGTGAGACGGGTCTAAACGTCTCCCGGATCATCCTGCACAGTGGAGGGAGGCTCGCAGATTCCTCCCCTAAAGTCATTCCACTTGGACCATACCTCGATCCACTTGCGCGGGCACCCCCTAGCCACATACACTGTCTTTTCGTGCAGCATGCACCAGTCCATGTCGCTGGCCCAGTCGGAAAGTTTCGGTGGAACAGCACTACCCCAGAGCCTGGCAATATTCCGTTTTGCTATCATTTGCCCAAGTGTAACCCAGATCCTCCCTTTTGGCGACAGGTCAGTTGGTTCCCATATGTTGAGGAGGCACCTCTTGGCCTCCGGGCGTATCCCCACCTCCCACACCTCTTCCATCTCCCGCACCACCCTCCTCCAATACCTCTGAATCTTGGGGCAGTCCCACAGCACGTGGAAAAAGGTTCCAACACCCCCGCACCCCCTCCTACATAGCGTTGTGTCAGCCCTGCCCATCATATGCAATCTAGTGCAAGATATATAAACTCTGTGCAGGATCTTCAATTGGATGAGCCGCAATCTGGCCGATATCGCGACCTCACGCGGAGAGGCCAAAGCGTGCGTCCACTCCTCGTCATCTATTTCCAGCCCTTCAGCGATCCACTTGTCTCTGAGGGGGAGGAGCAGGTCTGGGGGGTTGTTAATAAGCTTTTTATAGGTGAGGGATATGGCATGTTCCGCGAGGAGCCCGTCAAGTAATCTATCCTCGAGCGGGGAGGCTGGCGGCAGCTTGACCGCCGGTGGGATATTTGCCTGCAATGAGTGGCGCACCTGCAAGTATCTATAATGTTCGGCATCTGCCAATTCGTAGGCTTCCTGCATTTGGGCGAATGAGCGGACCCCGGTGGGTCCCCACATATCTTTGATTTGAGAGATGCCGATAAGGTCCCACTCACGGAATCCTTTGGTGCGCCGCAGGTTACCCAACGCGTCCGAGGCCCATAGTGGCGTGGCCATCGTGAGGACTCCGGACCATCCGAGCTTTTTCTGCGCGATGTGCCACAGCTGTACCGAGTGCAGCGTCGGGCCGGTGAGTGTGCGCGCCCCCCGCCTGGAGTAGAGCGCTATTTCGTAATTGCCTCCGGGCAGTAGCCATCTATCCATCCCGTAAGCCGGGTCATTCCCGTCCCCGTAAGTCCCCTGGTTGATTGCGGCTAGGTGGGCCGCCCAGTAGTACTTACGAATGTCGGGGAGAGCGATGCCGCCGTCGTACCACCCCAGTGTTAGTTTGGCCAGTGAGATTCGTGGCTGCCCGGCCCATAAGAGTTCGCGGAGCGCCGCTTCGATTGCCAGAAAGTAGCTGTTTGGGACAAGGTGCGGGTAATTTTGAAGCGCATATAGAAACCGCGGGAGCGAGAGCATCTTAAATAGGGCTGCCCTGCCCAGCAATGACAGGGGCAGATGCTGCCAGGACTTCGCCTCCCGTTGAAGCCGAAGGAGCGGCGGCTTGAGGTTATGTTCGTAGAGCAGAGCTTTATCGAGGGTAATATACACTCCGAGATATTTAAACCCGTCCTCTGCCACCCGAATAGGGCAAGAGGCAGGGAGCCTGGGAGGGTCCCCACGGAGGACGTATAAATGCGATTTGGCCCAGTTGACTCGGAAGCCAGAATTGCGGCCGAAACTGTCCAATATATTCAGCGCCGCGATCAATGACCCGCGCGGCTTTGAGAGGTAAAGAAGTATGTCGTCGGCATATAAAGATATCTTATCCTCCCATCCCTCCGTCCATGTTATGCCTTGCACGGTGGCCACCTGTCTTATCCAGGCCGCGAGCGGTTCAAGGGAGAGGGCGAATAGGAGGGGGGACAGGGGACAGCCCTGTCGAGTTCCTCTGGCCAGCTTGAATACTTCAGACACCTTATTATTTACAAGCACCTGCGCCAGGGGTTCCGCGTAGAGTAGACGCACCCAAGCGATAAACTGGGGTCCAAAGCCCAACTTGCGCAGAACTGCGAACATGTAGGGCCACTCTAGGGTGTCGAAGGCCATGGTGGCATCCAACGAGACCACCACCGCGTCCTCTTGCAGACTGTGGCACTGCCCCAGCACCCCATGCAGTCATCTGATATTGAGGGCCGTGTTGCGGTGGGGCATGAATCCCGATTGGTCAGGGTGTATTAGCGACGAGAGCACCGGCTTGAGCCGGTTGGCCAGCGTTTTGGCAAGTATTTTAGGTTCCGCGTTTAGAAGCGAGATGGGTCTGTATGATGCGCAAGCGTCTTTAGGTTTACCTTCTTTCGGAATCGCGACTATGGTCGCCAACCGCTGGTCCCGGGGCAGCCGCCCTTGTGTTTTACAGCTATCGAACATGAGTTTGAGGTGCCTACTGGTGACGTCTGGCTGGAGTTTGTAGAGCTCTATAGGTATGCCGTTCGGTCCGAGCGCTTTACCAGGACGGAGGTTACCGATCGCCTGCTGGAGCTCAGTCTCGGTGAGCGGGCTGTCAAGAGCCTCCCGATCCGTGTCCGAGAGAGTAGGCAGTCGTATGTCCGCGAGGAGGTCCATGGAGTCCTCCTCCGGCCTGTCCGACTCTCGCCTGTACACCTGCCGATAGTAGTCAGCGAACTGTTGTACTATTTCCCGGGGTTCCGTGAGCACTCTCCCCGAGTCGGTGCGCAACTCCGGCACCACCCTGCTAGCTTGTTGTTTCCGCTCAAGCCAGGCGATAAGTTTCCCGGCTTTATCGCCCTGGTCATATATCCTGCCGATCCTATGACGAGCCACCGTCTGGGCCTCCTGAGACACCAGCTCTCTGTACTCCGCCGCCTTTAGCTGCATCGTGTGCCTGAGTTCCCGGTCGCCGCTGGTCGGTGCCTCCCTTTCAAGTTCCCCGAGTTGCTCCTCTAGCGCTACGGTCTGCTGGCTACGTTCCCGGCGCCGAGCCGCGATAGCCGACAGAGCCTCGCCTCGCACCACAGTCTTAAACGCCTCCCACAGGGTGGCAGGGGAGGCGACCGACCCATCGTTCTCCATAAAGTAGCGCGAGATTGAGGTGGATATGTGTTTACTAGTGACCTCGTGTTTTAGGTGCCAGGGATTAATGGGCGCAGTGCAGCCCTCCCGTCTATTCCCGAATATAATCTGTGCAAGGAGCGGTGAATGATCGGAAATACCCCGGGGTAGGAGTTCAGCCTCTAAGATCGCCATGTCGTGCTGGAGCAGGGTGAGGACGTAGTCCAGCCGCGAGAAGGAGTGGTGTGCGCCGGAGAAGAAACTGAAGCTACTGTCAGTGGGGTGGAGTAGGCGCCAGACGTCCGTCAGTCCGAAGGACTCGAGGAAGTCCGGCAGCCACCGTTGCCCCTGGGGCAGGTCTCTAGGTGGCAATCTGTCTTGTGTTCCCGATGCCACAGCATTCAGGTCCCCTCCCAGAACGAGCCGACCATCGGGTAGCGATAGTAGGAGTGAGCCCAGGTCTTCGAAGGCCCGGGCCTGTAGGCCTGGGGGGATATAGACTGAAAGGAGATTGAGCGCCTGGCCCTCCCAGCGCCCCGACACTGCCGCGAAGCGGCCCTGCGGGTCGGTCTTGGTGGTGTCTACGTGGAGAGGCAGGGAGCGGCGCAGGAGTATACCTACTCCTCGCGATCCAGTGGTGAAACCGGAGTGCACTACTAGAGTGTACCCATATCTATTTAGAGCGTGACAGACATTCCCCAACAGGTGGGTTTCCTGCAGAAGCACCACGTCTGGCTGGTGCCGTTTAAGGAACTGTAGTACTATAGTACGCTTGAGTTTGTCCCCTAGACCGTTGACGTTCCAGCTGAGAATCTTGAGGCTTTTTTCCCACCGTCTAGTCATGGCCGTGTCGTAAGAGGGTGTCTTGTCCCACCACCCGGGCAACCGTCGTGTGATAGCAATGTGCGTGATCGTAAAGGATCCCCAACTCCCACCCCTCCCTGAGTCCCACCCCCCAATAGTAAATCAAACATATAACAACAGTCCCAACAAATCTGACGTTGAACTCCCTCCCTCTTGGGGCTGGCCCCAACCTCCCAGCTCCCCCACTCAAACCCAACTCCCCCCACCCTGCCCCCTGCTCCGCGGGTCTAGAACTGCCCACCACCCCAATTAGCAGAGCGCCTGTCGCCCCACCCCCCCCCGGTGAACCCACCGAGAAACTCAACTTGGGAAGTTCGTGGGCTAGACCCCTGTGGTCGCCCTTCCGTAGTGTCCCAGTTCGTGCAACCCCCTTATTACGGAGTCACCCATAGAGGGAAGTCACCCATGTAGGCAGTGAGGCTGCCAAGGCACCCCAGAGTTATTAACAAGTCTCAAAATAGAGGCACGTGAGGTATACATACTGTCTGGTATCTTCAGCGCTATTACTCAAGGCCTCAGCGCGGCGTCCCTTCTCTGGACGAGCCCCAGCGGGGACTGTTGGACCTGGAACGCCAGGACCGCTGACTCGGCGCACCACCCTCGGGCCGGCCTGACGCCGATTCCATGACGGGCTGGTCCGCTTCTTGCCGCTGTAATTCGCCACCACGGGAGTCCTGCGTCGCCTCTCCCCCATCCAGCCACTCCTGCACCGCATCCGGCGTGGTGAAAAAGAGGGATCTCCCACCGGTGATGACCTTCAGTTTGGCGGGGAAAAACATCATATATTTGATCCCACGTTCGCGGAGCGCCAACTTAACCCCTTGGAAGGAGCGCCTTTCCCGCTGGACCTGGAGCGTGAAGTCGGGAAAGAATCGGATTGTGGCCCCCTCATATCGCAGGTCACCGTGCTGTCTCGCCGCCTGAAGTATTGCGTCTCGGTCCCGGAAATTCAGGATTTTGGCAATGATCGTACGTGGCATGGCTCCAGGCTTGGGTCGTGGGATAGGGGCCCTGTGCGCCCGCTCAATGGTGAAGAGTTTCGAGAGACGCTTGGGTTTAAGATGCCGTAGGATCAGATCCTCCAGGAATAGCTCCACACTATCTCCTTCAAGGCCTTCCGCCACACCCACGACGCGGATATTACTTCTCCGAGCCCTCCCTTCCTGATCATCGAGCCGCAGGGCCATAAGGCGGTGCTGGTGTATTAGTTCGTTCACCCGTCCCTCAAGTCGCTTCTCCGAGTCCTGTAGGGCCTTAATATCGACTTCGTTAGTCTTGGACCGGTCAGTAGTTTTCCCGAGGTCCGCTCGTAGCAGGGCCACTTCGATAGTGATCTTATCCATCTTGGTTTCCAAGTTCGTGCCCAGGGTCTGAATCGCAGCCATGATGGACTTCAGGGAAGGGTCCGCGGGGTCCGCGTCGTCCTTCGGGGCCCTCTCCGCCGGAGGTGGCGCCTTGACTACTGTGTATTGGTCTAGCTTGTTGGCCTGAGTTGCGGCTCCGCTCTTGGGTCGCATGGCGGGCCGGGCACCCTGCGGGCCGCAGGCGGCACCGCCCTCCGCAGCTCCGAGGCGTCCCGCGGTCCGATCAGCGCTCACAGTCACAGCCCCTGGGCCCCGCTTGCGCCCCGGGATTAAAAGAGGAAGGAGATCTCCGCCGCCACCAGAGAGGCCCAGGATCCGCTCAGTACCCCGTCTCGCTCCGGGTCAGCCAGGCGGTGTGCAGTTCCAGTCGCGGCTGCGGCTTTACCGGGTGTGTGGGCCGGGCGCTCCCAGGCAGCAGGCAACCTACTGCTCGGCTGTGGCCCCAAATTAGCGTCCCCTCCTCTGCCCGGGGACCACTCCTCCGCAGCCCCAGTCACGGGCGTGCTCCTTCTCAAGGACAGCCAGGGGCCCCCTCCACAGCGCCCAGGCGCCCCCGGCTACGGATTGGGTCGACGGCCAGAGGCTGGAGCTTAAGGTAGTCTTCCAGGGAGCGACAGGGGGAAGAGGGTCCCCGTCGCCACCAGTCGGGTCCGAGGAAGGGTAGAGCTTCCGTCTATCCTCACAGCCAGGCGGTGCGCAATCAAAGGCGCGCTCCGAAGTCTCACCGGAGGGCAGGGCAGGGCGTCCCTCGGCTACAGGCCTTCCTCCGCTCCCTTTCGGTCGATAAATGGCGCCCTCCACACTGCCAGGGAAGTAGTCCGTCGCGGCCCCAGTCGCGATCCACAACTGCTCCGGTGCAGCCGATGCTTTCCGGCTCCGATCCGCGACGTCAGCCGCTTTTTACCAACCGCGCTGCTTTGTGCGCGTCAGCGCGTAGGCCCTCGCCGGGGCCTCACGTATCCTCAGGAGCCGCTGCAGAGTTCCGGAGTCAGGGCGTCCGGCCGCCGTCGACCTCCGCAGCCACCCACCCCGGTCGTGTGGGCGTCACCTGGGGCCACCGAGCCGCCCCTACGGGCACTTGGTCAGGGGGAGCCGGGGGGGGTTCCACGGGGGCTCCCCACGGCGCGGATTAGGTCCGGATTTCAATGGGACATCTACGGTCCCGGCGGAGCTCCGGGATCAGGCGGCCATTCACATCGGCGCCTAGCCACGCCCCCCACTTTCCCTATTCTTACTCACGATTCCTTATCTCATTTAATAGGGCGAGTGAAGTCAGGGTCACCGGCAGATCCCTGCCCACCTAGGATCTTCAAGGTAGCCTTACCAGGGATGGAAAGCGAGGTCCTCTCGCTTCTTAACCAATCCCTCACAACAGGGCATGGCCCCTCTAATTTTAAGGAAGCACGTGTTATCCCGCTTCTAAAAAATACACCTGGGGCCGACACGAAAAACCTGAAAAGTTTGAGGCCGATCTCTCAACTCCCTCTCCTGGCAAAAGTGTTGGAACAACACGTGCTAAAATTGTTGTCCAACCACATAGAGGACAATCACCTCCTGCAATTTAGCCAGGCAGGATTCAGGGCTCATCACAGCACGGAACTGGTGATGCTGTCTGTACTAGATGAACTCAGATTAAGGGCTGACAAGCAAAAGCCATGTGTCCTGGTGTTACTGGACCTATCCGCGGCATTTGACATGGTCAACCATGACCAACTAATGTCACGGATTTCGTAGCTGGGCATCCAGGACACGGCACTTGCTTGGCTGACATCTTTTCTCAAGGATCGTTCCCAGAGAATACAGCTGACCGACCACGTGTCTGACCCAGGATTTCTTTCTTGTGGGGTACCACAGGGTTCTGCGCTGTCTCCCCTCCTCTTCAACGCCTACCTCCAACCTCTGATAGCGGCACTGAACCACATGGAGTGTCAAATCTATAACTACGCTGACGACACTCAAATCATCATTCACATAGAAAATGCACCGATCGCCCACACAAGATTTCAAAACATCTTGAAATTCACTGTTAACTGGATGATGGCCAACTCCCTCAAAATCAATCCTGACAAAACAGAAGTACTGGCCGTCACCTCAGACTGCAACCCCTGGAGGGAACTCTTCTGGCCACAAGAAATTGGCACATACCCGCAGCCGGCCGTGGCTGTAAAAAGCCTGGGCATCGAAATCGATGCCAAACTCTCAATGATTCAGCAGGTATCGGCAGTGGTGGGAATGTGTATAGGCATGCTGAGACAGCTGCGAAAGCTTGCCCCACTTCTCACCTTCAACACACTTAGAGTGGCAGTGTCAGCTCTGATACTATCTCGTCTCGACTATGGTAACTCTCTGTATATCGGCCTCCTAGGCAACCTACTGGCCAGATTACAGGTTATCATGAACGATGCCGCTAGACTAAGTTTTAGAGTGCCCAGGCGGACCCACGCTACCCCTCTCCTAAGACAGTTGCACTGGCTCCCGGTGAGACAGAGAACAAAGTTTAAGGGCCTCTGCATCGCACACAAGGTCATCTATGGCCTAGCCCCTAGCTATATCAAAGACCGCCTAGCTAAATACACCCCCAGCAGGTTGCTACTGTCCTCAGAGGCCAGCCTCCTGGCTTGCCCCTGGTTTAACCTGTCATCTAAAGGAGGACGAGCTTTCTCTACATCCATCCCCCAAATTTGGAACAACTTGCTGGTGAGTGTACGCAAGGAACACGCCATTCTCCCGTTCAGGAAGAAATTGAAAACAGTGCTTTTTTCGGAGGCTTGGGACGTAATCTAACCATCTACACTCACCACATGCAGAGGCTGGGATCTCTCTTATAACGCTTAGAGACCTGAAGGTGATAACGCGCTTTACAAATGCCAATTAACAATAACAATAACTTCACTCGATTGCACTCTACTCCACTCTGCCACTCCATTCTACAACACTCTGGTGCACTCTATTCCACTCTACAACGCTCTATGCTACTCCATACCACTTTACTACTCTCTTTTCTACGACACACTACTCCGCTACAGTACTCCACGCTACTTTACGCTACTCAACTCTACAACACTCTACACCATTCCACTCTCCTACACTACTCCACTCTATGCCACTCCACTCTACCGCAGTCTACTATGCTCTACTACACCACGATATACTACTCTGACACCCACTCTGCTCTACACCACTCTACGACACTCTAATCCACTCTGGCACTCTACTCTGCGCTTCTTAACTCTACTCCACTCAACGCCCTTCCACTCTACGACACTCTAATCCACTCTGGCACTCTACTCTGCGCTTCTTAACTCTACTCCACTCAACGCCCTTCCACTCTACGACACTCTAATCCACTCTGGCACTCTACTCTGCGCTTCTTAACTCTACTCCACTCAACGCCCTTCCACTCTACGATACTCTACCCCTTCCTGCATAAGCTATCAAGGGCACCCGGCACCTTGTGATGTTACAAGAAGCTTCCTGTAGCACAGGTGCAGCGGGTGCAGTAGCACCGGGCAGGGCGCCTCTCGCACAGGGGAAGTAGGGACGGCCCTGCGCTGCTCCTTCCTGTGTTTCACAGCCTTCCCAGTATCGATGAAGCTTGCAGTGCTGAGGGGCATGGGTGCCATAGTGTGTGGAAGGGGGGGGGGGGGGGTCTCACCAGCACTACAGGCTTTTGCAATTCGATATTGGGGGTCATCAGAATGCATACAGCTCAGCATGGGTGAGCCCCCTTCACAGCTGCACCGAGGGCGGCTTGGAAGCGCGAGAGGTCGTGGAATGCTCGTGGAAGCTCGGCTCGGTGTTTGTATTGGAGTCCTAGCGGGCCTCGGGCCGAGCCAGACATGGGGCTATAGCCTCTAGCGGCTGCCCGCCTCTTCCTAGGGGCCCGAGGGGTCCTAGAGGCCGCAAGCCTTGAGTCCCTGGCGGTCTTTCTGACCTGCATAAGGCCCAGGCAGGGCACAGAGCACAGCCCTGAAGAGTGTTTGTTTTGTTTGCAGAGCGCACGCTCCAGGACTCAATGCCACTCTCCGACCGTGCTTCTCGCCCCACTGAAAGGTACTTTCATGGAAAAGTACAGCGGTTCCGCCTGCAGCGCCTGAGCTGACAGGCCTTTGATACTTGGCGCTGTTTGCACATTCCTTCCAGTGACCTCACCGTATGTGCACCGTTCATCACGCGCCGTCCTGACGGGCTGTCACGCTGCACACTCGGGCGTGCGCTCTGAGATTTACTGTCACTGGGAGCGCGGAGAGCCCTTCACATGGGAGCGCGGAGAGCCCTTCACATGGGGGCACGGAGAGCCCTTCACATGGGGGCACGGAGAGCCTACCACATGCTGGCACTGTGAGCCTATCACATGCAGCACTGTGAGCCCATCACATGGGGGCACGTTGAGCCCATCACATGCAGCGCGGAGAGCCCTTCACCTGGGAGCACGGAGAGCCCTTCACATGGGGGCACGGACAGCCTATCACATGGGGGCACGGACAGCCTATCACATGCAGCACGGTGAGCCCATCACATGGGGGCACGGTGAGTACATCACATGGAGCGCGGAGAGCCCTTCACCTGGGAGCACGGACAGCCCATCACATGCTGGCACGGTGAGCCCATCACATGGGGCACAGAGAGCCCTTCACATGGGGCACAGAGAGCCTATCACATGCTGGCACTGTGAGCCTATCACATGGGGGCATGGTGAGATATCACCTGGGAGCATGCACATCCTATCACATGCTGGCACGGTGAGCCTATCACATGCTGGCACGGTGAGCCTATCACATGGGCCACGGTGAGCCTATCACATGGGCCACGATGAGCCTATCACATGGGCCACGATGAGCCTATCACATGGGCCACGATGAGCCTATCACATGGGCCACGATGAGCCTATCACATGCTGGCACGGTGAGCTCATCACATGCTGGCACGGTGAGCTCATCACATGCGGGCACGGTGAGCCTATCACATGGGGCACAGAGAGCCTATCACATGGGGCACTATGAGTTTATGACATGGGGCACAATGAGCCTATCACATGGGGCACGGTGAGCTCATCACATGGGGCACAATGAGCCTATCACATGGGGCACGGTGAGCTCATCACATGGGGCACGGTGAGCCTGTCATAAGAGGGTACAGCGAGCCTATCTCATGGGGCACGGTGAGCTCATCACATGGGGCACGGTGAGCTCATCACATGGGGCACGGTGAGCTCATCACATGGGGCACGGTGAGCTCATCAAATGGGGCACGGTGAGCTCATCACATGGGGCACGGTGAGCCTATCACATGGGGCACGGTGAGCTCATCACATGGGGCATGATGAGCCTATCACATGCTGGCACAGTGAGCCTATCACAAGCTGGCACAGTGAGCCTATCACAAGCTGGCACAGTGAGCCTATCACATGCTGGCACGGTGAGTCAGTGGTAATGGAGAACCCGCTGGTTTCTGGGGTAAGGGCTAAAAGATTCCACCTGCGGATCCTCATGTGGTGGATAACCGAGTCCTGCAGACATCCGAGCGTTTCCATTCAAATCCAACTCTAAACACGACTGGCTATAAGGGACTCGCATTAAACATCACTCAGATAGTCGGCTGGGTGACTCTGGTACCCAGACCACTCCTTGTCCACTCAGTGGGTCAGAGCTCTGAGATGATTCCCAGACCACTCCATGTCCACTCGCTGGGTCAGAGCTCTGAGATGATTCCCAGACCACTCCTTGTCCACTCACTGGGTCAGAGCTCTGAAGTGATTCCCAGACCACTCCTTGTCCACTCACTCGGTCAGAGCTCTGAGATGATTCCCAGACCACTCCATGTCCACTCGCTGGGTCAGAGCTCTGAAGTGATTCCCAGACCACTCCTTGTCCACTCACTCGGTCAGAGCTCTGAAGTGATTCCCAGACCACTCCTTGTCCACTCACTGGGTCAGAGCTCTGAGATGATTCCCAGACCACTCCTTGTCCACTCACTGGGTCAGAGCTCTGAGATGATTCCCAGACCACTCCTTGTCCACTCACTGGGTCAGAGCTCTGAAGTGATTCCCAGACCACTCCTTGTCCACTCACTGGGTCAGAGCTCTGAAGTGATTCCCAGACCACTCCTTGTCCACTCACTGGGTCAGAGCTCTGAGATGATTCCCAGACCACTCCTTGTCCACTCACTGGGTCAGAGCTCTGAAGTGATTCCCAGACCACTCCTTGTCCACTCACTCGGGAAGAGCTCTGAAGTGATTCCCAGACCACTCCTTGTCCACTCACTGGGTCAGAGCTCTGAGATGATTCCCAGACCACTCCTTGTCCACTCACTGGGTCAGAGCTCTGAGATGATTCCCAGACCACTCCTTGTCCACTCACTGGGTCAGAGCTCTGAAGTGATTCCCAGACCACTCCTTGTCCACTCACTGGGTCAGAGCTCTGAGATGATTCCCAGACCACTCCTTGTCCACTCACTGGGTCAGAGCTCTGAAGTGATTCCCAGACCACTCCTTGTCCACTCACTGGATCAGAGCTCTGAGATGATTCCCAGACCACTCCTTGTCCACTCACTGGGTCAGAGCTCTGAAGTGATTCCCAGACCAATCCATGTCCACTCACTGGGTCAGAGCTCTGAGATGATTCCCAGACCACTCCTTGTCCACTCACTGGGTCAGAGCTCTGAAGTGATTCCCAGACCACTCCTTGTCCACTCACTGGGTCAGAGCTCTGAGATGATTCCCAGACCACTCCTTGTCCACTCACTGGGTCAGACCTCTGAGATGATTCCCAGACCACTCCTTGTCCACTCACTGGGTCAGAGCTCTGAGATGATTCCCAGACCACTCCTTGTCCACTCACTGGGTCAGAGCTCTGAGATGATTCCCAGACCCCTCCTTGTCCACTGACTGGGTCAGAGCTCTGAAGTGATTCCCAGACCACTCCTTGTCCACTCACTGGGTCAGAGCTCTGAAGTAATTCCCAGACCACTCCTTGTCCACTCACTGGGTCAGAGCTCTGAGATGATTCCCAGACCACTCCTTGTCCACTCACTCGGGCAGACCTCTGAGATGATTCCCAGACCACTCCTTGTCCACTCACTGGGTCAGAGCTCTGAGATGATTCCCAGACCACTCCTTGTCCACTCACTCGGGCAGACCTCTGAGATGATTCCCAGACCACTCCTTGTCCACTCACTGGGTCAGAGCTCTGAAGTAATTCCCAGACCACTCCTTGTCCACTCACTGGGTCAGAGCTCTGAGATGATTCCCAGACCACTCCTTGTCCACTCACTGGGTCAGAGCTCTGAGATGATTCCCAGACCACTCCTTGTCCACTCACTGGGTCAGAGCTCTGAAGTGATTCCCAGACCACTCCTTGTCCACTCACTGGGTCAGAGCTCTGAGATGATTCCCAGACCACTCCTTGTCCACTCACTGGGTCAGAGCTCTGAGATGATTCCCAGACCACTCCTTGTCCACTCACTCGGGCAGACCTCTGAGATGATTCCCAGACCACTCCTTGTCCACTCACTGGGTCAGAGCTCTGAAGTAATTCCCAGACCACTCCTTGTCCACTCACTGGGTCAGAGCTCTGAGATGATTCCCAGACCACTCCTTGTCCACTCACTGGGTCAGAGCTCTGAGATGATTCCCAGACCACTCCTTGTCCACTCACTGGGTCAGAGCTCTGAAGTGATTCCCAGACCACTCCTTGTCCACTCACTGGGTCAGAGCTCTGAAGTGATTCCCAGACCACTCCTTGTCCACTCACTGGGTCAGAGCTCTGAGATGATTCCCAGACCACTCCTTGTCCACTCACTGGGTCAGCGCTCTGAGATGATTCCCAGACCACTCCTTGTCCACTCACTGGGTCAGAGCTCTGAGATGATTCCCAGACCACTCCATGTCCACTCGCTGGGTCAGAGCTCTGAAGTGATTCCCAGACCACTCCTTGTCCTCTCACTGGGTCAGAGCTCTGAAGTGATTCCCAGACCACTCCTTGTCCACTCACTGGGTCAGAGCTCTGAGATGATTCCCAGACCACTCCTTGTCCACTCACTGGGTCAGAGCTCTGAGATGATTCCCAGACCACTCCTTGTCCACTCACTGGGTCAGAGCTCTGAAGTGATTCCCATACCACTCCTTGTCCACTCACTGGCTCAGAGCTCTGAAGTGATTCAAAATGAAATCATTAAGAACCTGATCACTGTCGTAAGTTGATTGCGGCAAAAATGTGCTGCCTAACATTGTTGATTCGGAGCCCCTTCCTCTCATAGCGTCATACTTTGGAAAGGGTTCAATAGAGGTGGTTGTGACTTTCTCACTTCATCCCTCCTCTCATTTCCATGCGTCATACACTAATCAGGTAGTTCGTTATGCAAAAAGAATGCAATGCGTAATACTCTAATCAGGCACTCCGTTGTGCAGAAATGATGTAATGTGTAATACGACAGTCAGGTACTCCGTTATACAGAAATGGAACAATGCGTTATACACTCAGGTCCCGATCACTGTGCCTTAGGCCGTCTCTCCGCCTCTCCTTCTGACTTGCAGTCAGCCTCGCAACAGTTGCCCCCAACATGGTATGATGTAATCCGAAATTGCAGCTTTGCACTCCGGACCCTGTACCACCACTCCCTTGGCAATACGGGCCGCGATACGAGCGGAAGCAGAGGCTCGCGCTGCCAATACGAGAGAGAGGCCGAGAGTGTCTCCCTCCGAGCCTGCGCCCTGCCCCAGGAGTCAACACACGTTACCTGGGGGGTGCAAGCTCACTCTCCTCTCCTCGTCCAGTGGCTGGGCCTCAAATGCAACGTTGTGAATTGGCAACAGCGGGCTCGGGCCGGCAACTCAGCTCCTCCGGGACTGCCGTTCCGAGCCGCTACAGTTATGAAGATCTCAGGCTGCCACAAAGCACACGCACACAGCGTCGCTGAGTCTTCCTTAAACTTCGGGTGCACGATCACTGGGCACTCCACACACAGGTCTCAGGCTGCACAAAGGTCACGCACACAGCATCGCTGAGACTCACTTTAACTCCAGTGCACACGATAACAAGGCAAATCCTCACGAAGGTCTCACGGTGCCCAACGCACCCGCACACAGCGTCAATGTGACTCACTTGGATTCCGGTGCACACAATCACTGGATAATCCTCAGAAAGGGTTCAGGCTGCACAAAGCACACGCTCACCGCGTCGCTGATCCTTGCTTGTACTCCAGGTGCCCACGATCACAGGGCATGCCTCACGATGGTCTCATGCTGCAACAGGAATGCACACACAGCGCCGCTGAGACTCTCATGGAAACTTTTTTGTTCCTGTGTTTCCGAACAGGGAGCCAGCTCACCTCAGGCCCTTGGGGATAAGTTACTTCAGGACACAGCACACAGCAAAGTCCTTTCAAGCAGGGGGACACAGCACATCGCAAAGTCCCTTTAGCCTTGTCTTGGTTAAAACAGCAAACTGCAGGCCAGCACCAGAACACACAGCAAGGGTCAGTCCTTTCCTTCAGTCTCTTCAGTTGTTTCTTCCTTGGCAAAGGTTCCTCTTGACCACGAAGTAGCTCCAGTCTTGTTTCACACTTGATCAAGCCATTCTCCAAAGTTCAGGGGCTTCAGCTCTCATAGTTATACCCCTCCATGGCTTTGAAGTCTTTGTCTTTCAGGGGGCACTGACCCCTGTTCAAATCAGTTCTGGGTGCCTCCCTGCCAGTGACACCTCTCTTCCTTTGATTAGTGGGGGTCTGGATTCTCAATCACTCAGCAGGAGATGGACCAATTGTTTCATAGCAGCAACCCAGGCCTCTTCACCTCTAGGGGCTTCTCCTCCCCCTACACTCCAGATGCAGGTCAGCCTGTTTCTGTCTCACCTCCTCCCCTGGGTCAAGACATTCCCCAGATCCTATTGCTTTAAAATCCAGACAGTCAATCCACAACCAGGCAGAGACACACAGAAATGTTAGAGCACAAAAACTCAGCCACTTCTAAAAGAGTGGCTTCTAAACACACAATGCAAAAACCACCTTCATAACAAAATGTGTTATTGCATTGTCAGTTCAGGCATACTAAACTTCACCTTTTCATCTTAAACCTTTGGGAAGATAGGCTGGAAAACATATTACACAGCCTTCCCATTCTGTCCTATGGGCAAGATGGACTTTCAACAGTGAAAACGAAATGGAGATTATTTCACTTTCAGGACATGGCACACACCTCAGTACATGTCCTACCTTTCACATGCACTGCACCCTGCCCAGGGGGTACCCTAGACCTACCATAGGGGTGTCTGATGTGCATAGAAAGGGATGGGTAAGGTCTGGCAAGTAAGTGCACTTGACAGAACAACATGGCAGTTTTACAAACTGAGCGCAGACCCTGCAGTGGCAGGTCTGAGTTCCCTTTTTAAAGCTACTTGTGTGGGTGGCACAAATAGTGATGCAGCCCACTAGTAGCATTTTCATTACCAGCCCTGGCACACATAGTGCACTTTACTAGGGAGTTTACTAGTAAGGCAAACATACCAATCATGGACAACCAATTACCATAACACAGGGAGCACTTGTACTTTGACACTGATCAGCAGTGGCAAAGTACCCAAAGCATCTAAGTTGGCAACACCATGTCAGAAAAAAGGTCTAGGGGGAAAGCAAAAAGTTTAGAGACTTTAGCCAAAAAGGGCCAAGTCCTACAGCCTGGTGGTGTGTGATGACAGTGAATTGTTTTCCGTATAGGAATACATGAAAATGTTTTCATGGCCACAGCCAGACACCCTAACACATCCCAGCATATGACGTAGTTCCTGTTCAGGGTCAGTCCCAGAACCACGAGGGTCCTAGTTCGTATAACATCAGTATGCTACATTGTGCACTGGAGATCGGTCTGTCCGTGCACAGCCCATCTTCCTACAAGATCACTATGTTGCATAATGTGAATTCTTAGGCACTGGAGGTGGGTCTGTCCATGCACAGCCCACCTTATTCCGAGATCACAGGGTCGTGTAAGCTCATGCATTGGGGTTTAGAGGGGGTGCCTACCCAACGTAAGGTTTAGAGGGGGTGCTTACCCATCGTACTGGTCCTTCTTTATCGGCCGCACCTTCAAGGCTTCGGAATCATATTCTGGTGGTGGTTGGGAGCCTCCCCAGTTGTCCGCGTCCCACCAGCCGTGCGTGACTGTTCCTTACACCTGCCGATTATACTTTTTCCTAACAACTCCAAGAGTTTCCCTTCCTTTGCTGTATAGGTGGCTCTTGCACCCTAAGTTGGCAGTCAGCTTGTACACAGGAAGGTGATGGTTTTTCAGCAAGACTCCAGGCAGCCAGCAATCTTCTCACCTTGGGGTATAGTATTAACCATTCACTTGCTGCACTTTGCAAAATGGAGTCTACGGTTAGAGGCATCCAAAACGCGAGTGCCTTCCACCATCGCAGGCCCAAAAGATTTTATGAAGACTTTGGCGGCTTGTAGCATGCCCCGCTACTACAGGCCTGTCAATCAATGGTAAAATCCACAGATCGCATGACTTTGTACATTGCGGAAAAATCTGTGGCGCTTAGAAGAGCCTCTGGGATGAAGGCAGCACTTTTCCGTATATTCAAGAGCTGCCTGATTAGAGTTGGAGGCGGGACATTTGAACATTTGGGGTGGAATTACATTCTACGTAATGTCACGTGTAGCGAATAATTTGAAACAAAATGAAGGCTACTGTTGGTGTAGTATTAGCGGGAAATGCGCGATAACTCGTATATTACTTGATTTAACTTTTGACTCCATATTTTAAAGCCAATCTTTATAAAATGTTGTATCTTGCAGTTGCAAAGAAAAAGATTCAAGTGACAAGAACTTTTAGATGTTGTATGTGCTTTGAGTCGTTTTTTTTAAATTCGTAGACAATTCAGAATTGGAATAGCCTGGTATGTTAGATGTTCCAGTTAATAATGTTTTATTGCGTGTTTTTGTTTACTTTTTGTATAAGCGCGCTAATGCGGATAAATTCGAAATCTTGCATGTTATTGATGTTTCACAGACTAAGGTCTAAATAAACAAAATTTAAATTTCACAGCACTTTTCAAAATAAAGAGCTTCATGGGCCTTAATTAGTTGGTGTAGTCCAGTTCACTTTAATGGCTTTTATTGAATGTAGAAAGATGACAGGCCGAGCCAGTCCTGCCATGGATCCGGACCATCTACCTGCAGGCCTCGCACATTTGTCTCAGGAGGCCACACTCAACCCACCCAGCTATCTTCACCTCTGATAGTTTATACATCAGCGCGAGCCTCGCATCTGCAGGTCTTGGGCCCGCGGCGCAAGCACTGGTAAAGTGCACTTTGTGGGTAGCAATCTTTCAGCAACTTAAAAAGAATGCATCGACTTCGGAATGCGGCAGGTTACAAAAACCTGAATTATCGCTGTTTTGGTTCGGTCGAGCAGAGCTGTCGGGGAGCTTTAGGGACAGCTGGACGTGCCCCGGGGATACAAGTGAGGCCGCACTCCCTGGGAAGGTGCAGGGTGCTGAGAGATGGGGTCAGAATCACTCATGGAATGCCTGCATCCGGCCACATCAAAGGACGGTGATTGACAGCTGAGCGCCGGTGACGTCAGAGTGGTCGCCTTAGCAGAGTGGCCCTTCGAAGCGCATCACTCACCAGGAAGGAGCCAAGGACGCGGGGCGGGGGTTCAAGCTAGCCTCTTCCTGCTCCTGGTGGTGTCGGTCTGTCTGTCTGGGAGTGGAGCACGAATCCTCGCAGTAGTACCTTTCCGTAAGGTTTGAGTGGGTGCATTTTTCGTCAGGCGTCCCGGGGGAACCTTAACATTTAAGGCACCCCGATTTGGGAGAACTGTGGTTTATCTATCCAGAGTACACGCTCAGGTGGGGGCGGAGCATCACAGATTATACCCCTGTGTGGAGCCGCCGCATTATTTGTAGATCACCTATGCACGGATGCACCGCAGATAGGCGCGCAGAGATAGGAGTCACTCTGCGTATAGACGCATTAGGACCTGATCTTACTCTGCGGATAGACACATAAAGACATGTTTTCGCTCTGTAGATAGGTACACAAAGCTATGAGTTCCTTATGCATATAGACGTATAAAAGACAAGATCTCAGTCTGCGGATATATGCATAAAGACAAGATCTCAGTCTGCGGACAGATGCACAAAGACAAGATCTCACTCTCTGGATACATGCATAAAGGCAGGCTCTCAGGCTGCGAATAGATGCATAAAGACAGGATCTCGCTCTGCGAATAGATGCATAAAGAGTAGACAGGATCTCAGACAGTCTGCAGATAGATGCATAAAGACAAGATCTCAGGCTGCGAATAGATGCATAAAGACAGGAACTCAGTCTGCGGATAGATCCATAAAGACAGGATCTCGCTCTGCGAATAGATGCATAAAGACAGGAACTCAGTCTGCGGATAGATGCATAAAGACAGGATCTCGCTCTACGAATAGATGCATAAAGACAGTAACTCAGTCTGCGGATAGATGCATAAAGACAGGATCTCGCTCTGCGAATAGATGCATAAAGACAGGATCTCAGACAGTCTGCGGATAGATGCATAAAGACAGGATCTCGCTCTGCGAATAGATGCATAAATCTGCGGATATATGCATAAAGATAGGATCTGAGTCTGCGGATAGATGCATAAAGACAGGATGTCACTCTTGTGATAGATGCATAAAGACATGGTCTCACTCTGTCGATAGATGCAGAAAGAGATGATCTCACTCTGCAGATAGATGCATAAAGATATGATGTCACTGTGGATCGATGCATAAAGACATGATCTCACTCTGCTGATAGATGCATAAAGACAGGAACTCAGTCTGCGGACGGATAGATGGATTAAGACAGGAACTCAGTCTGCGGATAGGCGCACAAAGATGTGAGCTCACTCTGCAGATCGCCTTCTAGCCCTTGAACTGACTGAATAAGTCTGGCTTGAGCCCCCCTCACTCAGTTGTTGACATTGAATGAGATCAGATACAGGAGGCGCTGTCCCGCAGTGGTGACCGCCAAGTCAGGGTCATTCAGTCCCCCTCAGAGTAAACCCTCAGACAGGCTCCTCGCTGCGGTGATGACGTGCAGCTGGGACCAGCGTCAGATCCCGGTAGCAGCTGGTGGGGTGAGTCGTTTATACTGGAAGAGTGACTGGTCATTCACCCATAGACAGCCAAGCTTATAAACACGCGCTAAGGCAGCTATTACCGACCGGAAGCTATAGGATATACACTAGTGCAGGCCCCGGAAGCCAGATGCAGCGTATCACGCGAAAAGATGATAGAGGCGTCAAGCCCACTAAACTGACAATCTTTTCATGCCAATAGATACATCTACTAAGAGACCAACAAACTGCCCTTCTGTAGCACACACCACCCTGATCAGGGTCTCGTGGCGCTTTGTAGGTTTGCTTAGATTCTGAGGGCACAGAGAGTGTGACGCAAAAACGGAAGCAGGCGGGGCACTGCCCACGTGTCCGCCTGTGTTGGGTGACATTAGGGTAATAGGAGCTACTGGACTGACCGCAGATGCTGTCGGGCATTAACAGCTGTTATGTGCCCTTTCCCCTCAGTTCCTGCTCTGGATTTCCGCTCGGACCAGTAATTGTGTGACAGACACTTAAAAGCAGTTAATGCCCCGAGCAGAGGGCACAAATCTGTACTCTCTCGTTGCCATTAACATTATTGTTACTGTCTTTCATTTTTAGGCCTGGCCTTCGAGCCCAGGCTGAAACTGAGATCAAACTATTGCTTTAAAAAAAAAAAAATCACACGTAATATACACACATCTTAATGGAAACCAAATTGATGAGGTTGCCGCCTACATATATTTAGGGGTCAAAATAGACGCAAATGTCACTTTTGCATCTCAGAAGAAGGTGATTAGGGCGAAAGCACGGGCTATCAATTATGAATTCTCATCACTGGCCAGATCTATCCGAGGTCACGATCTGAAATCCGTGGGCGCAGTTATGAAAGACAAATTGTAGCCGACCCTCGCGTATGGATCGGAGGTCATGCTCTGCCCGCTAAACAGTCGATAAGCGCCCATAAACGAACCTTTAGCCATCCCGGGCCAGTCTCGCAGGCACAACTCCGGCTAGAATTTCTACTTACAGAACAGTCCCTCGCCAGGCCGGCGGCACAAACTGCACGCAGCGGCCGATAACACCTTGGCCGATCTAGTCTGGTCTGAGATGAATCTACAGCGGGGAAATAGCACTTGAGAAACGTATCAGAACGCTGGGACTGGGCGACCTCTGGAACTCTGAAATCACCGGGCAAACCTTTGAGAAATTGGTAAATAAGTCGACCAGATTGCAAAGCTGGACTGCAGACAGGAAAAGGTTGGCCAAATGTCCCCATGGGCGGCTGGTGTTGAAATCTTATTCAACCCTCAGAGAATTGCTCCTGCCTGCAGCAGCTCATCACCAGAAGGTTAAACAGTCATTTTTGGCCCTTAGACTCGGTGAGATGCCTACATTAGACTTAAGGCCAAAATGGAGGATGTGCGGCCGAAGTGAAGACTGGACTTGTTTGTGCCATCACCTGCACATACACCCGCCCTCTGAACCTGCCCACAAGTACTTTACCACTTATAGCGATTTATTTATGAGAATTACAATTGGCTGCATCGCAAATTCTTATTTTAACCAATTAGGGAAAATGTCGGTGCTCGATCAATCAACCCGAGACACTTATCATCTGTATTTTTGTCTATATAGTCAGGAACTGAAGTTTTGAAAAAAAAATATAAAGGTCCATTATAAGATGTCCCAGGCTGAAGTAGATATATGACGCATTTTTAGATTCTTTTTTGTAATTGCTCTGTACTGTATTATTGAGCTGTGTTTATGGTTTTCATTGACTAATAAACCATATATATATATATAGATGCTCACTCAGAGGTGCTTGTGGTCAACAGGCTTCAGTCATTGGTCAGTTAAATTGTCATTCATTATCTGCTTCCGCCCACTGCAAAATACCGCATGGGGCCCAGCCCTCTTCACCCATTGGCTCCCTTCACTTTGAGTGACGGCACAAAGCCTGCGCACATTGTTCACACCCACCTGAAAGGTGACATATCTGGTTCTTAGTGTGTTTTGTTTTATTTACTTTTTACTTCACTTTTATATACCCTTATTTATTTTGGCTGCACTTTGGATGCCCATTAACGGGTGATTTGTTTACCATCTCCTCTTAAGTGCTTAAGTGACATTCTCTATTATAGCTGCCTGTAATTTGAGCGTTTGAACAGGTGCTAATTTACTCTTGTCTTCTTCACAAATAATAATAAAGTACATGGCACAATTCAAAGGCTTGTTACTTTAAAAAAACATCACTAGTGAAAAGGCCACATCAGTGAATGTTTTTATTTGTAACTTTTTATTGCAAATATATGGCAGCCATGTTTAGGTGTAATGAGCCTCCATCAACTTACCAAGACCAGACCTATTGCATTTGCCAATGCTTTTTTTGTTTGTTTACTATGGACAGTGGGCACACTGGCCTCCTTACACACCTTAAATTGAAGCGTGCTTTACTCGAGTCTCATTTTAAGCCTATGTATAGTGTTTGCTTCTGGGACACTACAGTGGGTGCGACGTGCCATGCTTGTGTCTTCTAACAGAACCCTTCGCGTTCTGGCCAATGGCAGGGCATGGCGCAAAGCTTGGACGAAGGCGTCCCTTGTTAGGCCTAAACACAGTGGCTAATGTACCTGCCTGCAGAAAGAAGGCGTTTGTATTCTTCACGCTGGTCTGTTATGTTCAGTTTTTATATTTTTTCTACTTCCCTGCTTTCTAAGCAGTTTTCTCTAACAGTACTATTAGATCCATTTAAAGCAGTGTCTCTTTACTGAATGTTGTGTTTCTGTGTGTCTTTACTGAATGTTGTGTCTCTCTACTGAATGTTGTCTCTTTACTGAATGTTGTGTGTCTTTACTGAATGTTGTGTCTCTTTACTGAATGTTGTGTGTCTTTACTGAATGTTGTGTCTCTTTACTGAATGTTGTGTCTCTTTACTGAATGTTGTGTCTACTGAATGTTGTGTCTCTTTACTGAATGTTGTGTCTTTTTACTGAATGTTGTGTGTTTTTACTGAATGTTGTTGTGTGTCTTTACTGAATGTTGTGTCGCTACTGAATGTTGTGTCTCTTTACTGAATGTTGTGTGTCTTTACTGAAAGTTGTGTCTCTTTACTGAATGTTGTGTCTCTCTACTGAATGTTGTGTCTCTCTACTGAATGTTGTGTCTCTTTACTGAATGTTGTGTGTCTTTACTGAATGTTGTGTGTCTTTACTGAATGTTGTGTGTCTTTACTGAATGGTGTGTCTCTCTACTGAATGTTGTGGGTCTTTACTGAATGGTGTGTCTCTTTACTGAATGTTGTGTCTCTTTACTGAATGTTGTGTCTCTCTACTGAATGTTGTGTCTCTTTACTGAATGTTGTGTCTTTTTACTGAATGTTGTGTGTTTTTACTGAATGTTGTTGTGTGTCTTTACTGAATGTTGTGTCGCTACTGAATGTTGTGTGTCTTTACTGAATGTTGTGTCTCTTTACTGAATGTTGTGTGTCTTTACTGAAAGTTGTGTCTCTTTACTGAATGTTGTGTCTCTCTACTGAATGTTGTGTCTCTCTACTGAATGTTGTGTCTCTTTACTGAATGTTGTGTGTCTTTACTGAATGTTGTGTGTCTTTACTGAATGGTGTGTCTCTTTACTGAAGGTTGTGTCTCTTTACTGAATGTTGTGTGTCTTTACTGAATGTTGTGTCTCTCTACTGAATGTTGTGTCTCTTTACTGAATGTTGTGTCTCTTTACTGAATGTTGTGTCTCTTTACTGAATGTTGTGTGTCTTTACTGAATGTTGTGTGTCTTTACTGAATGGTGTGTCTCTCTACTGAATGTTGTGGGTCTTTACTGAATGGTGTGTCTCTCTACTGAATGTTGTGTGTCTTTACTGAATGTTGTGTCTCTCTTCTGAATGTTGTGTCTCTCTACTGAATGTTGTGTCTCTTTACTGAATGTTGACACATGGTGATTGAACTCCATGTCTCTTATGATCCGTGTTTTGCTGCCTGAGGTTTCATCCTTCTGTTCTGTATCCTGCTACGTTGCTGTCCTCTTAATCTTTTTGACACTTTCCTGCCTCAGGCCCTGAATCTTAGAGCTTTTTAAGGGATTTCCTAACTTGCTGAAGGATTAGGTACGTTATGTATAAGAGGATCAGCGGAGCGTGTTTTAGGCAGAGTGACAAGCATATTCCTTTTTGTGTCACTGTTAACAAATCTAATGTCTTTTATAAATGCAGAACATGATTGATAACTGTGCTTCATTTGAAAATAGCGTTCATGACAGCAGGTTTCTTAGAGATTGTTGGTGAATTGCGTTAAATGTAACCATTACAGTAGATTTCACATGTTGTTAGTGAAGTGCGTTGAGTTTCACCATTACAGTAGACTTCACAGATTGTTGGTGAGCTGCGTTGAGTTTCACCATTACAGTAGATTTCACAGATTGTTAGTGAGCTGCGTTGAGTTTCACCATTACAGTAGATTTCACTGATTGTTAGTGAGCTGCGTTGAGTTTCACCATTGCAGTTGATTTCACAAGATTGTTGGTGAGCTGCGTTGAGTGTCACCATTACAGTAGATTTCACAGATTGTTGGGGAGCTGCATTGAGTTTCACCATTACAGTAGATTTCACAGATTGTTAGTGAGCTGCGTTGAGTTTCACCATTACAGTAGATTTCACAGATTGTTAGTGATCTGCGTTGTTTCACCATTACAGTAGATTTCACAGATTGTTAGTGAGCTGCGTTGAGTTTCACCATTGTAGTTGATTTCACAGATTGCTGGTGAGCTGTGTTGAGTTTCACCATTACAGTAGATTTCACAGATTGTTGGTGAGCTGCGTTGTTTCACCATTACAGTAGATTTCACTGATTGTTAGTGAGCTGTGTTGAGTTTCACCATTGCAGTTGATTTCACAGATTGTTGGTGAGCTGCGTTGAGTGTCACCATTACAGTAGATTTCACAGATTGTTGGGGAGCTGCGTTGAGTTTCACCATTACAGTAGATTTCACAGATTGGTAGTGAGCTGCGTTGAGTTTCACCATTACAGTAGATTTCACAGATTGTTAGTGAGCTGCGTTGAGTTTCACCATTACAGTAGATTTCACAGATTGTTAGTGAGCTGCGTTGAGTTTCACCATTACAGTAGATTTCACAGATTGTTAGTGAGCTGCGTTGAGTTTCACCATTGCAGTTGATTTCACAGATTGTTTGTGAGCTGTGATGAGTTTCACCATTACAGTAGATTTCACAGATTGTTGGTGAGCTGCGTTGAGTTTCACCATTACAGTAGATTTCACAAATTTTTAGTGAGCTGCGTTGAGTTTCACCATTATAGTAGATTTCACAGATTGGTAGTGAGCTGCGTTGAGGTTTACCATTACAGTAGATTTCACAAATTGTTGGTGAGCTGCGGCGAGTTTCACCATTACAATAGACTGCATACAGATTGTTGGTGAGCTGCGTTGAGTTTCACCATTACAGAAGATTGCATACAGATTGTTGGTGAGCTGCATTGAGTTTCACCATTACAGTAGATTTCGCAGATTGTTGGTGAGCTGCGTTGAGTTTCACCATTACAGTAGACTTCACAGAGTGTTGGTGAGCTGCGTTGAGTTTAACTAGTTTCCTTCTCTCGTCCCTTTCAGATCACTTCATCCAGGTCCTTGTTTGTGAACATGAGTGTGTGCGGGAGCTGGCCACGAGGCCTGGACGCCTATCTCCTATCGAGAACTTCCTGCCGCTGCATTACGACTTCCTCCAGTTCGCTTATTACAGAGGTAAGGCTCCACCCATGGCATATGTCCTATGAGGTAGGTTCCAACATTCTCCACGGCGAGATAAGACCGTCACTCTTTTTCACTCTATAGTGCGGGAGAGCTGAGGGTGATTTATTCCAGAGGGTCCCACTCGTTTGTACAGGGTATCGTCAGAAAGATTTCTAATTTTATCTCTGATTGATAATGTCACCTAACAAGTCAAATATTACTGATCGAGCCCCCAAATATGCTCGATTACAGACTGTTTATTGTAACTTATGACTGCCAGTAGCATTGCCCTTTGGTTTATTGGGGGCGGGTGGGGGGGCTTTGATTGGAAAGTGCACTTGTGGAAACTTCAGGACACTTGTTGGACACAGTGCACCTACTTGGTGTTGCACTATTGATAAAATGTCACACAATAGCACTCCCAGAACCAAGAGAACACAAGAAGTGAAGCGGTCCAGGCATGTGCGCACTGCCTACCCCACAAGGGCATCTTGCATACATCCCCACTAAAACACAGACTGCAGATCTACACACAGACATCCGAATTGGAAACCATAATAGCAATAAAGAGAGACCACAGTTAGAGCTGGAGTGCACAGAGTCGAGGAATTCTACAATCTAGAAAGATATTCAGGTTCTTAAATCTTTTAGTGTTTCAGGTACTCCAAGGCACACTTTCTATTTGCTCTACCAGTTGGCATCTGTGTTTTTTACTTTCCATCATAGGCCGACACGTGTAACTCCTGCAATCTAACTTAATTGCTGAAAGATCTGAAGCGCTTTAGAAAATGTTGGCCACTCTTTGCACACTCTTAAAGAAGAAGAATCCTCCATTCTGACTACCTGGAGTGAGCCAACCCTGCTGCCTGACACCCAAGTCTAGCTTGCATCCTCTTAACATCTCGGAGACTTTCCTGTCATACCAGATAAGGGTAATCAATAACATCCTAACATATCTTCGATTCGTTCTTCCAAATTATGTCCCTAGTTTATCACCAACTCAGTCAACTCCCTCATTTAGTCTTTCAGCCACACCGTTAGGTTCCGGGTGGTACATTGATGAGTCTCGAGGACTGATCCCAATCCTATCCAGTCAATCCTTTCTTTCACTTTGTTTCAACTGAATTCTATTAGCTTTAAGTAACCGAGCTGGGAACCCGCATCCCCTAAACACTCTGTCAGGGATCTTTGCTACAGATCTCGTCACACAACAGCTTGTGAGTCCAGTTTTGGGACTGGAAACAAAGGTCCACCACACTGAATCCAGATATGATTTCCAAATCTTTCATATGTAGCCGGTATGGAAGCCAGCACTGCTTCCAAATCCCCCTCACTTTGAAGGGTCTACAGGTAACCCCTCACTCTCTTTGTTTCCGAATGATTTTACAATGACATCAAAGTCCTTCCGCACTTTACGGTTCATTGACATCATCTTTGGCTCCTCATCGCTGAGGGGGATTAAACTTCTCTCCTTCTACCAACACACAGTCTACCTCCCAATGTACACACTGCATTTATATTATGCACAAAACCTATTGAGCTGGCCAGATCCACCAAGTAATTCACATTACTTGAAAAACTTGTGCTAGAACCCAAAACCCTCGGACTCCTCAAATCTACATGCTGTATTCTTTTGAGTGTTTCCACTAAAGTATACACTGTACTCTTGCGTTGTCGCTGACCATGGGTCCCTGGCATCCGCTTGTCGTAAAGCCATTTTTTTAAACTTTAATCACTTCCATATTTAAGCATCAGAATAAAACTTTTGATATCCATTCAAATCCGTGACTGCTGCAAAAATAAAAAAATAAATTTGCAGTAAGCACATTGCAACATGTGGATGTACACAATAAACGGTCCTCTGGAGATGCCCACTTTTTATTGCTTCGTGGGGGGACAGTCTGAAAATGTCCATGTGAGTTTCAGTGAATTTCTGCATATGTCATCCAACTATTCCTTAAACGTAGCCTCCTATTGGTGGGCAGCCCGTACTGTGCATGGCTTTTGGCTGGGTGCAGCGGTGGGCTTGGCAAAAGGGCCTGAAATGTGACCAGGCCCTGTGCAATCCTTCTCAAGTGTCCAGGCTCCACTGTGCGTGGCCTTTAATCGTGCACAGCAGGGGGTGGGGTGGGGGTTGTCCGCAGGGCCTGACCTACGGCCAGATATGCACAGATGGAATTTGTTTATTTTTTAGAGTTTTCGTACTCCAGCAAACCCTGGCTGGGTCAAAGTCCCTTGTTGGGCCTCCTACTGGGAGAGAGATTCGCGGATCTATGTCACGGCCCACGAATAATGCCAGGGTCCGAAAAGGGATCAATGACACTGCCATAGGTTCACGGACACGTGACTAGGTTGTGCGGACCTTGGGGTTCACACCCCAACTTCCTCTGTGTTCCCCTTGCCTTGAGTACCCTGCATTGTCCACCTGGGGAGAAAACGATCTCTTTTAAGGCACTGTATGTGGTATTTAGAGTTTGCAACCATTTTGATGCCCAGTATTTACAGCAAATGTTTAATTCTGATAATCCAGGCCAAACACTGACGTCACTCGCAATTGTATTGACTTCCGGTTGCCAGGGTTCGACGTCTCGCACGGGGGCTCATTGCTTGCGGCCGAAACCTGGAACCCCCTGCTGAGTCTGCCCAACCATACCAGTTGCAATCTCAAAAATAATATTTCTTTATCCTGTCTCACTCCCTACTACACTTCCCCTAGCTCAAGCCCTCTTCTAATCTCCCACTCTTTACATGTCTGTGTTCCTAATCCCTCTCTCTCTCTACTTCTCCTGCTTCTGTCTCAACTCTCTCAATCAGCCTGCCTCTACCTCACCTCTGCTCCCCTCGCCTCTCTCTTAACCCTCTACACTTCTCCTGTCTCTACCTCAGCTCTCTCAATCAGCCTGCCTCTACTACACCTCTAACCACCCGACCTCACCACTCTCTCTACCAAGTCTCTACACTTCTCCTGTTTCTACCTCAGCTCTCTCAATCAGCCTGCCTCTACTACACCTCTACTCCCCTCTGACCACCCGACCTCACCTCTCTCTCTACCAAGTCTCTGCACTTCTCCTGTTTCTACCTCAGCTCTCTCTCAGTCGACCTGCCTGAATCAACACCTCTACTCCCCTCTGACCATCTCTCCTGTCTTTCCACCACGCTTTTATTTTTTTATTTTTATTTTTTTAGAGTTTTATATAGCGCGAACTAGACCCGAGGTATCAGAGCGCTTTACATAAGCACCAGTTTTGTTACAGATGAACACATTCATTTTTGTTTGGCACAGGGAGATGAAAGTGATTTGCCCAGAATCACAGGATGTTGAGCGTCGTTGCCGAGACTCGAAATTTTTGTTAGGCACGGGGAGATTAAGGGACTTGCCCAGAATCACAGGATGTTGAGCGTCGTTGCCAAGACTCAAACCTGGTTCCCCAGGTCCGAGGTCGACCGCCCTAGCCATAAGGCTACACCCTATCCCTCTCTCCCCATCTTTCTTGCAGTTCAGTGGTAGGAGCATATGATTGATGCTACCACCAGACTCAGCAGGAAGTTTATCGATCTTAGAATGATGAACGTCTGATTTTGACACAAGCAGATTGAAACATGCAGCCTTCAGGATGTTTGCAGATTACTGCAGTGGGAATATTAACTCGGGCAACAACGTGAGCACCTATATCTGCGGCGAGAGTGCAGAGTTAGGGTTAAGGTGTGGGTTGCAGACATCCCGCAGATCCTAGGTTAGCATACGAGTAAAACTACTGTGTTGGTTAATGCAATTGTAGAGACTTGTGGGTAATGTCAGTGCCCTCTCTGCAGCTATATTTCCTCCCCCATCCCACTTTCTCTCTGCTTCAC
Source organism: Triturus cristatus (assembly GCF_964204655.1). Taxonomy (NCBI): domain Eukaryota; kingdom Metazoa; phylum Chordata; class Amphibia; order Caudata; family Salamandridae; genus Triturus; species Triturus cristatus. The sequence goes on from NC_140594.1 coordinate 1,174,084,092, forward strand.
CCCGTCTTTGCAGCACACTGCTCTGTTTCCATCCCACCTCCATGTATCTCTCTTCCATCTACTTTCTTTCAATCTCATCTCTCTCTTTAGCGCACCACTTCACCTCTCGCTCTATTCCCTCTCTACCTCTACTCTCTCACCTCATTCTCTACCTTACCTCTTTCTCTCTATGCCCCTTCTTCCTTTCTGTACCCCTTCAGTCTTTCTGCCCTTTACCTCTTCTCTGTACCCTCTCTACAGGATCAGCCTCTCTGTGCCTCCTCTCATGTTGCCAGTCTCTGCCTCACCCTTGTCCTTACTTTGCTTCTATAATTTTCTGCCTACCTCACCTTTGGAGCTATCTGCCTCTCTCCTCCCCTCCCTCCCTCTATTTCACCCTTCTTTCTTCTTATCTCTCTCAGCCCCCATGTATACCCACCCATCTCCCCCTCTCTCTTCTTTTCCATCATTCATTCTTACCTACCTATTTCTTCCTCTTTCTACCTCTTTGTTTCCTTCTTTTTGACTCTTACCTTTCTTTTGCTACCTTAGGTCACTCTTTACCTCGCCTATCTATCTACCCAGTCTCTGTCTCAGCCTTCGTCCCACCGTTCATTCATTCTCTTGTCCCTTTCCTTACTCAGGAGGGTTGGTGGTCAGTGTCTGTCCAGAGAAGTGTACACATAAAAAGAGGAGACGAGGGACAATCAGGGGAAGCAAATTAAGAAGATATTTTTCAGATTTAACTTGATTAGAAGGTGAAATTGCCCTGAGCAGTCCTTTGATTTTCACAGTAGCAGGAAGAATGTGCGTAGTGAAAGGTTCTTCATTTGTGATTACGGATATCTGGAAATCAGAGCTATAATTCAAGGACCATGTACACTATTCCACTAATCTTCCATAAATAACCTTTAAATGTCCTTCCAACTGTTGGAGGAAGAGGCTGGGTAGACACTGAACTCCATGTAAAATTATTTTGTTGCAAGACAAATAAATCTAGATCCAAGCACGAAAAGTAATGGCTTTATCAATGCTTGTTCAGGATTTCTTGTGGTGCTATCTGGCTGGTGGACAATGGGCTGCTTGAATTTTTGGCTGTTTTTGCAGGACCCCTTGTCTGAAAGCACAATTAATGTATGATTCAATATCGCATGGCATCATGCAGGCTTGAATTACCTGGAACTGATAATACATTTAAGTGGTTTCGAACAGGTGCCCCAAAATACGTCCTGCCTGAGGCTCCAGAAATCCTTCAAATGCCATTAGGGGTGAGGGTGGGGGAGAGGGTGATACCCCCCAGTCAGCCTTGCATTGCAGGTCTCTGTTGGCTTTCTTGGTTCAAGCCATTGTGTGAGACCCCCACAATTCTTAATATGTGTTAGTGCACCCCACCCCGTCTGTTCCAACCACGTCTTATGGAGATGTCCCATCATGCCTCTTTGTGCAGCTGGTCTAGTTTTGTCCCCATCACAATCCCCACTTTTCACTCTCTAGGGCTCTGGAACCTCATGCACCATTGATGCCACCGCCGCCCGGCTCTCCAGAAGAGCAATCTTTTACCAGCCCTTTTGTTTGCCAATTTGCTGGCAAGAGCATGGTCACCCCTGCCCCTTTAACCTCAACGTCGGACCACTCAGCAGCATCTCCTTGCTCTGGTTCATGGTGGTTTGTGAGGTGTCTGAGAAGAGGTGAATCACACTTGGCTTTATTTGTAATGTGTCTCTATGCCTGACAGACTCCGGCTTGTGGCCTTTAATCTCTTCATCTATGAGAGTCACAATTATGTTAAAGCATCACTTCTCCTCCCAGGAAGGTAAGGTGGGTGTTCTCAGGTGAAAGCAGCATATGTACCCCTCTGCGATAACTTGTGCGAGGATTCTGTACACTTATTGTGTCCCTTGTACCACATATCCTTTCACGTAAGCTCCCCTTCATCCCTGGGACTCCCAGCAGCTGCAGATAAATGAGCGTCTCTCAACCTTTTAGAGACCCGATGAGTGTCCACCTAGGTGAAATACTGGTCTAAGCCGGATCTTCCATTGGAACGCATTGAACGTCTCGTTGTGTTGTTGATGCTCGTCGCTGTAAGAAGTGGCACATCGTGGTCTTTAATGGAGGGTCACATGAGGGTCTGTCGTAGGCTGGGCCGCCACATTGTGTCTTTCTTATGTTTCCATGGTCCTCACCTTGTGTTGTGATTCTCTTAGTTGGTGATTACGTGAAGGCACTGGAGTGCGCCCATTCCTACCTCTTGTTCCACCACGGAGACAAGGACGTGTCCGAGAATGTTGTCTACTATGAAAGCCTACTGCCCGAGTCCATGAATCCAGAGGATGTCCAGCCAAGAGAGGTGAGAGCATGCAAAGAAAAGTAACCAACATCTGTCCCAAACGTGTCTTAAAGGGGCCCATGAGGAAACCAGAGGTGAATCTATCATGGGTCCACGTGGATATTCTAATGAATGCATGAGTGAGGGAAACTAAACCAGGAGCTTGTAAACCCCAGAAAGTCTCTTAAAATCTTGAGCGGAAATATGCATTTTGGGAAACCTCCGAGGAACATTGTCTTCTGTAGTGTCAGGCTGAGGATATAGTCCACGGCAGAAGTATGTCCTTACAACTCTTCCGGTTTACCAGGATGAGTAGTGTCAGTAAATTCTGTGAGATGGAGTCGTTTCATCAAACGGTGTTTGGTTGCCAAGAACTCTCAGGCAGGTGGGAAGCCCCTTGCAGATGCTACGTCACGGGTTTAGCATTGTACTACCCCTCCTGGTCCGGGCGGCCATCTTGTCCTGGGACTGCAGGCTTCATCACAATCCCAACCTGCCACCTGCCTCAGACTAAAGAGATCAGACTCCCCTGCACCCAAAGTAGTGCCCTGTGAACACTTAGAGTTCCCTTTTAGCCCCACTTTTATGTCTTTCAATTTTCCTGGGAACTAAATTCCGTTGTTTGCTCTGTTCTGAGAGATTTTTGTGATAAATTCTATTTCCTTCTCTCTTTGTTTGGTTTGTTGAATTACAGCCAGAAGGATCAGTATGTGGGCATCCTGGAGCCACAGCATGTGTTTTTGTCCAATACACAGTAGTTTTGGTTGTATTGCAGCTGTAGAGTGTAAGCGAGCCATCGCCATTGAGACCTCTCCACTCCACGTCTCTGTTTTGAGGCTCTCTCCTTGTGTGTTGTTGTCTCAAGCTCTTGCCCACTCTCATAGAATGGTGCTCAGAAGGTAAAGACAGGTACTGTCACAGCCAGTCTTGTACGAAGACCTTACAGTCTGGAACCTTCGAACCCCTGCTGGATACCGCCCCCACCCCTGCTCCCAGTATGTGCTCCCCACAAGTTGAACCTTCTATGTTTTATTATATTTCCATGTGTTTCCATGTGAGAACATAGATTGCAAAAATAGCTTCTGCACAAACAGACTTCAAATATAGATTACAAGTGTCTCCGCCTTACACAAATGTCTTCCTGCAAAAACGTCAACATGCATTTAATTCTCATATGCCACTTTCTTTTAGAACTGGGGTAATTTACTGCTCTAATTTTAGTCTTAACATATTTAGGGACAAGTGCTTGTTTGTGGTTTTGAGATGGAAGAATATAGTTTTGTGAAGACATGTATATAAAGTCAAGACTTTGCATATCTTTGTTTTGGAGAATATTGTTATAAAAGATGTGTTTTATAATCTGTATTTGCACACTTCCTCTATGTGGTCAGCCAGCACCAAGTGAGCAATACTTCTGCACAGTGAGCTGTAAAAATGCAGTCACTCACTCACTCAGCAAACCTAACCTTCTTAGTTGGTGAACTCGTTTTCAATCACCAAACTCTCTTGCACTCTTTCATTCTCACCTGTAATCTGTGACACTACACTGTTCCACCCCCTCACTCACTCAATCACTCACTCACTCACCAGACTTAACCTTTGTACTCAGTCAATGTACTCGCTTTCACTCTCTAAACGCTCTCGAACTCTAACAATCTCCTCTCCAACCCACGACACCAGCCCCTCACACTGACTAACACCCACTCAGCAGAACTAACCCTCTTACTCAGTCAATTTACTCAATTTCAGTCACCAAACTCCCTCACACTCTTTTATTCTCTCCTGCAATCCCTTTCACTACACTGTTCTACCCCCTCACTCACACTCAATCCACCCAACCCACCCTCTCAAACTGACCAGCTCATTTTCGGTGAAGTTCCTCAGCCACGCTCGCTAACACCCACCCACACTCCCTCACTGCGCCCATGCTCCCTCAAACTCCATGTCTCACAAAAGTCCAAAGGGTAAGGATTCTGCTCATCCCTTTCCCAGAGCCTCCTACTGAGCTGAATACATGTGTTTTAATGCAGAAATGTGTTCATGTTTTGTAATTGAGAAATGCCCTTGCTAGTAAGAGGATGACATACTCCCTTTTCTCCCTGCAGGAGGCGGTAGGGTTTGTGAAGCGCCATGAACTGGAATCTGAAGTCATACAGATGGCGGCGGCAGGCCTGGGCTTCGACTATGTAGAGCCGGTAAGGTGCCCTGGTCCCACAGCCTGACATCAGCAATGGTCTCTCTGTCCATCTTCCACTGGGCCATGTGTCCAGCTTTGGTGAGCGAAGCATTCTCAGTCAGAGAACAAAAATGTCTGAAACTCCCTGTCAGGTTTTTAGTCCACTAAGTAAAACTGTGGTAAATAACTCCTTTAGCGCTCGTGTCTGAGGTATTTGAGTACAATGGCAGCCCCATGAGACGCCAAGAGTTACTGTTTGGACATTGAATGACCAAGCGTTGGGTATCAGAGCTATCGAGGCGTACTTAGAAGATGGTGACTCTTTAGTACTGAGATACCGTACAACACAAGGTAAAAACACTCAAATAAGGACACCGACCAATCAGAGACCCTCTTTTAAAAGAGTACACATCGTTGTTTAGAATAGTCAAACGTAGAGCAGTAGAAATTAGGATAGACACACAAAAAAAAAGGTTCTGGTCTCTTTTGGGGGGGATACAAACCCAAACCATATTCTTGTCTGTGAGTTTTTGGGTGGTAGTCATCTTTTTTTAACCATCTTTTTTGCAATTCTGATATTTATACAAACTATATATATATATAACATATAACCACCTAATGTGTCTTCTGCCATTTCCAGTTACAGAGAGGGTTTGAATGAGGAGTACGTGTCAGGTTCTGCATCAGTAATGGACAATGTAATCCATAGATTCTGGCTCCGGGCGCCGTGCATCAGGAACTGGATTCTGTGGATGTCTAGTGGGTCTTGGTCTGTGAGGTATGTTTTGATACACTTTCTCCCTTGACAGGGCCGAGTCTTAGGTCCAGGCAGTTGGTCGATGTTGAGGTGTGGTGGGAACAAATAAGACTTTCCCAGTTGACATGTATCCCGGAAACAGCACCAAACTCTTCGAGAGTCTGGGCTAGGTTAGTATAGTCCCCTTGAAAGCCTTTTATATGAAGCAGGAAGTCATAAGTGTACAGTGACATAGCATGCTCCCGGTCAGCAAGGGGGAGGTCCCATATGAGACCATCAAGCGTTCGACGTCAGCGCCTTGAGAACCTCACGGGTGAGTACCTGCACTTTACAAACCCATGATTGATTGATTGATTGATTGATTGATTGAAATGAGCAGTTAGTCCATGGTGAGTGCAAATAGCAGAGGAGGGACGGGGCATTCCTGCCAGCTTCAAAGGGGAACGGTGCATCTTCCGAATCCAAATTTGGCCAATACGCTAAAGAGATAATCCAATGTCAAGGTGTCGAATGCCTTTTCCTTGTCTAGGTCTTGTCAGGCAGACCAAGGCCACACGTACAGGGCTGCTTCCATTAATTTATACCGTCTACTTATGTTCTGGGGTGTATTCCTTCCAGGAATAAAGCCGTTCTGATCCAAGTGGATGAGTTTGGGAGCACACAGAGAATGCCGTCGGCTAGAATTTTACTAAAGACTTTGTAGTCCGAATTCAAAACAGTTGGCGGCCTATATGAAGCTGGGTCTGTGGGAATACACCCAGGCTTGAGACTAAGGGGCTTATTACAAGTATAGGTGCTATTTAGTGCACTTGGTAAATAACGCTAAGTGCAATAAATAGCCTCAATTAAGAGTCATTGAGGAATAACGGGTGGTATTCGGTGTTTAAGGCAAGAAAATCCACATGGTACGTAAATATCATACACATTTCCGTTGTTAAATTCCGGCAAGTTTGAACTGCTGAAATTTAACGAAGCTTGAGGTATTTAACTCATCGGATAATTATTGTATGTTTAAAATACCTTTTAACTTGTAATTCCTAGCAATGAGTAAGCAGGGATTTACACACTAGTCGGAATATAACGAGTAACTCATAATCAAGCCCCAGAAAGGGTCATTGGTTACGTGCCTTCTCATACATGAGGGCCAATTTGGATGCCGAAACGTGTCGGTAAATGCTTTTTAAAGCTTCACTGGAAACCCATCAGGACCCAGGGCCTTACCACAAGTCTAATCTCATATGGCACCTTAAGTATAGTTTGTAAATGTTAACATCAAATGTCATTAAAATTCTACTAGTAATATTTAATTTAGGGGGGCCTTTCGGTCCTAACAACTCCACGGTCCATATAAAGCTATAATGTAGGAACTTGAATCTTATTTCTGTAAGATGTAAACATCCATGTTGTATGTAGCGCCTTTTATTAGAGGCAACATGCCCTGAAATGCCCCCTGCAGAGCTCAGTCGTACTTGGGGAACCACACTTGACTTCTGGCTGCTTTGGTGATGGTCTGAGGAGAAAGGAGGGGATGGGAGGAGCTTGAGTGTGACCGAGGGAGTCAAACACTTTCAGGGAATAACCCCTGTGGAACAGCTGCGTTTGCTACTGAGACAAGACTTCGTAGGATTCAGAATAGCAAATACTTCCTTTTCAAAAAGAGTAGTGCAAATACAGTCTTCAAAAACAGCAACATTAATTTAAACCAAAAGCCTGGAGCACACTCAAAATTGTAACATTTCATAAGGGATAAAAAATTATCCAGAATGCAAAACGCTTCAGAGTCTAGTTGTGCATCTGTGAGTCTGATTCTGTTTTTTAATCACTCAGACGAATACACAAAGCTTTAAATTTGCTTGTGCTGAGTTTCCTGCCCAATAACAAACGTGTTTGTGTTGAAGTTCGTGCTTTTCAACAAGCTAAAGTGGAAATTCTGATTAAAAATATTAGATGAGAGGAGCCTAGCGCGTGACCAAGATGGCTGCGTGAGCTTTGAGCTCCCGAGACCCTCGCGCCCTCCGTCAACTATCCTGTTCTTCATCCTGTCATCTATGCACGGTATCTTGTAGATGAGTCATCGTGGGGACGATTGACGCTGTCCGGGCCAAAATTGCCCGTCGGGGACCGGAGTTGTGGACGATGGCGGATTGAGGCTACATCCGAGGGATGCCAGGGGCTCGCGTTGGCAAGATGCCCGGCCTCTAATTGAACAACAGCGGGCCAGCGGGGTGTGAACGAGCGGATGGTGACCGTCGCACTTTCACTTTCACTTTCTAGCTTTGTGCTGGATCCGGCCTGAGAGCGCATCCGGAGGCTCCACGGATACCTGGAGGACTCGTGCCAGCCTTGGTCGTTGGGTGACGGTCCGGCCTGTCTCCGCTACCTGGGTGAGGGACTTTTCGCCGGAATTGTCTCTCTCAAGCCTGCAATGTCGGCCAAAGCGGAGGCTGGCGGGCCGAAACTCAAGACAACCAGGCGGGGAGGGTATACCCAATCCAACAATATGGATGGCTATGCCCAGCAGAAGGGGTCCCCTGGTGGATCGGGACAATCGTTGGAAGTACAGAAAGCTGCCCCGGCCACGGAGCTGTCGTTGCAGGATGTTATGGGGGCTATAGAGGGGATGCAAACATCGATCGGGCGACAGTTTGATGCCTTGGCACAAAAAGTGGATACTATCTTGGTCGATGTTAACTTGATCCGTGCGGATTTGGCAAAAACCAATGAGCGGGTCAAGTCCCTGGATCTCAAGACTACGGGCCTTGCGGATGATGTATTGGGACTGCAAGCGGAGGTCGAGAAGCTGTGGGCTGCTAGTGATCTCTCTGCCCGTCGGCTGGAGGAATTTGAAGGCCGGGCCAGGCGCAACAACGTGCGCATTACTGGAGTCCCGGAATCCTCGGAGGAGCGCTCAGTGGACCTCCTCGTCGAGGACTTGGTTGTGAACCATCTTGGGCCTAAGGGCCTTGGAAAGTTTTTTGCAGTAGAACGTGCTCACAGGGTACCTGGCGGGAGGCCTAAGGTGGGAGCTCCCCCAAGGCCGATTGTCGCCCGAATTTTTCATTTTCGGGATCGGGACGCTATCCTGCAAGCATCGAGGGTGACGGGCCCGGTTCCTTTTCAGAACGCCTCCGTGAACTTTTATCCTGACTTCACCCAGATGGTGCAAAAGCAAAGGCAGTCTTTCCTGGGGGTAAAGAGGCGCCTTAGAGAGATGGATTTAAAATACGCTATGCTCTTCCCTGCCAGACTGCGTGTGGTGTATGAGGATCGGACTTTCTTCTTCGACTCGCCTGAAATGGCCGGAGAGTGGTTGGACGCTCTGCCACGGAGGCGGACCAGCGGGGACTGTAACACGGGAAAGGACAGTGACCGGGCTGAGCAGGAGTGATGCCCCGTGTGTTGAGTCCATTTATTTTCCCCCCGGACAATGACTTGTGGCTAACTGCAGTAATGAGGGGGTGGCGGAGGGCCGTTAGGAGTTCTTTCCTCCATTGGGGTTCTTTTTGTAGATTTGTTTTTGATAGGGCGACAGGCACACTGCAAGTTGGGGGGGCTTTGTAAGCTGACGCAGGGGTGCAGGGAGGGGGGTGGACATGGGGTGTTGGGGTGGTTGTTGGGGGGGTTTTTCTTTCAAGGCGTAGTAATTGTTGTCAGGATGGTTTGGGGGTGGCTTTTCGGGGGGGGTGACGGGCTCTTGGTGTTTGGGGATGGGGGGTAGGGGCCTCAATATTATTAGCTGGAACGTTAATGGCTTGGGTGATCGTATTAAGCGGGGGATCGTCTTACAATTCTTGAAACGGGCCTCGCCTGACGTTGCCCTATTGCAGGAAACACATCTTATAGGCAATATGTGCTATGCGCTCAATAGAAAGGGCTACAAATTAATTGCCCACTCGGGCTTCTCATCGGGCTCCAGGGGAGCGGTCATACTTGTGCGGGCCTCACTGCCACTGGAGGTTGATTCCGCCATTGTTGACGATAGGGGGCGGTTTGTATCTGTGGCGGGGAGGTGGGAGGGTAGAAAATTGGTTTCTGTGTAAGTTCCTCCGGCCCTGCAGGCCTCCACGTTTGCGGATCTGGGCAGAGCCTTGCTGGAACTCCCCGAGGGACTGTTGGTGGTGGGAGGGGATTTCAATGCTGTTGGTTCTGGGCTGCTCGATAGACACCCGCCCAGGGATACCGGGGGGGCTAAGAAGTGGCTTCCTGACTTCATGGACACTTTTGGCTTTGTGGACTGCTGGAGGCTCCTGCATCCTGCTCAGTGCCAGTATACCTTTAACTCCGGGGCGCATGGGAGTCTCTCCCGGATTGATTACGTGCTCACCCTGGCTGCGAATGCCTCGCTGGTTTCTGAGGCTCGACATATGGCACGTGGCATATCTGACCACTCTCCGGTGTGGGTCCGTTTTGATATTGGCCGGGTGGGAGGGGGTAGGGTTGCTCCTATTAACCCCTGGTACTTTCGTGACCCCAAGACGCGCAGGGCACTGCTGAAGGCAGTGGATCACTATTTCCGGGACAATCAGGATTCGGTGGATTCGGCGGTGTCTCTATGGGAGGCGTTTAAGACCGTTTTGAGAGGGGAGGCCCTCTCACTGGTGGTGGCCGCCAAGCGACGGACGGACGCCGAGGTGGTGCAGATTGAGGATGAGATTGCGGCTCTAGAAAAGACCCTAGAGGAGGGGGTGGAAGCGGACACGCTGCATAATCTGAGTTTTAAGCAGTCGGAGTACAGGGATTTGGTGGAGAATGCAGCCAAGACCCTTAGCAGGGAACAGCAGGGCCGTCTGTATGATGTTGGGGACAAGGCCGGGAAACTGCTAGCTTGGTTGGACAAAAAAGAGCGGGTCAATAGAGTGGTGCCGGAGTTAACGACGGAGGAGGGAGCGATTGTTACTGACCCCGACGGTATCGTCCAATGTTTCTCGGATTATTTCCGCGTAGTGTACACCTCGGTTTCAGACAGGCCGACTGCGGACTCGTGTGACCTCTTGCGTGATATTGCTCTGCCCTGCCTCTCTGACGTAGATAGGGAAGACCTGGATGGCGATATAACGGTTGATGAAGTGGCGGGGGCCATTCGGGCGTTGAACTCGGGTAAGGCCTCCGGTCCAAATGGTTTGCCTATCGAATTGTACAAGCTTTGTCCGGATAAGATCGCCCCTCACCTGCGCGCCATGTTTGTGGAGGCGCGGGGGAACGGATATCTGCCGCTTGATCAACGACTGGCAATCATAGTGGCGATACATAAGGACGGTAAGCCTCGGGACAAATGTAGTTCCTATCGGCCGATATCGCTCCTCAACGCTGAGCCGAAAATTCTTGCTAAGATCCTGGCGAACCGCTTGGTCCGAGTGCTTGAGGACTTGATCCACCCGGACCAATCGGGCTTCATTCCTCATCGTAACACTGCTCTGAATCTTAGGCGCCTCCACGGTGTGATCGCTAGGGTGGACACGCTGCAGGAGCCGGCTATTGTGGCGTCACTGGACGCCACGATGGCGTTCGACACGGTGGAGTGGGCATATCTGTGGGCGGTACTAGCTAAGTTTGGCTTTGGACCCGGATTTGTTGGCTGGGTGAGGTTGCTTTATGAGGGTCCCCTTGCTAGTGTTGTGGTTAACGGGAGGGCTTCCAGGCCGTTCAAGCTTGAGAGAGGCACCCGGCAGGGGTGCCCCCAGTCGCCTTTGTTGTTCGCCCTTGCTCTTGAGCCGCTTGCAGCGTGGATAAGATGGCACCCGAGTATACGTGGCCTCCGATGGTCGCCCGACTACGAGGATCGTATCTCACTTTACGCCGACGACATCCTATTATACCTTGCCTCGCCCCAGAAGTCTCTCATAGTGGTTTGCGACGTCTTGACTTACTTTGGTAGGAACTCGGGCCTTGTTATCAACTGGGGAAAGTCGTATCTGTATGTACTGTGTGGCGATGTTCCACCTGTCCCCCGAGACTGTTCGATCCAGATCGCCCAGCAGGGCTTCCGATATCTTGGGATTTACATCTCCACCGACCCCATCCTGCGATATGAGAAGAATCTGCTCCCCCCCCTGGCGCGTCTGCGGCGGGATGCGGCGGTATGGCGGAGGCTGCCGCTCTCTCTCCTCGGACGCGCCGCACTGTTTAAAATGATGTCTCTTCCCTGTTTTCTTTATGCATTGCAGAATACTCTTGACTGGGTCCCGACTAGTTATTTTAGAGAGGTCGAGAGCCTCCAACGCTCGCTTTTGTGGGATGGGCGACCATGTATAGCGATCGCTAAGTTGACGCTTCCGTGGTACGATGGTGGTATTGCGCTTCCGGACATTCGCAGATACTACTGGGCTACCCAGCTGTGCGCGATTAATCATGGCGTCTATGGCCCGGCGTCGAGCCCCGGCTTCGCTATGGATCGGTGGCTACTGCGTGGCGGTAACTACCACAGGGCCTTGTACACGAAGTCGTTGGACTCGTCCCTTACGGGGCCCACTGGGGTGGCGGTGCGGGTGTGGAAGTTGGCGACGGACTCCCTGGGTTGGAAGGGCAGGCTTACCCTTGCTACCCCACTATTTGACTCGGATATCCTTGGGAAGCTTTGGCATACAAAAGGGTTTGAGAAATGGGATTTGATTGGCATCTCAAGGGTGGGAGACTTGCTGGCTCGGGGCAAGGTGAAGTCCTTTGAGGAGCTTCAGAAGGAGTATGAGTTGGGAAACACTGAGTTTTTCCGCTATGCCCAGGTGCGTCACGCCTTGCGATCGGTCCTTGTAGAGGGTGAGAAGGTGCCTGCGTCCTCTCCATTGGAGGACCGAATTCTGGATGGCCATATGCCGGAGAGCACGATCTCTCTCATCTATAAGAAGGTGATTAATGTCCGGGCTGACCTTCTTCGTGGGTTGCGGGATCAATGGACTAGGGACGGCCTCGAACTGGATGATGAGGACTGGCAATATGCAGTTTCCTCCCCTAAGGAGGTTGCGATTCCGTCGCGTCTGCGGCTGGTCCAGCTCAAAATACTTCATCGAGTCTACGTGACAGGTCCTAGGCTGGTCCATATGGGTTTTTCGGAGGAGGGTCTATGTAAGCGAGGCTGTGGCATGGTGGGCACCTTCCTCCATATTATCTGGGAATGCGGCGTGATTGTGGAGTTTTGGAAGCGAGTGCATGCAGTGATGGGGGAGGTGACGGGCATTGTCATGCAACCGGAGGCGCGGTGCTGTCTCTTGAACGTCTGGGGTCCTACCGATCTTGATGACGCACAGACTCAGTGGGTTACCCTGGGGAACATGGTGGCCAAGCGGGATGTTGCGCGCCTGTGGGGCTCGGCAGTGCCTCCCGCGCTGGCAGCGTGGAAGGAAAATATGGACTGGTGCATGCTCAGGGAAAAGACGGTGTATTGTGCTAGAGGGCGCCCGCGGAAATGGCATGCAGTATGGGGGCGATGGAATCACTATAGAGGGGACATATGTCTGCCCCCTGACCTGGATCAGCCAGAGGAGCAGCTCTCCCCTTGACATTCTTTCCGGCTATATGCGTATTGTGGATGATTGATTGCCTATTGTGGGTCTCTGCTTTCCCCCTCCCTCCCCTTATTATAGTATTGTTTTTGGTAGACGAATGGGACGGACTTCCCCTGATGGGCACCCCTCATGGGCACTCGAAGCTTAACGCCTTGCAAGGGTTTGGTTTGAGTTGGTGTTTTTTAAAAATTGAACCTTTTATTTGACTCTCCTGTTTGTTCAGTGCGAATGCATTTCTATGTTGCTTCATCTATGCTGCCGAACCTCCGGGCTGTCGGCTGAATAGCTGTGTACCGGATAAACTGAATAAAGGTTTTCAAAAAAAATATATATTAGATGAACCGGAGTTCTATCTGCTTTAGCAGAAGCGTGGTACCCGCAGGCCTAGATCTCATCACCACGTGACCATGAAAGTTCTACGACTATCCTAATATCCCCCACAACGATGTAAAGTTACTGGGGTGTAAAACCTACACCAGGGAGTGGGTACTCCAGAGTGCGGCTGCCATGGAACAGGCGCGTGTGTGGCTAGTCACATGCTTGCCTTTGACTCATTCCTCTTCTGTCAGTGGCCAGAGATTTTACTCCTGTGAAAGGCGGGAGTAAAACCCTTTCCAGAGTTGGAATGAAAAGTTTAAAGATTTCTGATTTTTGTGTGTGTGTCTCAGGCTGGAACTACAAAAATGGGAAGTTCATTCTGCTCTCGCTGGACACCTAGCCTTTGTTTGTCAGGGGTTTCACTATTAACTGTTTGTTTCGTGTTTCAATTAAAAACCCGGAGCAGAACAGCGAACTCTGGAAATCACGACCTCGGCAGGTCCATTCATAACTAGCTTCACTTGCAGGCGTGTGTGTGTGTGTTTTTATGTGTGTGTCTGTGTGTGTGTGTGTCTGTGTGTTTTTATGTGTGTGTCTGTGTGTGTTTGTCTGTGTGTCTGTATGTGTGTGAGTCTGTGTGTGTAAACTGCATTTTGAATCTCCTGCTTGGCCTACTCCGCGTGTTAACCTTCTAGGGTTACCAGAACCAGTGCCAGTTGTAGTTGCGCAGTAATCATCGAATATGAAATTGTTCTGAATGTGATTGTTACTCAGCAGTGTGAATTATCACTTACTGTTACATTTTATTTCCTTTCTTGTGACAGGAGTTCTGGGTCAGCACTGGACTTCGGCAAGATGAAAACAGGTACCACCAAATCGTCCACATAATGTCGTTTTTATTTTCCATTAACCATTTAGAAGCCGGCTCTCACCAAATGTGCCCGTGTCCATCATTGGACTACAGACCAGCTTTCTCGGCCTGATGTAGGTGCTAACGAAACCAGTGCCGGGCCATGGCACCTGGCTGGGTGGTGTCTACACTGCGCCATTGACTTTACTTTTTGCTGCTGGTGACGTGGCTGCATAATGTAGCTCCTACAGTTATTTTCTGCTTCTCAGTTTCCCACACATGGAATCATGGCACCTCCATGTGTCTTCCGTGTGCATTATTGTCATACATTACTTTTGAGCCCATGTGATTGATGTCAACATACTGCACGTGTGGCCTCGTTATGCTTGTTTTTAACTTCTATGTTGCTTTGTGCACAATCCATAAACCATAGAGGTCTATTTTTAATTTTTTATGTTGCATTACACAACATGCCACATTTAATTATAGATTTGCACAGAACCAATTTTATTAAAACAAAAAGACTAAAATGTATGTGGTAATATAGAATCAATTTCACAGCATATTTACAAGCCACAAGCCCATGTACTTGCCACAGACTCTCTGGTAATGTGTTCCAGAGGTCAGATGCAGGTACAGAGAAGCGCTGGTCGCGTCTGCCCTCGCATCAGGAGGTAGATACGAATAAGGGACTCTAGTTTACAGAAGGACGTGCTATAGGGGAGCGGGGAAGTGTGCTGTCCTTCAGGTACTAGGGCCAGGCCGCACACACATTTAAAAGCCCAGCCGGAGAGCACACACTGGCCTCAGGAAGCCTGCCTGGAGCATGGCTCATATCTGAGATGTCGTCTCGTTATTCGAGACCAGACATTGATTCAGCCGCATGGTTTGCAGAATGCAGCCGCTTTTACTGCATAAAAAGCAAGATGTTAGTAGTCCAGGTTGGAATGAACTAATGCTTCCACTCTCATGCGATAAAATCCTTGAGAACAAGCGGCGAGCCTTGGACAGCCTGAAAGACATGAAAAAGAAGGCCTGGAGCCTGAACAATCCCAGCATTCAATCTCACGTCAGAATCCACCGGAAGCACGTCATGCTGCTCTCTTGGAAAAACGTATTCAAGTGCCCAGAAGAGTGGGGCAAGCAGAGGGGCTGTTGTAGTGGACATTGGTTTCTGGGTGCCAGGTCCCTACTTCATAAAGGGATGGGTCTCACAGGCACTCAAGCGCTTGTTGCTAGATTGAGAAGGTGCCTACTCCTGTACGGTTAGTGGGCAGTCAGACATGGGTGCACGTACCATAGGCAGAGTAGGCACAATAGTATCTGCCCACAGGTAGCACGTTTTATAGTGTATTGTATTGGCCATATAAATAGTGCACACAACTGAACTGTCTGTTTACATAGAAGGCGTGTAGTGACTTCATGATGCCTGGAAAGAGGAAGGTGGAAGGCAATCGAGTGGCTTCGATGTTGTATCGTACGCGGATGACACCCGGCTGATCGTCTCGTTTAGACAGGATCTGGATGGTGTAAAGCACCGATTCCTTGATTGTGTGAGAAGGATGGCTGCTTGATGACGGCGAATTGTCTCCAACTGAACAGCGATAAAACAGAGAGGTTGTTGCTCGGCAAAGCCTAGCACCTCTGGTCACCCGACTAGTGGCTTTCTGAAGTCGGTTCAGTTCCCTCTCCCATGAAAGCCGTGAAAAATCTGGACGACAAATTAGATCTGGCGCTTTCTATGAAAGACCATAGGTCTGCAATCTGTGGGGAGAGCTTCGCAACCATGCGGCCACTGAGAAAAGGCATCCCGTGGTCACCATCCTCTGCAAGAAAAAAACTGGCCCAAGCCCTCATCGTAAGTCGCCTGGACTACGGCAAAGCGTTGCTCATGGCTGCAGATGACACCCTAATGTCCAAACTTCGGGTGGTGCAAAATACGGCGGCTCGCCTGGTCTGTAACCGTCCAGCTGGCTCTCTCTCAGCTCCTATTCTGAGAACTCTACATTGGCTACCGGTCAGAAAACGCACTATTTTTAATGTCTGTTGCCTCACCTACATGTCTTTGATTGTCGGGCCCCACTTATTTAATGGACAAATTGCGTCACTACTGCCCACTAGAACTCTTACATCTAGCGATAAAGCACTTCTGACCATTCCCCGCCTCCGCTCTTCCAAATTCAGTGGCAGGTGTATTTCCTTTACCACCCATTCGGCTTGGAACCAACTTCCGCACCATCTCCGCAGCTGCTGTGACTTTCCCAAGTTTATAAAAGTCTTAAAGACCTGGTTGTTCTAGTCTGTTGAGATTTCATATGTTTCGCCAAGCGCCGAGATTACCTCCGGGTATGAGTCATGGCACTATATTAAGTGAAAATAACATACCATAACCCCGATGGCTCTTGAGTCTGTGAACTGCAGAAGACATATAGAAGTCAGTCAACCCACCAAACTATTGCACCAATCACCCATATGGCCACTTCTCAGGGGTCTACTCACTGCAGAATACTAGTTTGAGCCGCGGTAAGCACACGTTGCGTGATATAATTGGAATTTGAAAAGCCCATTTCTGCCACTTTTTTGCCCTTATAGTTGGCACTCTCAGCAATCTACAGGTTGCTCATTTCAGAACACGCCATGTACCAGTGGCTACTTCCCTTAAGAGCAGTGTCTATGACATGAGGGATTCTTGACAGATGTATCTGCATTTTGTATTAAAGGTGTTGTATACTACAGTGTCATAAAGCTTTGCTTAGCTGCACTGTATCATCAGTCCGTAACCAGAGTAACGACCTCTTGTTTCTCCATAGGGTTCCGTTCGGAGTGCACAGTGAGCCAACCGAGGCTCTGGGCCTTGCACCGGGGAAGAGAAGCTTGCAGATGTTCGACCGAGAGTTGAGAGAAGGTAAGAACACTTCATGTGTAGAGGGCCTGGGATGGTTGGATATTAAATACATAGAGAACCTGCAGCCTTTGCATCCGACCGTTGTGTACTGAGTGTTGTACAAGCAGCGAGTGAGATATTCTGGTGTTTGTCGTTGATCCTGCTTCTGAGATATGGCCCCAGACCCAACCCTGCAAAATGGCCAAACTGAACCTGAAACACTTACCCACATGGTGATAAAAACCCACTCTGACAACAAAGGTCACTTGATACTTGTCAAGTTGGACATTGAGCTAAACGTGCTTGCTCTGGGATCTGCACATGCCCCCAGAGGTGGTATATTGAGTTCTTCAATAACTTTTCCAGAATCCTAACGGAGGTGGAAAGAACTGGGATCATTACTGGTGGATGCGGGAACATGGCAATAAATACTGTGTGGCACAGGTCACGCTAATCCGACTTTGGGTCCAACAACCGTGGCGTACCAAGAGATATATCCATGATCATCTATGCAGGAATTATAGTGCCTTAAAAAACCCCGCTGGAGTGCTGTCCAGTTGTCTCCTGTGTACAAGGCACATCCACGAGTGTGTCCAGATTGTGTTCATGGAGTTCCACAATCACAACAGGCCCCAATCATGCCTCTCTTTCATTCGACAGCGAGACTGGTGCATAACTCAAACAAGTCTGACCTTATCACATATATCCTTTAATATCTCACTAGCGCCCTCTTCAAGCAAGGATAGGCTTCGGACTTCGTGCCTTCGGTGATACACCATGAGATTCCTCCTTGATTGGCAGGATCTACGGAGAGTCGTAGACGGATCCACAGGACTGAGAGCCACCATCTCTCTGCCTCAAGATGTTCCCAAATTTAAATCTTCACTAGCGATGAAACAATCCTTTTCTGGAGCACCGGTTCCTGCCTGGAACTCTATACCCGTTAATTTCAGAAAGCTCACACCTCTTCTTGCTTTTATGAACCAGCTCAAAACACATCCGTTGAATCGCTTTCTCACCCAATGCAAACTGTCCTCAAATATTGACTACCAGCAACAGGTCAACCACTCCTGTGGCCAGATGTACGAAGATCGGTTCACAAAATCTGGGCACAATTTACGACCAATAGAGAATTTTACAAACCTACCAATGTACTAATAGGTTGTTTCATAATATTCCTAATCGAAATGGGTAGTAATCTCGCCTACCTCATGAACGTCAATGAAGTCGATCACAAATTGGGACTCACTCCGATTGCTGACAATCCAAGGGATTTGAGCAGACCACCATCTCTGTGATTGCTTTTCCATAAGGTATTCTTTTTTTTTTTTTTAAATGCATCCAATATTTGTGAAGGAAACAGAGCCGCGTTTAAGAGGAAAAAAGTAACCTTTTTACTAAAAGTATGTTTAGAATTTTGGTAGTGGGCCATTGGACCGCTGCCTACTCCTCAACATATTTTTAAAAACATTTTACCAAAGGAAAGGGTCCCAAACAAGCTTTTTGTGAGTCAGTTCCAACTCCAACTCTGGAGTCTTTAACTTTTCAATGTTTTGAAACCGGACTATGGTTGCAAAACATTGATACACTGCATTCCAAATCAGTTTTTGGAAGGGGCACCTACAACACACGCCTTCCAAATTGTAAGTTGGTAAGGGGTTGGAATCCTATTTTAAGTGTCAATACAAGTTTACCTACTCTTAAAACTGGATTCATACATTTGAAAAAGCATATTGCGGCCACAAACTCCGGATTAGAACATTTGCAACCATGAAAGAGAAGATTAATTCCTCTAGCCCATGGTTATCTACCCGTTATCTGCTCATATATTATGCATCGAAGCCCTCTTATTGCTTGACTCTGCTTAGTTTAATATTATATGTTTGTGGGCCCGTATACTTCTGTCGGTTGCACAATATAAATATTTAAATCAAATTAATAATCATAAATAGAGTTTTAGATGCTGCATAACATTACTGCATGGTCTATCCTTGTGGTAGGGATTGCCGACCACTTACTGTGGAAGACTGCATTCAACTTGAGGTCTCCAGGGCGACCTTGAGAAGATAAGACGATGAACACCAAACCCTACTGGACCTGGAAGACAGAACCTCAAAATGATTTTCCAACCATACTTGGAAAACAATCAATGGCCTGGAATTGAAATCAGACCTTTTGGGCAGCCAAAACAGCTTTCCTGAGAGGTGAACAGATGAGGGAATTCATTCTTCTAAAGAGAATGAATAAAAACAGGGAGGGTTGGAGAGATTGCTGAAAATACAAGGAAACATGCCAGAAAAGTTGCCAAGTGCCTGCTTCATGAATTAACGATTGTGAAATACAAGCAGAACGCTTTGTGCTCATCGTAAGCCTGAGCATGCCCTGGCTCGCAGAACGGTGAAGCTGAATGAACAAGGGGGACCAGTGCGTTAGATTCCCACTGTTTATATCCGCAGTGGGCAACCACTGATGCACCCTTTGAATATCACCAGGCAGTTTGTTGCCTTCTTTAAGCAAACCTAAATTTCTGAACTAGAGGACTTGAGTGAGAAGGAATGATCCATCCTGGCACCTGTGCACACGCAAACGTCAGTCCGTGGAGTGGAATATAGGTCCAGAGGAAATGAACAAGGTTATAATGACCCAGATCCCCCAATCTTTTATGAAAAATGTTTGACAAAATGCAAATCGTCTTAGTGCTGAGGTGAGAATTTACCAGGGCAATAATATCTTTGATTCCTAGACTGGGTGGAGACCCAGTGACATTAAAAAACTACCACCCAGTCGCTCTCGCAAACACCCACAAGGAGATTCTACTAAGAATGCTGGTGCTTGAGCCCCTTGCTGACGCCGTCCACCAAAACGAAGCGATTGAAGGTAACAATAAGCCAGAGAGTTGTACATCATGATATTTGAGGATGGTATTGTGCTGTGTTTAGATCCCTGAGCTCTCGCCAACCATTGCATTGTGGGTTAAAAACAACTGCCGATAGCGAATGCAACCACATGTGCGGCACTAGGAGACGTGAACTTTCCATGGGTGGCAGAAAGCCTCAAATACCTGGGGGTCGTCCAATAAAGGCTCAGAGAATATGATCACGAACAAGGTGAAACCTCTTGTCGCATCCTTTAGTTATTAGCAATTATAATGAATAAGCAATTCTTCCAGACTTCCATAGTGTGGACATTGGCAACCAATGTTAGTAGAATGCCTGCTGCAGTGGTTTGGGCTTCGATTGCATCCGGGAGCAGTTGGTGTAGACCTCGGGCCTATGTGCTTTGTCAGTGGCTCGCTCTTCATCTTGACGTTAATAAACGAGTTCCGAACATGTTCCTTTTGTCTTCTCTTCACTGGAGACCAGAACCCTCTTCAACGTAACAATTGTTGAAATGGCGTAATGGGCAAAACTGCAACTTTCATATTCGTAAAGGGCTGAAACAATCATAGTGATAGTGGCACGTACGTGGATTCTACATGTTTGGAATACTGGTGCCAACTAAAGTCATTCAAGTTGCTGGACAACACCAACACTTGCATTAAGAAGAACCTAATGGAGCGGTCTACACAAAAGCACATGGCAGCTATGCTCTACTCTGATTTACCATTGGGAGTAGTCAAACTGTCATGCATGGATGCAGGGCACAACAAATGCCACCACTGAGTGGTGAATAAATCATTATGGCACGCTGTCCTGGAGAACGTAGATACTACAGGGATCTGTAAGATCAGATACATAGTGAGGGAAAGGGATTCACGTAATCCGTTTCCAAGAAATTTAGGCAAATTGTACAGAGTTTGTACACCTGTGCCTGCACAATAAACGTAAGACCCTGCTAACAGAGAAGTCGTCTTTGGCAGTCCACCAGTGAGAGGTGGAGTAGTGTAGAGTGGTGGTATCTGGCTTCTTCAGTGTGTTGGTGTCAGATCTATGCCTCGCTGCAGCTTTACCCCAGACCCGCTAGAAGTATTTGAATCTTAATCTCTCGAATGACGAATGGAACTCGCTATTGGCAAACCTTGATAAATACTGCACACAAGCCCGACTGAAAGCGATCCATTTTGAATCCTACATAACTAACACAACCCTACCGGGCATGCTCATAGCTGGTCATCAAGATAACCTGACGGGCTGGAGATGCCTCCGATCTGACTGCAGGGTTCGCATGTGCTCCGGAGCTGCAGGAAACTGGGAAAGTAATGGATGGGACTAGTAGCTGTGCTCACTGTTCTACATGACTACTAAGATATCAAAAAACGAGAAGCCACTGGGGGAGGTGATCCACCCCATCTGTTGTTGTAGATAAAATATGAAGACTACACAGATGGAAACTGTCACAAATCCTAAAGACCAGGAAGGCTGGAGGAGCTGGTAAAATGTACCACTTGTGAGAGAACGGTCTACAAGCTGCAGGATCACACCCGTGTCTTTCGAAGGACACGAGGGCCCATTACTGGAGACACCAAGAGTCCATGGCAGCTTTGAGTGATCCAGACGATATCGTCTCTAAATTGGCACAGTGCAGACATTTGCGTTGGTTGTTGGTATGCCTGCTGATCCTCTGCTCTTTGTGCAGCTGCATGCTCTGGTTGTGGTTTCACCGTGACTGATGCCGCAGAGCATTTAAATACCAGGTAAAGAACTGTTCAAAAAATAACCATCATCAACAGTAAAAAGCTGCAGCTCTAGGACGCCCAACGCCCAGTGTCGGGCCAGTACGTAGGGTGCAAACCTGTGTGCCACAGTCTGCTTTTTGCTGTCTAGAACCATCACCCTTGCGATGTGTTGACTGGGTGGCACCTATAGGAGCTGTTGCAGTGCGCCAAAGGAACACGGTGGGCATGCTGAGGGTACACTGGTGCCCTAGAATGCATACGGCGGTGGCCGCCCCTTGAAACCCAAGAGTGGGAAGCAAGTGGCCCTGGGCCCATGTGCCGCACCCATATGGAGCCTTACAGGCTGGACAAAAACCGAAGGCATGAGTGATGACCAATCAGGTGCTGTGTCAACCGATGCCTCCACCACACAGAATCCTAGCTTTTAATCTGTCTCTGCCTTGGATACACCATCCATGCCATTACTGGGGTCACCCTTTTCCCTCTCACTGCCTCCTCACAAGGAGGGAGGCTGGACTGAGGAGTGAGTAGAAAGGACCATGGATCATTCTAAGACAATCGTAGTATTCAGCTACTTACAGTAGCCCCTTCTCACACGTGTCAGTATTCCCACACTGTTGTTGTATTGGTCAAGATACAGAGAGATATTAAGAGGTTGGTCACACGCTAACAAAGGGAATGAGCTAGAAACTTCATTAATAGAGAGATAGCGTAACCTGAAGGCCACAGGTTTGATTATAGATCAGCTCAGTCTCTCCTCCATCAGTAATATCTTGGTTTCGATTATGCTAACATGTCAAGGACTCCTCAAACGACGCCAAAGTTATTGGCAAATGAAAAAAGGCTACCAACTGGTGACCACCAGTAGATAATAAATATATATACACACACACACATATATATATATATATTTTTTTTTCTCGGTGAAAGGGCCCTTTAAGAGAGAGATTCAAACCCACTTTGAAGTTCTGTACATGTAACAGAAGAATTAAAAAAGTAATTTGTCTAAAACCATACGAAAGCAATTCAGGAGTCCAACAAAACAAACGCTACCGAAAAATGTGCAGCGTGAACGTTTAAAAAATAAACTCCTGTGAAATCGACTCCAATTTAAACAGACTCTGGGCCAACTGAAGGGGGTACATGTCCCCACCGTAGCAGTTAAAGTACAGAATTTGCTGTAAGCGCAAAATTTGAAGCAGAAATGTATCTGGAGAGGATTAGTCCGCCAATGGAAAACAAAGACAACTGCCCGAAGAAGAAAAGCAAATGACGCAGCTGTTATTTTACCACAATGTAAAGAAACCTAACGAGAAAAGAGAATCGAACTGAGAAGGGGATTTAAAAGGAAAACTGAGAAATGAAAAACAGAAAGGGACATCTTTTTTTTTAAATTGCTGGTTGGTAACAATGACTGCAGAAAAATGAAATTGAAAATTCTGGACTACGACTACCAGAATGCACCACCGCTGCTAAGGATTGTGTAAAGGATGCCACTACAGTGGGTTCACTATGTAACTCAGACACAGTCACTACTTTAGAGGGCGATGAGGTGGAAAGTCTGGAGAAAGAGTCCTGTAACCCAGGATTCTTCCAGGAGGTGTTTTGACAGAAAGCGCCTTGGCTTCCACTAAAGAGGTCGATGAGGAATCTGTTTCCACCTCCACAGAGGAAGCCAATGTTGATTGATTACGAATACATTTTTAATAAAATCAAGCAAGTCTACATTCACTTAAAGCCCCTCTTTTGCTCCCCACTTGTGCAAAAACATTTGAGTGACACAATATGCATTTCATGTAGAAAGTCGTAAAGAAGGGACTTTGGTCGGGTCAGAGCTACAATAAAGCCAAAGAAGGCATTTTATGACCCGCCTCAGAAGTCATCAGATTGCAAGAAATGGTCTGAAAATTATCTTGTTGCTAAAGTAAAGGGAGCACCTAAATGGTATTTACCACCAGGCTCCAATAACCCTAAACTTGGGGTTCAACCAGTGCATACGAGTGCACTTACCTGAAAGAGGTCTCGTTCATTGCTTTTCTAGGAGCTGAACCTCGGCCTGATCTGCAGCGGCCATTCACTGTGGAATATGATGTTGGTGTAGGAAACGGTATTTAATGTTTGGAATATTGTATATTCCCAATATGCAATGAAAAACGTGAAATTATATTTTCAAAGATTCTGGTATATGTGAAAAAGAGCATTCCATGACTTGGTGTTTTAAAACATCATGGCTACAGAATTGGAGCAGGTCTCCAGACCTCACCTGAGTGTGTCCATAAACCCATGCAGTTGACTTATATATAGAACCCGGCCTTGTGAGGCCTCTCAGGCTCACCTTGAGTCCCCAGGGTCCACCAGGGGTCGAATCTCTCTTCCTGGTGCCTACCCATGATGCATCATGCTCTTTCTGCTGACTGTGAATGCTTTGCTACAGCCCTACCATGGAATGTCTGTGTCTACAGTGTCTCAAGGCGCTTTGATATGGTGCATGACTGCACTACACGGAACACCTAAATAAACAAACACATCTTTACATCTACCACAAGGCCCTTTTTCAGGTCGCCATGTTTTCTATAACCCTGCCATCTAGTGGTTGAGTATAGCAGTGTTTACAAATGCTGAAAACAAGCATGAGGTCTGCCACTAGAGGGCGCGTCTGCAAGAGACACATTGTGGTATTGACCAGAGCACAACAGGGACATTTAACCTGAATCCATGATCAAACTTCTGTGTAGAATTTAATTGTTTACTTTGACATGTCTCCAAATTCTTGCGCTTTTCAGTAAGGCCCAGAAGGCTCTGTAGATGTCTGGTCTGATGGTCTCTACATGATATCTAGAACTATACTCTAGCCTTTAGCGACAACGAGCGAAAACCGTCTAGAACACACGTGTGAAGCGTTTCATCGTTAGAGAAACCAGGCTGCATTAGGGAAAGCTGCTAACATGGGAGCGCGTGTTATGGTTCGAAAGAAGTGATGACCGGGCCAATGATGAGTAGCACTGGTTAGTAAAAACAACAGTTGATGGACAGAATGCAGAACAATGTCATACATTCACCCCAGTACAGAGATCTGGGCCTAAATCCATCGTTTCTTTGCTCACCATGCCATTCCAGTTTGAACCCAGCCATATGCAAATCAGTCTTGACCCTGTGCCTCATGGGAACAGTCCAGGCCGAACTGACAAGTCAGGTCCTCCCTGGACTGGAAACGAGCATCCTGGGACCGGTTTCGGGGTTTCACCCCTCATCAGCCAGGATAGCTAGATTCCAGTGGCATGGAGAGCACGGGACCCACGTCTGGGCATTCCCATCCCAATTGGGTTGACAAATGCAAAAAGAACAATTGATGTGAGCTAAAGAATGATGATGGATTCAACCCAGATCTGTGACTGGGGGTGAGCACTGGTTAGTCTCATGTATGAAGTACGTCATACCGAATGCCACGTTAGCTAGACATTGCAGCCAGCAACTAAGTACACTGGGTCCTTCCTTACCCAATGAGAGAGCTGGGTAGTTAGAGTTGTGAAGTGGCTAAAATAGCCACATGGAGTAATGTGAAGAAACACTTGTTGGAAGGGGTGTAAGCTGTAAGGCCTAGAGATGAGAGATAGACAAAGGCTTAGTGGAAGTACTCAGCCTTCCTGTTTGTGCAAGGTCTTAAGAGGATGAGGTGAAGATATAGGAAGTGTGCGAGTGCGTGTACACATATGTTGTAGGGTATAACAATGGACATGCAGGAGCCATGACAGGTCTTTCGGAATTAGAATATCAGTGGGCGATGTTGATACGAGTATCGTAGCTTGTGAAGTGGTGGGTAATCGTTTCCTTAATTGGTGTAAAACATTTACAGGAAGTAGAGCTGCTAGGAAAAGACTTCCAAAGATGGTTATTCCACCCTGTAGTCAAGAAGAGAAGACAAGAAAAGCTCTCATGAGCCCACCAGGAAGAACCAATCAGAAGAAGTTGTAAAAGAGCGGTGAACCTCCAAGTGTAGCTGGTCATGAAGAGTCTGCCACGACAATCCATTGATAGAGCCACCAAAAGAGCCGTCAAGTTGAGTCCTTGGATCAAATCTCCAAGAAAAGATGCCAAGAAGAAGTGTCAAGAATGAACCCCAAAGTGGCAGACTAAGAAGCCAAGTAGATAGGGCGGGAGGCTCTCAGTTCCCGCCAAGCCTTCTTGTTTCAAAAGTTGAGAGGCTGAGAATTGTCCCTTCCTGCACAATCATCAGAAGCAGAAATGATTGAATCCTCTTTAGAGGGAGTTGAGATTTACTTTGTGGATGTATGCTTGGAAAACATGGACTACAGAAGTGCCCAGGAAGGTGTTGGGATTGTGCAGAAGGCACCCGGCAGCAGTTCCTCTAAAGTCTTCAAGGAGCTGCAGCAGACTTTAAGGCCTTTGCGGTGCACCCCACAGTCCACCCTTCTCTCAAGCACCGGCCCGTACCCAGAAGCTTTGGAAAGCTCCTGCAGCAGTTCTCTGTGCTGAAACGTGTTGGTGGTAAACCTGCAGAAGCCATTAAAGTCCTGGGCACTCGACTCTGGAGGCGGCTGGAAGACCGACCCATGACCTGAAATAAACCCTGCGCCGGAGGGGAGAGGTTTCCAAGTACGGAAGAAGCGGAACAGGTGTGAAAGTAATCGAGGGACCTGCTCTAGCTGGGACCACATGGAGGTGGGAGAGTGAAGCAACAGCTGCTGCCATCGAGAGTTCCAGCCCAGTCGGTTGATTTGTTCCCCTGAAGCTTCCATCTCTTCTGCTCAGCTTATGGCATTTATTTAGTTTGCTGCTGTTACTGTTTTACAGGTGAAGCAATGTGTTTCCCTGGTTGTGTTTATTAAAAAAATGGAATACTAAAGAAAGTAGGTTTTCTATTGAGTGCCTCTCCATGCTGTCAATCATGACTTCCAGCACAGTATCTGTGCAGATTGACAGGGTAGGAGTTTAATAAGGGGAGGAGCTGTCTTAGCTGCAGATGTGCACAGGTGCATGTAGTACAGAGCTAGTGCTTTCAACAGTTAAATAAACGAGGCGCTATATCAGTGGCAATATATTTTTTCATGGTACACAAAACAAACCTGAACATACACCGATGTTAAAACATAAATACTGTACAACCGTGAGCCCTAGGAATGTTGGGGTTCATTTGTGTAGTGAAAAATCATGGGTGATGGAAGGGTCAACTTGACGAGGCATTATCTCACGTGGTCTCCATTGGGTACAAGGGTCCATCAGGCGGGGACATTGTACATCAGGAGTAAGAAGTGGGGTGAATAAAGCGAAGTTTGGGTTCTTTTCTGAAGTTGGTAAGTTTGGCCCCAGTTGAGTTACTCACAGCACTGTCATAAGGATCTTTCCTACCTAACTACAAGGACATTCATCCATTGAGTTACTCATTTGTAGGGGACCGTCTGTTGCCATGTGTTGGAAGTGTGGATAGCAGCCTCTCTGTTTGTCTTTCCTTAGACAAAAGATTACAAAAAGTTCTGCGACACTCAAGGTTTCAATGACACAGGTAAACAATATAGTTGACCAAAATATTGTGTCTAAAATGTCATTCATGACAACATCGTGTTCCTATACTTATAATGGTATATACAAAACTTTTCCCCCAAAAGATTGTTTTTTGTGGACAGTAATATCTTCCAAAGACATACAAAAATTGCAATATATAACATTAATATAATGTTCAATGTAAAGTAAATACATTCCACTAATATTTAAAAAATATATATATTTAAATATATATTTGAATAGTGTAACATAATGTTGTAATATGTGCCCCATGGTTTCTTACTTTCCTGGCTCCCCCTCCCTGATCAAGAGAGAGGAACAGAACCCACTGTCTACACTAAACTGATTACACTATGCCCAATCATGGGTCAGATTTATAGAAAAGAGCCAAGGGCCAAGACAGACTCGGGAAGATAAAAGGGACAAAAAGGATATAACAAAACAAAATGTATTTCAATGACAATAGTCAAGATAATAATCTTTGCACAGAGGATAAGCAATATAACATACAATCCAATTTACACATAAACGGAAGTCCCACACATAGAACAAACATACACACACTCATTCAGACATCATACTCATGTATATGACGAAACAAACATATGTACAAAAGTTATACACATTAATTTCCAATGTGTTGTCCCACACGCCCTCTATCACCGTTGCCCTGATGAAGGTGTAGCCTTGTATGGGCAAACACCGAAACGTGCGTTGGCTCTTATTTTCTCGTGCCCATCAGAAGATTCCATCTGCCCTTATGAATTGGGAGCGCACAAGCCTGTTTGAATTGTTATTTTGCTAAATTCATATACTGCTGATGTTATTTTTAAATCTAATTGGAAATTAATGTGTATAACTTTTGTATATATGTTTGTTTTGT
Source organism: Triturus cristatus (assembly GCF_964204655.1). Lineage (NCBI taxonomy): Eukaryota > Metazoa > Chordata > Amphibia > Caudata > Salamandridae > Triturus > Triturus cristatus. Next base: position 1,174,111,902 of record NC_140594.1, read on the forward strand.
CCTATACATGAGTATGATGTCTGAATGAGTGTGTGTATGTTTGTTCTATGTGTGGGACTTCCGTTTATGTGTAAATTGGATTGTATGTTATATTGCTTATCCTTTGTGCAAAGATTATCATCTTGACTATTGTCATTGAAATAAATTTTGTTTTGTTATATCCTTTTTGTCCCTTTTATCTTCCCGAGTCTGTCTTGGCCCTTGGCTCTTTTCTATAAATCTGACCCATGATTGGGCATAGTGAAATCAGTTTAGTGTAGAGTAGACAGTGGGTTCTGTTCCTCTCTCTTGATTCTTGTTGATCCCTATTCCCCCTGTCTACCCATCCTGCCTTTAGGGACCCCCCTTCTATTGAATAGTCCCCCTCCCTGATCCTCACATTGGACCCTTCCCTTCTTCCAACTGTCATAGAGAACATTCTAGGCAGAGTGCTGACCCAGCTGACTGGAATTGTGATGGTGTGTGATGAGAGTTAATAGAATATATATTGGAACATTGGAATGTTGGGAGCTCCTATGAAGACAATGGGGTGCTCCCTGCTGCTACGGGCCGGGAAAGGCCCGCAGAGCAACATTCCAATGTTTTACAAAGGTCTCTCGGAGCTCGAGGGGATTTCGAGAAGCCCTTGTTTTATTTGTTAGAACATTCTGCCCTCTAGTGCCCCTTCGTGGCAGCTATACCGGCTATTAAAGTCCCATCCCTTGTTAAAGTCACTCGCCTTCGGCTCGGGCCTTTAACGCGGCAGCGGGCCTTTAATCACCGGTATAGACCGCTACAGCGGGCTATAAGGCCATATTATTATCTGTAGTCTATATATCAACGTAGCAGTGAAATGGCTAGCCCAGTGCAGACACGATGCGCCTAATTCTGCAGGTGCCCCTCCCCCACTACGAATGTTTGCGGATCATACTTTACTAATATGAAGGACCCCCAGGGGTTTACAATCAGAACTGAATGCCTTTGTAGCCTTTTGTGCTACTAGGGGAGTAGAGCGTAATCCATCTAAATCAAAGTTCATTTCAATAAATCCCCTGCGGTTCTTTAGAGGGAAGATGACAATACATGGGGTTCTCCTAGAACAGGAGCACACTTTGATTTTCTAGGTCTTAGACTAACAGGGAGCCTGACATGGGGGGTCCAAAATTAGAAACATATAATATTACTTTACATCAGAAGGCATCTGCAATTGGTAGGAAATACAAGACCACCTCAGGAGGTTCAGTGTCACTTGCCATTGCTGTATTTAGAGCTACGGGGTTGTCAGCAACTAGTTACAGTGCCGTGATTTGGGGCTATGTAGACGCAGCAATTCTTATTAAGACTGAGAACACATTTATTAGGGGCCTTCTTAACCTACCCATGAGTACATCTCTTATACCCATAAGATTTGATTTGCCATTAAATCCTATCTGTATGGTCATGTAGCTTAAGCCCCTGTTATATTGGGTGCAGCTATGGTCAACTCGGGAGCTGGCACCATATCAGGAATCGCTCAAGGAGCTGATGGTCGATGATAAAGAAGTACAGTCCCCTTGGTAGAAGTTAATCAAGAAACTCACAGATAGTATTGGGATGGGGGAACAATGGAGTGCTCCAGGAGACAAAGTCAAATCCGTTGTACACAAAGTGAAAATAATATATTGGGTGGAAGTAATGCACCAGATCTGGAAATGTTACTCAGAAGGGAGTTTAACAGGACAGCTTATTAACCATAAATGCGTACCTGGGTTTGAGCCATATATGGATAGAATATTTCCCTTTCAAACCGAATGTTTATATGTCTAATTCAGAAGTGGACTTCTCCCATTAAGAACCAACACTTCAAAGTGGGATAAAACGGCCTCCCTTCCAATCCACTGCCCACATTGTCCTCAGATTGAAGAGACGGAGGCACATTATTTATTTTTTGCCCCCGCTACGCATCTGCCCGAAAGAAATGGATTGCTGGTGTATGCAAACTCGTGGGTGTGAGGCATTACAGGGAGGCATAAGGATTTCAAAAAGTGATTCAAAGGAACAAATAATATTTGCAGTGGCCTGATTTGTATATTGGGCATGGAACATAAGAGGGAAGGCTCTACACCCTGAAGCCATGATTACTGAATAAATCTGTCCAGATGATTATATACTATAAACTTGGTTTGCCATCAGTATGTCTCATTAGAGGGTATACAGATTTATGTTTAGGTCACCAAGCAATTCTATCCAATAGGATTGAGAGATGTGATAATCCTACATTTTATCCATTATGAAATGTATGAATTGGGTTTATTATTTCAATTTGTTGTAAGGGCTGCACAGTGGAATTATGAGATGATATTTAAGATAAAGTCTGGATTACTGAAATTAACTCATGTTCAAATATTATTATGTAATATTCTGAAGAATTTTATCCGATGATCTTATTTATTTATTGTATTAATGTCTTTGTATTGATGATTATAACACATATATGGCTTTATAGCCAAAATGAAGATATTACTAATATATATATATATAATCAAAATACACAAATAAAAACCAAAATAACAAATATAAATCATTCAGTAACAAAATAACAAAATATATTCGTTAATTTAGCCAATATATAAATTGTCAAAAGTGTAAACCATAGAATACACATCTACTAAAAATACTATATACATTAAAAAGTAAAAATGAAAACAAATAATATAAAATATAAAACAATAAAATATAAAATAACTATTTAGCCAATATTAGGAGAAGTGTTGGACTCTGGAAATATTAGATATACTATTCCCACTCCAGTTTATCCAATAGAGTGAAAAGTGTTGGAATTCAGAGGGGGTACAATTACTATCCCCACTCCAGTCTAAACAAAAGTAGGGGAAAGGGTTGAACTTCGATGGAGTTAGATTTACTGTTCCCACTCCAGTCTTAGCAAAAGTAGGGAAAGCGTTGGACTTTGGAGGGTTTAGATTTATCATTCCTACTCCAGTGTAAACACCTGTAGGAAAATGTTGGACTTCAGAGGGGTTAGATTTACTATTTCTACTCCACTCTAAGGAAAACTAGGGAAAGTGTTGTATTGTGGAGGGTTTCGATTTACTATGCCCACTCCAATCTAAGCAACATTAGGGAAAGTGTTGGACTTGGGAGGGTTTAGATTTACTATGCCTATTCCAGTGTAAGCAGGACTAGTAAAAGTGTAAGGCTTCAGAGATGATAAATGTACTTTTCCCGCTCCAGTCTGTGAAACAGGGGGGAAAGCGTTAGACTTTGAAGAAGTTGAGTTACTATTCTCACTCCTGTCTAAACAACAGCAGGGAAAGTGTTTGATTCAAAAAGGATTACACGCATGAATACAAATCCTTTTAACTTAGTAAACGTTTTTGTACAGTTAATACAAAAATTATTAAATACAGTTTAGAGAAATAAATGTATATATTTATGTTTAAAAATGTTAACGCCTAAGTTAAAAAAGATAGAGAGAAAAATAAAATTTCATATAGTAATATCAATTTCATTCACTACAAATCAACACAGTAACAAAACCATTACTTATTTAATTAATTTTGGATAATACATAACAAATGTTATGTAAGAATATTGTCTCAAACAAAATTTCCCAAACTTTTCCCATTAACTAATATATTTTTTTAAATATAAAAACATAATACATAATTACTTACCAATTAATAAATTACATATAAATATCAATTAATATAAAAAATATGACATTTGTTTCTTCACAAATTACTCACCTAAAAAACACAGCATTAAAAATACATGTTAGACGAACATTTAAAACTAAAATGCATAATAAAATAAATAAAACATTACAACAGTGACACAACAATTTATATATTACGTAATATACATAATTATTAATTAAATAACATTGAAATTAAAAATTGCATTTAATTGAAATACATTTAATTTAATTCAACTGACCACCATATTCCTGTACAAACCCAGCGACCCGCTAGTAAAGTATACATTAAATAAATTAGAACTAAACTATTTACTTAACTAAAAATCAAATAAATAATTAATTTATAATTAAAAACTAATTTATAAGAATGTTTACTTTTTTTTATAACTTAAAGAACTTTCCACCCTATACCCCTACAAACCCAACAAGCCACTACTAAAATATAACATACTATTACAAATAATAAAACAAAAGAAATTGAATGTTGAATTCAAAATATAACAGTTAAAAATGTTACATAATTAAGAATCAATAAGACAATACAAATAAACAATAAATTAAACATATTTCTCCGTTAAATAACTTCCCACCTAGTCCCCCTACAAACCCAACAACCTGTTACATCACTATAAATCATTAATACCCAAAAAATCAGTTAAAGCTATAAACTACTTTTTTTTAATCAATCATAATTATACCAACATTAATAACACTTAAAATTAACTCAAACACATATGTGGTAATTCACACACACACACATAGGCTGGTGCAAATTATCTTCTTTTTTCAGATAAGTACAGCCACCTCGACCCAGCTCACAGCTATAAAAGCTGCCAGCCACCAGAATGATCCCACTTCTACAATCCACATTAAATCATCAGTAAGAAACATTCTGACAAAAAACTTTTACTAAACAATATTTTTTACAACTATATTACTGAAAAAGATATTTAAAAAAAAGTAATTGTTCCAAATGATATTACTCACCAGTGAGATCTTCCTAACAACAATATTTTATGCCACAATATTTTTAATTCACTATATTTGTTTCTGATATTTAGGTGTTCCTATATTTTGAACTTGATATTTTGTCCGAACACCGCACTCGGCAGTGCAGTAATAACAGTACTAACCACGACACTGCGTCACAGTTTCTGGCCGACGTCTCAGTTTCCTCAAAGTGATGTCAGACACTGTAGATTTTTATGTCAAAGGCTGTTTAAGTCGCTCTTCAATTTTTTCACTTTGTTTCCACCAAATCCCAAGGTTTTTGCTGATCTTGCCTGTTCTCATCATTATGTTACATACATTGCTCTTAAGTGTGCTTAAGCCAAATTTGCTAGTTTTTTGCTGACTTTGCTTGTGTGGTTCGAAAGTCTACGTACAAAACTCTTTACGTTTGTTTCAATCCAAAATTCCTAGTTTGTCACTGACATTTCCTGTGTGTTTCATAAAGTGTCATAAGCCACTCTTCAGACACAGTTCCTAATTGTTCACTGAACCTGCCAAAGTCACTGGTAAGGGCACAACTCTTTTAACATAATGACATGTAAACATTTGGTCTTCCACTTTCTTGACTTAAGGCAGCAGATGCTCAAAAATAAGGAATATTGCACCACTTGATCTAAAATAAGCACGCAAGGATATTCCGTCTTTACACCTCGCTCATCAGAACAAGAGCCAATGGTCTGGGCCAAGTACAGCCCGGTCCGGGCCAAGCAACAAGCACGCTAAACTACTTCCTTCCGAAACTGTGGCTGCAACCGTACAGAACGCCTAGAAAACGCCTTTGCCTTTTCAGGAATGCAGGGTACTGAAAAAGCAATATTCAATCCCCAGCAGGTCTCTCATGGGCAATTTAGAATTACTCAATTTTCTTGCTTTGGATATAGTTACAGTCTTGGCAAGATGACGAGTGTTTCCATCACTTCATGCAGCCGGCTCTGCAGAAACATCTGGTTAGCGTTAGAAATTTATGGACAATGATTCTAATTCTTTATCCAAATGTGTAAAATGTGCTGGAAAAGGCCTGTTATTGAAAGAAAGTCTATTTATAAAGGCACTGTGTTTTCTTCCCATCCTGTGAGGTAAGGGCTGCCCCTTCACACATCCCCGCTGGAGGATTCAGTTGCCTACTTCTCCGCGTGCTGATGAGTGGCACAGTAGTAGCTCAGGGAGATGGAAAATGCAGCTGTTGACACAAGCTCCTTATTTTTGCTATGGTTTCTCTCAAATGTATAATTAACCATATAGATTTTGTGTATTTCACAGGGGGGCCCTTGCTGTACGATGAGGTGAAATTTGTCTACAACTCCGAGCAACTCAACGGGACCCAACGTGTGCAGCTGGACAACGTAATCTCTGAGGAAGAGTGTCGAAAGATCCAGAGGCTCGCCACTGTAAGTAGAAAAGAAGGGGGCACGCCGATGCCCCATCCATACATCACAGGGTCATTTACACTCACTTGAAATCATTTTTCAATATGTATTGTCCATGTAGACATGCGTAATAGTGACACATACATGAAGTTGCCTCTGTTTACTTGTTTTGTTCTCCGCATGCAAAATATTTTTTCTGGTGTAGAATCACCCACCCATACATGGACCCTCACCAATTTCGGGGGAGTTTACTTCCCTTTCCCACAGTACTGGAAATGATTTACTCCCACACTGACCAAAATAAATCTCCTACCATTTCGAGAGTGGAAGTGGACCGTGTGGAGGTTTGGGAAAGCCCACACAGAGGTACCGTTGTGGGTGTTCTTGTATGATCCCAGGTACTCGCAGTCTGGAGCGCATACCGCCCTTGGGTGAAGATTGACTCACTACAGCTCTTTACAATGGGCGATTAGACATTCAACAATAATGCCGCTTAGATCTATAGAGGTTCCGAGTTTTGTGGAGATGCAACAACCGAATGACCGCATCAATGCATACGAGTTTGTGCTGCAGTAAGCTTCTATAAATTCCCAATCTCAGGATAATCCCACCACAAAGTGTTTGATCCAGCCAACTAATTAATTAAAAAAAGCTAAAAGAACTTTGTAGAGTAGACATATGAGGTATTGGTGCATGTGACATCAAGAGGAACCTCACAGTGCCGCTTGGGTCAGCCTCATCTTCATATTTCGTTGTCCATCACCATGTTTGGTGCTTCATTTGTATATCCTGAGAAACCTTTCGACAATGACATACTAACACTGCAAAACTTGAGAGGGAAAACAGCAGTGAAACGGTTGTAGGAGAAGGGAGACTTTTTTCCATGTGATAGAAAAGCGGTTTAATTAACAACATTTTGATAATCCACTTTCTTTTAAAGCATTTGGAGGCATCTAATTAGGGAATATCTGTCAAGTTGCCACAAGCTCACGAAGGACGACAGCTGCTAGGTGCACAACCAATGTCTGTCTCCAGAGAATGATGGTAAGAGGCCCTCCAGGGTGGCTTACAATACCTCTGAACAGCCCCTCCCTCTCAGGCTCAAAAGATTGAAGGTCCGCTTTACATAGGTAAAGTTAGACCAAAAGCCTAACTTTACTACTTTTTGGTATTCACAAAGGTAAGTTACTATAGTAACTTTACTAACAGTAAAGTTACTAGTGATAAAGTTACTCCAAGTGAAAATACTAGTAGTAAAGTTTCTGTAGTAACTTATCTTTGTATATACCAAAAACTAGTAAAGTTAGACTTTTCGTCTAACTTTACCTTTGTGAATCGGGCCCTTAGACTTTAGGTCTAAATTTAGACTTCAGGTGTAAAGTTAGACTTCAGGCCTAAACTTAGACTTCAGGTCTAAACGAAGGCTTCAGGTCTAAAGTTAGACTTTAGGTCTAAAGTTAGACTTTAGGTCTAAAGTTAGACTTCAGGTCTAAAGTTAGACTTCAGGTCTAAAGTTAGACTTCAGGTCTAAAGTTAGACTTCAGGTCTAAAGTTAGACTTCAGGTCTAAAATTAGACTTCAGGTCTAAGTTTGCCTTTTTGAATCGGGCCCTGAATGGTTTCCCATGAAAACCTCATGAGAAGGAAAAGCACTGGCAGTGGTTTCCAATATTGGCCGCACTCTGCTTCCCGGGGCCTGACTTTTCCTTTCCACTGAGAACCACAACCAGGGACTTCTGGTACACCTGGCTTTTCTCTAGCAGCCCCCTCACCTCCAGCTGCCATGACTTTGAAGACCTTGTCTTCATAGTCATGAAGGTTTTCCCATGCAGTGATGGAAGATGCACTCTGCGGGATCGAAAGAAGAGGAACCCTCTTGCACAGAAAGCCTTTCTGACCCCTCCGTCGGCCCATATCCGGGGATCGCCTTTGTGGCCACAAACAGACCAGACTTAGAGTTAAAGATTGCTCAGAGACAGTGAAAGCTGTGGGGCATTAGCTGCAAAAATCCTCCATCCAGGATGGTCTACACTGAGGCAACCACAGAGAGGATTCTGTTGGGGATCTCAAGGAGGAAGAGGAGGGGACCAGGCAGAGCAAAAGCGGAAATGACAGCCTTCAACTGAAATGTACCACTAAAAGAGAACTGCAGAGCCTCACACGGCAATCGGTTCATACATTTCTAAAGCAACATTAAGCGGATTCTGATCCACATGAGAACTCACTGGGGCAATATTAAGACAGCCTTAGTAGACACACCTCAATGATGAACCCACCTACTTAAGTGAGATTTTGTTTGCTAATTTCTCTATGCACGGCACACATCTTCAAAAGATGGTTGAAGGAAAGGAGATGTTATCTGCGTTTAACACAATTTTTAGTAGTTCGATGTCTCTTCTACATTTCCGTGATGTCCACCTGAGCCTCTTAATAAGGTGGGAAGATATTGTAAGGACTGAGCTGATCTCATGGGTTGGGTCATCGAATAATCAGAAGTGAAAATAGAATCTAGGGGTATTGTGTGTTTCTGGCATCAGGGCAATCTGCAAAGGGTTATTAAAGGAAAAAGTCCCCAAGACCAGCCACTAGTTGGCAAGGTTATGCCCAACCATTGGATCTGTAACGGGCAACATTCTGCAAAGCAAGGGTTAGTACAGCAGGCCGTGGTCCCTTCCTTCCCACATCATCCCATGTTGTCACAGTTCCTTAATATGAAGTGATCTGTTTACATCTTTTGGACCTGTGTTAGACCACCTTATTGCAGAGGACAATGATCTCCCTTAGTCCTAGGGGTATACCACCAGGGCTGTCATCCACCAGGAGTAGTTGTGGTAGATTCATTCAATAAAACACCGTCAAATCGTGTAATAAACGCGGTGCTTTATTCATCTCAACCACAACCCTCGGCAGCATCAGGATCCATGGTCCACACTAGAACACTAGTACACACATCCCCTTAACAGTCTACGTCTGACGTTGAGGACATTAATGACATCACAACACTAGCGTTACGCATCATAGTCACCTTCAACTGTTCAGCCCGCCACATCCGGTCCTCTGCTAGCCATTGCTTCCTGTATCATCGGTTTGTTGTCCTTTTGGACCATAAACAAGCAGAGCCAGTGAGTGCCACCAGGGTGGCTGTTGGCGAAGCTCCATGATGTTACCACGCAGTCCAGAAAATGAAACAGTAATGCAAGAGGTACCAACTGATGTTGGCGTTTCAATAACTCCAGCAGTAGTTGCCCTTGGGAATAATGCCATCTGTGACTTGTAAGATGCCAGTCCATGCCCACCACCTCGAAAGCTGAGCTATCTTATAGTCAACTCATATGTACAAATGGGGTCTTTCAACTGTAATAGTGTAAAGGCAGAGGATTCAGCATTTGTAAACCACTCTCATCTCTAAAACCTTTATCAGTGCTCTAAGGTTGCGTGTCTCATGCCAAGCCAGAAGACACCAGTACTGTGAAGCTTTGGTGCACATAGTGAAACTGAGGTGAACTAACGAATGAACTCTCTTCTCTTGCTTTCAGACAATCACTCAGGCCGGTGATGGTTACCGGGGCAAGTCCTCGCCCCACACACCCAATGAGAAGTTTGAAGGCGCCGCTGTGCTGAAGGCTCTCAAGGTACCAGTGTACACCTTGGCTACCTGTGGAGTCACGTGTTTACATTTCACTGTGTGTTTAGCTCCATAGACTTTGAAAAGACATATAAACTGAATGTTTGAGCTCAGGCAACGCATTTTGTGGGAGTTCTCGTTCACCATAATTAGTAAGGGTTCTGGAATGTAGTTGTATGTACTTTTATTTTCATGGTTTTTTTCTGTATGTTTATGTTATGTTAGCTGGTGTTTTATTAAGCGCTCAGCTACTCTAACAGAGTGTCCCGGCGCCATCAGACCCATAACAACAGAGCCCCGGCGAAATAGTGGAGACTTATTTGTAGGTAACGAAGGGCTGTCAACAGCTCAGGTTTGGACTGGTGTGTTCTGGACAGGGGAGCACAAAACCAGATGGACCTACAATGTGTCTAAAGATTGTCAATGCTGCTGGGGATTCTTAATGAAACATGTAACTTAAGCATGAATGGGAATAGTACTGAAAACCTTCGGTTATGCACTAACTAACCAGTGGGTGTGGGTTAGCTCACACCCACTACCTTTTAAAAGTCTGGATTCATCCTCGTCCATAGGCACAGCCACAAAAGGATTTGTTGTATTATTGGTATGAACAAGCCCTGAGACGAAAGTGACACTAAATTCCAATTCACCGTAGTTAACATTTTGAAATAATTGGGTAGAATCAACAGTCTGGGAAGTAAACAAACCTAACATAGATATCAAGAACAGACAGGAACCAATATTAACGTATTTGATATGCAGGAGTAAAAAGAAAATATACCAACATTAAAGAAATCAAGAACAGAAAGGAATCAACATTACTAACATCAGCAGCATGCAGGAGTAAAAAGAAAAGACAACATCATGCAACTAAAGTCCACTGTACTTTATAAAAACTAAATACAGTGAGGCAAAGTAACATACCTTCCATACATAAATACACTGGTTCCAGTTTCTAGAGCTACAGAGGACCCTCAGTTAACGAAACACAGAATTCAGTTGTGAAGTCAGCCAGCCAGATAAACCGCTTGTGTCTGCTGTGGGGGGGACATGATTACTGACACTATTAAGAAAGATCAGCGTTGGACACATGGAAATTTGTTTAAATAGTCCTGCAGCCCATACCAAACCTTTACATTTAATGTAGATCAGGAAGTACAGGCTCAAAGCTTTAAGGTCCAATCTCTGCGGTCCGATCTTTGAGTTCTGAACAGTAATCATCGCAATGAGATGTAAGGGTGTAACGCAATCCTCACCAGGGGGGTCGTGGAGAAGAGGTACATCAGGTCAGAGCCCCGCAGTCTTGGGGCTAGATGAGTTGTCCCAAACTTTGGTCTATCAGGTTAAAGCTGTTTATCACCCGGCTCCAGTACAACGTTCTTTGTCTTCCGCCGTGGCCGACAGTGCGTTTCGGTCCTTCTAGTAGTGAGTATAGTGGCTACCCTAGTTTGCGACTCGTTTGTTTCTACTGCGGGAATGCTAAGTGGCTTTTGGTAAGGATCACCCACATCTAACTCTTCCAAGTGGCTGAATCAATTAGTGACACCGGCTAATTGTAATATATCTGTACTGACTACAGCCTTGTCTTTGGAAGTGGAGCGCTGTGAGTTTGGTTCAAGGCACTACTTTACCCTACACCACATTCAATAGAAAATGTCTTGCATAATGTCTCTTATGCCAGGAAGTCATCAAATTCAGAAAAGTCAGACCTCAATGTATTATTGTTAACTATTAGAATTTCAGGTATGTGACGTCAACAGTTATTGAGTTGTTGAAACATTCAAATGTTGCAGCTCCAGATGTCTATAATCCGTGTCTTGTCGCAAGACAGTGTATACTCTGCAAGGAAGAAGAATTGGTAATTGCTGCTGATCACGTGACCCCAGACAGGCCTGCATAGACACTGAAGAACTTTCACCCCCCTGTGAGTTCACACATTCCCACTGCTACATCATCACTGTGCACTCATTGTGTACAAAGATCAAAGATCTCTGATCATAGATTTGATAAGAGCTGCATAGTTCTGTGAGTGATCCAGATGGGACACCGTCCTTTCGGGGCAAGTATTGGGTTTTGATCAGGAGAAAGCTAAATATTGTACTGTTTGGGATGGAGAAAAGGGAAACCGTTATAACTCAAAACTTATCAGTAAGAAAAGCCCTTAGTTTCTATCAGCCTGTTCCTTTTAGACAAGAATATATTGTGTACATCATACATGCATTGCCACTCCACAGGTACAGGTAATTTAACTCTTCCTTTTAAAATACATTACAGTCCACAATGCTCTCATTATCTCTCCAGAGTTACAGTTCATTTCCACCAGCCTGTTCTTTAAAGGTGCATTTCATACCTCATGAACTCATGATCACCCCACAGTAGCAGTTCATTTTCATCCGTCTCTTTTATTGAGAGTGCACTCCAGTGCATGATACACGTATGATCACTCCAGTCTCTTTTATTGAGAGTGCACTCCAGTGCATGATACACGTATGATCACTCCAGTCTCTTTTATTGAGAGTGCAGTCCAGTGCATGATACACGTATGATCACTCCAGTCTCTTTTATTGAGAGTGCACTCCACTACATGATACACGTATGATCACTCCAGTCTCTTTTATTGAGAGTGCAGTCCAGTGCATGATACACGTATGATCACTCCAGTCTCTTTTATTGAGAGTGCACTCCAGTACATGATACACGTATGATCACTCCAGTCTCTTTTATTGAGAGTGCACTCCAGTACATGATACACGTATGATCACTCCAGTCTCTTTTATTGAGAGTGCAGTCCAGTACATGATACACGTATGATCACTCCAGTCTCTTTTATTGAGAGTGCACTCCAGTGCATGATACACGTATGATCACTCCAGTCTCTTTTATTGAGAGTGCACTCCAGTACATGATACACGTATGATCACTCCAGTCTCTTTTATTGAGAGTGCACTCCAGTACACCATACACGTATGATCACTCCACAGTTAGTTCATTTTTCTCAGTCTGTTCCTTTGACAGGGCTTTTCAGTACATCATACGTGCATGATCACTCCACAGTTACAGATTATTTCTATTACTCTGTTCCCTTTAGAGCACATTTCACACCTCTTACACGTATGATTACCCCACGGTGACAGTTCCTTTCTATCGGTCTGTTCCTTTGAGAGAATATTACAGCGCATTTCAGTCTCACACTCGCATTGTCACTCCACACTTACAATTCATTTATCAATCCGTTCCCTTTAGAATACATTTCAGACCAGGCATTCATTATGACTCCACGGTTACATTGTAATTCTCACAGACTGGTCATTTGATTGTATATTTCATTTCATCATACACACTTTGGGGTCGATTATGTTGGAGGGCGGATCGGCGGTGGCGATCTGACCGCCAATTCCCCCCGCCCGCCTACCATTTCCCCCCACCACATTACGATGGCGGGGGGGACCCCGGCGGACGGAAAGACCGTCCGCCGGTCAACTCGTCGACCGGGTAGGAAACGTGTTTAATATGGTGGCGGTGTATGCAAGACACCGCCATCCATATTAAGATGATTGCGGAGAACAGCCTTTCCGTTGCCGCCATGGAAAGGCATGAGGATCCTGCATTTGGGGGCCTGTTGCGGGCCCTCAGGTTGTTGGGGGGATGGGGGTGCACACGGGGTGGTACCCACCAGCATTTCCATGAGCAAGGTGGCAGGCACCACGCAGTGCCTGCCACGTTGTGCATGCAAAAGCAAGACGTGCATTTCTGACATTGCAGTGGGTGCTGGTGACAGCACCACCCGCCGCAATGTTAGGAATGCGGGATGCGCCCACCAGTGTGGTGGGGGCATCCTAATGCGTACGACGGGACCGCCGCACCTATGGCGGGCGATCCCTTTAGCCGTTGCGGTGGCAGGCAGACTTTGTCCTCCGCCATCGCAATAGACCCCTTTGTCTCTCCACAATGACATTTTGGTCTTAAGTTTTATGCCACTCTGGTGGAAGTCTCAAAGTTGGAAGTGTAACAGGTGGGCATATCCAATGCAGTGGTCACCTAAGCCCCTCCCCTTCCTCGGTGTGAAGGAGGGTCTTTCAACGCCTTCATTTAACACAGTCACGGAAACATCAACAAGGTTCAATGTGTATTTAGTTAATGTGGGAGGGCAGCAGGGGGGGAATGAAGCTAAGAGACACCAGGAGATGGTCTTTGCTGATGCCAAAGGCTTTTACCCCACGTTTCACCTCACAGAAGAATGTGCCTCGACGCACGACTTAGTCAAGCACAGCACTAGCCCAGATATTATAGCGCTCCAGCGAGTAGGATTTGAGGCTGTCTCTCGGCCAGTAATGCTGCCAAGACAGGAAATGACCTCTCTTCTAGCAGAACAAGAAAGATATTGCTTGTGTAAAGTCAGGAGCTGGGCAGGATTTCCAAATTCTGAAGCAGTGCCAAGTCACTTAGGTGCACCACAGTCCATGCGGCTGGCATCCACTGTCCCTAGGTCTAGGGTTGCAGCTCTTCTGAAACCTTTCAAACTTTCAAATAGTCCAGCCAAGGTCACTGGGTGGGGTAAGGGCAATGCAACAGCAACTCAGGGCACTGCAGCAGCACTGCAGCAACTCAGGGCACTGCAGCAGCAACTCAGGGCAGTGCAGCAGCATCTCAGGGCAGTGCAACAAGGGCAGTGCAGCAGCAGCTCAGGGCAGTGCAACAGCAACTCAGGGCAGAGCAGCAGCACTGCAGCAACTCAGGGCAGTGCAACCGCAACTCAGGGCAGTGCAGCAACAACTCAGGGCAGTGCAGCAGCAACTCAGGGCAGTGCAGCAGCAACTCAGGGCAGTGCAGCAGCATCTCAGGGCAGTGCAACAAGGGCAGTGCAGCAGCAGCTCAGGGCAGTGCAACAGCAACTCAGGGCAGAGCAGCAGCACTGCAGCAACTCAGGGCAGTTCAACCGCAACTCAGGGCAGTGCAGCAACAACTCAGGGCAGTGCAGCAGCAACTCAGGGCAGTGCGACAGCAACCCGGGGCAGTGCAGCAACAACTCAGGGCAGTGCAGCAGCAACTCAGGGCAGTGCAGCAGCAACTCAGGGCGGTGCAGCAGCAACTCAGGGCAGTGCAACAGCAACTCGGGGCACTGCAGCAGCAACTCAGGGCAGTGCAGCAGTAACTCAGGGCAGTTCAACAGCAACTCAGGGCAGTGCAGCAGCAACTCGGGGCAGTGCAGCAGCAGCTCAGGGCAATGCAACAGCAACTCAGGGCACTGCAGCAGCAACTCAGGGCAGTGCAGCAGCAACTCAGGGCGGTGCAGCAGCAACTCAGGGCAGTGCAACAAGGGCAGTGCAGCAGCAGCTCAGGGCAGTGCAACAGCAATTCAGGGCAGAGCAGCAGCAATTCGGGGCAGTGCAGCAGCACTGCAGCAACTCATGGCAGTGCAACAGCAACTCAGGGCAGTGCAGCAGCAGCTCAGGGCAGTGCAACAGCAACTCAGGGCAGTGCAGCAGCAACTCAGGGCAGTGCAGCAGCAACTCAGGGCAGTGCAGCAGCAGCTCAGGGCAGTGCAACAGCAACTCAGGGCAGTGCAGCAGCAACTCAGGGCAGTGCAACAGCAACTCAGGGCAGTGCAACAGCAACTCAGGGCAGTGCAGCAGAAGCTCAGGGCAGTGCAACAGCAACTCAGGGCAGTGCAGCAGCAACTCAGGGCAGTGCAGCAGCAACTCAGGGCAGTGCAACAGCAACTCATGGCAGTGCAACAGCAACTCAGGGCAGAGCAACAGCAACTCAGGGCAGTGCAACAGCAACTCAGGGCAGAGCAGCAGCAACAAAGGACAGATCAACAGCAACTCAGGGCAGTGCAGCAGCAACTCAGGGCAGTGCAGCAGTAACTCAGGGCAGTGCAGCAGCAACTCAGGGCACTGCAACGGCAACTCAGGGCAGTGCAGCAACAACTCAGGGCAGTGCAGCAGCAACTCAGGGCAGTGCAGCAGCAACTCAGGGCAGTGCAGCAGCAACCCAGGGCAGTGAAGCAGCAACTCGGGGCAGTGCAGCAGCAGCTCAGGGCAATACAACAGCAACTCAGGGCAGTGCAAGAGCAACTCCTGGCAGTGCAGCAGCAACTCAGGGCAGTGCAGCAGCAACTCAGGGCAGAGCAGCAGCAACCCAGGGCAGTGCAACAGCAACCCAGGGCAGTGCCGCAGCAACTCAGGGCAGAGCAGCAGCAACTCAGGGCAGTGCAGCAG